>NC_050574.1:122245075-122845075 GCF_011100635.1 Trichosurus vulpecula | reverse complement strand
CTTCCCACAGTTTTCCGTCTTTCCATTCCTCAATCCTCCTGCAATATCCTTTCCCTCTTTCCTTTTAACATTTAGCTGTTATAGTTCAGACCCCTTTGTCATCTCCTATTTTCTCCTCTTTCATTCCGGTCTCTGATGAAGAGGTGGCTTCTCTCCTAAGTTCAGTTCCTTTACTTCAGTGCCCTTCATCCTGTTCCTTTCTTTCTTCTCATGGAGCTTACCTCTTTGATCTCCTTGATCTCTTCTTCAGATTACCTTGAATTTACTCATCCTTTGCCTCTTGTCTGGACTATGATAATAGGTTCCTAATTTTCTCCCTGCATTTCTCACCTCTCCATTCCATCTTCCACATAGCTACCAAATTGACATTTCCTAAAGCACAAGTTTGACCACGTCACACTCCTCTGTCCAAGAAACCTCAAACTATAAATTCTTCTTTGGCATTTTCATGCTTTCAGTTCAGACTCTTGCTAGGCTGACTGATTACACATCACTGTCATTCACACACATTGTTTCAGCTAAACTGAACTGCTTGCTGTTTGCTGTATATAACATTTTCATCTTCTGCCTCCTTTGTCTTTATACAGGCTGCCCTCCCCAATCCTGGAAACACTCTCCTTTCCTGCCTTTTGGAGTCTCTATTTCCCTTCAAGGCTCAGATCAAGTGCTACCTCTAACCTGAGTTCTATCCTGACCAGCCTTTGCCCCACCCTGCAAGTTGTTACTGCTCTTTTTCCTGACAGAAAAGACTTGGAAAAGCTTAGCACAGTGCCTAGCACATAATAGGTGCTTAATAAATGGTTTTTGAATTAAAAAGACTTTGTAATTATTTTGTATGCACTTGTCTATAAATATTGAATCCCCTAGTACAAAGGAAGCTCCTTGTAGACAGAGACTGTTTTGTTTTTATCTTTTTAGCATCAGTGCCTGCTACATATAGTAGGTACTTAGTAAGCAGTTGTTGAATTGATTTGAATCTGTGTACGTATTGTATTTATATACATGTGTTATATGTAAGTTCTTTGATGGTAGGTTTATTTTTGTGTTTGTATTCCTAGCACAGTGCCTTGAGTAGAGGTCTTTACTAAGTGGTTGTTGAGTTGAGAGCAAATAATATTTATACTGTTTTTAACGATAAAGGAAGTGAGGCATTTTCATTGCGTGGCTAGCACAGGGTTATCCTGGGACTCCAGTCTAGGTTTTTGGACTCCAGAGTCCAGTGGTCCTTCCATGTATCACATTGGCTTTCCAAGGGATTCATTTGGTGAAATATACACATTCTCTCCCATTATCTTCCATGTGGCCCAGACAGATTTAGGGAATGATAGAAATAGTGTACATTTTGGTAAAGAATCAATCACAGTGGTTTAAACAAGCACCTGGATTTTTAAAGCTGAAAATATAATTGTCATGGTATAGGTCCAAAATCTATAACAGCTGAGTGACTTTACAGAGCAATAGAATTTCAGAGTTAGAAGAGTTCTTAGAGACATCTCAAAGTCCAGTCCATTCCTGAACAAGAAACACCGCCCCCACACCCCAACATTGGTGATAGATATGTGGTCATCCAGCCTTTCCTTGGAATCTCCTGATGAGAGAGAATCTATCAGCTTCTGAGGCAGTCCATTCTACTTTTAGATAGATTTAATTATTAAGCTCCTTTCTTCCTCTTTTTTTTAAAGCAAGCTTGTCTTTGTCTCTTTGCAATTTCCACATAATATTCTATTCCTCCTTCTGGCATCTATCAAAACAAGTATATTTCCTCTTCATTTCACTATCCCACGCAACACAGTGGCTCTTCCAAGCCTTTTCATCCCTCTCAAACCTCCCTAGGCTTTTTCTCCCCCCAATCTCTCAAATGAGAATCTTGCCTCATTTCACATAAAAAATCGTAGCCATTCACCAATAGCTCCCTTTTCTCTCCTCCTCATCTTTGTCCACTTTCTCCTCTTTTACCCCATCTCAAATGAAGAGGTGGCCCTTCTCTTTGCCAAGGCAAACTCCTCCACATGCACAAACAATCCCATTCCTACCTGTCTTCTCTAGCAGATTGCTCCCTCTTTCATTCTATCATTCCCACTTTCTCTAATCTTCAGTCTCTCCCTATATACTGGCTACTTCCCTACTCTCTACAAATATACAACTCTTTCTCCAAAAACCATCACCTGATCTAACCATCTCTACTTTCTTCCCTTTTGTGGCTATACTTGAGAAGGCCACCCACAGGTCAGTGCCTCCACTCTTTCCTCTTTCTTCACCTTCAACTGCAATTCCTCTTTCCAAAGGTATCAATGATCTATTAATTGCCAAATTTAATAACCTTTTCTCAGTCTTAATCCTTCTTGACCATTCTATAGTCTTTGATCACCCCCTTCTCCTTGATATTCTCATCTCTTTAGGTTTTTGGGTCACTACTTTCTCCTATTCTCTTCCTACCTATCAGACTACTTCTTTTCAGTCTCCTTTACTGAATATTCATCCAGGTCATGCCCACTGTAGTTGAATGTCCCCTAGTACTTTGTACTGGGTCTTGTTTTCTTCTATATTGTTTGACTTGGTGATTTCATTAGTTTCCATCGATTCAGTTATCATCTCTAAGCTGATGATTTTTAAATGTACTTTTATAGTCCTAATCTTTCTCCTGTCTTCCAGTCTTACAGCTCCAACTACCTTTCAGATATTTCAAGCTAGATGTTTAGTGAACAACTTACATTCAACATATTTCAAACTGAGCTAATTAAAGTCTGGTCCTGCCCCCCGCCCCCCAGCAAAAAAAATCCTTTCTTCCAGACTTGTCTGTTACTGTTGAGAGCTCTATAATCTAGTCACTAAGGCTCATGACCTGGCTTTCATCCTTGACTCCTCACTTTCAATTTGGTGCTAAATCTTGTTGATTTCACTTTGGTAACATTCTTGTATATTCACCTTCTTTCCCGACACTGTTACCATTCTAGTGCAGGCCCGTTGTCATCTCACTTCCCAGACTACTGCCTTAGCTTGCTGGTTGTTCTCCCTGCCTTAAGTCTCTCACCACTCCCATCTATGCTCTCATCTATCAAATTGATCTTTCTAAAGTATAGGTGTAGCTATGTCACTCTTCTTGTCAGTAAACTCTTGTGATGCCTGTTGCCTCCAGGATCAAATATATAATCCTCTGCTTTTTAAAGCCCTTCATTTTCAGGCCCCTTACCACTTTTCCAGTCTTATGTCTCACTCCTCTGTTCCCCTCCCCCTCTTCCTTTTACTCTTCAATCCAGTGTTCTTAGATGTCCTGGCTGTTTCTCATACAAGGCACAAGCAGAAAAGGTCTCAGGAAAGACTGAGTGGAACTTTGAAGAAACCATAGAGTCTAAGAAGTGGAAGTGAGGGAAAAAACATTGGATTTGATGTTAAAGGTCTTGGGTTTGAATTCTGATTCTGACATTTATTACCTGTTTGACTTCCAGGCAAGTCATTTATCTTCTCTGGGCCTCAGTCCCTTCATCTATAGAGTGAGGGGTTTGAACTAGATAATCTTTAGGATCATTTTTATGATCCAGTAACTTGTCCCCATTTTACACATTAAAAAACCAGGCTTAGAGAAACTAAATGACTTGCCTGTACTCAGATAATTAGTAAGTGGTAGAGTCAAATGTTTGGGTTCCTAGTTCAGTGCCCTTTTCAATGTTTTATTGAGCACCTATTATTTGTTATTTGCTGATATACCTGTGAGAGATATAAAGAATAAATCTTGGTCCCTTTCCTCTTGAAGCTTATAGATAACATCATAACCAAAATAGGACAGCCTTGCCATCATAAGATGCAAACAATCCTTAATATGTGACAAAGTGGTGTAGATAGAGTAGGAAACTACTAATTATGATATAGTTTTTGCTTCTCCTAGAACTAGTTTAATTTTTTTTTATTCAACTAATAAATGTATACCATATAGAAGACATAATGTGTATATTAGATGTTGATTTGGGCTATTCTGTTTAGTATTATGGGACAGTGTGATTCAGAAAGAGTGCTGGGCATGGAGACAGAAGGTTTAAAGTGCAGTTGCTTTTGGCACTTAGGGGTTTCCTCTGGAGAGATAGGCTAGGCCAATGATACTAAAAGCAATAAACCTTTATTATGGACCCAAATAACGGAAACTACTTAAATTGAGCAGGGATGGGTGTGGGAGGCATCAGAAGTTTCCGAAGGGAGGAGAATAAAAAGGGGCAAAATTGTATCCAATATGTAGGCAGAAACACAAGGATAGAACCAGATCTCCAAAGGGGCAGTGTACAACTATAACTTGGCCAACAGTGGAGGTTGGGACCTTAAGTGAAATAAATTATCTTGAGGCCATGACAAGGGAAGGAAGGTTATGGATGGTTATGTGAAGGGCTCATTCCAGACCCGGGATGCTCCTGCCCCTTCTCAGTACTTTGTTGGCCAGCTGGGGTTGTTGTGCATAAGAGAGAGGTTGTCTAGGGAAGAGACTGCTTGTCACAAGAAAAGTTTGACCCTGAAAACAAGGGGGTTATTTAGACTTTCACTGTCATTTATTAGCTGTCAACCATGGACCAATCCCAGATTAGGTTCCTTTTTTTTTTTTTTTTTTTTTTATAAAGTGGGGATAATAATACTTGTAGTGGTTATTTCACAAGGTTATAATGAAGAAAGTGATCTGTAATGGGCTGTGTAAATGTGAGTTCTTAAAATCATCATATTACTTCCATCTTCTTATTTGTGTTTTATCTGCTGTCTTTCTCCTAAAGAGAAATTGTGAACTCTTTGAGGGTAGGGCCTGTCTTTTGCCTTTCTTTGTATCCCACAGTGCTTAGCAGTGTGTGCTTAGGATATAGTAGGTGCTTAATAAATACTTATTAACTGACTGCCTGACTAAAGATACTTACTATGGCCACCCTCTCAAGTGTTGCTTCTTCTTTCCGGTACCCTTCCTTATCTCCCTTTGCTGCCCCTAACATCTATGAGATTGGGAGGAATTAGTGTACTCATTTTGTTTCTTACTGCTGCTTACCTCATTCTGCTGTCATCATCCTACTTTGAGATTCTTTCCATTCTGGGCCTCAGGCCCTCACCTATAAAATGAGGCGGTTGAACTATCTGACCTTTGGGATCACTTCTAGGTCTAAGGTATGATGTGTAATTATTATCTACATTTTTAAAAACCATGCTCAGAGAAATTAAATGACTTGTCTATATGCAAATAATTAGTAGGTGATAGAGTCAGATTTTCCCATTCTTTGAAGTTTTCCCAATTCTTCTATACTATCTAGTTCAGAGCCTCATTGCTACAATCTCTCAACTTTGAGGTCACTCTTCCTCCTTTCTCCAGGGAGTTCAGTACCTGGTTCTAAGGCTTCCTCTTCTTCCTAATCCCTTGCTTTGGCAGCAATGTGGAGGATGGACTGGAGTGGAGAGAGCCTTGAGGCAAGAAGACCAATCAGGAGACTTGTAATATTCTAGACAAGAGGTGATGAGGACTTTACCTAAGGTTGGAGCTATGAGAGTAGAGAGAAGGGGTCAGACTTTAAGTTGTTCGTGATGTAGAAACATCAAGATTTGGCAACTAATTTTATATGCAGAGGAAGGGAGGATGAGGAATTGAAGATAATGCTGAGGTTATTAATCTGAGAGACTATATGACAGAACAGTTCTTAGAAGACCTGTTGGGTGAGCTGTGAGATCTGGGCATCTTCATCAGACTTTAAAACATCCACTTCCAAAAAATGCTTTTGACCTTGCACCATACCACGCATCACAAAAGATAAAGAAATGTATCCAAGATGGAAAAAAAAAAACATGCTTCATTGGTTTGAGAACTTGCCTGTTTTAACTCCCATTGAAAACCCATGGGCTTAGAAAAATGAACTTCTTAGCAATTGTACACTTAATATCTGGTGTGATAAAAGTATGGTTTCAAGATGAAAAATGAAAGAATATGTGTCAAAATCTGATGAACTTAATGCCAAATCCTGTAGAAAAAAGTAGTTGTAGCAAGAGTAGATGGCATGTTAAATGTTTAAAGATATAAAATTTTGTCAATAAGTTTGTTTTACTAGGATCCAGATAGTTCACATATCCCTGTACTCACCTTAACAGCTCTTCCAGACTTTTACCTCTCCTCAAGTGCCCAGTGCCACCTCAACTTCTTACTTTTTAAGCAGGGAATCTTGCCTCACATTTTACTGAGATTTTGAGAGCTTCTCTCATGAGCTCCCTTATGATAGGTAGGTATCAAAATAGATAGAGTACAGGACTTGAAACAGGAAGACCTGAGCTTGAATTTTTCCTCACACACTTCTTAGTTCTGTCACGCTGGACAAATCATTTAATCTCTTTTTGTCTCAGTTTCCTCATCTTTAAAATGGGGATTTTAATAACACTTTTCTCACAGGGCTCTTGTGAGGATCGAAAGAGTTAATATATGTAAAGCATTTTGTATCCTCAGGGCCTGTGGAAATAATTGAACTCTTCTCTCCTAGATAACAGAACGCTCATTTATCATTTTTGTATTTTGAAGAATTCAGTTCTGAAAGTCCTGCTCAACAGTAAGATTGAGGTTATTGTTATCATCTTTGTGAACAAGTAGGTAAATAAGCATACTTTTAATGACTTATATTTTATTAGAGTTGGAAGAAATTTAAGCCAGTTCACTTATTTTATTATTGAAAGTGCATGGTACAATGAAAAGAATATCAAACCCCAAAGACCTGGATTTGAGTCTTTGGTCTGTGACTTACTAGTTTTGCGGTCTTGAGCAAGTCCTTTCATCTTGCTGGGTCCCAATTTATATAGATAAAATGGAGGTGATAATAGCGTAACTTTCTCACCAAGGGTATTGTGAAGATGAAATCAGATCATGTTTATGCAGTAGCTAAGTGGCACAGTGGTTAGAAGGTGGGACTTGGAGGCAGGAAGATTTAAGTTCAGACTCTGCCTCACATGCTTATGGTGTGATCCTGAGCAAGTCACTTAACTTTTTGCAGCCTCAGTTTCCTTAAATGTAAAATGGAGATAATAATAACACCTCCCATGGTGGTTGTAAGGATCAGATGAGATGATGTATGTAAATTGCTGTGCAAACCTAAAATGTTAGAGATTATTATAATTAATTTGATTCAGTAAACAGTAAGTTACTACTGTGTGCAAAGTTTGATCCTGTATATAACAGTAGGCTGGTATTTAAATCTGAGTGATTATTCTGGTGAGATACAGCCTGGCATAGTGGATAGAGAGCTCACCGAGGGGTCAAGAAAACCTAGGTTCAAGATCCACCATTGACATCCTATATCCCTGGGCAAAGCACTTCATCTCTCAGTGCTCTAGGCAACTTTTCTCAGAATGCCAGTTGCAGAGAAGATACTAGTCTGCATTGTTAAAGGGAGTTTCTTACCACAAGTTACTTAATCTGCTGAATTCATAGATTCAGTCCCTACCCTCAATTCCTTTTATTATAGCATCATTGGGTTCATGTGTGAGTTGAATTAGATGATTCCTGAGATGTCTTGAAACTCTGGGGTTCTATGACTGTTAAAGAATAAGTGGAAAAGAGAAAGACCTAATTTCTAAGACTACTTCTTTCCCTCTGCAGAAAATGAAGCCATTAGAAAACTACTTTTGGTAAATCAGCATGTCACATGAGTAGTTTAGGCTGGTTCTTAAGTTTTTGCTAATAAATTTGCAAGCCCATCTATTTTCTTTCTTCTCTCACTGGTTACCTTTGGAGTAGTCTTTTGTTCTTCATTGTTGAGTCACTGAAGTAGAGAGAAGGTGACTGTAAACTCTTAGCAAATAAACAGAGTAATTAGATGTGATAAGTGAATTATATAAACCTTAGGGTCCTGTTAATAGCTTTAAAAATCCCTCTGATAAGTTAAGCCCAAATTGAGTACAAAATCCTCTTTGAAAGCTCTCTTTACTGAAATGCTTTTGTTGCCTTGTTCAATTTTTTTTTCTGCCTTAAAATTCAATTCAGTAAACGTTAAGGACCTCCTCTGAATGAGATCCTTTGGCACTTAGGCATTTATTGTTCTTCAGTTGTTTCAGTCATGTCCAACTCTTCATGACTCCATTTGGAGTTTTCTTGGCAAAGATATGAAGTGGTTTGCCATTTCCTCTCCAGCTCATTTTACAGATGAGGAAACCGAGGAAAACAGGGTCAAGTGACCAGGTCACATAGTAAGTGTCTGAGGCCAGATTCGAATTCAGGAAGATGAATCTTCCTGACTCTAGGCCTGGCATTCTATCCACTGCATGCCAACTTAGGCATACAAAGATGAAAATAATACAGTTCTTATACTCAAGGAGCTTAAAATCTTGGAATGGGATTAGTATGTAGGATCATAGTCTTAAAGCCGAAAGGGAACATAGAAGCTTTCTAGTCCAACTCCTTCATTTTACTGATGAGGCGATTGAGGCACAAAGAACATATGAGTGCTGACATGGTATAGTAGAAAGAGAATTAGACTTGGAGTTAGGAAGACCTGGATTGAAACTCTGACTTTGACATTTAATAGCCTGGTGACTATGGGCAAGTCCTTTAGTGTCAGCATCATTTTTATCATCTGTAACATGAGGATAATAATACTTGTATCTAAAATCCTGTTGTTGCCCCCCCCCCCCAAAAAAAGGACAGCTGACAAAATATCACTAATTGCTGTAATGTTTATTTTCATATCAATAAAATGTTTAGAGAGTCTTTGGCACATGCTGAGGAGGACATTTTCCATGAAGGTGTGAGAAGGTACTGAGTTGTCTTTTACCAACAGCATTCTTTCTATAATAGGCCATAGAGTTAATGGAAAATTGTACAAACTGCAAGATCTAATAATGGTCTAGTTTGGCTAGACTGTAGATTATATGAAAGGGAAATATCAGTTAATGTTTTTAAAATAGTTCAAGAGAGAGGTCATGCCAGTTTGAACTTCGAATCTTTATAATAACAATAATAATTAACATTTATATAGTGCTTTCTATGTGCCAGGCACCGTGCTAAGCATTTTATAATTATTATCTCATTTGATCCTTGTAACAACCCTGGGAGGTAGGTACTATTATCACACCCCCATTTTACAGATGAGGAAACTGAGGCCAGAAGATTATATGACTTGCCCAGGGTCACATAGCTAGTTAAGGATCCAAGATCAGATTTGAACTCAAGTCTTCCAGGCCTGGCTTTCTAGCCACTTGTACCACTTGGCTGCCCCTAGTTGCCTTCATTAGTAGTTGTAATGAAGATTGAACATAGGAAATGGGTATGAGTGAGAGTACAGAAGTAGAATTTATAGAACTTGGTAGGGGCTTCAGTAATTGAAGGTAGAGGATGGCAAAGGGAAAGGAAAGGTCAGAGATGATTTTGAGTTTTCTGATTCTAATTGAATGTTGGTACAGTATTATAATAAACTATATTTAAACATTCTTTTAAATCTAGTTAGTTATGTAGCTTGTTCTAAAGAAGATAAAGACAAGTTGATCTTAGTAATTTCTTGTAATACAGTTCTTTTAAGTTTCATTCAGCAAGCATTTATAAAGCACTGTGATGTAAGTCTGGAAAGGTAGAATAGAGCCAGAAAGGCTTTACATATCAAGGTTTTAGATATCAAAAATGATATCAAATATTTTGAAGCATTAAAAATTGTGAAAGGCTTTATTTAAAAAATTGAGGATTTTATATCTTATCCTAGAGAGCCACTGGAATTTCACCATCATATTGTATAGTGGAAAGGATCCTGGGCTTGAGTGCATATATTGTTTTTTTTTTTTTTTACTACCTGTGTGACCTTGGGCAAGTCATTATCAAGAGATGTTTTCTCATTTCTAAAGTAGAGAGGTTAAGATTCTATGAACTCTAAGGCCCTTTCCAACTCTCTTCAAATCCATCTTGTACTTTTGAAATATCTTTTTTAAAACTTTTCAAATATCACCTTTTCTCCTTTCAATCATAAGATTTAAAGCCAAGTGAACTCAAGCTTGTGGCATTTCTTCCATTCCCTATGATTTTTGAAAGATTATAAACATCAGTTAAATAGTCCAACCCAACAGTTCTTTGAGAACCTTGAGATGTGTGGTTTACCTTGACCTGGAACTTGAATGTATTGATGACACAAATAGTCAATGGCAGAACTGGAACAAGATGAATTTTATGACTTAAAAGTCGAAGGCCCTCTCCATTGTACCGTACTGTATGTCATTGGGTGTGTTTTCATGCTTTTGTTCTTCTCTCCTCTGGTATATGTAGTACATAAGGAAATTCCCACTCTGACATGTGCTGACATGTTTCTTCTCAGGACTAGGGCTAGTCCAGAGTCTTACTTTATAGGAGTAGTGCACAGGCACATCTTTAGGAATAAATTAACTGCATGGTTCTAAGGAAAATAAGAAACTTCAGATAAGTAAGTTTTCAGCCTTTTGGTATAGGCATTTATATTATGATTGATACTTGTGAATATACTATCAATTCTTTTGCGTAAGAATCTAAAAATATGCTCTCTGTACTCTTTTTTCCACTCCTAGACTTCTTTTTTTTTTTAATTTAAATGTATTTATTTAACATATTTGGTTTTCAGCATTGATTTTCACAACAGTTTGAATTACAAATTTTCTCCCCATTTCTACCCTCCCCCCCCCACTCCAAGATGGCTTATATTGTGGTTGCCTTGTTCCCCAGTCAGCCCTCCCCTCTATCACCCCCCCTCCCCTCTCATCCCCTTTTCCCTTCCTTTCTTGTAGGGCAATATAAATTTCTACGCCCCATTGCCTGTGTATCTTATTTTTTAGTTGCATGCAAAAACTTTTTTTTGTTTTTGAACATCTGATTTTAAAACTTTGAGTTCCAAATTCTCTCCCCTCTTCCCTTCCCACCCACCCTCCCTAAGAAGTCGAGCAATTCAACCTAGGCCACACATGTATCTTTATGTATAACCCTTCTACAATACTCATGTTGTGAAAGGCTAACTACATTTTGCTCCTTCCCAACCCATCCCGCTTTATTGAATTTTCTCCCTTAACCCTGTCCCCTTTCCAAAGTGTTTGTTTTGATTACCTCCACCCCCATCTGCCCTCCCCTCCATCATCCCCCCCCTTTTATTTTTTTTTTATCTTCCTCCCTCTTCTTTCCTGTGGGGTAAGATACCCAACTGAGTATGTATGGTATTCCCCCTCAGGCCAAATCTGATGAGAGCAAGGTTCACTCATTCCCCCCTCACCTGCCCTCTCCCCTCCTCCCACAGAACTGCTTCCTCTTGCCACCTTTATGCAAGATAATCCACCCCGTTCTATCTCTCCCTATCTCCCTCTCTCACTATGTTGCTCTCTCATCCCTTAATTTCATTTTATTTCTTTTAGATATCTTCCCTTCATCTTCAACTCACCCTGTGTCTGCTCTCTCTCTTTTACATATATATATATATATACACACACACATACATACACACATATATATACACATACATATAAACACATATATATATATAAAACCACACACATATATATACACATACATACACATACATACATATACACATAGATACATACATACATACACATTCACCTATCTATATACATACATATACATATACATACATATACATATACATACACACACACACACACACACACACACATATATATATATATATGCATATTCCCTTCAACTGCCCTAATACTGAGGTCTCATGAATCATACACATCATCTTTCCATGTAGGAATGTAAACAAAACAGTTCAACTTTAGTAAGTCCCTTGCAATTTCCGTTTCTTGATTACCTTTTCATGCTTCTCTTGATTCTTGTGTTTGAAAGTCAAATTTTCTATTCAGTTCTGGTCTTTTCACTGAGAAAGCTTGAAAGTCCTCTATTTTATTGAAAATCCATATTTTGCCTTGGAACATGATCCTCAGTTTTGCTGGGTAGGTGATTCTAGGTTTTAATCCTAGCTCCATTGACCTCCGGAATATCGCATTCCAAGCCCTTCGATCTCTTAATGTAGAAGCTGCCAGATCTTGGGTTATTCTGATTGGGTTTCCACAATACTCAAATTGTTTCTTTCTGGCTGCTTGCAGTATTTTCTCCTTGATCTGGGAGCTCTGGAATTTGGCAACAATATTCCTAGGAGATTTCTTTTTGGGATCTATTTGAGGAGGTGATCGATGGATTCTTTCAATTTCTATTTTGCCCTCTGGCTCTAGAATATCAGGGCAGTTCTCCTTGATAATTTCTTGAAAGATGGTATCTAGGCTCTTTTTTTGATCATGGCTTTCAGGTAGTCCAATAATTTTTAAATTATCTCTCCTGGATCTATTTTCCAGGTCAGTGGTTTTTCCAAGGAGATATTTTACATTGTCTTCCATTTTTTCATTCCTTTGGTTCTGTTTTATAATATCCTGATTTCTCATAAAGTCACTAGCTTCCACTTGCTCCAATCTCATTTTTAAAGTAGTATTTTCTTCACTGGTCTTTTGGACCTCCTTTTCCATTTGTCTAATTCTGCCTTTCAAGGCATTCTTCTCCTCATTGGCTTTTTGGAGCTCTTTTGCCATTTGGGTTAGTGTATTTTTTAAGGTGTTGTTTTCTTCAGTGTATTTTTCAGTATTTTTTTGGGTCTCCTTTAGCAAGTCATTGACTTGTTTTTCATGGTTTTCTCGCATCCTTCTCATTTCTCTTCCCAATTTTTCCTCTACTTCTCTAACTTGCTTTTCCAAATCCTTTTTGAGTTCTTCTATGGCCTGGGGCCAGTTCATGTTTTTCTTGGAGGCTTTTGTTGTAGGCTCTATGACTTTGTTGTCTTCTTTAGGCTGTATGTTTTGGTCTTCTTTGTCACCAAAGAAAGAATCCAAAGTCTGAGACTGAATCTGGGCGCGTTTTCGCTGCCTGGCCATATTCCCAACCAACTAACTTGACCCTTGAGTTTTTCAGTGGGGTATGACTGCTTGTAGACTAACGAGTTCTATGTTCTACGTTTGGGGGGGAGGTGCCTGCTCTGTCAGAGCCGCACTCCTCCTTCCCCAATGACCCCCAGTCCAGACTGGGCTTAGATCTTCAGCAGGCTGTTGCACTCCTGCTCTGATCCACCACTTAATTCCTCCCACCAGGTGGGCCTGGAGCGGGAAGTAACAACAGCTGTAGCTGCCCCACCTCCGCTGCCCCCCGGGGCTGGAAGCCGAACTGGGAACTCCTTCCACTCCCGCAGCTTTTCCCACTAACCTTCTCCGCAGTCTTTGGTGTTTGTGGGTCGATGGGTCTGGTAACTGCTGCAGCTCACATATTCAGGGCGCTAGGGCCCCCTCCGCCTGGCTTCTGGTCTGGATGGTCCACGCTGCTCAGGCTGGGCTCTGCTCCACTCCGTTCCCAGCTCCCAGCTCCCAGCTCCCAGCTCTGTGTGGAATAGACCTCACCCAGAGACCATCCAGGCTGTCCTGGGCTGGAACCCTGCTTCCCTCTGCTGTTCTGTGGGTTCTGCCATTCTAGAATTGGTTCAGAGCCATTTTTTATAGGTTTTTGGAGGGACTCGGGTACTGAGCTCACTCTAGTCCCTGCTTACCAGCTGCCATCTTAGCTCCGCCCCCTCCTAGACTTCTTATACATAGATTTAAAAAAATCAAATTAATATGCTTCTGAAAAAAATGCAGAGAACCTAAGGCCTTAAGGTCTAATTTAATCAAAGGCATGGGTTATTTTTACATTTCCTTTGCAGTTTCATATGGTCTTCTCCCTCTCCCATGTCTACCCTTCTCCAGTTTGGGAAGATTTGTGAGAGAAAAGGCAAGGTTCTTTGGTTAAGTTCTTGAAAAGTCACCACAAAATGAGATTGGAGCATATTTGAAACAACAGTGAAGAAAGTCATGCACATCCCAATACTAAAAGCTATTCATGATCCAGGTTGGAGGAATGATGACTTTTTCTCATAGGCCAACTTCAGTTGTATCTGGTTCAAATAGAAATGATAAATACATGATTTCATGTAAAAATTAACACTTTCTACAACAATTGTAAAACTAATTAAAAGTATAATTCAACAAAGCATTTATTAAGCAAGTAAGTGTCTGATCTAATAGGAACCCTCTACTACTTACCTGCCTGTGTGACCTTAATCACTTGATGCCCCAGTTTCTTCGTCTGTTTTTATAAAAGAGTTGGACTAGATGATCTCTACATTCCCTTATAGCCCTAAATCCTACATAGTGATGGGACTTACCCATTGTCGCCTGAAAAACAGTACCAGCTGTGACTTGAGAAATTTTAATTCAATTCTACAAGTATTTTATTAAGCATCTACCATGCGCAAGTCACTAATCAACTATTTAAAAGGCAGCTACTAAATCACATTTCTTATTTTTTAAAATTTAGTTTTCAACATTAACTTACATAAGATTTTGAGTTCCAAATTCTTTCCCCATCTCTTTTCTCCCTCCACCCCAAGATGTAGTGTAATTTGATATACACTCTACATATATATATTCCTATTGAACCTATTTTCATGTTAGTCGTGTTGTAAAGAATTAGAACCAATGGGAGAAACCACAAGAAAAGAGGAAACAAGCAAAAAAAAAGCAAATAATATGCCTCAATCTGCATTCAGACGCCATAGTTTCTTTTTCTGGATGTGGATAGCATTTTCCATCATGAGTCCTTTGGAGTTGTCTTGGATCCTTGCATTGCTAAGAAGAGATAAGTCTATCAAAGTTAGTCATCTCACATTGTGGCTGTTACTATGTACAATGTTTTCCTGGTTCTGCCCACTTCACTCAGCATCAGTTCATTCAAGTCTTTTCAGGTTTTTCTGAAGTCTGCCTGCTCATCATTTCTTGTAGCACAATAGTATTCTATTACATTCATATACTACAACTTGTTCAGCCATTCCCCAATTGATGGGCATCCCCACAATTTCCAATATTTTGCCACCACAAAAAGAGCTGCTATAAATATTTTTGTACATGTGTGTCCATTTCCCATTTATACAGACATAGAAGTGGTATTGCTGGGTCAAATGGTACATGCACAGTTTGATAGCCCTTTGGGCACAGTTCTAAATTGCTTTCCAGAACGGTTGAATCAATTCACAATTCCACCAACAATGCATTTGTGTTCCAATTTTCCCCCATCTTCTCCTACATTTATCATTTTCCTGTTTTGTCATGTTAGCCAATCTGATAGGTGTGATGTGGTACCTCAGAGTTGTTTTAATTTGCATTTCTCTAATCAATAGTGATTTAGAGCATTTTTTTATGACTAGATAGCTTTAATTTCTTCTTCTGAAAACTGCCTGTTCATATCCTTTGACCATTTATCAATTGGGGAATGACTTGTATTTCTATAAATTTGACTCAGTTCTCTATATATTTTGGAAATGAGACCTTTATCAGAGACTCTGGCCATAAAAATTGTTTCCCAGCTTTCTGCTTGAGACCATTAATCTTGATAATCTTATCTCTCAAAGGATTATTTTGAGGGTCAAATGAAAGGATTATATAAAGGGTTCTGGGGATACATTTGGTGTTTTTAGTCAATATTTAATGGCATTTTTGTCCTGTAAATTTTTCTATTTAGGAGCATACTAATTCTTCAACAGACATTAAGTACCTACTCTTTATAGACTTCTGTGATAGAAATAGGACAGAAAAAAGTTTAGATGAGATTTAAGACTTAGATATCGTGAAGTTTTTAAAATGTTACATATGCAAAGATAAGAATAATACATGCTACATGCATGAGAGAGTTATAGAACAAAATGCTATGTGAAGTCCAAGGAAGAAGGTTGTTACCAGAAAAGATCAAGGAAAGCTTCATGGAGAAGGTAGCATCAGAGTGAAGCATTCAAAAATGAATAGGAATTAAACTATGTTAAACCTCTATTTTCCCTCTGCTAACAAAGTTTCTGATAATAAAGGATGTATAGCTTCACCTTTATTGGAGATATTACTTATATATTAGATGGGGCAAATTATTTTTTACTGTACTTGTGGATAATGTTAGCAAGTAAGTTAATAGTGTTGGTGGAATACCAGCTTTTAAAAACCAAACCATCTCTTCAAACCCCAGATTACAAAGTCAGGAGAGAGGGCAGAATTTGAAAGCCTGTATATCTAGTTGACTTGGCTAATGAGGGGATTTGATCTGTTTATTTCAATACCCATTTGCCAGGTTTTATTCTTTTCACTTATTTTATGGTTACTTGTTGTTTGTAATCTGGTTTTGGCTTACCAAGTCAAGAAACTAACCTGATGGAAATGGAAAGAGGATTCAAGAGTATTCATATTAGGGCCACTTACTGCAGCAGTTGGAGGGAGAACTCCTTGAGTTTGAGGAATTTAAAAGTGAAATTTATTCAGTTTCTGTTCATTACAGCTCCTTCATTTGGTGGCAGATGCATCTCCAAATTAGTGATTGTGGTAACACAAGCATCTGCACTAGGGAGAGGAAAAGGAAACCCAAGGACAAGACGTTTGTAATTTGTTAAAAGATATTCTTCATTGCCAGGCAGAGACAGAAGTGGGATGCCATGGGCCTTCAAATCCATCTTTATATTGGGATGGTGGTGGGGTAGTTACCAAGAATGAGGTAGTGTGGCAAGCCTGAAGTTCGTTTCCCAAATTTCTTTTTTGGTGTTCCAGCATAGTGATTTCTGAGGAGGAAGGAAGGCATTACCTGATATGTGCTTTGGGATATTTGAGCACAGTAGTTGGTTAAGAGGGATGAGAGTATGGTACATGGAATAATTCCTGATTTACCTAAGACATGGAAGTTCTCATCTATGATGCCAGCTGTTACGAAGCTTTCAGAGGCCAGATGGAAATTTTTGCCTATAATATAGGTTATTGGGAAAAGAAGGGAGACCTTCTTGGCTTTTGAGGCAAAAGCACAAAGCAAGAGACAGTTAACACTTACAGGATTCATGCTTGTTGTTTGACAGGTGCCAGGGGAATGGTCTTGCGTTGTTGAGTGAGGAATTAAAGGCCTTATAAAGGTGCTTATGTTTTTCTCCCCTTTGGAATTCTACTTGTGAAATGCTAGACTTCAATACACAAAGATCCTAACAAGGGAGAAGGGTCTTCCTTATTAATAGTTATATATAAATGTTCATATAAATGTATAGCTTAAAACTGCATTAAGGTTTTTAGAATACCCTGTATTCTACAGCAAGCGACACTGATTCGTTAATATTTCTCAAGAGAAGAAAGATGGGAACACAAACAACTTACAAAATCCTAAGAAGCAAAACCATCTCCTTATAAATATAATAACTACAGAGACCAGATAGCATGGAAAGGATTGTGGCAGTTTAAATTTTGTTGGCTTTGCCGCAGTACTTTATAGCTGGTTTTCAGGAGCAAAATTGGAATACCTAAAAAAAACCACAGAGGATCTATCTCAAATATTATTGCTCAAAAGATTTGTGATTTTATCTCTCCAGGCACATATCACATCCCCTCTACATTTAGTATATAATTTGCATGAGTATCATTACCTGGTGGCCCACCTGGTGGTGACCTTCTCTGTACACTTAACACAGACACCAAAAAAGAGACACAATTCATTACCAGGTCTGTACCTGAAGCCTTTCCAGTTTGATAGGAGCTGTCAGAGCTTGTTCTTTGCTGGCAGAGCCTTTGAAAACCCATAGTTCCACCTCTTTATTTGTATCTTGCATGTAGTTGGTATAATTTTAGAGCTGGAAGGGCTTGTGGAGGTATTCTAGCCTGACTTTTTTTTTTTTTTAATCTCCTTGAGTCTCCCATTTTACAAATGAGGAAGATGAGGCCCAGAGAGTTTGAAAGACTTGTCACATAGCAGGTTAGTTGGTAGCAGGGCTGTGATTAGACCCCAGATCTTGTATATCAGGCTAGTATTCTTTCAACATGGTACACATCCCATAAACCCAGTAAAGGCATAGTGATGTGGTAAAAAGAAAGTTCAACTTGGGATTAGGAAACCGGACATCATAGATCTATGTTTCAAGTATAGGCTGTTCTCCCTTCTAGGAGAGAAGGAAACACGGAAGTTATTTGTCACAAAAATATTCTGCAGACCACCCGGACAGAAAAGAAAATACATGAGTTGAGAAAGCAAAGCACTGGCCTATCACAGAGGGATGATTTATAGTGATAGGAAGCTTTAATGATCAGAAATCAGCTAGAGCTTTCTCAGCCCAAAGCAAAGCATCTTAAAGCAAAGGAGAGAAATTCTGGATAGGGGAAATAAGATTAGGAAGGATAGAAAATTCTCAGGAATGAAGAAGGAAAAAGGTGAATTTTCTGAAGAGAATGATGTTGATGCACAAAGACCTCACCAGTCAAATGTTTAAAATACAAGGTGTCCAAAAAGTCTTTGAGCAGTTCCCCCTCCCCCGGCTTTCCTGCCTCCTTTTGTGTGTTGTCTCCCCCTGTAGATTGTAAGCTCCTTGAGAGTAGGGACTTTTTATTGTACTTCCAGCTTTTAGTACAGTTCCTGGCACAAAATAGACTCTTACTAAATGTTTATTGGTTATCAGATTTGCAGATGCCACATTTGGGAAGCGATAGCTAACATTGGCTCCATTTTCGTTGGTTGTCCCCCATAGTTGGAGCTCTTTCCTTCCTAATCTTCATCTTCTGTCTCCCTGATTTCCTTTAAGTCTCAGCTAAAGCTCTGTTTCCTGCATGAGACTTTACTAGGCCTCTGTAATCTTAGTATCTTTCTTCTCAGATTATTTCTAGTTTATTCTGTAGATATCTTATTTGTACTTTGTACTTGTATCTTTGTTTTTACATGTTGTCTGCACCATTGGACTTTGAGCTTCTTGAGAGCAGAGACTGATTATTTGCTTTCCTTTGTATCCCTGTGCTCAGCATTGCACCTGGCACATAGTAAGTGCTTAAAAATGCTTTTATCACTTGACTTGGCTTCATCAAGATCTCAAGTGATCTCAACAGGAGAGAATATTGAATCTAGTAAAATGAAATTTGATAAAGATAAATGTAATTACATTTGGGTTAAAAAAATCAACTTCTGGGTATAGGATAAAGGTAGGAACATTTTGGCATAGTTTATCTGAAAATAGTCTGGTTTTCAGTGAACTTTTAAGTTCATTATGGGTCAGCAGTGGGCTTTCAGGAATGAGGTACGTCTCTTCTATTCTCTGCCATAGTCAGAGTATTGTGTTCAGTTCTGGGTGCCACAGTTTAAGAAAGAAATTGACCTGAGTTCAAATTTTCCCCAGACACTCACTAGCGATGTGCCCTTGGACAAGTCACTTAAACTCTGTCTGCCTAATCCATTGGAGAAGGAAATAACATACCATCCTCGTTTCTTTGCCAAGAAAACCCCAAAAATGGGGTCACGAAGAATTGGATGTGACTGAATAACAACAACAAGCTAACATATTAACTAGCACTTTCATCATTTGTCCGTCATGGTTGGAAGTCTCTCCTTCCTAATCTTCATCTTATGTCTCCCTGACTTCTAGGATTAGAATTCCTTAGCTTGAAAAATAAGGATAATTCTGTAGCTAGATCTTCCAAATGGAGAGGAATCAATTGAGACAGTTTTCAGATAGGAATTTTTTGGGAGATGGGGCTTTGCTCTGCCTTTTTACTAGGCTGGAGGGACAGTTGTTATTAGGCTACTTTGTTTCATCTTTTCCTGTACCATACTGTGACTTATTTTGCCACGTATATATTTAGCTTATGAGTTGATATGTGTTAAGTACATGATCAAACATGGTAGAGGGAAAGATTCCCAAAAGTAAGGATGGGGCTGCATGTTCTTCTCATTTTACCCTTAAATATAACAAAAGCCTGAAGAAAAAACTGACCAATCAAAAATAGGATTTTGGTCATAAATTCTTGAAGATTGCTGTGGATGGTATACTTTGCCATAGTGGGGGTATGTGGTGTGGTAGGCATAGAGATGGTCATCTTTCTGCCAGAAAAATATGAAGACTATGTTTTGGACCTTAAATGAACTTTAAACATCATTTAGTCCAACCTCTACATTTGACCGATAAAGAAACTGAGGTCTAGGTAAGTTAAGTGACTTGCCCCAAATTACAGAGGCAGCAAATAGCAGAGCCAGGGTTGGAACCTAGTTCTTCCGATTCCACATGTAATGCTCATCTCACTTTAGGTAGCTACCTAAAGACTTTGATTTGGAGTCAAAAGAACCAGGTTCAAATTCTGACTTTTCTGCTTACTAGCTATGTGACCTCAGGCAAGTCACTTCTTGTCCATGGACACATCTGTCAGTGGGTTGGACTAGATAACTTCAGAGATCCCATCCAGCTTTAGAACAGTGATTTATGACCTTTTAACTAATCTTGACTAGCTTTAGCTCTAAGTCTTAGAATGTCAGAGCTGAAAGGAACCTTAGAAATTATTTAGTCCAGTGCCTTTATTTGGCAGAGGTGAAAACTGAGGCCCAGAGGAGAGTAACTAACCTTCTCGAGATACTTAGAAAGTTAGTGGCAGAGTGAGGACTCAAAGCCAGGTTCCCCAAATCTCCTATTTAAGAGCTTTTACTGCTATACTATGTCACCTCACTGCACTATCTTGCCTTCTCAAGCTCTTGTAGGAACCAGTCAGGTGTGTCTGGTCTTCAGCAGGGACTGACCTTACTGGCTGTGTGAATAGGCCTTATATTTCCGGTTTTATTTATATTCTCTTAGCTATGTGGTTTTTGGATTGCTCAAAAATGCAGAGCAATTGGACTTTAAGCTACAGCGAAGTGTTGGTTTGGCAAGAGTTTAGTATGGTAATAACCTTATTTAAAAATTAGAGGGGCTTTAGATCTGATAAGTCTCAAGATGATTCTAGGGTTGACTTTAAACTTTTCTATCTCTTGTGTAATTTGTATTTTTAGTTGAGGGAAGAAAAGTTAGAAGAGGAAAAAAGCTCTGAGGATCTGATTCACAAGCTGTTACTGGAGGACATTGAAGCAGGGAAAAGGAGAATGGAAGAACTGCAGAAAAAAGATGAACCATTAGTTCTCGTAAGTAATCCCCTTTTAATGATAATAATAATAATAATAACATTTGCATAGTACTTTATATTTTATAAACTGTTTTCCTTTGTGGTGAATCAAAGAAGGTTCAACCTTCCAAGCATATCAATTTATTAAGCATTGCATGCCAATTGCCTAACAAAGCAGGGCCAGACCTCAGCTTAGGCCTAGACGCTGAATACTGGGGGACACAGACTTTGATACATTAAAAGCAATTACTCAAATAAGGCCAACTAATTAAAAGGAAACAATCAAACATTAGGTAATCTGATTTCTATTTGGGTAAAAGATCAGGGACTTTCCAAGTTGAGAGGGGAAGAGCAAACAGATGCAATTCCCTGAAATCAGAAAAGGAGCTGTCCCAGTTCCACCCCCCATCCTGCCCCAGTGTCTTGTGAACAAAGGAACATGGAGTCAATAACCGATTGATCAATATAGGCCCAGTTTTCAGATGAGACATGGGTTGCTTGAGATGTACAATTGTGAGAAAACTCCTTGCATCAATCTTTGAATCTGACTGGGTTTCTGGTCACCATAACCTAACTTCTTGGTTAAGGGTTTCTAAATAGCAGGTAGAGAGAGGTGTTCCAGTTTCCCAGTCATGCAGGGCTAGGTTCAAACAATGTAATAAGTTGTTCTCTCATTTTCCATAATTGAATAAAGTTTTCTCACAAGTTAGAAGTTGCACTAGACTAACTTCTTGAGTAGAAGAGAACCTGAGCTAGCTCCAGAATTGAGTCACAAGATGGAGTCAGTGTGCTTCATTCATTTGCCACAGTTAACCACTTGCTGGCCTAATCCCCTCAATTTCCTCACCTTACCGCCCTTCTTAATAGAAATTTCTTAGACTCACCTTCTGTCACAGGCACGCTGGGTGATGGAGCACCTCAGAATTCACTTGAATTTGGTGATCCAGTGACACTGTTGGGCTTCCCAGTTTATGAGAAGTAGAGAACTTAGTAAGGAGGGTCCAGAATAGCACTAAGATATTAGTGGAAAAATCAGACTTGTGTGGACAGGTTAAAAGACTAGATAGGTTGGGGTAGGGGAGTGGAAGGAAGGAAAGACTTAGCATCAAATACTGTCCCACAGTCTCCTGTGTTATTATCTTACTTTGCTATTTAAGCAGTCACTGTGCTAAACACGGGGGACACAAAGACAAAAATGAAATAGCCCTTTACCTTAAGGAGCTTGATGGAGACCTGAGATTCACTCTCTTTAGGAGATTCCTTTAGGATTCTAGTAAGGCAAGAAAAAGCATTGGACTTGATATCAGAAGAGTTGGGTTCAAAATCTTGGCTTCAACATTTAATGTCTGTGTGTCCTTTGGCAAACCACTTAATCTCTCTCGATCCCAATTTCATCATCCATAAAATGGCAGTAAGGACACAACTGTGCTCCACACCTCAGAGTTGTGAGAGAGAAAAAAAACCACCAAAACTTTGAAAACCATAAAGCCTACAAATACCAACTCATGTGAAATAACACTTTTTACATGTACACAGCTACTTATAAATGGTCTATTTATTCATTAAAACATGCCATTCTTGTGTGTATTTGGAAAGAGTAAAGTTGGTTTCTAAAGTGAGGTATTTTCCCTATTCTTTTTTTCTCTTCCCCTTTCAATGCATCCCTCTTTCTCACCCATTCTTTTTTTGAGATCATCTTAACATTATAGAATCATGCTCATATCCTCTGTCTAGGTAAACTTCTAACTGCCCTACTGATGATACAGTTCTTAGGGGTTATATATGTATCATCTTCGCATATAGGAATCTAAACAGTTTAATCTTATGATTTCTCACTCATGTTTACCTTTTTATACTTCTTTTGATTCTTGTGTTTGAATGTTAAATTTTCTATTCAGCTCAGGTTTTTTCATCAGGAATCCTTGAAAATCCTCTGTTTCATTAAATATCCATGCTTTCCACTGTGGGATTATACTTAGGTTTTTCTTGGTTGTAATCCTAGAATCTTATATTTCATGTCCTGTACTCTCCATGGGGTAGTTGCTAAATCTTGTGTGTTCCTGACTGTGGTCCCTTGGTATTTGGATTCTTTCTTTCTTGCTGCTTGCTCCCTTGCCATCTTTCTTCTTGACCTGAGAGCTCAGGATTTTTGCTATAATATTCCTGAGATTTTCATTTTGGGATTTCTTTCAAGAGATGACTGGCTAGTACAGGGGAGATGACCTGGGAGAGAATAGAGGGGGTCAAATGAAAATGGAAGAGTAGGATTTTTTAAGGAAAGGCAAAGAGAGAGAGGTGAAAAGCAATAAATTATGGTCAGATTTGTAGGTGGTGGCAAGATCAAGGGCATGATCATCTCTGTGTGACTGAAGTGAGGTGGAAGAGTAGCTCACTGGAGAAGAGTAGGTTGAGAAACTAAATGTTTAGGGTATATGAGGGAGAGTTGATATGTATGTTGAAGTCCCCTCTTATGAGGGCAAGAATTGAGGAGGAGAGAAAGATTGTGAGCTAGGTACCAAATTCATTGAGGAAGGAAGGGGAGTGACTTAGGAGACTGCAGACAACAGCTGCCAGGATTTTGATTGGGTGGTAGGCATGAACCTTAAAGGAAGAGGTTACTGAGTGATGGAGGAAAGGGGAGAACCTGGAGGTGGCAATGGGGAGCAAAGAATATTCCAACTCCCATGTCTAGACTAGGGAGCTGAGAATGAGTGAAAGTACAGCCAGTACTGGAAAGTGTGGCCAGGGAAGCTGTGTTTTCAGGGGACAGCCAAGATTCAGTAAGAGCTAGTAGATGGAAGGAGTGAGAGAGGAAAAGATTTAAATGAAGGGAAATTTGTTTCCTATGGAACCGGCGTTAGAGAGGGCACAGTGGAAGGGCTGAGTGGCATTTGGTTGGAACTTTTGGGTGGGAGGGTTGAAGAGGTTGGGAAGGAGGAATCAAGAGGTGGGACGTGAGGAATGGGGTTTGAATTACAACCTCCAGGGGTTCAGAATCACTGGGATTTCTAGGGTGTTCCCAGATGTGAAAATGCAATCTGTGTGTGTGTGTGTGTGTGTGTGTGTGTGTGTGTGTGTGTGTGTGTCTAAGTATGTATATATGTATGTCAGTTACCACCCTTTATGATTGTACTACAGCCTATCATTTCCAGATTTATTTTGCAATTTTACTCCCCTTTGTGCACTCTGATGTCCAGCCAAACTGGCCTGCTCTGCTGTTCCTGAACTGTTCATTACACCCTTCTACTTCTATGCTCTTGCACTTTTGATCTCCTTGCCTGTAATGTATTCTCTCCTCATCTCTACCTCTTAGAACTTGGGCTTTTAGTTCAGCCTTAACTTCAAGGCAGTCATACACTCTTTTTTGATCCCTCAATTGTTAGTGTGTTATCAAATCATTTGCAGTTTTTAATCTATGTGCAACTTGTATGTTCCCAGTAGAGTGTATGCTTTTTGAGAGCAAGGATTTTTTGGACCTTTGTTGTCTTTGTATCTCCAAAAGCTATTGTGGTACCTTGCACATAATAGACACTTAATAAATTACTAATTCAGTTGAATTGAAGTGATTTCCCTAAGATCCTAAGGTAGTGAGTAAAGGCACAGGGATTTGATTATGGCCTTCCGACTCTATACTCCTGGCTCTTGAAAAGTGAATTATTTGAATTTTGGGAGAATCAATTCTATATGTTATTTGCCAGATACTTCTGGGGTTTTACCATTCTGGTTATATAAATGTTGCTATTATTATCAACAATAATAGTAGCTCACATGTATGTGATGCTTTATGGTTTATGGGATGCTTCCCTCTTATTAACCTTGTAAGGTATATAATGAACCCAAACAAAGTAAGAACTTATTAGGGAATACTGGCCCTAACCCCTAATAAATGATTACTCAGCATCCCCTCCCCCAGGAGGTGCTCTGGCACCAGGGCTGCACAAACCAACATCAGGCTTACAACGGAATGCAACTCCGTACCCCAGCAGTACACCTTTTTCCCCCAGTGCCACAGAGACCCAAACTCCACGCAACAGAAATTTGCTTGGTCTGCAATAGACATGTGGCAACATTCTGTCTTGCAGCAGTGCCTAGCCTGAGCTGAGGAACAGAAGGAACAGGCAGGATATGTGTCTCTATATTTGTCACAAAACTCAAGACTCCACCATCTTGTCCCAATGCTGTGGAGATCCAAACTTCAAATGGCAGAAATTTACACAATCTTTGATATCTACTTGGCACCTGTGTGCCGCTGAGCCAGAGAACTGAGGAACAGAGGAAACAGGGTAGGATACATGTATTAGGGACTATGTGTCAATCCACTAAGCCTGAGGGAAAGAGCCTAATATCCAGCTGGAGCCAGTTCTCCCCTCTTCCTCTTCCTTCCCCACCAAAGTCACTTGGTCTCGAGAGAGACCAAGGCTGGTGAACTGTGAACTGCCCATCTTGCAATCTAACCTCCAGAGAAACCATTATAAGAAAGGGGAGGACATCAGAAAGTGACCAGTAAGGATTGTACTTGGCTGTGTGAGAACCACAATACAGTAGAAGCTCAGAATCTTGGAGTTTGTCCACACTGTTGGACTGTCTAGTTGGAAATATGAAGCCCAAGCTTCTACCTTCTGCACAGCACCTTTCCTGATGCCCTCAATTGCTAGTGTCCTCCTTCTCTACTTTGTAATTATTTTTATATTTGTTCTGTGAGTAATTATATATGTACACGTTGTCTCCCCAATAGAATGTAAGCTCTTTGAGAGCAGGGATTGTTTCATTTGTTGTCTTTGTGTTCCCTGTGCCTAGCAAATAGGCAGGACTGAAAAAGTGCTTATTGGTTGATTGACAAGATGTAACATACATGAGACAATTAGAAAAAGGAATAAAAACAATTTAAGTGGTCAGATGGAAGATTTTGTTGTATGGAGTGCACATGTTACAGGGAATTGGTAGAAAATTCAATGATCATTTTAAGAATGACAGTGCATTTATATTTTTGCCTTGTGATGGAAACAGAGTGGATATTATCTTGATTTTATAGATGAAGAAATTGAGGTGCAGAGAGGGAAGTGATGTGCTTAAGATCCTGCAGTAAAGAGCAGAGCCAGTTATAACTCTTAGTGTAAGTCTCTTTTCAGCAGATTACACAGTTGTCATTTTTAGTTCAACCTGGGGAAGTTTAACATTGCCTGACCTCTTTTAAAACATAACATGGCTAACATTGAAGTTAAGTCTTCATTTTGAAGTTATTTCTATACATAGCCATATTTTTTTCTCCAGATTTCAGCCTTAACTAAGTTAAATTAAAAAAAAAATTAAGAGGAGGGGATTCTGATGACTGGCAGTATTTGGGGGAGGGTAGAGTTCAGATACCAATACAAACATTTAAAACTAGAGATTCTTTGCTTGACTAAGAGAGATAGAAAAATTGATTTCATTCCAGACTGGGATTTAAAATGTTACAAATGTACCTGGGGTCTCCTTTAGTATATCATATCAAGGATCCCTGATTAGTTGATCTTCATTTATTCCCTATCATTGGAGATCTTCCAGCAGAGGCTGGACATCTAGTTTCAAGGACATTGTAGAGGGAATTTTTATCTCATTAAATGACCTCTGAGTTTCTGTGATTATTGTCACCATTTTGGGTTTCCCCATGGCTTGTAAGGGCTTCCTCATTGGGAATGTTTGGTGCCTCAAAATCAAGAGAGAACTCGAGGCCAAGTTAAAGTTAGTAACTGCCCAAACCCTCCTCCTGTTTCTCTCTTTTGTCACTTCAGGGAATTGACAAATATTGCTCTTGAGAATAGATAAAAGCTTGGCTGCCCTTGTAGCATAGGTCCTGTATGACTCTAATGCATGTTTCCCATCCAAATTTTCTAGCAGACTTTGCTGTAATTGTTCCTTGTTCACAGTAGTGGTATCAAGGCTCTTTCTTTTTTTCCAGAGGTATAAAGAATCACTGTTGTGCAACTCATCAATTGTCATGTTGAATGGTTTGTACAAGTTATTCTTAGAAAAATGTTGAAAATAGAAAGGTGAAGGAGGAATGGGACAGGGGGAAGAAGCAGGAAACTAGTCTGCCCTTCTGAAGGGGGAGCTATTGAGTGCCTACTGTCTAGGAGGGTAAAACTGCATTTTATAATGCTTTGCAGCTTCAACTCAGTATTGTTACTGTCAGCTGTTGGCAGCTGGGACCTGGGGTGGAAGTATCTAGAAATGGAGAAGAGAAGTAATCAGATTTTGGATTTTAAGAAATAAGGACCTTAGGCTAAAATAACAAAACAGGAAAATGATAAATGCTGGAGAGGATGTGGGGAAATTGGAACATTGTTACATTCCTGGTGGAGCTGTGAGATGATCCAGCCATTTTGGAGAGTAATTTGGAACTACGCCCAAAGGGCCACAGGAATGTTCATACCCTTTGACCCAGCAATACCACTTCTAGGGTTGTATCCCAAAGAAATCACACAAGCGGGAAAAGGACCCATATGTACAAAAATATTTATAGTGGCCCTTTTTGTGGTAGCCAAGAATTGGAAATCAAAGGGATGCCCATCAATTGGGTAATGGCTGAACAAGCTATGGTATATGAAGGTAATGGAATACTATTGTGCCGTAATAAATGGGGATGATACAGACTTCATAACAACCTGGAAAAACCTACATGACATATTGCTGAGTGAGCAGAGCAGAGCCAGGAGAACATTGTACACAACCACAGAAGTATGGATTCCGTGAGGACCAACCCTGACACACTTAGCTCTTCTCAGCAACACAAGGTACAAAGACAACTCCAAAGGACTCACGATGGATAATGCTCTCTACATCCAGAGAAAGAACTATGAAGTTTGAATGCAGATTGAGGCATACTTCATGCTCGCCTTTTTTTCTTCTCTTTTGTTTTTGTTTTTGGGTTTTGTTTTTTTTGTTTTGTTTTGTTTTGTTTTGGTTCTGTTTCGTCTTTCTCATGATTTGTTCCATTGGTCATAATTCTTCTCCGCAACTTGACTAGTGTATAAATTAATTCAATGCGAAGTTAAAAAAAAAAAAAGAAAAGAAATAAGGACCTTAGATAATTAAAAAAAAAAAACAAAACCTTGTGGCCCACTAACAGTTTTATGTGGAACTAGCAATTGAAAAACATTCTACTATAGCATTTACCAAACTCATTTGGCCATAGACTTTTGAGCTTGAAATATATTTACAGAATCCATAAAAGCTGGTCTAAAGTACCCCCGGAATAGAGTAAGGTTGGGGTGATTGTGAAGCAAAAAGAGAGGAATTTAAGTCTCTTTTCATTAAAGTCGTTTAATGCAATGTTTTTGATATGTACATATTTTTCACTTAATACATTATAACAAAAGTGCTAATTGGAGCATTTTCCTAATATCTGTATGTCCATGCTACTCCTCTGAAATATGCCAGATCAACAGACCTCTTTCCTTTCATCTTCAGAAAAGAATACTGCTGCTGCCATTGTTCTGATACATCATTATGTGTTCATTGTGTGACTATAGCTGAAAATCATGCTCAGTTACCAGCCCTTTGTCTGCTGAGGGTCCTCAGAGATGGTTCCATTTATAGGATGAGATGTCTGAGGCTCTGCCACCTGATCTTTGTAGATGATGTACATACACATCGACTAAAGCAAAGCTTAGAGGCAGCATGGTTTTTTAGGAATGGATGGTCATGAGATCCAAATTTGAACATGAGATTGGATAGTTGTTCCTTAAGCAATCTTTGGCAAGTCATTTTTTTTTTCTCAGCCTGAGTTTTGAACTCTTTAAAATAAATATTATAATTCAGGCACTCCTTCCGCTTGGGATTGTTATGAATAAAGCATTTTATAAACTTCAAAGTTCTATAGGCATGTGAATTATTATTAGGTAAGGCCATCCTGAATGGGGGATTCTTTTCTTCCTTTCAGATCCTCCCTGACTTCTTTGTCCATCTTCTTCTCAGTCTTTCTTGGCACCAAGCAAGTTACCTATTTCTGCAGATTGTTTTTCTTGGCCATTTGCATGCACAGTCTTGATGCATCCTTCTTTACTTTTGATGATGATGAAAATTTCTATCCTATGTATATCTTTGAGCCATGCAGCCTCTGAAGCAAAAATGCTATGTGGTTGGATCAGATGTTAAGATACCCTGAAACTTGAAGGCAGATTTCAGCTCAGTATAAGGAAGAACTGATGATTAAAGCTGTCCCACAGTAGAACAGACTACTGTGCATTAATTTTGTACCACTGGAAATTTTTCAAGAATGAACTGGATGACCATTTGTTGAGGGTGCTGTAGAGCAACTTCCTGTTCAGGTATGGGTTGGATTGCGTGCCCTCTTAGGTCCCTTCTACCTCAAATTGAATGGCTCATGAGAATTATTTCCAGCTATAAGAAAGAAATATGCAAGTAAATGTGTTATAAACGAATGAGGCTTCATGAGAATTCTAAAATTGAACAATGCAGTAGCTTTAAGAGGGAAGCCCAGGAAATCTAGGAAACATTTTAAAACTTAAGATTTTGTTATGGATTAATTTTGTGGTCTTTATGGGAGCAAAGATCCACTACATATATGATAAAGTCTGGTTTCCGTCTTAGAATTTAACAGTACATCCCTGAAAAACAGAAATGTTTTGAGATTGCTAGTTACAAGTCAGGAGTAAATCAGAGGGAATAAAGTCACACTTTTCTACCAATCATCAGAGGTGGAAAAGAGATAGCATGAAATAGAGTGAGGTTAAGATTCCATCTGGAGACAGTTTGTTGTGGAAGAAGCATTATACTGGTAATCAAGAGGCCTGGGCTCTAGGCTTAGCTTTTCGGTAGTTAGATGTATGACCTCAGCCACGTTCCTTTACTTTCCTGAGTCTTTTTTTTTTTTTAAGTAAAACAGAAGGGTTGGGCTAGGTGAGCTCTCTGGTGTTCAGTGATTCTGTGAAAAAGATCGCAGAAAGTCCATCTGTTGTATGGCCTGTTAAACTGTGACTCATTATTCATTCGTAGTATCTGATTTGTGGTTTCTATGACCATTTTTTGGGATGTGTATTAAGGACACGTTTGCTTCTTAGAATTTTGTAACTGTGTGCTGTCCTTCCTCACTCTGAGGAATATGAATAAATTGATGTTACTTGCTATAAAATCTATACACGGGTACCACATTTCTCACATTATTAGAGTCTTTGTGTGTTGGAAGTCTTTTCCCCACTCTCCTACGGAATCCTGAGAGGCGAAAAGCCAAAATTACTTCTCTAAAGCTTTCAATCCTTACCCTAAGAGAATAACTCAGTTCCATTGTAGTACTGGCTAGCCAACTTAAAAGGGAAAAACTCCTTCGGAGATTCATGCCTATGTAAATTTCTTAGTGTCTTGTATTAACTTTTTCTTGTTTTCACCCCTAAAACCAGCTAAGAAGGCCCATCTGGGCTCAAATGGTCCCATAGCACCTACTGTCATAGTTAAGGTCGCCTACATATCATTTTTGTTGGCTATCATTAGATGAATTAGGAAACAGTCTGATATTATAGTCTTATTCCCCTCAACTAGTTGCTGAATTCAAAGATCCCAAAGAATATATCTGGAAGTATAGAAGGTAGAAGGTAAGAAAACCATAATAGAGATGGGACTTTGCTTATACAAAATGGGAATGCTGGAAAACTGTCTTTGGAGCTACCTTAATGTCATATCATTTGGATCTGGATGCAGATTTGCTGGACCACAGCACCCCATTTGGGGTTTTCTTGGCAAAGATACTGGAGTGTTTTACCACTTCTTGTCAACAAGAGTTGGACATGACTGAAAACAACTGAACAACAAAAAGGGATTCTAAGGTGTAGACTTGGAGAAGAAGATACATTCTAGGCATGAGGGCAGCCAATCCAATGACACAGAGACAGAAAATGGAATGATAAGACAATATCTTAACTGGGCCATAGGTAGCGTAATGGAGAGGGATGTGTAATATGACTGGAGAATTGTTAGCAAGCTTTGCTATCAAAGCTTTACTCCTAGAAACATGATTGATATCTTTAAGTGTTCGAAGGATATTATGTTTGAGAGAGATTAGACCTGTTCTATTTAGCACTCGTGAGAGCAGAGCTAGGAACAGAGGATGGAAGTTGCAGAAAGGCAAATTTAGCCTTAATGTCAGGGGAAACTTGCTAGCAATGAAAAGTTGTCTGAAAGTGGGATAGACTTCCTCAAGATGTGGGATCTTCTTCCCAAGAGGTCTTTAAGCAAAGGCTGGGTGACCACTTGTTGGTTATATTATATAGTTGGATTTCTTTCACATCTGCGTTGGACTAAATGGCCACTCAGACCTCTTCTAACACTCATATTCTGTGCTGCTTCCTTCCCAGATTTGGGATAGACCATACCTTTACAACTCTGCCATTGCTTTTTGTCATTGTATTCTGGAAGGAGAAGGGAGAACTGGTGTCTATAGGATGTTTTATATGAGAGCAGAATATTAAGGTGGTGACCTGTAAAGGGAGGAGCCACAAGGGAGTTTGACATTTAGTAGGTGATGACCTACGAGTTTCTCACTAGTGGCCTTAAGATAACTACTATATTAGGGAAGTGGCTTCTGGTCTAGATTTCCACTTACCCAGGAGGGCAACGGGACATTTATCCAATACTAAAGCATTGGCTGATATAAGCATTGTTATTTTAGAGGGGCAGCTGAAATTTAATGAAAGGTGATTGGATTTAGAGTTAGACCAGAATCCAAGTTCTACAACTTACTAGCTTTGTGACTACGGGCAAGTTACATAACATTCTCCTTTGCAAAATGAGGGTAATAAACACTTTCTTCTTGTTTTAGGTATGTAATATGATTTGTGTGGGTACAGATATCCAGTAGGGCATATAACAACTTATCTACATCTATGCCCTTTCTTCCTGTGCAATTCTTATGCATGTCCGTCTGTAAATCTTTTATAGGGGATCTCTCTAACCAAAATGGTAGTGTCATTATCTAATAGAAAATAATTCTTTAAAAGCCTTGGTTTGTGTGTCCTTTACACTTAAAAATCTATGTATACCTTCTCTGTAATCATAGGGAAATTTCCATGGGTACCGCAGATGGACAAGTGTTGTCTTCCTTGTTGTCTCCTTCCCAGTGTCCTGAGCGCCTCTCAGATTCAGAAAATGAAGAACCTTCCCAGGGCAAGATGACACATCGTTCGGCATTTGTTTCCAAGAGCAGCGTTTACTCCTTAGCTTTCCTGGCAGGGTAAGAGACCATACCAAATTCAGTCTGGATCTGTTTATTTGGGGAGAAAGGGGTGGGACTGGGCAGGCAAAAAGAACATGGGAAAGACAGCTTTGGGAATGTGGGGAAGGAGAGGGGAGAACTGGGACCAAGCTTGATTTTGTGAGGAAGTAAAGTGAGAATGTACCAGATTTTTAAAAGTGAAAAATAAAAGGTAAAATTCTTTGTGTAATTGTACTGAGTTATTATCCCTTTGGTATTGGGACCAAATAGCAGCCTTGTTAGCCTGACACTGTATACTTCCACTCTCTTTTTGGTAGGAAGGAGAGAGCAAATTATATGGGTTCTCCTAATTCTTCCCATCACCCTTTCCACATCCCTGGTATATAACAGTAAAATGGGCTGTCTCTAGAAGGAAGTTTTGGAGCAGAAGTAGGACCACTGCTTGTTTAGGAATGTTATACAGGGAATTAATGCATTGGATGGAAAAATGGGCTATTTGTCCACTAAGGTCTTTTCCAGTAATAAGATTCCTTCGCTCTAAGAATGTCACCTCTTGGTTATACATTGTATGGATTTTCTACTTTATAGATAATGTGTCACCAGTGGTTAATACAAGTAAGTTTTCCCTAATCTACCCCATTTCCCTTCTTCTGCCTCCTCCAGGATGCGTCTGGGCCAGCTTTGATGCCATTCAGTTTGTATGAATTCAGGGCATGTAGATTAGTGTTACGTAAGTCAGATATTACTCACCACTATATGTCAGAGGTTGGATTTGATTCTGAAGTTAGCTTTCCATCCACTACACCATGCTGCCTCTCTAATTATTAGCATTATAGTCCACAGGACATGAACTACGAAAGAATATGAGAATGAGGATGATGAGGATGATGAGGATGATGAGGAGGAGGATGATGATGATGATGATGATGATGATGATGATGAAAGAAGAGCCCAAGTCTCTTCCTAGTCAATCAGCAAACATATATTAAACACTTACTATGGCTCAGATACTAGTTTTGTGTTCTTTTATGCTACATTGTCTCTGGTATTTCAGCCTGTATAGTTCTGTTCTATGAACTGAGACTTTATCAGAATAGAATAGAGGAATAGGAAGGTTATCTTCTAATATCTAATGTATCATCATGATAGGATAGTGGTAGCAGACTTGTGTCCGAGTTACTGGGTAGCAGATTTAGGCTTAATAGAAGGAAGATCTCTAGCTATCAGAGCTGATCTACAATAGAACAGGCAGCCTCTACAAAGGGAATGATCTCTTTATTACTAGGATTGTTGAAGCAGATACTGGGTGTTCTCTCCTCAGGGATACTGTGGTGAGCATTCCTATACTAGCTGAAAGGTTGGACTTGATGCCTTCTATGGCCCCTTCTCATTCTGAGATTCTGTGATTTTATGAGCTAGGGAAAATGAGAGACTAAAGCAATAGTGGTAAGTAAGGAAAACATGTTTAGTTACAGATATATTTTAATTTTCAGCGTCTGTAGGATTTTGAAGAGGCATTGCTTTATAGACCATTCCAGTGAAATATTTACTAAACTCACATCATAGACATGTATCCGTGTCCTGTATTCTTTGGAGTAACAGAGATAAGACTCAAAGCCTACCTCTGTGATTTAGTAAGATGGATAAGACATATCATATATAATCATAATAAAAATTAGGAATGTGATCATTGCAGTAAGAGGTATAAATGAAGCCATGTGAAAGTTCAGAGGAGGCAGTAGCTCACTGTGGAACATGCACACATAGATAAACACACGTAGAGCTTGTATGTAGAAAAACAACAAACTCAACAGAGAAAGAGTAGAAAATAGGCATAGAAGAGAAGGGTTTAAGAAGGAGAGAATAAGGGAGAGATGAGTTATAAGCAAAACATATTCCAGCTTTGGAGAATAGATTGTGAAGGGGGATGGTGAGTTAAAAGGAAAGAAAATAAAGGGTATAAAAACTATCATCAGAGTCTGGGCAAAGAGGAGAGAAGGACTAAAGAGCAAAAGCAGATTGCCTCGCTAATGTTAAGCAAATGCTTTCGCACTACCCTTTTCTTTGTAAAGACTATCTGGGGGGTAAAGAGAAGAAAAAGTATGAGGATAGGTAGGAGGGAAATATACAGTTAACATAATAATTAATGTGAATGAGATGAATTCACCTATAAAATGGAAGAGGATAGAAGAATGGATTAGAAAGCAGGGTCCCATGATGAGTTGTTCATAAGAAACACTTAAAATAATGCTGTAATAATGATGATTGCTGACAAGACAGAAGTAAAAAATAGGCATGATTAAAAGTTAAACAGAAACTACACTATACTTAATGGTATGTTAGACAGTGAATTAATGTCAATTGATATGCATCAAAATGACTTAGGATCTAAATACTTAAAGGAAAAGTTAGTTGATTTACAGGGAGAAGTAAGACAGTAAAACTGTAATAGTTACAGATCTCAGCATACAGCTTTCAGACTTAGAGCTAACAAAAAGATAAACAAGAAAGAAATTAAGGACCTGAATAGACTTTTTGATGAGTTCTTTATGATAGCTCTCTGGCAATTTCACTGAGGGAATAAAAAGGAGCTGTTCATGGCATCTTTACAAAAATTAACTCTGTTTAGGGCATAAAAACTTCACATAAAATGCAGAATAATAGAAATATTAAGCACATCCTCAACTCCTCACCATCTCTCACCCTTCCTTATCCATTTTGTTACCAAGGCCTATTGATTTCACGTCTGCAGCATTTCTCTAATACTCTTCTTTCTCTCCTCTGAAACTGCCACCACTGTGGTGCATGTCGTCATCACCTCACACTTGGACAATTGCAATTATCTGTTAGTGGGTCTGCCTGCCTCAAGTGTTTGCCCACTCCAGTCCATTCTCCATTATCTGCCAAAGTGATTTTCCTAAAGCTCATGTCTGACCATATCACTTCCCTCCTCAATAGGCTCCAGTGGTTCCTAGCCACCTCCAGGATCAAACACAAAATCCTCACTTTGGCACTCAAAGACCTTCAAAACTTAGCCTGCTCCTGTCTTTCTAGTCTTCTTATACCTTACATCTCATTTGGTTCTTCTAATCTGTGATACTGGCCTCTGCTGTTTCATAAGCAAGATGCTACATCTCTTGGCTCAGAGCATTTTCCCTGGCTGTCTCCCGTGACTGGAATCCTGTCTCTCCTCATCTTCACCCTCTGCCTTCTCTGGCTTCCTATAAATTCCAACTAAAGTTCTGTCTTCTACCAGAAGCTTTTCCCAACCCCTCTTTATTCTAGTGCCTTCCCTATGTTAATTATTTCCTACTTATTCTGTATATAACTTGTTTGTACATATTTGTTTGCTTGTTGTCTTCTCCACTAGAATGTGAGTTCTTTGGGGGCTGGGACTGTCTTTTGCCTCGTTGAGTATCTCAGTGTTTAGCACAGAACCTGGCACATAGTAGTCACTTAATAAATGTTTGTTGACTGACATCTTTTACTGTCTACAAATGCAATAAAAATTATATTCGTTAAAAAACCTTTGAAGAAATTAATCATTGTAGACATTAACAAAGTTAAAAGAAAAAATATTAAATTAATAAATAAAACTGGGCTATTTTTTAAATCAGATAAACTGCTAGCTAATCTGATTTTTTTTTTTTTTTTGATAAAAAGTATTTTTATTTTGACATCTGAATAAGTGTTGACTCCTCAGGACACGGCCTTTGGCATCTTTTTCAACTTATTCATCAGCTTGTTGCACTGTGCCTTTTTCAGAAACATAAATGCCATCCAAAAATTTTCTGATATCCTTGTTTTTGACTGTTGTGGCCTGTTGGATCAGGGCAGCTGAGTTTGAAACAAGTTCAATATCATTTCCTTCAAGAATTAACTCATCTTTTTGGGCTTGAGAAACAGCACAAGCAACACCTGGTCTCATGCGCACTCTTCGGATATATTTTTCACCCAAGAAATTTCTAATTTCAACAAGTGAGCCATTCTCTTGAATAACAACATTGATGGGGAAGTGAGCATACACAGACCTCATCTTGTAACGAAAACCCAGGGTAACGCCTTTGATCATGTTTTGTACATGACTACAGATTGTGCGCACGGTTGCAAGTTCTTTTCGATTTCCCCACCATTTGTCCACCCGGAGCCTCTTTTTCTTCTTTCCAAGGAGACTGAGCTCAACATTGATATGGTTGAAATCCCTACGGAGGATTCCTCTGGGCCCCTTCACAATGACTGTCCGACCCTTAAGAGAGATGTCAACATTTTCTGGGATGTCGACCGTCTGGTTGCTTAGAATGGTCTTCATTCTGGTAGCGAACGGGGCAAAGAACAGCTAATCTGATTTTTAAAAAGAGGGAAAAATGCTAGTATCAAAAAATCAAAATAGAGAATTCACAACAAATGAAGATGAAATAAAGGAGATTATCAAATTATTATGCTCAGTTCTATGCCAACAAAATGGATAATTTAGATGAAATGTATAAATACTTACAAAAATTAAAAATACCCAGATTAACAGAATAGTTGGAGAATAAACCAAATACAGAAAAAGGCATTGAAGAAATAAATAGTAAATTGACTCTTGAAGAAAAAAAGCCCAGGAATAGATGAATTTACAAGTGAGTTTTATCAAATATTCAAAGAAATTATTTCCAACTTTACATAGACTGTAAAAATATGAAAAGAAGGATCATACCAAACTCCTTCTGTGATAACTCTATATGTGTGTATATGTATGTGTGTATGTGCACACGTGTGCATGCGCGCGCACATGCGCGCGTGCACACACACACACACACACACACATACACACATTCTTGATACCTAAGCCAGGGAGGGAGAGACAGTTCAGGAAAAGAAAACTGAGTCAAGGCAATGTTTGATACAAAAATATGCATGATAAAAAACAAAAATGTAGGGACTTAAGAGAAGGTAGAAGAGATTAAGAAGAGGTGGCAAGAATACATAAAAGAACTACACAAGAAAGATCTTAACGTCACTTATAACAATGATAGTATGGTTACTGATGTAGATCGGGACATCTTGGAAATGAAGTCAAGCAGGCCTTAGGAAGCATTGCTAACAGTAAGGCTAGTGTAGGTTATAGAATTCCAGCTGAGCTATTTAAAATCCTAAAAGGTGATGCTGTTAAACTACTGCACTCAATAGGAGTGGTCACTGGATTAGAAAAGATCAGTTTATTCCATTTCTAAGGAAGGTCAGTGCCAAAAAAAGCTCAAATTACTAAACAAATGAGCTCATTTCACATGCCAGCAAAGTTATGCTTAAGATTTTGCAAGTTAGGCTTTAGCAATATGTGAATGGAGAATTTCAGAGAGGCAGAGAACTAGAGATCAAATTGCCAACATTCACTGGATTATGGTGAAAGCAAGGGAGTTCCAGAAAAACATCAACTTCTACTTCAGTGACTGCACTAAAGCCTTTGACTGTGTGGATCACAACAAAAAGTGGCATGTCCTCAAAGAGTTAGGAGTATCAGATCATCTTACTTGTCTCTTGAGAAACCTGTGTGTGGGCCAAGATGCAACAGAACCAAACATGGAACAACTAATTGATTTAAGATTGGAAAAGGAGTATGATAAGGCCAACTATTGTCACTTCATTTATTTAACTTATATGTATAGAGTACATCACGTGAAATACCGAACTGGGTGAATAAAAAGCCAAAATTAAGGTTGCCAGGGGAAATATCACAATCTCAGATATGCAGATGATACCACTCTGATGGCAGAAAGTGAAGAAGAATTAAGAAGCTTTTTGATGAGGGTGAAAGAGAAGATTATAAAAGCTGGCTTGAAGCTTAACATCAAAAAAGCTAAGATCTTGGCAACTAGTCCCATCACTTCCTGGCAAATAGATGGAGAAGAAATGGAAACAGTGTCAGATTTTATATTCTTGGGCTCAAAGATCACTGCAGATGGTAATTGCAGCCTTGAAATTAAAAGACTCTTGCTCCTTGGAAGGAAAGCTGTAGCAAATCTGGACAGAATATTAAAAAGCAGAGATGACACCTTGCTGACAAAAGTCTATATGATCACTGCTTTGGTTTTCCAATAGCAGTGTATGGATGTGAGAGTTGGACTATAAAGGAAGCTGAGCATTGCGGAATTGCTGCTTTTACATTTTGATGCTGGAAAAGACATTTGGGAGTCCCTTGGTCAGCAAGGAGATCAAATCAGTCAATACTTAAATTAATTCAGGCTATTCACTAGAAGGTCAAATATTGAAGCTCAAACTTAAATACTTTGGCCACATTATGAGAAGACAGGACTCATTAGAAATGACCCTGATATTAGGAAAGATTGAAGGGAAAAGGAAAAGGTGATGGCAGAGGATGAGATGGATAGATAGTGTCATGGAGGCAACAAATATGATCTTGGACAGACTTTGGGAGATGATGAAGGACAGAAGAGCCTGGCATAGTATATATAGTCCATGGCATCACAAGGAGTTGGACAGTATTGAATAATGACAACAGCAAGTCAATATCCCTAATGACTATTGATGCAAAAATAACAAAATACTAGCACATAGATTATAACAACATATTAAAAAAAATATTATACATTATGACCAGGTTGGATTTGTACCAGGAATGCATTGTTTTATATAAGAGAAACTGTCACCATGGTTTATAAGACATATCGATAATGATAAAAATCACATTGCTTAAATCATTCATTAGGTGCTGAAGAGGCCTTGGCAAAATAAAACACATTTATGTTAAAAACGCTAAAAAGCATAGGGATAAATGGACCTTTTTTAGTATGGTAAATAGTATCTGTATAAAATCAAGGGCTAACATTTTATGAAATGCAAGAGGCCTTTGCAGTAAGATCAGTGGCAAAGCAAGAATTTCCATTGTTCCATTATCATCAGTTGTAGAAATGCTCGCTATAACAATAAGAGAAGAAAAAGAAATGGAAGGAATAAGCATAAACTAAGAAGAAACGAAACTGTCTCTTTTTGCAGGTGATATGATAATCTGTCTAGAGAATCCTAAACATTCAACTAAAATTAAGTGAAACAGTAACTTTGGCAGAATTGATGGACATAAAATAAGTTTGCATAATTTATTAGCTTTTCTGTATACTAGCAACAAAACTCAGAAGGCAGAAGTAAAAAGACACTCTATTCAAAATAACCACTTAAAGTATATTTAGGAATGTAACCAAGACGCATATGGGGAACTATACAAACTACAATTACAAAAAACTCTGAAATTTCACACCTAAATAATTGATGAAATATTAATTGCTCATGGGTAGCCCAGGTCAATATAATTATTATACTAAATTATTTGAATTAATTTGCTTAGTGTAATACCAATCAAACTAGCAAAGAATCACTTCAGATAATTAGGGAAAAAATACTGAGATTCATCTGGAGAAACAAAAGGTCAAGAACCTCAAGATAAATAATGAAAAAAGTGAGAGGGGGCCTGACAGTACTAGATATCAAACTATTCTATGAAGCAATTGTCAAAACTGTTTGACACTTAAAAAATAAAAAATAAAATAATAAAAATGAAATAAAGTAGGAGAAAAACCAGAAAAATTGGTCAGTGAGCAAATTAGTAAAATAGGTCAGTGGATATGGAAACAAACAAACATAGTAGCATAGTGTGGCAAAGACCCAAGTACTGGATTAAGAGCTCATTAATTGACAAAAACTGCTGGGAAAACTGGAAAACAGTCTGACAAACATTAGGTTTAGATCAGTATCTCAGTATCTCAAAACATTTTCCAACACAACCTCCAAATGACTTAGATATAAAAGGTCACATTAAAAAAAACAAATTAGAGAAACAGGGATAGAAATGCCTTTCGCATTTGGATGAAAATTTTGCAAATGGATGAAAAGTTCATGACCAAATAAGAGGTAAAGAGAATCATACAAAATGAAGTGAACAGGATTTTTTTGGGGGGAAGGAGGGCAGATTTGCTTTGCAGCAAATGTTTCAAGAAATATGAGGAACTGATTCAACTATATAATAACAAAAACCATTACCCAAGTGGTAAATGATCAAAGGATATGAGCAGGCACTTATCAAAGGAAGAAATTCGAGCTATCAATAGCCAATGAAAAAAATGCTCCAGGTCTAATAATTAGAGAAATGTAAATTAAAGGAACCATGAGGTTCCACCTGACACCCATCAGATTGGCAAAGATGACAACAAAGTGAAAATGACAGCTGTTAGGATTGTAGAAAGACAGGCATATTGGTTCAGTATTGATAGGAGTTGTAAATTGATCCAGCCTTTCTGAAAAGCTGTGGAAAAAATGTTCACAGCAGCTTTATTTGTCTTTAGAGAACTAGAAATGAAGAGGGTGCCCATCGATTGTGGAATGGCTGAACAAATTTTTATATATAAACATAATGGAACATTATTGCACTGTAAAGAATGATGTGAAAGGAGTAATTTCAGAGAAACTTGGGAAGGTTTGTATGAAGTGCTGATAAGTAAAGTGAGCAGAACTAGAATAATTTATAGAGTAACAACACTGTGAAGATAAATAATTTCTAAAGGCTTAAAAACTTGGTCAGTAAAATGATCAAACATAGTTTCAGAAGACCAGTGATGAAACATGTTATCTACCTCCTGATAGATATAGAATGTGATAGAATACAGAATGAGACATACGTTTCTGTGCACAGCCAATGGTGAATTTTTTCTTCACTATGCATTTTTATTTTTTTGTTCCTTCACATCCTCCAATTTAAGGGAAGGAGTTGGAATGGGGAGAATAGGGTTAGCAATACTAGTGTCATAAAAAAATAAGATTATTGAAGCATTTCTAAAAATGCTTGAGAAATGAAGAGAAGGAAGCTTAGAGATGATCAGGGCAATTTTGAAAATAACTTTTTTTGCAGTTTCAAGTAGCTTCCTCATTTTCCTCTTGCAAGAGCCTTCATCTCCCCATTCTAGGCATTTTCACTGATTGTCCCCCGTGCTTGGAATCCTTTCCCTCCTCATCTCTTCCCCCTGGCTTCTCTGAAGTCCCAGCTAAGGTCCCAACCTCTGCAAGAATCCTTTCTCAGTTCACCTTAATTTTAGTGCCTTCCCTCTGCTGATTATTTCTGTGTAGGTTTTTGGTTTAGAGTTGTTTGCGTATTGTCTCCCTCCATTAGACTGTGAGCTCTCTGACATCAGAGACTGCCTCTGCATCCCCAGTGCTTACTTAGCACAGTGCTTGGCACATTAAATGATTAATTAATTTATTGATTGACTATCTGCTGTGCTTTGTAAGTGGAAAGGCTTATTTTATTTGGTGTTTGTGAAGTTCAGAATTTTTTAAAAATTTAAAAAGAAAAAGAAATTTAAGTTTCAGCTAGATTGCAGAGACCCTTGAATGCCCAACTAAGGTAAAGGAGAAAGAGAACTAAAAAGGTGAATGTCCTGGAGAAAAGAGGCAGGTAGCAACACTGTGTCCAAGTATTTAATCTGAGCTGGATCTGAAGCTGGAACAAGCCCGGTATGCTGTTTGATTCCATTGGGTGAAATTAGAACCAGTGGGGAGAAGTCACAGGAGGCAGGTTTCAGCTCAATGAAATAAAGAGTTTGCTAATAATAAGAGGCAAAGTGACACTTGTAAAGAGCCCTGGTTTTAGATGCAGAGGACCTAGATTTGAATTCCAACTTTGCTACTTCTTACCTGTGTGACCTTGAGAAGTCACTTATATTCTCTGGACTTAAATGTCTTCCTCTCTAAGCTAAGGTTCAAATGAGCTTGCTCTCTTCTAGCTCTAAATCTTAGGATTCTAGGTAAAAATTGTATTAGAGCAATCTCACAAAATAGTGATTGCATCCTCACTGGAGATGTTTAGGCAGAGAATTAGTGACAAAAGCTACTTGTCACTAATGTTATAGAAGAGATTCATACATTTGTCAAAGGGTTGGAATAGATTTTTTTAAAGTCTCTTTTAAAAGGCCTTTCCTTCCCTGAAATTGTATGAAATGACATCTGCTTATGTAGATCTCTCAGCGCTCCTTTCTGAATTTTGTTTTGAAGATAGCAGTCCTGCATGTGTTATATTCGTATACATGTGTGTATGCGTGTGTGTGTGTGTGTGTGTGTGTGTGTGTGTGTGTGTGTTCACAGTGAAAACCCTCTGCTTTGTGCTTTGAACATTAAGTATCATAGTCTTAGCTTTAGGTCTGTGGCAACCACCCCCACTTCTCATTGTTTGTGACTCAGACGCATTATTGTGGTTGTGGGTATTTTTAGCCCAACCAGACATCCCTGAAACCATTTAGTCTCCTGACTGGAAATTTCAGCCAGTCACTTTCAGAGAATGCTGATTTTTTTCATATTTACTGCTCTTTTGCTTGTTTAGCATGGAAACCAGGCAGCTGGCAAGGACTGCCCTAAGGCTTTAAGGATCAGCATTTGAGGGAAGGAAAAACATTCCTTTTTGGTTCTTGGGAACTTTGCAGAGGAGACTGCTACAACCTATCCATGCTAGTGCCCCTCAAGTAGGCCGTGCCAACTTCAGAATTGTCTTAAAGCCCTATAATTTGGAAGCAAAATGTCAGTGACTGGGGCTTTTTAGGGAAGTAGGGCATTCATGAATTCACACCTCTTGTCTCCATAGAGACAACACCTCGCCTCTAAGTGGGTTCCCTCCCTTCCCTTGTCCTCTTCTTCCCTCTCCCACCCCACCCTCCCTGTCCTATCAAAGGTCAAATATATATTGCTCCACCTCTCTGTCAGCTGACCTGGAATCAATCATACAGTGTTAGAGATAGAAGGGGCCTTACATAGATGTCAATTCAGCAAGTGGCCTTGTAACTGTTCTGGATTCTGGGGTTACAAATATAAATATGATACAGGCCCTGATCTTGAAATAATCATTAAATTCGGGGATTTTAGAGCATCATGTATTAGAGTTGTAAGAGACCTAAAAGTGTCAAAAGAGAGCCAAGAGTGGGAAATTGGACTAAATATAAAGCCTCATCCATCTCTAAGTCTATAATCCAGTGACTTGGGAGATTATCTAGTCCAACCTTCTTATTTTACAGGTGAACACTCCTAAAAGCCCCTAAAAGATTAAGAGACCTGACCAAGTCCTCAGGGCTTGTCAGTAGTCTCCAGATGCTGACTAGTGATATAGCAGGTCACTGCCTCTAGTTAAACTCCCTAGGCTTTGTTCTGTATTTGTAGAAAGTGAATTGGCTTTTAAGATTCTCTCAGATACAGTCACTTTGGAGAAGTCTAAAGCTTAATTGTTAATATGGCTTCCATATCTGAGGGCACTTAAAACTGGACTTGGGTTTAGAGGATCTAGCTCAAACCTCAACTCTTAAAACTTACTAGCTGTGTGACCTTGGCTGTGTTATCTTAACGTCTCTGAATCTTAATTTTCACATTTGTAAAATAGAGATATTTTACATGATTTCTATTATAGGTAAGAATAGTACTTTGTAATCCTTAAAGTGATATCCAAATAGGAGCTTTTGGTAATAGTAGTAGTTGCAGCAGCAGCAACAGCAGTATCCTTGAAATCCTATTATAACTTGTGGCATGTTTTGAATATACAATTTGTTTTTCTAATTTGTTAATCCTCAGTTATCCAAATGTAGGATTATATGTTGTAGTAAGTCTCCTGCTGCCTTTTCTTTTGTCACTCAGAACATTTTTAGGCCACCCAAACCAATATCAAATAGTATGTGCTCAAGATATGAAAAAAAATTTTTGAAAAAAAAATAAGAAAGAAATTTCATTATTAATCTAATTAAAGCCTAGGATCGACCATAGGCAGAGTAAACCAAAGATTGCAAGGTAGTCCTCCACTCCCCTCATCTCCCATTCCAGAATATTTCCTTTACTGTATACCAGTGCTCATTACTACATTATACCTTTCTACTCAGCAAATATTCAATAACAAACACATTATTGCATTTAAGGCAAAAGGGAAGAGCTGTCTCAAGAAACCAGTGTGGCTCCACAGGAAACTCACTGATCACTTTACCTTTTAAGAGAATTATATAGAAGATGGGGGGCAAAGAGGCAGATAATAGAGAATATGTACTCAAAGGTAGCACATGGTACAGGCCCTGTAAGAACAGTGTCAGAAGCTTCAAAGCCCACAGTAAGCTGAATTTGGTAATGAATGCTAACGATAATAAAAGAGTATTGCTTGAAGGGAATAAAAGCAGAATTGGAGAAGTATTGTAGTATATGGGATGAAGGACAAAACAGAAATGGTTAAGAAATAACTGAAACAATTTAATGATGCACATGAGAAGATGGTAAGAGGAAATACCTAATTCCATTTCTCCCCCTCTCATTTTTCTCTTCCCCTGCTTCCAGTTCATATTATCCAGCCAAGACAAGCCTGTGTTCTAGAGCATTGAAAGAACTGGCAGGTGTTATTGCTGAGCTATTGTCTGTCATCATTGAAAGATAAGGAGAGTAGGACAGGTGCTGTATGATTGGAGGAAGGTAAATGTCCCAAGTTTCAAAAAAGAGAAGAATATGGTATTAGCAAACTATATGTTATGGAGCTAAATTTTGATTCTCAGCAAAATTCTAAAATAAATTATTATCTTTCTCCTCAAACTCCCTGCTCTTTTAAACTTTCCTATTACTGTTGAGATCATCATAATTATCTCAGTCACTTCATCCTCACCTTTTCTCTCACACTGTCCATATTCAATTTATTGCTAAATCATATTGTTTCTGCCTTCTAACATCCCTTGTATATGTCACCTGTCTCTACCTATATGGTCACCACCCTGGTGCACTCTCATCTCACTCCTTGACTATTAGAGTAGCCTTCTGTTTGGTCTCCTCTCCTCAGTCATTCTTCACCTCTATCCAGCTGTCAAAGTGATTTTCCTAAAGCTCAGGTCTGACCATGTCACTCCTCCTACTCAATACACTTTTATTACCTCTAAGATTTTTTTTTAAAAGTGCTGTTTGACATTTAAACCCCTTTAGAACTTTAACTCTAATAATTTTTCCAGCCTTGTTACACTTTACTTACTTCTATGTACTTTGAGATCCAAAAACATGTAGGTTTTTTTGCACATGACACTCCATCTCCTGTCTCTGTGCCTTTTCATTGGCTGTCCCCTGTAGTGGAATCTTCTTTCTCCTTATGTCCACTTCTTGACTTCCTTCAAGACCCAGCTAACATCCCATCACCTGCAGGAGGCCTTTCCCATTGCTAGTGCTTTCCATCTGAGATTACCTTCTGTCTGCCCAGAATACATCTTGCATGTACATAGTGGTTTACAAATTGTATGAATGTTCCTTGAGGGCAAGAGCAGTAGTTTTTTTTTTTTTGTTGTTGTTGTTGTTCTGCCTTCCTGGGTATCGCCAGCATTTAGCACAGTCTTTGGAACACAGAGCATTTGTAAACGTTTATTGAATGACTGACTACCCTACAAAGTAATGGGTTATCTTTTACTGGAGATTTTCAGGTAGAAGCTAGTGGACCACCTTACTGATGATATAAGGCAACCCTTCGTTAGGAATGGGTTGAGCTAATTGTTCTCTGAATTCCTTAGAGCTGTGAAACTCTTGTTTGTGCAGAATTTTGTACTTGGTGCCAAGGGAGCTAGAAAGATAAGAAAGACTATGTCCCTACCTGCATGTAGTTTGAAATCTGGTTGATTCTGAAGGAACAACCTATTTTCCCAATCCATGAAGAGTAAGGAACACACTAAATCTTTAACACCATCCTGCAACTTTACCTTTTTTTTTTCTGTGTTCAGTAAGATAGTGCAAGTATTATATTGTGTGCATTTTACTTTACAAATCAAATAACATTCTCAGAAAAGTGAAGCGATATCAACCCTGGCTACATAGCTAGTAAATGTTAGAACACTAATTGCCAGAACCTTCCCCTTCTCCCTCCACCCCCCAGCACCTTTCTTCTATTTTGTATAAGTTTTGTATGGACACACACACACACACACACACACACACACACACACACACACGATGTCTCCCAATAGAATGTAGGCATCTTGATGGTAAAAGCTGTTTTTTGTCTTTGTATCCCCAGTGCTTAACACAGTGCCTACCACATAATAGGAGTTTAGTATCTTATGGATTAATTGATTAAAGCCAGTGTTTAAATCCAAGTCCAACGTTCTTTTTACAACCGAAAAGAATTTGGGGGATTGTCTTTCTCTAGTAGTCATAAGATTTTATCCTATCAGCTTGGCCAACCTCATCTTCTCCAGTCAACCCAGAAATGCAAGCATTTACATATCCATGTAAATGAAAAAATAAAAGTAATAAAATATTAGTTTATAGAGTTATAGAAATTGCCAGTTATGAAGTCCTGAATATTTTTCCATATATTTTTATTTCATTAAACATTTCTCAATTACATGTAAAAAAAATTAGCATTTTTTAAAAATTTGAGTTCCAGATTCTCTTCCTCCCACTCCTCCCCCTTGAGAAGGCAAGCAGTTTGACATCAATTGTATATTGTCATGCAAAACATTTCCATATTAGCCTGGCTGCAAAAGAAAACAGACAAAAAAGGGAGAAAAAGTTTAAAAAGTATGTTCCAGCCTCTATTCAAAGTTCATCAGTTCTCTCTTTGGAGAGGTATAGCATTTTTTGTCATAGGTCCTTTGGAATTATTTTGGATCAGTCTTGATCTGAGTAGCTAAGTCTAGTTGATCATTATAATATTGTTACTGTGTACAATGTTCTTCCGATTCTGCTCACTTCACTTTGCATCAGTTCATATAAGTCTTCCCAGGTTTTTCTGAAACCATTCTGCACATCACAGTAGTATTCCATCACAATCATATACCACAACTTGTTCAATCACTCTCCTCAATTTTCAATTCTTTGCCGCCACAAAAAAAAAAAAAACACCAAAAAAAAAACTGCTTATAAATATTTTGATCTCTTTGGGCAACAGACCTAGTAGTGATATTGCTGGGCCATTCTCCAGAATGGTTGGAGAGTCCTGAATATTTTTATCCTCATATTGCCTTACAGCCTACTGTATATATCAAATATATAGCTTAAGTCTAAACTTAATCCTGCTCCTCTCCCTGGAGTCTTGGTTTCACATCCATATAGCATTGCCATATTGTTTTGCAAGCATTTGCCCACCAAGTTAATGTATTGCCCATCTCTATTAAAATTTAAATGTTTCCTGAGAAAAAATATTCTCCCTCTTTATAACTTCACTTAATACTTTAGCATTGATTATTTAAAGCACCATGCTAAGTACCAGGTATATAAGTGGAAGAGCAAGTCATATCTACAAGGCAGTAAGCATAAAAAGCACTTTCTTCACAACAGGACTATGTTAGACAGTATGCCCTCCATTAATACAGATTAATACAGTAGACTGCTGGCTGGTCTCCCTGCCTCAAGGCTCTCCTCACTTCAATCTGTACTTCATTCAGCTGTCAGATTTATCTTATAATGTGCAGGTCTGACCATATTACCTCTTACCCAACCATTCAGTAAATTCCAGCATACCCTTCTTACCTCCAGGGTCAAATATCCTCTGTTTGGCATTCAAATACCTTTATTACCTGGCCTTTGCTAATTTTCCATTCTTACATTTTTATCCTCATATACTTTTCGGTCCAATGACATTGGCATCCTAAATGTTCTCTTTCTAGACACATTTCCTTTTTTTAAAAAAAATAATTAATTTATTTTTAGTTTTGGACATTCATTTTCACAAGATTTAGACACTGCTCTTGATTCCAGGCATTTTTACTGGCTGTCTCCCTTGCCTGAAACACTGTCCCTCCTCTTTGCCATTTCCTACTTTCACTGTGTATTCCTAATCTATCCTGTGTGTGTCTTGTTTGTATGTATTTGCTTGCATGTTGTCTCCCCCATTAGACTTTTCTTCTTGAGAGTAAGGACTGTTGTTTTTTTTTTGTTTGTTTTGTTTTGGTTTTTGCCTTTCTTTGAATCCTCAGCACTTAGGACAGTCCCTGGCACATAACTATGTTATACATTAAAGTATATGATCTCTGAGATCTCTTCTTGCTTTGAGATTTCATGATTCTCAGTGTTATAAACATTGAGGAGGGTCTCATGATTGCTGTCATGATGACCACTTTAAAATCTTCAATTTTCCTAAAACATAGTTCTGATCATGTCATTCTCCCCCACCCCTACCTCCAACTGTATTTTAGGAAAATCACTCTAGTGGCTGAATGGAGAATGGAGTGGAGTGGGGAGAGACTTGAAGCAGGCAGAACCATCAGCAGGCTATAGCAGTAATCAAGGCTTGAGGTGATGAGGGCTTCTACCAGGGTAGTGGCAATCTCAGAGGAGAGAAGGAAGTATGTTCAAGAGATGTTGCAAAGATGAAATCAACAGACCTTGGCGACAGCTTGGCTGTGGGGGAGGTGAGAGATAGTGAGGAATCCCGGTTGATTCCTTGGTTGTAAACTTGAGGGACTGAGAGAATGATGTTGCCTCCTCTACAGTAATAAGGAAGGTAGGAGAGGGGAGGGTGTAGGGGGTTGATAATGATTTCAGTTTTGAACATGTTGAGTTTAAGATAAGATAAAATGTTGAGTTAAGACATCTAGTTCAAGATGTCTGAAAGGCACTTGAAGATGTGAGTTAGGAAGTCAGGAAGAGATCAGGGCAGGATAGGTAGATTTGAGAATTGTTAGCATAGAGATGGTATGGGAATGCTTATGAGCAATAGGGAAGGAACCAGTAGAGAGCGAGAGATTGAAGATAAAGTAGTGAGTGGCAATGACATTGCCAGTGCTGACTGATACCTTTTCTGCAACTTAGGGTCTTAAGAGAGTTGCTTAGAACACTCAGAGGTGGGAAGATTCTGGCAAGATGATGGAGTAGATCAGAGAATTCCAAGATCTCCAGATTTCTCCCACAAATGAGATAATAACACCTCAGGCTAACATAGAATGGTAAAAATAAGTAAGAGTAGGGGCAGAACAGGAGTCCTCCTGGGACAATCTGAGAAAAATCCCAGGAAGAGGTTTGGTCCCTGTGAGGAGCAAACACCTCCAGGCTAGGTCCACTTTAACAATAAGCATCCCTGGGGTTAGCTGGGTTGGGAGGCTGCCTTGGCCCCAGCCACAAAAACTTTTACCCCTGGGACAGTGAGGGGAGTTGGGCATCTGAGCCAGGGGAGGTGAAGGGAACCTCTGCTGACAAGGAATGCCAGACCCAGCTGTGCTGTGGAGACATGGCTGGGGACAAGAAGGAACCAGTACATGCCTGGTGAGTGCAGAAGCAGTGGGACGGGGACGCTGCTGGCTGTGGGTGCTTACATGAGTCTGGAGGTCTTGGTTTTGGTTCCAGGCCAGAGGGGGAACTGAAGGAGGATCTGAGACCAGAGGCACTACCCCAGGGCTAGAAGTGATCACAAACACCAAGATGCTGCAAATATTTTAAAAAATGAACAGGCAGAGGAGAAAAAAATCCACCATAGAGAATTACTATGGGAATAGAGAAGACCAGGATTCATCTTCAGAAGAGGATACTAAGCAAAGAAACACTTTTTTACTCCAAAGAGTAATGTCAAATGGTCATCTGCCCCAAAAGAGTTCATAGAGGAACTTTAAAAAGACTTTAAAAATCAAATGAGAGAGATTGAGGAAAAACTAAAAAAAAAATCCAAGAAAAACAAGATTATGAAAAGAAAGTCAGTGAATTAGAAAAGGGCATCCTGAATCTTAAGAAAGAAAACAACTCCTTGAAAATCAGAATTGGACAAGGAGAAGCTAGCAAAGTTATAAGAGATCAAGAAATAATAAAACAAAATATAAAGATGAAAAAATAGAAGAGTATGAAATATAAGAAAAACAAATGATCTGGGGGAAAGATAGAGAAAACATAAGAATAATCAGACTATCTGAAAGCTATGATCAAAAACAGAATCTTGATGCAATAACACAATAAATAATTCAAGAAAATTGTTCTGAAGCATTAGAACAAGAGGGAAAAGTAAAAATACAAAAAAATCCACCAATCACCACCTGAAAGAGATCCCCACAGGGAAAACACACAGGAATATCATAGTGAAATTCCAAAACCCATAGCTCAAGGATAAAATGTTACGAGCAACAATAACCAAAAAAAATTTAAATATGATGGTGCCACAATTAGAATCACACAAGACCTCACAGCAGGAACACTAAAAGACCGCAGGTTTTGGAACACCATATATCAAAGAGCAAAAGAACTGGGGTTTTGGCTGAAAATATCATACCTAGCAAAGCTAAACATAATCCTGAATGAAAAAAAAATGGGTTTTAGGGATTTTGTCAAAAAAAAAAAAACAATAACCAAACCCTGAGCTTAATAGAAGATTTGACATACAAGATCCAAAAGAAATATAAGGTACACATCAAAGACTAATTCTAAGGGACTCGATAAGGATAGATTGTTTACCTTTTATGTATTTAAAATGTAAAATGTATGTCTAATATTGTTATTAGTAATTGGGTAGTTTGCAAGAAAAATTGGCATAGATCTGAGTATAACTTTAAAAAGTACAACCTTTTAGGAACAGCTAAAAAGAGCAATTATCTTACACAAATGTGGTTCAAGAGGAAGAACTGACAGGAATTAGATGGAGGAGGAGGGCTATTCAGGAAACCTTTCATTGGGAATGGGTTCAAGAGGGAACAATACATGTATATCTAGAAGAGTATAAAAGTCTTCTAAATTCAGAAAGAAATAAAAGTCTAAGGGGATAGGGAAGAGGAAGAAGATAAGGGAGGGATCTTTTTCAGGGGAGGGTGAGGGAATAGGTTAAAGGGGGGTATAGAAGGGTGTTTAGATTAATGGGAATGAGAGGATAAGGAAGGGATCTTTGGAGTGGGGGTAGGTTAAGTAATAGGATGGCAAGGTAGTGGATAGAAATAAAGTGGAGGATTCAGGAGGGATAGGAAATAAGATACGCCCAAATATAAAATAAAAATGAAGAGTAAATTCTAGGGAATTGTTAGGGAAAAAGGAGTAGGGGTGGTAATCATGATCTTGGACAAAGTTAAGGTTAAAATAGATTTAATCAAAAGAGAAAAATAGGGAAACTACACTGTGTCAGCCATATTTATCAGTGTTGTTTTAGACTATTTAAAACAACCAGACAGTATGTGATGGGAGTATTGCTGTGGCATAGGAATGATGAATTGGTGGACTTGGAAAAATATGGAAAGACTTGGACTTATGAAGGAAGAGGTTATCTACCCAGGAAACAGAGGATAAATAAATGTTGTACAGTCTTACATAGATGCATATGAACATATATGTCTATATATGACTGTGATTATTGATATCTAAGTATATCTATGTGTAAGTGTGTGTATAAATGCATGTGTGTGTATTTATATATTTGTATATTTTTGCATGTATATGTGTATATATATGTATGTGTGTATATATATATGTGTGTGTATGCATATATATATATATGTATATATACATATATATATATATATATATGCATACACACACATATCCACACTTGATTGTAGCTGTCTGCACAGCAGAGAACAAAAGATAACTTACAAGGAAGCAAAGAAAAGATGGATCTCAACACAATGCCTAGTATTTATTATATAGGCTTTCTTGAAATGGAAATTTATTGCTGTACATTTTGAATCCTCTCATGTTCTGCTGTGCACATGGCAATGCTTTTTTTTTCTTTTTTTTTCTTTTCATATTTTGTATTATTTTAGTTTTAGTATTTAAGCTTGTATCTTTTTTCTTTTCTTATTTTGTATTTAAGTTTTAAAGTAAAAATAATTTACACCCACACACACACCAAAAGAAACAAAACCAAACCAAAAACACTGAGAGGTTAAGTAACTTGCCCAGGCTCGTACAATCAATATGTGTCAAAGGACTTGATCCCAGGTTCAAGGTTGTCTAGGCTTAAAAGACCAGCTCTTGATCCAATATGCCATGCTGCCCAAGATGAAGGAAATAAAGCCCTCATCCTCCAGTGAGGAGTAGCAGACTAACCCTGTGTTTTTTTTAACTGGACATCTCAGATCTGTGGAAGCCAATGTGCTACCAATGATAACTTCTTTTGTTGGTTGTATATGTTTTTCCACTTTAAAAACCTTTGTTTAGAATGATCACAAATCTTTGTGTACATATAGACTATCTTTCATCTCCCCAGAGAACACATTTAGGAGAAGTGGGCTTAAATCAGAGGGTAAGGTCTCTACTAAAACTGTAAATCATGTCAGAGCAGGGATGATGTTGAATCTTTTATCTCCTAGCCTGGGAATGCCCAGATATCATTAATTCAGTAGTTCAAATTGCTTATGAAATTTGAGTGATATATGAAGAAGAACTTTTTTCCCATAAAGAGGATAAAAGCCTGAACTAGGTTAGTAATGAAGTAGTGGTCCTTAAGAGACTCTCAAACCTGGACTAAACAGTCAGTGATCTACTTTAGATCATTTAAGCCTGGTTCAGTTGGGAGGACAAGAGTTGGAATCAGAGGGCTTCTTGAGACGCCTTCATCTCTTGGCCTTATTTGATCTTATAATGCTAATTGAAGAGGAAATGATTGCACCAATTTTCCGTGGTACTCAGTGAATGTTGCCAATGAGTTCGTCCTAGTTAAAGAGTTGAGTCTCCATTGGTAGATGGTTTAAGAGAGTTGGAGGGGGCCTTAGAGAGATCGTCCAGTACCATCACCTGAAACTTCAAGTGATACCTATTTTATAGACAAGGAAGCTGAGCCCCAAAGTGACTTGCCCAAGATCACAGAACTAGGACTAGAACTTTGTTTTATTAACTTCCAGTCTATTATTATCCTTCCCACCACTCTTAATTTCCTTCCAGAACAGATTCTAACTATCCTGATTTACCCAGCCTGTTACAGTTGCACATACTATCTTTAGTTATGTTACTTTTATTTCCACTTTTTTTTCTTTAGAAACCTGAACTCCAGAGTGGAGAGGAGCCAGAGCTGTAATGACACAGCCCAGGACAGAGCAAAAAGCAGAATTCGATCAGTTCCCAGCAGTAAAGCAAAGGTACTATTTTGAGAAGCCTCAGGGAATCTACCTTCCTATCCCATCACTTTTTTTTTTTTTTAAACACACAGATCACTTCTGGATGTGACTCCTGATTTGCTTTCTCTTTTGAATGAATGTAGACACTAAAATCTAGTTGAGTATGTACTTTTCTATATGTAAGAGTAGACTAGAAAAAGACAGACTATGTCTTGGTCATACTAGCTTTGGTGGGGATCCTGACACAAAGTTGAGGAAAAAACAGTGAGTCTGATGGACTGATAGGTAGGTGGAATTAGGACCAATTGATGAGCATTTGTCAAAACTTTAGCCCAGGGGTGTTTTCATCATTTAAACCATTCCAAAAAGGATGCAAGAATCTCTGGTCAAGTCTGTTGTCCTCTAGAAAAAAAGGCAACATTGTTTATAAGTACTACTTGAGTTCCATTGTAGGTATAAATTTATTCCCTCACCTTCCAGGTCCACTAAATATAATTTTCAGTTTTCTTCTCTGTTTTCAGATATGTTACATTTGTGTTATATCTTCAGTTTTGTTAACATGATGTGCCTTCTTAAACCAGAACTTCTTTGGCGCTTTCATCTCAGAACCCTTTGAAGAACTCCCATAATTTTGGGATCTCCATCACTTTCCATCTAACCTTCTACCATAGACTTAAGAGTTCTGTGGTTCTCTTCACTTCCTTAATAACACTAATGATCTTAAAGGATGAGAAGGAAGGCATCAAAAACAGAGGAGAGTAGATCATTATCTCTCCAGTTCAGCATCTTTCATCATCGATGTTTTTCTTACAGTTTCTTACAGTTCAGCTTCCACAGGATTCCTCAGAGATTCTAACTTCAGGTCGAGAAATACCCTTCTGATCCAGACTTGCAAATGAGGAGGGTATACTTAATTACTTGCTTAAGCTGCCAAATCCTGAAGTGGACCATGTGGGTAAAAGTTGGGGGCTGACTTAACAGGACTGGAACTGTGTGGTACAGTGGAAGGAACACTGACTCTGGAGTCAGAGGAGTGGTTTCAAATCCTGCTTCTGATACATTCTACCTATGTGATTAAATCAGTTCAGCTCCATGAACCTTAGCTTCTTCAGTTGTAAAATGTAGGAGTTGAACTAGGTGATCCATGAGGTCCCTAAATACATGATCTTATGAACCTAAATATGTAGGCTTTAGTAAGTGTAGAACCAGAGTGATTATCTAATTTAAACTTCAGTTTATAGAAGAAGAAACATGGATATTAGGTGACTCGATCAAGGTCACACTGGTGTTTTAAGTATCATAGGTAGAAAAGGCTTTATACATAAACAGATGAATTCGCTAGAGACCAGGGTGAGTGGGATGGGAGGAGGCTGAGCTGAGCCCAAAGAGAGTAGGATAGGAGGAGGCCATGGTAGAGATGGGGGAAGCAGAATGAAGGGAGATCATTAATGATGGGAGGTCTTTAGCAGCATGAAGAGAACTTATGAGGACTGGGCAGTAGGGAGAGCAGTATGAGGGACAAGGGAATAGGGTGGGTCTAGTATGGGGATAGGATGACCAAAGACCATGAAAGGGGAATATAGGAAGGAAAATAGATGGAAGAAGCAAGATGAGAAAGAAAATAATGAGACCACATAGAAGGAGCAGAAGAAGAGGAGCCAGAGGGTAGGTGACAACCAAACAAGTGGTGCCCAGCAACTAGTACCAGGTCCCAGTTTAAATTGAACCCCTTGGGGCTATAATAGCTATTGAAGGCCATTTCATCTTTCTGTACTCTAGGGTGCTATGGATTCTCCAGGACCCATAAGAAAAGGATATCTTATTACATATTTATCAAGAGACTAGAATTACTAGTCTTCAGAGTTTCCCAAGATATATTTTGGTACAGATCACGAATTCTTAACTTGAGGACTTTGAATTTTGAACAAACAAAAAGCTGTGATATTTGTATTTCAATATAATTAGTTTATTTTATAACCCTATGTATTTTATTTAATTCATTTGAAGTCATTTAAACATTCATATGGAGAAAGGTCCTTAGGCTTTATCAGATTGCCTAAAGGGTCCATGACACAAAGAAGGTTAAGATTAAAAACCTTCTTTAGATTGTTAACTACAGATACCTTTTCTGGTCATGACCATGTACTCAAAAAATCTTCTCATCTTATTTCTAGGTCACAGCAGTGACTCCAGCCTCCAACTCCATTGTTGGTGTTCTCTTGTCAACCCAAAACAACCGCTGCCTCTCAGCCCCTGATCTGACTGTGGAAAAGCGTCTACCATTCAGCTCCCTATCATCCCTGTCCTCCTTACATAAGCCAGAGCGATCTATTAGTCCTGAGAGCAATGATAGCATCTCAGAAGAACTGAATCATTTCAAACCCATTGTCTGCTCACCATGTACCCCTCCCAAGAGACTCCCTGATGGCAGAGTACTCAGCCCACTGATCATCAAATCGACACCCAGAAATTTGACCAGAACCTTACAGAAGCAGACCTCTTACGAGGCTAGCCCACGGATTCTCAAGAAGTGGGAACAGATCTTCCAGGAGCGGCAGATCAAAAAGACCTTTTCAAAAGCAACTCTTACTTCCATGCCTTCTGAAACAGGGGAAGACTTCCTCATTCCTGAAGTTGTCCATTCCAGCAAGGAGCAACCAGGATTGGCTTTACATGTAAGACTCTTCAGTGAGCAAGTTAGCTCAGATCATCCAACACTTGTCATCCCAGAGCCGGAATATTTTCCCTCAATTAGTCAAGGGAAGGTAGAAAGGGCAGTTGGTAAGAAGAGCAGTGCCAAGATCCTGTTGGAAACTGACTATTCCTTGGAATCCAAAGGGAGAGCAAATGGAGCTCTTTTGGACAGTCAGGGGTTTGAGGGATCTGAGACGAGCACAGACTCTGACCTAGACAAATCATGGATGAGCACTGATATGAAAGTCACCACAAGGAAAATTATGGCTGTTAATCCAGCACTGCCTGAGAACAGCACACTTGGTGTGGTTCTCAAAACCACAAAAAAGCAGCTGAAAACACTGAACCATTTTGAGCTGCCCAATGGCACCTGTGATATGATGGAAGCTATCAGTGATGCGCCACTCCCTCCCTTGCGTCGTGGCCGGAAAAGACACTGTAAGACCAAGCACTTAGAGCAGAATGGCTCCTTTAAGAAACTAAGACAAAGTGTAGGGGAAGTGGGCCTGACCCCTGGGGACCCAGTATTTCAAGAGATGGAGCAGAAGCTACAGCAGGAAGAGGAAGATCGGCAGCTGGCACTTCAGCTCCAGCACATGTTTGACAATGAGAGTAGGACAGTGAGCAGGCGGAAAGGAGGTGTTGATCAGTACCTCCTACGGTCCAGCAGCACTACGGGTGCCAAGTAGCACTTATGAACAATGTTGCCTTTTTCCTAGAGGCCAATAGGTTCAATCAGAGATCCTTGAGTCCACTTTTTCGCTTAGGCTGAGTGATGAAAACACCTTGATTATGGATCTGAGCCAGGGCCTTTTAGTCACAGTCAAAGGGATTCCTTATCCCTGCCCCTCTTCCATGATCAAGTCCTTTCAAGTAGGGAGCCCTCCATACTGTAAACAGTCCAGAGGGTGTTTGGGGCCAAAGCTGGCAGGGCCTGATTGGTCTGAGCCTTGGGCTGGCCATTTTCAGGAGCTTGTGGCCAGAGTTTGCAATTCCTCCCCTTCTCTATGCCCCGCAACTTCTCTCTCTCTATTTTAAAAACGAGTGAAGAAAATGGGTTAGCTTTGTGGAAACTATAAGACCACCCAATTCATCCTGGCTTTGTTTAAACCAACCTTGCAGATAGAATGAATACTGTCCTGAACAGTTAATTGATAATTTATTTCTCTTTGACCTTGAAACTCATAATTTTAAATTCCCCTCCCTCCTGTCATCTCCTTCCCTCTCCCATCCCCAAAAGTATATCTTTCTAATTGAGTTGGCTCTGGGTAATTCTAAAATATCAGTAGCAAACATTTTTTTAGGCACTACTATATACAGAACACTGTGTTTTAGCTAGGGAAGATGGAAAGTTTAGAGAGATGGTCCTTATCCCTCAATGACCTTATAATCATGTAGGACTGGATAAAATTAATTTGTATTCCCTTTACACATAAACTAGTGATTTCATAGCATCCAGGGAGCAGCAAGAATTAGCTAAGAATCATTCACAATTAAGCACTGAGAGTGAGTATGAAAAATCTACTGGCCTCACAGCCTTCCCAGCCTCCAGGTTACCTGTCTATAAGTTGAGAGCCATTCTCACTGACTCCATAGCACTTGGTTCTCTGCAAGGTTGATTTAACTTAGACTTTTAAATAAGAATACTGTGTCAAAATCAGACAACTGTATTTATTGAGCACTCATTGTGAACCATTGAAACAAAGAAGTTGATTAGGCTATAACCAAGAATTCTGATATCTGTGACCCTTTAGGGGTCTGTTTTTCTCTAAAGCACTGTACTACATCTCCTTCCTCATAGTAGCCAGTATTTTTTCCCTTCAGGGCTCACCCAAGCTTAGGGATTAGTGTTCTTTCAGGTCATCTTAGAGGACTTTGTTTTCCCTATATACATACAAGGTGTGACTTCTAAGTAATGCAACTGATATTTAAAAAACTAACATGTCCAAAAATATCTTTATCCTCTTCAAAACAACTTCTTTGGGATGCTGGTTTTGCTCAATATTTTCTGGAACTCTTTTTTGGAAATTGCCTTCAGGTTCTATAGAAGATACTCCTCCCCCCCACCCCCCACCCCGGTCCTCATGGTTGCCATATCTTCATTCTTTGAGAATGGATTTTTGTCTTTGGAAATAGTTAAAAGTCACCATATACAGCCAAATGTGGTAAATAAGGTATGTGGTCAAGTTGAATAATCACCTGTTCAGATTACATATGAGGTAATACTAAGAAAGGAATGAGATTGATCTTTTTGAGTGGCTTGAAAATTAGCCCTGAAGGTCTCAAGAGTTGTGGCAATTTCACTGGAATAATTGTATAGCCTTTCAGAGGGATTAGGTTTAAGGACATTACTCATTTGGATGGCTAAGTTCTAGTATAATAGTTTTTTTAAAATCAGTTTTATTACTTTGTGGTCATGCTTTGTATGATCTAGGTCCAACTAGTCACTAGTGACATGATGCCTTTTTAAAGACTACCTGAGTGACAGTGTCCATGATGAAATAGTTAGAAGTGGTCTGGAAAGGACAGAAAAGTGGCCCTTCCCTCTTCCCTTACAACCCCCACACCCAATACACACATATACTTAGAAAAAGCCATCAATTACTGCCATTAGTATACTTCCAGTCTGCCATTTGTAAGTATTAATGGAAGGTTAACTCTGTTGGTAGCAGCAAAGACACACTTATTTTTCCGTTTTATCACTTCCTTCTATATGTCCAAGAATCTGAAAACACTTTTCAGTTGGGACTCACTTTTGTTTAAAAAAAAAAGGAGAAAAAACTAAAAAGATAAAAAGAAAATATTTTTAATAGATAAAGCTATATATTTTCAATATTTCCCTGAATCAACACTCTCATTTTTAGAAATCTCATAGCATTGACAACAGATTTTGGCTCTAGCCAGCAAAGCTATTTCCTGTTAAGCCAATGCCTCAGGCCCTGGTGTGGTCTCCCAGTCTGGTACTTAGAATGGCATTGGCCATCATCAACGGTTTGGGAAACAACTGCTGAGGAGAGTTCCCCACATTTAAGTAGAGTGGTATCACTTGAGGAACAGATTATATTCCCTATATCTGCTTAGCTTGGGGGGTGGGGGTGGGGGAGGGACATGGGAAGAACACAACAACCACAGACCCTGTCTCAGTATTGTCTGTATTTTACATTGCTCTCTACCTTTTAAAAAAAGTTCCTTGGAAGCCGAAGCTTGAACTATTTCTTTTCTGAAACTTGCCCCTCATTCACTTGACTGGTTTATTGTGGATTTGCATCAAAATCGAGTTGCTAGTCCGAACTCTCTTTTAACAAAATGAAAAGCCAGACAGAAGATGGGGAACTTTGTGAACCAGAAATGAAAAAGTACACTTCAACAGAAATCTGTTTTTTACAAATCAGCAGGGCTCAACTCATCATGCAAGTTTCCCTCTGCCTTTAACTCTACTTCTGATTGGGGGTAGGGGATGATTTTGATTAGAAGTCCAGAAAATCTGAGACTTGCAAAAGGTGCCTCACTGGCCAAAACTGGGAAGATACTTGGGGAGAGTACCCATGACCTGTTGATTGTATATGTTGGAAGAAGTCATTTAGAGCCCTGTTGGGCTGTCATTGAATCAGGCAATTATGTGTTCTGTCACTTGCCCAGTTCTTTGGTCTCTCTACGTTTTCTTTCCCTAAGCCAGGCAGGCAGACCTGTATGAAGCAACTTGATTTTCTTCATACCCTGAGGGGAAAAATTCCTGATACATGCCATCTCCAGATATATGTTAATTGGACCCAAAGGAAAATTGCCTTTCTTTGATTTCAGCTGCTCAATTGTTATCTAACTGAATCCCAATGACTAAGACAGAGAGCCAACATTTTGCCTGGGTGACACAGTGATGACTGAAGGTTATACTCTTCAGCTTTTGAATGTATTTGTGACCAGAGGGTTTGTGGATCATCTTAGGGGAAAGTCCGTTCTTTCATAGGAGTGATCCTGAATGGGTCAGTTAAGGACATTATATGGCGCTTTGCACATAGTAGGTGCACAATAAATATTTGCTTTGATTCTGTTTGGAAGCTTCTCTTGGTGTTATAAGTGCTTTTCTCAGTAAAGAATGGAATATTTCTTAAGATGACTACAGATATTGTCCAAGCTGCTGAGGATTGCTCCATTAACAGGTTGATTGGCTTCCAGAAATGGAGCAGCAAGATGGCAACTGCCAGTAAACTCAGGTAAACAGAATTACATAAGCACACAGAACCATGTGGGATCTGTGATGATCTAGCTATTGAGAGTCTACAGAGGAACATGGCAGGCAGTGTGAGGCCAGCTACCTGCAGTTATAGTCTCAGAGAAGTCATTGAAAGACAACCCCAGAGTTGTGATGCATTTTCAGTTTTACAGGCTCAGGTGGCCACATGGTCTGAGGTGAGGGAGGGAGAACAGAACATGCTTTTGCGTTATTGGTATGTATTGTGTTACCACATTTTGGGGCAAAGACAAGGACTTAGACTAGCTTCCATAACAACAGTGGCATCCTATTCTTATCTTTTAATTATATAATTTGAATTTGAGTAATTCTGATTTCTTCCTGTGTCATTCAACTGTAAGAAATTAGTCTTACTTGTATTTTATCCCAGAGAGTGAAAATATCCAGAATATAAGACATCACAGGTTTCTGTGGGTCATTATGGTGAGCTAATAACCTGATTTGGTTCAGCTAAATAAGTTAAAACAGAAATTGGATCACATGGAGAAATGGTTCTAAGCTGTCCTAGTTGCCCAGGATCTGAGGATGTCATCCGACATAATTTGTCAGTTAAAGGAGCAGTAGTTTTGGGATTACCCAACCCTAGATAGCAGATCTCATCTTGGTTCTGGACAGGACCTCAAAACATAATAGCAGTTGACATTTACATATAACGCTTGAATATTAACAAAGCAGTTTCTGTAATCTCATTTGAGCTTCATGACTACTCAGTGAGAGTAGATGCTATAGATACTATTCTCTCATGTTATAGGTGAGGAAACTGAGGCTCAGAGACATTCAATGGCTTGGCCATGGTCACATAGCTAGTAAGAGAGGCAGGATTTGACCCCAAGGTTTCCCAAAGTCTAGGTCTCCAAGTCCAAAACTGTCCACTTTGACATGCTGCTTCTCATGGAATGTTAGAGCTGGAAGAGGACCTTAGAGACACTGTTTTACAGATGAGGAAACTGAGGCCTAGAGAGGGAAAATGACTTAATCATTCTCATAATCAATGAGTTGTAGATCCAGGATCACAATCAAAATCTTCATTCTCAAATGTTTTCGTTTTTTTTTCCCCATTCTACCACATTGTCAGGCTCAGATTTTGTAACTGGCCTCTTAAAAAAAAAGAAATCAAGTGATTTCCCTTCAATACTTTGTGCTAGTAAAGAGCCATTCAAAAAACTGATTAAGCACCTACCATGTACTCTCTAGTGTTAACAGACAAAAATGATTGGTTAATCAGATAAACAGTAAGTATCTACTATGTGCCAGACACTTCTAAATACAGGGGATACAAGGAAAGGCAAAAGAAGAGTCCTTGCTCTTAAGGGGTAAACAAGGTAATTAGGCGAGACAACATGTAAAAAAAAAACCCAACTATGTATGAACAAGATAAATGCAGGAGAAATTGGATGGAATCCAGAGGGAGAAAGCACTAGCACTAAGGGAGATTGGAAAAGAGTTGTATGAAGTAGGATTTTAGCTTCTACTTGAAGGAAGCCAGGAGGTAGAGATGAGGAGGCAGAATCCTAGGACTGGGGACAGCCAGTGAAAATGCCTGGAGTAGTGAGATGGAATGTCTCGTGTAAGAAGTGAACAGCAAGGAGGGCAGTATCCCTGGATCAGAGTATGTGGGACTAAGTAATGTATAAGAATATGGAAAATATGGAAGGAGGTTTTGAATGCCAAACAGCGCTTTCTGTTTGCTTTCAGAGGTGATAAGAAACCAGTGCACTGGAGTTTGTTGAGTGGGAACATGACATGGTCAAGACTTTTAAGAAGCTCTTTAAAGCTGAATGGAGGATGGACTGGAGTAAGGAGCATCTTGGGACAGGGAGACCAATCAGCAAACTTGGAATAGTCCAGGCATGAGGTTATGAGGACCTGAATCAGTGGTGGCTATGTCAGAATAGAGAAGAAACCATATGAGAGATGTTATGAAGGTAAAATCAACAGGCCTTAGCAATAGTCCTGTTGCCAGAGGGAGTGGAAGGAAGAGAGGAGTTGAAGATGACAGCTAGATTTCAAACCTAGGTGACTGGTAGGATAGTGGCACCCTTGACAGTAATAGGGAAATTAAGGAGAGTGAAGGGTTTTGGGAAAGGGGGGTGGGACAGGAGATGGTGAGTTTCAGTCTAAGGTATCCAGCTCAAGAAGTCCAAAAGGCAGTTGGAGATGTAAGACTTAGAGGTTAGGGCTAGACAAATGAGAATCATTTGCACAGTAATGATCATTGAATCCATGAGAGCTGCTGAGATCACCAAATAAAAGTGGAAAGGAAGGAGAGGGCCAGGGCCCAAGACAGAATCTTGGGGGATACCCACCATAAATGGCCATAACCTGAATGAAGATTTAGCAAAGGAGACCTAAGAAGAAGCAGACACATACAAGGACCAAGAAAGAGTAGACAGAATCAAGAAGAGTAGGATTGATGGTGTCAGAAGCTATAGAGGTCAAGAAGGATGAAGACAGAAAAGACATTAGGTTTGCCAATTAAGAGATCATTGGTAAATTTGGAGAGAGCAATTTCAATTGAATGATTAAGTCAGAAGCTAGATTGGCTTGGTTTATCCCCCAAGTCCTTTTGCTTTTGGGGAATGCTCACACACGTGTGTGTGTGTGTGTGTGTGTGTGTGTGTGTGTGTGTGACTTTTAAGTCCTCTTTAATTATATTTAGCTTTAGCTAGTACTAATATGAACCTGCAGTCTTAGAACGTATCACCAGAAAGAGATAAGTAGGTGGCCCAGTGGATAAAACATTGGACTTGGAGTCTGGAAGACCTGAGTTCAATTTTGGTCTCAGACACTAGCTCTATGACCTTGGGCAAGTCACTTAACCTCTGCTTCAGTTTCTTCATTTGTAAAAGAGGGAGAATAAATAGTACGTACCTCTCAGGGCGGTTGTGAGGATAAAATGTGATAATACTTGTCAAGCATCTTGTAAATACTAGCTATTACTATTACAAGAGGCATTCCAGGTAGCAAGATAGTAAACAGCCTGTGGTCGGAAATTGGATGCAGATAGTTTGCTATGCTCTTCACCATCCTGGTTGCCCTTCCCTGGATGTGAGCCATCTTAATCCATGTCCTTCATAAAATGTATTGAGAACTAAACACAATAGTGAGACATGATCTAACTAGTCCCAAGGACAGCCAAACATCACTTCCCATGTTCTAGACACTATGCCTCTCAGTGTAGTTTAAGATTGAATTGTTTGGGTTTTGGGTTTTTTTTTTTTTTTGGCCTGGCATATCCCACTATTAACTCATTGAATTTTCAGTTCTGTAAAACTCTCAGATCTGTTTCTGATAATCTGCTACTTATGCCCTGACCCCCAACTGGTGAAGCTTTGAACCCACATGTAAGACTTCACATTTATCTCTGTTAAATTTCTTCTTACTATATTTGGCTAGTGCTCTAGCTTGTCAAGATCTTTTTGGATCCTGAATCTGTTATCTGAAAATTTAATAAGCATGACGTTATCATCCTAATTATGATAAAAAGTTGTTTAACAGCACAGAATCAAGAGTAGAATTCTACGAAATTCCACTTTATAAAGACCTTTTCAACTTGACATGAAACATTAATGACTAATCTTTTGTTCTGGTCTTTGGACCAGTTGTAAATTCACCTGATTGTTTTATTATCTAGCCCACAGTTCTCTTGTCAATAAGAAGAGCATGAAAGGCTTAGCCAAATTCTTTGCTAAGATCTAGATAAACTATATTTGTAGCACTCTCAATCTACCAATTTAGTGATCCCTTCAAAAAAACAGAAACAAAAAACCACCAAACAATGAAGTTAGTCCTGTTCTTAATATGTTCCATATTTTCCCCAGGAATTAGGGCTAGGCTGGCCGGCCTATAGTTTACAGATTCCACTGTCTTCCCAGTTCGTAAGTCAGCAACATTTCCCTAACCTCAGGTCTGTAAGCCCCTCAGTTGTTTACAATCTTTTAAAGGTCACTTGTAGTAATTACATCTACCCATTCTTTCAGTACCTCCATGCCTAATGACTTGAACTCATTGAAGGCAGCCAGGTTCTCTTATTATCTCTTTACTTGCTATCAACTTCCTATTAGCCATTTTTGTCCAGTCTCCTCTCTCCCCGCCCCAAAGTTATTCTCTGTGGGAAGGAAGCAAAAACCAAGTAAGAGTTGATTAGTTCTAATTCAGTTGTCCATTAATCAGTATTCCCTTAGCAGCAGGCCTCTTTCTTCTTTGATTCGGCAAGCTAAAGGTGAAAACAGCCCCTGCTCTTAAGGAGCTCACTTTCTAATGGGGAGACAAAAATAGGTACATATAAGATACAGAATGGATGAAAAGTAGCCTCAGAGGGGAAGACTCCATCAGCTGGGGAGATTCAGAAAGTCCTCCTGTAGAAGGTGATATTTGAATTGAGTCTTGAAGGAACTGAGGTTTTTAAGAGAGAGCGGTGAGGAAGGAGGGCATTCTAGGCATGAGGGTAACTGGTTCAGAGACCCAGAAATGGGAAATGGAGTGTTCTCTGTGACACAAACAGCAAATAAACCAGTGTGTCTGGATCATAGAATATGTGGAGAGGAGTAAAGTGTGAGAAAGGGTCCGCGTGAAAAGAGTTTTAAATACCAAACAAAGGACTCTATTTGATGCTAGAGGTACTAGCCACTGAAGTTTTTTTTTTTCCTAACTTAGCTTTAGAAAGGGGGGGGGAGCTGAATAGTTTTTGTTGAGCTTACCTTTCCTTACCAGTCTTGACTTGTGCTGAGAATAGATGATTTTTGACTCTTAAGGAAAGGTAAAAAGATGTTTCAGAGAGGATTCTTGCTCAGTCACAGGTTGGACTAAGTAACTCTTGAAGTCCCTTTGGTGTCAAATTCTATGTTTCTAAGAAGTTATTTAGGGACAGTTAGGTGGCACAGTGGAGAGAGTACCAGGCCTGAGTTCAGGAAGACCCATCTTCATAAGTTCAAGTCCAGCCTCAGACATACTAGCTATGTGACCCTGGGCAAGTCACTTAACTCTTTTAAGTTCTATAAAATGAGCCGGAGAAGTAAATGACAAACTATACCAGTATCTTTGTCAAGAAAACCCCAAATGGCGTCATGAGGAGTTGGACATGACTGAAACGACAAAATGACAAGAAGTTATTAAGTGACAAGGAATTCAGCTTACTTGATTTTCTTTCATTCTCAAATTTTTAAACAAATGTCGCACTTTCCCTCCCGACCTCTTCTCCCACTACCAACCCCCTAATTTGGAAAAACGTGTTTTGGTTTTATTAGACTTCCTGAATTTGGGATGGAGAGGAACTTTTGGTTCCCTTTCCACTTGCTGACATTCTTCCCTCAATTTGTAAGCCACCAAAATGAGCATTTTGAAAAGGAATTTGGATATCTCTAATTAGAGGAAAATGTAACTTTAGAGTTAGAATGGAATTGAGAATATCCAATGTTAGATCTGTAAATGCCCTTAGAATGCCACCTAATCTCCCACCCTCCCTTCACTTCACAGAGAATAAACAAGGTATTTGAAGAGCTGAGCATTTTTTGTTCAACGGTCACAGTTGATGTGAGTTGGGACATCTCCTAACTTCCAGTTCAAATTGTTTCCCACTATATCAGTAAGTCACTAAGAATCTTCTTGCTAGGGTTGGTTGTCTCTGCTCCCAGTAATTAGGCATTACTATTTTCAGCTCTGTAGGGGAAATCTGGTTATGAAATAGAGCTGGTTGACCTTGGCCAAGAGTGCTAGGTGTACAAAGATGTTTGTTTATACAAACTTTACCAAAGTACATTCTTCAATATTTGTTTTCCTGGTGGGGGATAGGCTTGGAGAAACTCTAGAATAACAAGCTCCTGAAAGCAAACTGACCAAAATACTGAGAAGCCACAGGCAAGCCAAGGGCAGATATGACAAGGCTGCTATCATTATGCATGTAGGGACAATGAAAATGGGTGTTGGGTCTAGTCACACAGCCAGTTTGTATCAGAGACAGGACTTGAATACAAATTTTCTTGGCTTCAGGGATGACTATCTAGTACTCCGCACTGCCTCTCCTGATGAATTACTTTCAGCCTTTAAGCACCCACTATGTGCAAAGCACTGCATTAGGGTGGATGGATACAAAGATGAGTATGACATAAACTGACTGGAGTTTATAATCCAAGAGAGGAAGAACAAGCACATAGATAACCATGCTACATGGAAGGGAGAAATGCAAAAAAAGAGCCATGCAAAGTGCTATGAGCAATTTTTTTGGGAGGGGAAGAAGAATCACTTTTCCATTCAACTTAACAAATAATAAGTGCCAACTATGTGTAAGGTACTGTGGGTATTGTACATGAAGCAAAAGTCCCTGCCCTGGAGCCTATGTTCTGCTGGTGGGTTACAACACATGCCTAAATACGGTGTGTGGAAAATTGAGGAGGGAGAGAGCATCCACAACCAAAGGGATTAAGGAAGGCTTCATGGAGGAATTGAGCTTACTCGAGCTGAGTCTTGGAGGAGGACTCTGAGTAGCTGGCATTAGGAAGAGAATTCATTCTAGCCACAGAAAGACAACTGGGTAGCTTATTCAAATGAAGAGACAGTGTCAAGATTGGGAATGGATAATTGTTGAGTTTGGCATGTAATTCTCACAATATAAAATTTATGAAGGGGAGCAACATGAAATAAAAGAAAAGCAGATGGGAATCAGATTGTATAGGGACTTTAATTGTATATTCAGTTGTTTGTATTATACTAGAGGCAATGGGGAACCACTAAAGATTTCTTGAGCAAAGAAAGCATGAAGAAGGAAGGCCCTGAAAGGACTTTGTGGAAGAGAAAGACTTGAACATTTGAAGTGGAGGATGGGCAAGGGCAGCAGTAGAAGTCCAGTCCAGTTGTTGGAGACTGTGTGAGCAAAGGCAGAGAGATTGGAAAAGGCAGGATAAAAACAAGGTACAAAGTAAGCTAGTTTGGATGGGATGTAGGTTATGTAAAAAGGGAAGGGAACTTAGTCATCTTGTCTAATCCCCTCATATTACAGTTGAAGAAACAGACACAGTGTACAGCTGGAGTGAGTTTGTAGAGGACCTGAAATGCCAGCTAGTTTACACTTTATAGGTAGTGGGGAGACGCTTAAGGAAAAAGTTTCTAAGCAGAGGGGGTTAGACATGATGACCTCTAAGGTCCCTTTTAGCTGGAAATCTATGATCTTGGGACTAGAATGTTAATTAGAATATTGAGTTAGAGAAATTACTCAAGGTAGTGTAAAGTTTGCATCAGGGAAGAAATAGGCAGAAAGGTTGCTGTTTTAGTAAGAAGGTACTAAAATTCTGGCAAGAAGAGATGAGGGTCTGAAGTAAGGCATTTGCAGTGGGAATATAAAGCAAAAGTTGGATGTGAAGAAGGTTGTGAGAGTAGAAACAAAAGGACTTCTAAACTTGGAGGAAGGAAGTGAAGATAATTCCAAATTTTTGAGCTTGTAATTATGAGAGATTGGTGACATTAACAGAAAGAGTAGGGACAGGAGTAGATTTAAGGAAGGAGATAAAGAACTCTACCAGTTCTAAAGTCAGATGATCCGGATTCAAATCCTGTCTCTGATGCTTACTACCTTGGCCAAATCATGTAGCCACCCTGGGCATCTCAATTTCTTCATTTGTAAAATGAGAGGTTTGATTTAGATGGCCTTGAGGCTCATTTCATCTCTGGACCATCCTATAATAGTTCATTTTTGGAACTCAAATTTTAGGTTGCATATCTAGGTGAAAATAGTTCTGACTTCTCTGCATTTCAAAGTTTCTGTTCAGTTCTGATCTTTTCATAAGGAATGCTTGGAGATCTCTTTTTCCTTCAAAGTCTTTTTTCCCCCTCTGTATATATAATCAGTTTTTCTGGTAAGTTATTTTTGATTGTAAGCCTATATCTTTTTATCTTCTGGAGGATCATATTTCAGCTTTATAGTGACGATTCCTAAATCATGTGTGATACTGATTGTGACTCCAGTACTTGAATGGCTTGCAAACTCTGGGTTTTGGCTATCATGTTCTTGGGATATTTCATTTTGGGATTTTAGGGAGTCACTAGCAGATTATATTTCTATGTCATTCTGGTGGAATATCTGCTGAGTTTTTGTCCTTTTGGATCATTCTGCTTTTAGGAAGTATTGAGTATTGTATTATTCTAGAATCTTGGGGACAACTCAGGCTGGTGACCTGCAAACTTTCAGTGCTTCCAAAGTGGCATGATCCAGGGCAAAGTCTGATCACTGCCCTCCTGATCTGAGCTCTACAAGTTCCTGACTTGAATTTGGATCTGCCCAACACTCCTGTGGCTTGCCTTTGGTTGGAATTTCCAGTAGATTGCTATCAGCCAACTGGAAAGTTCTACTGATTTAGAAGGACAGAACTATGGGTTCCCCCTTGGTTATTCCTTTGCAAACTTCAGACTGGATTGGAGGCTAGGACTGATACCCCACTCAGCTCCTAAAGTCAGAGCCACACAGCTTGCTCCTGAACTTGTCCCTTTCTCAGTACCTAGTCCAAGTCCCTAGACCACTTGTCATGGGAATGCCACCACTAGTTGCAGGTTCCCTTCTCAATCTTCTCTTGATCTGTGACCTGGAAATGGGTAGCGAGAGACAAAGCCGCCAATTCACATCTGTTCTTATATCCTCCATAAGTTCAGAGTCTTCCTGTATGGGTCAGGGACCTCTGCTTCTCATGGTGTACTATTTGTAGTCTTCTCTTAGTTCCTGTGTGCTGGAATACTCCTCTCAGCACACCTTTGGCCAGACCCCCCATCCCCACTATGCACAGACCTCTCTGTTTCCCTATATTTACCCGGGCTGGAAATGTGACTCATTATGATTTTGTCTTGGATTTCCTGATTAGGACATGGTCTGCTGCATTTTCTATTTTTTATTATTTTTTTTTTTAGGAATTCTGTTGGGGGAGCTAAGATGTACTTCCTCCTACTCTACCATTTATGCTCATACCAGAATTTCTAGGCGAAAATAGTAGGAAATCTGCAGCATGGTATAACAAAAAGTGCAGGTTGGATTGGAGCTGGGCAACCTGGGTTCAAATCCTGATTCCACTATTATTAGGTATGTAGCAGTCAACCTTTAGAAACCTCTGTCCTTATCTGTAAATTAGGGATAATACTAGCAATACCTGCTTCACGGTGTTGAGACATTCAAATGAGACAACACTGTAACTAAGGCCTAGAGATCCAAAGAAAAATCACAGAGCTTACATTATTTAAATTTTCTTTTTATTCTGAATTTAAACACCAGCAAAAATGAACATTTCCATATTCTCAGCAAGAAACAAAAGAGGACTGTGTATGAAACCATGATTCTCTGCTTCATAACTCTTTCCTTTTCAAAAAGTATATAAATTCAGCACATTATTTTCAAAGCTGTTCTGTTTATGTTTCTTTTCAAACTTCTTTCTACTCTCTTTTGTACACTTTAAAAAATAATTTATTATTTTTCAGGTAACAAGTATTTTTATGGATCTGTCTTTTCCAACTATCCCCCCCTTTCATTGAGCAGATTTGAAAATAAAAAACTCAAAAACAAATCCTTTAATATATAGTCAAACAAAATGAATCTCCACATTAGCAGTGTCTGAAAATGTATGTCTGTTTCTGAAATTTAAGTCTGTCACCTCTTTGTGGGGAGTTGAGTGGCATGTTTCATCTTCATTCTTTGAATTCATTCATGGTTTGTCATTATGATAATCAGAGTTCTAAAGTCTTCCATAGTTGTTTTTGATGTTATTCTATAAATTGTTCTCCTAATTCTTCACACTTCATTCTGCACCGGGTTCCTCTGAAATGATCCATTTTATCATTTTGTATGTCACAAGAATATTCCATTATATTCATATACCAAAATTTGTTTAGCCATTTCCCAGTTAGATGGATAGCCCCTTAGTTTCTGATTCTTGGCTACCAGTCAGAGAGCTTCTATAAATATTTTTGTATATATAAATCCTTTTCTTCTTTGATTTCTTTGGGGTTCTATCTACTTAACATGTTTTAATGACCCTCTTCTTTTGCCATTTGCAAATGCTCCTTCTCTCTCCCATCCCTCCCATTAAAAATAGGGAAAAAAAACTTAACAAATAAACATAATCCAAGCAAAATGAATCTACACAGTAGCCATGTCCCAAAATAGCTGTCTCTTTCTGCACTTTGAATAAATCACCTCTCTGTCTTAACATGTTTCATTATCAATCCTTTGGAGACATAGTTGGTCATTGCTTTGAGCTGAGTTCTTTCGTGGTTTTGTCCTTGTATAAATTGTTCTTGTCCTGCTCGCTTTACTTTTCTTCAGTTTATACTTCTCTGGATTCTCTGAAAGTGTCTCTTTCATAATTTCTCATAGTGCAATAATATTCCATTGCATATGTATTCCATCTAGCAAAATTTGTTTAGCCATTCTCCAGCTGATGGGCACCAGTTCCAGTTTTTCTTTGAGGTTCCAGTTTTTCTTTAATTCACACCCCTTTTCCCATGTTTGTATACGAGTTTCATATACTCCAATTATTTGAAATAGCAAGTTCCACTCCTTTCTTCTTTTCTCAATGTATTTCTTTTGCTATCCTTTATCTTTCCCCCATAAAACGTTCAGAATAGATCCAAAGGTACTCTTTTTCTTAACTATTGCTTTAACTTAAATACTTTTAACTTTTTTTTAAAACAATTATGTTGTCTTAACCCTTTGAAGACACCAAGATTCTCAAGGGACACTTTGTTTCATCTGACCCTTATTAGAATGTTAGTGCTTTATCATTTCACAGCTCCCACGTTGCTTAAATAAATTAAACATTTCTAGTTTTTTCTTGAGTCTTGAATTTCAAAGCTCTTACACAACTCTTTTCAACAGAAATGCTTAAAAGTCCCTTCTTCCATTAAAAGTACCCCCCTCCTCCATCTCCAGTAGATTATATTTAGCTCTGCAGGGTAAATTATTCTTGGTTGTAAACTCTTACCTTCTGTCTTTTAGAGTAGTATATTCTAGTTGAAAACTGATGGTGATGATCCTAACTGTGTTCCTTAGTACTTGGACTCCTTTTTGGCTGCTTGTAGTACTTTTTTTTTCTTTGATGTGGAGACTTTGAATTTTAACTATGAAATTTCTGTGACTTTTCCTTTAAGGGTTTCTTTCAGAATTATATCTTCATTTTGCCATTAGGTTCTACTAGATTTGGGCAATTTTCATTAGTGATTTCTTGAAAGATAGTTCTCGGCTTTTTTTAATCATGATTTTCAGGGTGTCCCATGATTCTTAAATTATCACTCCTTTTTTTTATATCAGGTATCTTACATTTTAAGTCCTCTAATATTTCTTGATGTCTTGTGGATTCATCGATTTCTATAAGGCCTGTTCTAATTTTTAGAAAGTCCATTATTTGGGTGTAAAACTTACTATTTTCTATTCTAAGCTATTTATTCTCCATCTATTTTTTTCTTCCAGTGCTCCTCACATCTCCCTCCCACTTTTCCTCTTCTTCTTTCTTCTATTTTCCCTCCTCCTTTTATTCATCCTCCTGCTCCTTTTCTGAAATCCTTTTTCCCCTCCTGTCAGTCTTTGTTTGCAATTGTTATGGAGATACTCCTTTTGAGTTAGAGTTTGGGTATCTCTGTATGTACAATAATTATTTGTTGTTATTGGTGTCTTCTGTTTAGTCATCTCTCCAGTCTTATTTCTTGAATCGAGGCTTTATGCCGTAGCCAGGCTTTGCCTCTTGCTGAACTTTTGCTGTGGAAATCAGTTCTGATCAGTCATGAGTCATGTGGGTTCATGCATAAATCTCCACTTCCTGGGTCTCTGGGGTCAGAGTGCTAGATCTTTAGGGCCCTCAATGGTATCTCAGGACAGAGTGCTAGGGACCTTGGAGCCTTTGAGGAGGTCTTGGTCTAAGCATTACTGCAACCCCAATGGTTGCTGCTGCTCTCTTTCACTTTCAAGGTCCATTGTGGGTTTCTGACTACCCTGGGGTTTTCTTGGGGTAGCCCTTTGGTGTTTCTGGTCACTCTGGGAGACTTCCTTTTTTGTGTGACTTTTCTGTTGGTCCCTCTTTCCTATTTCCTGTAGGCTTCTGGCTGACTTTTAGGGAAGTTCTGAGTTTCAAAAGTCACTTATATATCCAATGAAAATATTTTAATTGGGTTTCTATCATTACTCAGTCTGATTTTTAGGGTTTTTGATGGACTAAGTGTGTGGGAGCTAATCTGCCTCATTTTTGGCAGCCATCGCAGCTGCAAGTCTCTAGGAACTTACCCTCTAACTTACATTCTAACAACATGTATGTAAGTAGGTACATACAGGACGCATGCATAATAGATGGAAGCCTTAGAGGGGAAGGCATTAAACAAGAGGGAAGGCTTCCTGGAGAAGGGTGGGAAGGAATTCAGCCAATGAAGAAATGGAGTAGAGACACTTCAGGCACTGTAAACTATGAGTAAGGTTCCAGGTGGGAGAGTGCAGGTGATTTTTAGGAGCAAAGAGTAATCCACTTTAAGACAGAGAAGGCTCAGAAAGCAGGCTAACACCAGACTGTGACTGACAGATGAGTGTGGGCTTTTATTTCAAAAGCAATGAGATGCCAGTGGAGATATTTCTCAAGTCTGTCTCCTCAGAAACATGTGCAAAGTCACAGATTCATGTAGCCAACAAGAAAGCCTCCTATTTAATTCTTAACACAAGTTACTAAGAAGATATACCTCTGGTACCACTTCATCCATGAAGTCTCCCCTGGCTCTCTAAATGAAAAGTGATCTCTCTTTTCAAGTAGCACTTTGTGTCGATTTCTTCCTTGCATTTATTCCTTGTTCTCTTGTATCACAGATATTTGTATATATATAAGCGAGATGTGGTGTAGACCCTCATTCTCTGAGCTGGCTCAGTCACTTAACCTGTATTCATGTTGCCAAGTCTAGGGTTCCCAGAGGTGGGTATGCCACATTGCTGCAATATACTACATTTAGAGTCCTATGGGGTAATGGTGATATGGTGGGAATATATTCCTGTTACTATTCTAGTTTCCCCATAGCTCCTAAGTTTCTAGTTACCAAAAATAAAAAAATAAAAAATCAGTCACCGTGACACCAGTAACTTAAAAAAATATTTAATTGATATCTTTTGTTTTATATCACCTAAATTTCTTCCTATATCTCTCTCCCTTTCTCCTCCAAGAAATCCATTAGTTATGATAAACATTTTAAAAAGAATTAAACAGCAAAACCAATTAATGCACTGAAAAAATCCAAGTTTAGTGTTCTATACACTTTTCCCCATCCCCTTCCTCTCTACAAAAGAGTGGGAGTGGAAGGAAATGACACCATTAACCTTTAAATATACAATATTTGCTTAACGATAAAGCAATAATCCTGACATTTACATAGGGGAATAAATAATGATAACTTTTAATCAATGCAAGGCAAAATCAGGAATAATAAAACATTTGCTCCATAGAAAGTAAAAACAGGAATAATCAAAACACAGTTCCCCCATAAACAAGGGCCATACTCTCCCACCAATGCATGGAGTGTCCTTGGTGAACAGTGGTCATGCACTTATTAACCTAGTTGAGAGGAGTTCAGGAAACCATGTGCCTGGGGCAATTCAATAATCTGTGAGTGCAGGCCTTGATGTCCTTGGTCCCTTCAGGAACGATATAAAGCCACTTCTCTGCTAGCTGTTCCTCTATTGCTCTAAGGAAGCTCTGACAGGCTCTTTTTTCTCGCAGCAACCCTTAACAGGGTAACTGAGAAAGTGTTACACTCTTGTAGCGACAAGCAATTCCCTTGTCAGAAAACTGCCAAGCACCTCATATTTGCAAATAGCAAGGAATTCTGCTTTGTCCAATTGCCTTCAAGCCAGCTCGCTGCAAAACAGATTGTAAACCATCTTTCTCCCTGTTTCTCCCTCTCACAGCAGAGAGGGCAACACACATGCCTGAGAGGTTTCCCTCTCCATCCCGTACATGACGTTAGAGAGTAATAAACCTGGATAGCTCTTCACAGAGCTGGGTTCAGCTCTCTTCCAATGAGCTTCCAGAAGTTGCTCCAGCCAGTCAGTAAAGCACTGTTTCTCTCCCAGTCAGCAAGTTCCCAACCAAGCTGCTGGTCAGTGGGCTCATTTAGAAGCTGTCTTTATTCTGTACCCAGCTCTCTGGGACTCTCAGGTTTCTGGTCAAAACAGAAACAATTGCTAATTACACTCACTCTGAGCCTTCAGAATCCAAACAATGACCCAATGAGGCTTGGACTAGGACCTAGTGTTGGCCAGTCAATGAGAGGAAAAATGATTTGCGTTTAAGGCATAAAAAAGAAATCTAGCCAGTAAATCCCAAGATATATTGCTAGGTTTCAGCAAAATTTACATTCCTTTGAGCAGACTTCCCACAGGTAAGGGTATGATTCCTTATGTGGGTGGAGGGAGAGAGAGAGAAGAAAAGGAAGAAGAAGAAAGAGAAAAAGAGGTAGGTAAAGAAGGAAGGAAGGAAAGAAGGAAGGAAGGAAGGTTGGAAAGAAGGGAGGGAGAGAAGAAGGGAGTTGTGTTGCCCAACTGCAACTGGCCAGTTGGGTTCCCAGTGAGGCAGCTACTACTCACAGGTTGTTGTCTACCCTTCATTCTCGAAGAGGACCATGACATTAGGAAGGAGATTTTTTTGACTAGGTAAAAGAGACCATTCTTTGCCTCATTTTTTTACCTAGCCTTAATCACTGAATAGGCATTGCCTCAGACAAACTTAGACCTGGGAAAGGCCTTAGCTTAAAAAGGCCAAAGTCTCCCACTTTATCCAGGGCCATCTCCAGTTGTTCTGATCTATATCTTCCCACTGGACCCACTTGGCTCTGGAGGAGAGAGTGAGACTGGTGACTTTGCACAGCCTTGCCTCACTTAAATCCAATTCACTTGCAAGTCATCACATCTTCTTCCTGATGTCATTGTTCTCTTTGAGAACAAAGGACAAACAAGAGAAGCTCTCTGGGACTCCTCCTGTCTTTTAGCTTCCTCTCTTGCTTTGTCTACATCTTCCTATACATTCTATTGCTTGTTTGTTAAAAGCTTCTAACGATTCAGTTCAGAGGCTCCTGGTGCTTAGTGACTCAACTTTTTGAGGTAAAACTCAAGAAATCTTTTTGTCAGATCTGAACCTGTTGAGGGTTGGGGAAAATGAGGTCCAGGAACCCCAAGACTGGAGTTCCCAGACAGGGTAGTTGAGGGGGAGTACCCCTCAAGGACCTGAGTATTGGCAAGGGTCGGGGCTGTCTGGAATGAATTCATAGAATCAAGCATTCTTTAAGTCAAGATGGCAAAGATTTATTACTCTTTACAGTGGGCAAGAGTTCTTAGGGAATCTGCAACCTTACAGGGGTTCAGGTAAAGTTTTTATAGGATATTTGATGGTAAAAACCTGCCAAATATGCTAATTAGTTGTTTTTGGGTGGGATTAGGGAGTGGTTAAGGGGTGGTCAGTTCGCAAAGGAACATGCACTTTTTGTATCTACTGCACAGGTATCTTACCCAGAGTTCACTGGGAAATAGCCCAAGGTGGGGCTACATGGAGGTGTGGTTTTAGGCCTGAAACATCACTAAATCAACTAATGGTCAGGGCTGACTGGAAATATCCAGACTGCTTCCATTAATGTCTTGTTAGGCAAAATGAATATAAGGGAGTATACATATGTCTGGGTCTAGCATATGTATCAGTAAGGTCAGTAAGTAGTAAATATCATTATAGCCCCATGCACAGCCAATTTAGCTCATACACAGAGAGTCCAGACCAATAAATTCTATAGGTATGTGCAGCTGGCTACTGTGTCAGGAGGAGAGATAAGTATTTTGCTAGGGCATGCTGCCCTTGGACTGGAGAGGAACTGCCTGAGTATTTTGAGGCTAGGGAGAGATGTGATTTTAGAACTGGATGTGGTTTTGGAATTGGGGTCTAGGCACAGGCACGCAAGCAGAGGCTAAGGAGAAATGTGATGTTAGAATTAGGGTCCAAGCACAAGCACCCAAGCACCCCATCAAACCCAAAAGTCTTTATATAATCTTTGATTTGTGTTTTTGTCTTTATAATCTTCAAAACTCTAAAATAGAGTCACCTGCAAATGAGCTGGTGGACTACAAAGTCCTGTGGTCATCTAGCCTTCAAACAGGTTGGGACAGTTCTCTTTCAGGGCCTCTGCATATGCTCAACATTTTATCTGATAAACTATGTTTCTTCAAAAGCTCACTTTATCACTTTCCCTTATACATTCTCCACCCTCCAACCTTTTCAGCAACCAAAAGTGCTCATATACAAAAGGGGAAGTAACATATCTACACAAATAACTGATATATCTTTCCCTCTTTTTTTACATCAAAGGCTCTTAACCTTGTGTCTGTGACTAGATTTTGGTGAGCCTGTGAATTTGAATGAGAAAAGTTTACATTTTTATCTTCACTAATCACTGAAATTTATCATTTCCTTCAATTATTTAAAAATATTTTAAAATATTATTCTAAGTAGTCCAGAGGTCCTTGATTGCCAAAGACTTCAGAGCACACAAAATTGGTTAGAATCCCTTGCTTTAGATTGTTCCCTGGAGGAAGAGACTGTCATTTGTAATTCAATATTTCTAGTAGCAAGCACAGGGCTTTGGTCACAGGGGCTTATTGAATGTTAATTGTATTCAATTGAATAGAATCACAAACCTTAGAAAAGCTATTGACCATTCAGTCTTGCCAGGTCACAGGAAATGGGATTTATGCCCAGTCTGATAGGCAAACTAAATGGCAAACAGGATTGGCCACTGTGTCATTCTGCATTTTTCCTTTCTTTTTTCCTCTTTAAATTTAATTTTATTTTCAGTTCTGAATTCTCTCACTTTCTCCTCCCTCTCCTGCACTCATTGGGAAGACAAGAAAAATAAAACCCATTACGTATATATATACATACATATACACACACACATATGTGTCGTGATACAAAACAATTTTCCATGTTATGCAGAGGAAAGGAAGGAAAGCAAATGAGATGAAAATATATTGATATATATATATTTGTATCAATATATACATGCATTAATATTTATGCATATTATATACAGATATATTATATATAAAATATATACAAATATAATATATAAAATATATTTACTATGTATTTAAATGTATATATGAAAATATTCAGCATATACCACGAGTCCATAAGTGCTCAATCTGGCAGTAGGTAGCATGTTTCATCATGAGTCTTTTGGAACTGTGATTGGTCATTGTGTTGATCAAAATTCTTAAGTCTTTCGAAGTTGATTATCTTTACAATATTGTTATCTTATAAATTGTTCTCCTGGTTCTGCTCACTTCACTCTGCATCACTTCATAAAATATTCCTAGGTTTTCTTGAAACCCTCCCCTTCATCATTTCTTAAAGCATAATAGTATTCCATCACATTCATATACCATAGCTTGTTCAGTCATTCCTCAATTGATGGACATCCCCTCAGTTTCCAATTCTTTGCCACTACAAAAAGAGCTGCTGTAAATATTTTTGTATATATGGGTTCTTTTTCTCTTTCCTTGAGTTCTTTGGGGTATATACTTAGTAGCAGTATCAGTGGGTCAAAGGGCACACAAAGTTTAATAGATTTTTGGATTTAGTTCCAAATTGCTCTCCAGAATGTTCAGACCAGTTCACAGCTCCACAAACAGCACATTTGTATACCAGTTTTCTCCCAGCTCCTCTACAATTTGTCATTTTCCTATTTGTCATCTTAGACAATGCGATCAGTATAAAGTGGTACTGTGAGAAACATGCTCACTCTAGAAAGAACAATACTCGTTGTGAAGCCAGGAAAGTTCTCATTATATTCATTTTACATTCATTGCCAGTGGGTAGCTCCCTAAAGGAGTATGCTTGGTCAGACAAATGCAAAGCTATTTATGCTGTTCCTAGTTCAAATCTCCCCCTCCCCCTGCTCTCCATTGGCTAGATGCGACCTCCTGAACTGCCTGATTCATGTTCTCTTACTTGATATGTTCCCCCTCAAACAGCTTGTTAAGCATGCGTACAAGCTTATGACCTTTTACCTGATCAGAAGCCTGGTTCTGCTTTCTGATTAGAACCAGTCACCTCTGACTTACATTCTGTTATCACTCAAAGCTGGGAGTAGTTTTAATTCTGTGGAAACAGAATTCCTTCTTTTGTTTCCCAAAGTACCTCAGAGTTATATTAATTTGCATTTCTCTATTAGTAATTTAGAGCACTTCATATATGACTATTGATAGCTTGGATTTCTTCCTCTGAAAATTGTCTATTCCTATGCTTTGACCAATTATCAATTGGAGAATGCTTCCTACTGCTCTTATAAATTTAACTCAGTTCCTTATATATTTTGGAAATAAAACTTGAGAAACTTATCGCAAAGATTCCCTCTCTGTTTTCTGTTTTTCTTCTAATTTTAGCTATACTGGTTTTGTTTGTGCAAAACTTTTTAATTTTATGTAGTTTTATCCATTTGACCACTTATGTATCTTTGTATCTCTTACTTGGTCATGAACTCTTCCATAGATATGACAGGTAATTTCTTCCATCCTATGGTAATTTGCTTATGATGTCACTCTTTATGTTTAAATCATGTACTCATTTTGAGTTTATCTTGGTACACAGTATGAGATATTGGTCTATACTTAGTTTCTCCCAGACTTTCCGAGAGTTTTATTGAATTGTGGGTTCTTAGCCCAAATAGCTAGGATCTTTGGGTTTATCAAATAGTTCTTTACTGTGCTCATTTGCTTCTATGTTCTGTATTTTATTGCATTCTGCTTCAGTTTTATTTGCATATAGCTGTGTAAAATAGATCCTAATTGCTTTTATTTTTACTTTATTTATTAATTCACCTTTTAAAATTTTTATACTTGTAATTTGGTTTGCTTTTTTCTTCCTAATCAGATTAGCTAGTAACATCTATTTTATTGCATCTCTCTACTCCCACCCCCCCAAAAAAACAGGTCCTGGTTTTATTAATTCAATTTTTTAAACTTTCAGTTTCTTGAATCTCTCCTTTGATTTTCAGAATTTCTATTTTGTTTTTTAGTTAGGGGTTTTTAACTTGATTTTCTTGTTTTTTTTTTCAGTTGCATGTCCAATTCATAGATTTGCTTTTTCTTTTATTGATGAAAGAATTTAGAGATGTAAAGTTTTTTTCCTAAGTATTGCTTTGGCTGCTTTCCACAAATTTTGGTATATTGTCTTGTTGTTGTCATTGTCTTTAATGAAATGATTCTCTAGTTTGTTCTTTGACCTACTCATTCTTTAGGATTAAGTTATTTAGTTTCCAATTAACTTTCATCTTTGCTTCAAAGGCCCTTTAATGAATGTATTTTTTTTACATTATAGTTGGCAAAAGATTTAATATTTCTGATTTTCTGCATTTGTCTGGTACATGGTTAGTTTTTGTTAAAATGTCATGCCCAGCTGAAAAATAGGTATATGCCTTTCTATTCCTATTCAATATTCTCCAGAGGTCTAACATATCTAACTTTTCTAAAATTTGTTTCAGATTCTCAATTTCTTTCTTATTTTTTGGTTAGAGTTTTCTAGGGTTCACCCCCACTGTTATAGTTTTAAATTTCTTCCTGTATTTCACTTAACTTTTCCTTTAAGAATCTAGGTGTTATTACATTTAGTACATATATTTTTAGTATTGATATTAATTTATTATCTGTGGTACCCCCCCTTTTTTTAGCAAAATATAATTTCCCTGTTTCTTTTAATTAGGTCTGCTTTTGCTTTTTCTTTGTCTGAGATCATGACTTCAGCTGAAACATCATAGATTCTGCTTCAGCTCCTTATTTCAACTTTGAATTTTTCTTTTTCAAGTGTGTTTCTTGTAAACAACATGTTGCATCCTGATGTCTAATATTGCCTCTTCTTTTTATGGCTAAGTTCATTCCATTCACAGTTATGACTGTAAACTGTCTATGTTCCTCCATTCTGTTATACTATACTTTTCCTTTTTTTTCCTATTCACTCTTTATAAGTCTGTTTTGCTTCTGTTTAATGCCTCCTTTAGTTCATCCTCCTTATTTCCCTTTTTTCCTTTTACCTCTCTGTTGGGTAAGCTGTATTTCTGTACCCAACTATGTATATTTGTGTTTTCTTCCCTTCTTAACTAGTTCAGATGAGTGTGAGGTTCAAGTATTGTCTGTTCCCCTTAACTACCCTCTCACTGTTATATAAACTCTTCTTAGTACACCCCACTCATGTGAGGTAATTTTCTCCACTCTTCCTCTCCCTTCTCTCTCCCAATACATTCTTCTTCCCAACCTTTCCATTCTTCTTTCGAGCTCATCCAAATAGACTGGAATCACACTCATGCCCTCTGTATAATTAGACTCCTACTATGACCCCTGGTGATAATAAAATTCTGAGAGGCTATACATATAATCTTCCCATATAAGAATTTCAACCTTGTTTATTCCCTTGTGATTTCTCACTCATGTTTACCCTTCTAAGCTTCTTGACTCCAGTGTTTGTACATCAAATTTTCTACACAGTCCTGATCTTTTCATTATAAATGCTTAGAAATTCTCTATTTCATTAACAATACATATTTTTTCCTGTACGATTATACTCAGTTTTGCTAGGTAGGTTATTCTTAAATTAAGCTCATATCCTTTGGCTTCTGCAATGTCATATTCCAAGCCCTATGCTCCTTTATAGTAGTAGCTGCTATATTTGATGTGATCCTGATTGTAGCTGCTTAGTACTTGAATTATTTTTTTTCTAGCTGTTTGTATTTTTTCTTTGACCTGGAAGATCTGGTTTTTGGGAAAGATGTTCCTGGGAGTTTTCATTTGGGGGTTTATTTCAGGAGGTTGCCAGTGGATTCTTTCTAGTTGAACTTTAGCCTCTGGTTCTAAGAAATACGGTCAGGTTTATGATTTCTTGAAATATGATGTCTAGGCTTTGGGGGTGGTGGTGGCATTATGGTAGCCAGTCCAATGATTCTTAAATTTTCTTTCTTCATTTCCCAAGTCAGTTGTTTTTGTTATGGCTTATAACTTATATTTTCTTCTATTCTTTCAGCCTTTTGACTTTGTTTTAATATTTCTTGTTGCCTAATGAAGTCATGGATTTCCCTTTGGTCCATATGAGCTTTCAGGAAGTTTATTGCTTAGACTAAGTTTTGTACCTCTTGTGACAAGCTGTTAATTCTCTTTCCAGTTCTTCCATAACTCTGTTTTTCCAATTATTTCCTCAAGTACTCTCATTCCATTTATTTAAAAAAAACTTTTTACATCTGTTAACTCTTGCTTCATCTCTTCTAGGAATTCTAGTTGAGTTTGTGCAAAGTTGTGTTTTCCTCTAAGGCAATGCTTGTAGATGTTCTGGCATCATTCTCCTTTGCATTTGTCTCTAGTATCACTGTCACAAAAATAGCTCATTATGAAGAGGTTCTGTTTTTGTTTGCCTATTCTTCCAACCTATGTCCTGACTTCAGACTTAATATTAGGGTTAGGCTCTGTGGCACTTCTGAAGGGAAAGTCTGGACTGGTCTTGTTGCTGCTTTCCTAGGATATTGAGTTTTGTATTATTCTAGGATCTCAGAAACAGACTGGGGTCCTGCAAACTTTCAGTGCTCCCAAAGTGGTCAGTGCTTCCAGCGTGGTCTGCTTGAGGGCGAGGTCTTATTAGTGCTTCCCTGATTTGAGCTCTACAAGCTTCTGACCTGGGTTTTTGTTTGAGTAACAGTAGACTGCCACTGGAATCCACCCCATCAGCCAACTGGAAAGCTTTGTTGGCTAGAGCTGAAGAACTGTAGGCTCCTTTTTGGACTGGAATTCACACTCTGGTTATTCCTCTATAGTTGGGGCTAGACATTGGAAATGAGTCCCGGTTTTGTGCCCATGATCTGAACCACACCACTGTTGCTGCTGCTTCTGCTGATTTCTGAACTTTTTCCTTTCTCCACACACTACCCAAGACCTCTCTACCTAGCATGCCACCAACATGTACAAGTTCCCCCTCACTCTGTCCTGGATCTGCCACCTAGAACTGAGCAGTGGGTGGCAAAGATGCCTGTTGACACCTGTCCCTATCACAGTGCCCCATTGTGGGTCTAGGGGTGCCCAGGTATGGTCTTTCCCTATTATTACAACCATTCCCTGGTTTCTGGAGTACTCTGTTCTCAGTGTGCTCCTGGCACAACCTTTCTCCAGTGTCTACAGACCTCCTTGTCTGGCTCCCTATGCTGAGCTGAGCTGGGCCGGTTATAGGACTCATTTTGCATTTTTAGGGATTTCCCAATCAAAATTCAGTCTGGTGTATTTTCTAGATCTGTTAAAGAGTTTGTGGAAAGGAACTCATTGAATTGTTTTCTATCACTGCCATCGTGGCTCTGCCTCTCATTTAAAAAAATTTTTTAGCTCTTTTAAAAAATTCTTTTAACACTTCTACAAATTCTTGTTGGACTTACTTCCAAAATATATTTTTCTTTGAGGCTTTGCTTATAGACTTTTTTATGTATGTGTTTGGATCTTGAGCTTCTCCATCACTCTTTTTGGTCAGCTTCTTTTTTTGTGTGTGCTTGTTCTTCCAGCTGACTTTTTGACTTTGGACTTTGTTAACACTGGTCTATATGCACTCCTGGGGGTGGAGGAGTGTCTTGCCTGAACTTCTTTCCTTTTACATTTTTCTGCTGCTTTCATGGTTCCCAGAAGGGAAGACTGCAAGCTTTCAATGTTCCCAAGTTGTGTGATTGGAGGAAAGTCTGTTCACTGCCCTTCTGGTTTCAGTTCTGCAAGTTTCTGTTGCAGGTTTGGATCTATTAGCTTGTTCCTGGTCAGGAAGTCTCAATATACTATTATCCTACTGGGAGGATCTGCAGGTTCAGAGCACTTGAACATCTGGGATGTTCCCCTCTGCTCCTTGGGTCATTGCCATCCAGCTACTCATACTCCAAAGTCTCTCACATATTAGCGATATGGCTTACAGTTTAGTTCACATTTCTCAGGTTAGTCCCCATTCTTGGATTAATGACCACAAAAAACCAGTTGTGTGCACTTTGGTAAAGGGCAGAGTTATTGGTGAACAAGCCAAAACGGCATTTCTCAGGAGCTGATTTCCTGATGAGGGGCCCTCTATTGGGCTAGTGGAGGATGCAGTATCAGGATTGGCATTAGAGACCTCAGCCTCTAAAGTAGTTACAATGTGTTTGTGATGAGTGATAACACTTGAGGGACCCTAGCAAACACAAACTTGAATGTATCATTTCCAGTTAACAACAAAGGTCTCCTTTGCCCACTTCAAAAAAGGTGCCATCCTCTATGTGCAAAGCAGAATTGTAGTAGCTCGAAAGAAACATAAGATGCACAAATTTAGAGACATCTCCATCCCAAATGCTTATGTGGACTATTTGTGCCCAAACTGTGGTAGAATTTAGCTCATATTGGTCTGATCAGCCACAGTCGGACACACTGTACCATGACTCCAACTCTGTGTTATTATTTTAGTCCTTTTCAAGAATGAAGGACAACCACCAACTTTTTAGAGATGACATTTTGCATCATTCAGCTCACAGTAGACAACTTTAGATGAAGAGAGATAGTATGACCATACATTGTCTCTTCAGTAGCGACTGTAGGGCTACCCCAGTGGCCTGGCATTAATTATGGCTCTGGGTCATGTGGAAAAGGGATTAGACTTGTTCTAACTAGGCCTAATGGTGGAATTAGGAATAATAGAAAGAAACTGAAGAGATTGATGTCAGGAAAAAAACAACAAAACTTAGTAACAAAATTCAGAGACAAATGATTTACCTCAGAAGGTGGTGAATTCCCCAGCTCTGGTTATCTTCAGTCAGAGGCTGGATGACTGCTTGTCAGAGATGTTTTTAAGTGGGATTCCTGCTCAGGTGTGGGCTGGACTAGATGCCTTCTGAGATCCTTTTAAGCCCCTAAATTCTGAGATATCAAAATTAATACAGTCTGCTGTTTTTCCAAGGCATGTATACAGGATATGATGATAGAAGGCATGCTAATACCTACTTCTGATTCCTCTGGGTACCTGATGAATCATGAATCTTTATACTTTCATAATGAATCTAGAAAACAAGTGCTAAAGAGTGTGAAGTCTTGGACAAGATCCTGCAGACCTTAAGGGGGCATCGGTAGTGGCTTCCTCAGTGCTGTTGATTAAAGGCAAGGACTTCAGAAGAGAAAGGCAGATTTGGGAAGGAGACATATGGTTAGCAAGGAATGGGTTTTGGATTCCAGAACGTTGCTTAAAATATAGGCATTATGGACTCCTGGTCAAGAATAAAGATCACTTAACAAGGGCTAGTTTAAAAAAAAGTATCTGAAGTCTTACAAATCTAATAAAAATAACTTTAAAATCATAAGAAGGGAGATGATGGAGAAGACTGCTTATAGATACCACAGAAAGTAGCTATCATGTAGGAAGAATAACAGCAGGGATGCATAGGAAACACAATCCAAGAAAAGAGTCAGGAATGAAACCCATGTCTGCCTTCAGATATTGTCTCAGCTCATTGAGGCTGCTTTGAGACTTCGCAGCTTTTGTTAATGAGACAGGCTGTTCCGTAATGCTAAAAGCAATGGACTTTTGCGATGGGCATGTTTAAACTAACACAAAAGAAGGCACAAGGCCCTAAATAGGATGCTGGGGCATGGGCTAAGAGCAATTAAAGACATAGCCAGCAAGGTTGCTGCAGCCTAAGTTATGATGTGATGCTCTTTTGGCCACCACAGAAGGATGAGTGTCAAGAGGTCCTGAAAGAGGCTACTTTCTGGCCTTGGTACATTCAGGTATGGTCAAGAAAATCTCTCATCACTCTTTCTAGTTTGAAAAGTGGTATGCTAGGATGGTTCTTCCTTCATGCTTCAGAGCACCTCAGGAATGGGGGCAGGGGTCAGAGTTTTATGGAAAGGAGGAGGCTGAGATATTAGAGAATGGCCAGGGAATGACCCTGATTGTCAATCATGGGTCACGGAAGATTCCAGCAAAAGCAAGGAGTTTTTAAGTAGGAGAGTGGTGAATATTACAGTGAAAGCCTGTAACACACAAGCCTTATGAATGGATAGACAGATCTTGGAGAGATGTCCCCCTAACCTCCACCACATACATAAACATTAGGTTTTTCAGATGATCACATTCCATCTCTGGATTATCAGCTTTCATATTCCACTCATTAGACTGAGCTCCTTGAAGGCAGGGACTGTTTTTTGCCCTTCTGTGGATCCCCAGCACTTAGCACTATGCCTGCCACATGGAAGGTGCATAATAAATCCTCATGGACTGACCCATCACAATGTAAGCTCCTTGAGGGCAGGGATTGTCTCCCTACTTATATTTGTATTCCTAGGGTTTAGCACTGTGTCTGGCACATGGCAGACACTTAATAAAAGCTTTCAACAGACAGTGACTCAAGGCAACCCTACAAAACCGGGCACTTAAGTCCCTATCCCCTCACGTGGCAGCCTTAAACTTGCCCGTATAACAATAACGTGAAGGCAGGAAAGGAAGCACACCGAATCATTCCTATCGTTTTCAAGGGCTGATTCTTGGTGCAGTTGGTTCAAGGGTAACAACCTTCTTTTCTTAATTGGTCACAGAGGTGCCAAGGAAGAGATTAAAAAACAGCCACCACCCAACATTTTGGGGGAATTTGTGGGTTTTTAGTATTCTTTTCCTCCGTCCCTGAGCCTCCTCCACATTATCATGGAGACACATGCATTATATGCTGCGACCTTGGCCTTGGTCAGCAACATCCCTCACAGTCAGGTTCTTTTGCTGCCTGCCACTCAGGATTGCTCATTACATTTGCTGAGACAGCTGGACAGATCTTTAGTATTATGTAGTTACATCCCTTAATCCTTTTTTGATTGCTGAGAAAGATTAGGTCCAGGATATCTAATCCCTAGGTGGGAACAAGCATTTATTAAACACTATATGCCAGGCACTGTGCTAAGTGCTTTATAGATATCATCTCATTTGATCCTCAGAACAACCCTGGGAGGTTGGTGCTCTTATGATCTCCAAGTGGAGAAACTGAGGCAGACAGAAGTTAAATGATTTACCTAGCATTGCACAGGCTGGATTTGATCTCAGGGCTTCCTGCATCCAGTTCCAGTGTTCTATCCACCACTGTTCAGCAAGCACCAAATCAACAGCCTGCTAAGCTTTCTCCCCTTGTGAGGGTCCAGGTGGATTGCTGCTGATGCAGTAGCACATTCCCTCATCGGTAGTGACTTTAGAGGGGATGGGCAATGAATCTGCGACCTCACTGCCACAGCAACTCCAGGGTGAGGAAACTTCCCCTATAACCAATGTAAATTAGCACCTTATTTGCAACTCGAGGCTTCTGGGAAGTTGCTTAGACTAGATTGAGCATTGAAAAGTGAAGAGACTTGTCCAAGGTCATATAGCTAGTACTCATCAGAGGAGGCACTTGAACTTGGCTTGGAGGCTGTCTCTCCACCATGCCACACTGCCTCTCCTGATTTAGAAAGGTGACTAAAATAGAAGTTCAGTGCACCGCTAGCCAGGCATCTCTTAGCCTGACACTGAAGAGGCTGATGACATTTGCCAACTCCTGTTCTTTCCTTGCCCACATGCTTTGCCCTAGGTTCATTGATTAAGAGGTGCCTCTGCCAATAAGAGAAGAAGATTCTCCAGCATTCCTATCCCTTACATTCTATTATTGGCTCTGGTCTCAGGGGTCCTCCTCTTCAAGGTGGGGAGGAAGTAAAAAAAAAGTATGCAGAGAACAAATATGAATCAGCCATGGAAGAAGCTGTTTTATTTCTGCACACAAAAAGAAATCCTAAATAATCAAGAATCGCAGGAGAATTATAATCATTTAAAAGGCAGGTAATATTCAAGCCTCACTGGGATATTTGCAAAAAGGCTGGTTATTAGCCCATTTGCATTTCATTTCCACTGAAGATAGATTGAGCGACACCAAGTAGGCTCCTTTCTGTGGGCTTTTTCTCTGCCAGCTGGCAACTCCTTCCCTCTCTGCCACCGCCCATATTTTTGCACCAATTACTTCAGTAATTGATATACCACAACTTGAAGTGCCGGAGAAGGGAATTGTTAACTTTGAGGTCTCATGAGACCTGATACCAAAGGAAAGGAGAAACAAACAGCAGGTGGCCCCATGCCAGACACAGGCTTGCCTAGGAGACCATGGTTTATGGCCCAGTCTGTGAGTCAAAAGGCATACCCACCCTACTCCACCTAAAACTTCAAGGGCAGCAGAAAGAGGCCTAGGGTGCAAGGATCTCTCTTTTAGTCAATCCACGGATTTCAAGCTCAGCAGCCTGAGCCTTAGCTGAGTCATTATGGCCAGCAAGATGGTGCCAGAGGATATTTGTCCCTGCTCCGAAGTGGAGGGGTCAGGGAAGGACCCCTCCATCATGCATCTCTAAAGGGGTGCTACAGAAGTCTTCAATCCAATAGAAAGCCAATAGTCAAAAAGCATAATAAATTCTGCAGGAATCTATCTTCCGCAGGTAGTTCTTCAAGCAGGTAGGGGAAAACAGCATCTGAAGTCAATACTACCTTAGGTCATCCCTTTCTCAAATCACAAGAATAGCACAAGAGTGTCAGGTTTAAAAAAGGCCATAGCACCAAGACTATGTTTTTGCCAGGCATTTGCAAAAACAACCTTTTGAAATGTGAGTGGGGCTTCTTCCTGCATTTGCTTCAGGTACCCTCAGGCTTTTAAATTCTTCCTGGACTATTCAGCTGCTTTTCACATTTCAAAAAGATGTTCCTGACTTACATACCTATCTCTCAGCAAAACTCAACAATTTTTTGGAGAAAAGCCTTTGGAAATTGAATACTGATTGAATTTTACCTCTGCTAAAGATTCTCCACCTCTTCAATTGGGTTTTGCAACTGAATAGGTCAGGGGAGGGGAGGCAAATAAAATAGATACAAACAACTCTGTCTGTTACTGTGGTGGCTTCCCTCTATCTGTCCAGAAGAAAAAAAAAACATAGATTACTTCCAGCCACCTGCCTCCCCAAGGTGTAGTCCCTTACCACTCCCACCTGTCCTCCCCACTGAAGGGAACTGAGGTGATTTTCTGAATAGCTTCTGTAGACTCTGTTCCCTTATCACAAAAAGAGAGGAACCAGGTCCCTATGATATTTCCCTGTTTCTGCCACTGGATTTGGGGTTCCCATTCTTGGCAGGTACCACATTTTCCCAAGCTAAATTATTTGGAGACACCTGAGTGGGGGAGAGGGGAATGAAAGGAGTGTGAAAGACAGAAACCAGAACTAGGCTTTTCTACTATTTGGGAAGCTGGGGAGGCTGGGCACCCTGGGCATACCTTGACCACAGAAACCTGGCAAGGTCTCCCATCCAATAAACATTATAAGTTAGCAGTCTATACAATCAATATTTGAATTGCATTTTGTAGACTCCAGAGAAAACAGAAGGTAGAAGGTTGGGGTTTCAAGTATAATGGAGCTTTAATCGAGACCTGGAGACTTCTTTCTTCTCTGGACTTGCTACAGGCCCCTTATATGAGGGTTTACCAAAATGGCACGAAGTGGCTTTCCCATGTTGCTTTTTCTTTGTGAAATGCCACAGAATTACAAATGGAGAGAAAGGGCACACAAGTGGGACAACAGAGAAAGACGAAGGGAGAGAAACTGAAGAAGGAGAGAAAGATAAAGAGAACAATAACCATGCTGGGGGAGAGGGGTGTGCTGGATAAAGGCAGTGCTAGAGAATGAGGATGTGAAAGGGAAGCACATCTGACCTTTTGCAAAAATAAACCTAACTTCTGGTACTGAATTATGTCCCACTATTTGGTGGCTGCTTTGAGATTTAGAGACTTTGATGAAAGAACACTAGCTATTAATGGTTGAAGTAACAAGCCTTTATTGCAGGTAGATTTTAATTCACCTGAGGGAAAGCACAAGGTCATGGGACACACAGGGGTGTGTGGGGCAGTCAATGAGAATCCAGGGAAGTTGTAGCAACCTGGATACGAAGTTCTTTGGGTAACAGCAGGAGGAGGAAGTGGGTCATGAAAGTCCCAAGAGATTGCTGTCCCAACTTGGCACATCCAAGTCATGCAAACTTTCTGTCACTTCCCCTGTTGGGTGTGTGTGATGCCTGAGTCTTCCATCTTTCATAAAGGTTGCTCAGAGATACAGGTGAGGGCTGACAGTTTTATAAAGAGGGATCTTATGCAGTCAAGTCTTATTGGTTTCCCACCTTTGATGTCATAGGAAGGGAGCTGGTCAAATGATGTCCATCTTCCTCCTTCGTCCCTCCCTGTCATTGTCAGTCATGGAAGATTCCAGCAAAGGCTGGAGGAGAGGTCATGTTTACAATAAACTCAGCCTGTCAGTCTAGACTTATGGAGCTTGAAACTAGAGGGTCTTTTAAATGACCATAGTTGTATATATACAAATGCACAAAATAAGTCAACTTCAACCTCACAGGAATAATCACTGAGACTCAGTGGGATGGGTCCATTACTGGACTCTGGCATGTTGTGTTCAGCTCTAGGAGCCACCTTTTAGGAAGGACATTGATGAGCTGCAAAGTATCCAGAGGAGGGCAACCAGGGTAGACAAAGGCCTTTGGCGGTGGCTTGTTCTCCTGAGCCTCAAGAGGGCAGAAATTTTCAAGAGGTAAATTAGGGCTTGATGCCAGGAGGAACTTCCTAACAGAACTGTCCAAAAGCAGAAGGGATTGTGCTGGGAGGTAATGGGAAATTCTAGAATTGGTATTCCAAGAAAATCCCTGGTTGGGTGTTTCAGAAAGGGTTCTTGTTCAAGTAAGAGTTGGACAGCAAGACTGTTGAGCTCCCCTGCAACTCTGAAGATACAGGATCCTGCAAATGTGGATCTGGAAGAATATACTTTATTCAGAAGGAACTGGAAAGGCAGAAATAAAGGATATATATGCATATGTGTATATATACATATTTGCATGTATGTGCGTATATATATGCTAAAGAGGCATTCTCTATTAAGGTAAATTCATGTGAAGAAATCCAGTAATCTGGGTTTGGGGAGGGGAGTTTGGTGATGAAATTTCCACTCCATTTTAGAATGTGTTATAGAGTAGAAAATGAAAACTGGGTGGTCTGGCACCCTAGCTTTGGGTGGGCAGATTTCAGAGATCAAAGAAAGGATGGATAGGATTCCATGGCCTAAAATTTTTCAGGGGAAGTCAAACAAGAAAGCTTATGAAACTGTCAAAAAATAATAAACAAAAAGAGAACTTTTAAGAAAAAACATAAAAAAGGTAGAAGGTAGGACAAGTAATAGAAGATGAATGTAAAAGTGAGAAAGATACCTATAAGAACAGGATTCAAGAGAGCTGTAGCTCAAAATCAGGTCAGGTTGGGGGTGAATGCTAATCCAGCAGGGTGACAGTGATGCTAGCATACGTATATATAGTACTTTGAATTTTCCAAAGGATTTTCCATATATTATCTCATTTAACTCTCCTGGCAATCCTGTGAAATAGATGCTATTGTTCTTTTGCGTTTTATTTTTAATTAAATATATAATATATATTATATATAAATTTTCCCCACCACATGTTAAAACAATTTTTAACATTTGAGTTCCAAATTCTATCTCTCCCTCCCCTCGCCCCCTCCTGAGCCAGTAAGCAATCAGATATAGATTATACGCATGCAATCATGTAAACCATTTCCATATTAGTCATATTGTACAAGAAGATGAATAAAAGCAAAAGAATGAAGGAAAGTGAAAAATGGCATGCGTCAGTCTGTATTCAAATGATATCAGTTCTTTCTCTGGAGGCAGAGACTATGCTTCATCACGAGTCCTTTGGGATAGTCTTGGATCATTGCATTGCTGAGAAAAAGCTGCTATTATTCTCCCCATTTTACAGATGAGGTAAAACTGAGGCTGAAATGACTTGCCTGTGGTCACACAGCTGACAAGTATATCAAACAAGAGAATGAAGCCATGTCTGTACTGACTCCAGGCTCAGTGCTTCATCAAGTTGACATATGTAAAGTACTTTGTAAACCTTAAAGTGCTAAAAAGTGCTAATTGTTTATTCTGTTATTATTATTATCATTAGTTTTATCCACTGTGCCACCTAGCTGCCCAGCGTGATGCTTGTAGTGCTAAGCTGGGCTAGTGAGGAGGACTGGTTATTCCATCTCATTGTCCCCCACCCAAGGTGGAAAGATGGTACACAGGCGTATAGCTAAGGAAGTCAGAACAGGGTGAATGGCTAGTACTTATGACTGGTTCAATACCAACTTTGCCCAAGGGCACTGGCCTTGACCATTTGTTATTTAACACTGTTTATCAAAGGATAAAGGCCAAAATTGTGTATTTATGACACCAAACCAGGAAGGATTGCTAATGTATTGGATGGAAGAAAGGGTATAAAAAATCATAGTAGCCTGGAACACTGTGCTTAATTTAACAAGAAGGAATTTAATAGAGATAAATAAATCCTCTTCGAACTAGGAGATGGGGGAGGCAGGGTTAGGTAGCAGTTCATCTGAAAAAGGTCTGAACATTTTAGTGGCCTGCAAGCTCAACAGGAGGTGCCATTGTGATATGGCAGCCAAAGATTAAGAGGGGCAGAGGTCCCAGGACCAGAATGGTGAAGAGCAACGCTGCATTCTGCCATAGTTAGAATACTCCTGAAGCATGCTGTTCCATTCTGGACGCCACATTTTAGGAAGGACATCGTGGATAAACTGTAGGGTATCCAGAGGAAGGCAACCAGGTAGGTCAAAGGCCTTGCTAGATATGGGTCAGGGGAAGGTAACTTAGGAAGATAAGTGTAGTCAAGTATTTGAATGTCTATCCTGTGAAAGTAGAATTAAGACTTGTTCTTCTTGGGCACGACTTGGAGGAAAAAAGCATTAATGACATATAATGAGGCAGTGGATGACCTGCAGCCTCTGACCCCCAGCTCCCAGGCCCAAGTGATGATTACTGGTGTTTCTGCAACCTGAGGTTTGTGGCACCCTATTTTGTATTCTCTGGAGTTGGGTTTGGGGAGCTGGGGGAAAACCCACGGGTTGGATGCCAGGGAACTGTTAGCCTGTGGGTCAACTTGTATCTGACATACTGAGGCTCATATGTGTTACTTGGCAGTGGCCCCTTAGATTTCTGCTCTGATCTCTGAAGGTCTGACCAGAGGCTGACCTGTTGGATGAATCAGGCTTGGTCCTCACCATCTCCTTCCTTCCCACCATAGCAAGACCTCTCCAGACCCAGCTGTGCCTACCCAGAGGCCCACCCCTTCTACCCTCCGGTTGTGGCTGTTCTTGATGACCAGGAAAGCCCTGTCAGCTCAGGCACTCCTTGGGCTTCCATACTAAAGACCACAAAGTCCCTTCCTTGCTGCAGGTGTCCTGCCTGCCCTTAGTGTTTCAGCCAGGCAGGGAAGGTTGGAATCCATTTTGCCACATTCACCAAAACAGCACTCACCCAAGTGCTAACCCTTCCTGGTCCAGGTTTGTTCAGCATGAATTTTATGGTGTAGTGGAAAGGAGCATTGGAATCAGAAGACCTGGGTTCAAATTTTGACACTGCCACTGGCATAAGTGTGTGCCTTCAGGCAGGTCAGTCTTCTGGTCTGAACCATAGTTCCCAAAAAGATGATTTCAATAAGGTCTGTTTTAGCTCTGATATTCTAAGACTTTATATGAGTATGGATGATTCTGTTGTGTTGTTGGGTTCTCAGGCTAGCCTACAAAAATCTATTTCATCCCTAACGTGACCACTTTTCAACTACATTGTGGAATTTTTTAGGTTAGCCACAAAATAATAGCACGTACCTCCCAGGGTGGTGCCTGGCACATAGGAAGTGCTATATAGATGTTAGGTAATAAATGTTGTTATTGTTGGGAACCTAATAATCATTCGTAACATTCTTTCTATAGGAAACATCAAGAAGGTATTTCATGTCTTCACCAGCCCCTTGCCCCACAAGACCCAAAGAATCCAACCCTTTCCTCTAGCTGTAATGCCTATGTCCCACCAAGCATTTCTCTTGACCTGTGGCATGTGGCTAGTCCAGCTGTTTGTAGGCACAGATCAAGAGGTCTTGGGAAAATAAGCTAATCACAAAATGAGAAGGCCAAAGCTGATAGGATCTTAGAAGGATCTAGTAAAAACCCCTCATTTTATATGAGAGACTGAGGCCCAGGAAGGAGATGGGATTTGGCCATGGTCATTGGCAGAGATAGGACCACATTTTAAGAGGATAGGTAGGGGAAGGTGAATTGGATGATTTCCTCTCAGGGAGTAACTGCAGTGGCTGGATACTGAGGTTTCTTTGAGCTCTGTAATTCTACATGCCATTGTTCTGAAAGGTCTTTGATGCCATGGGTATGGGTCCTTCTTTCCAAAGACAGGCCCTGACCCGTTCCCACACTTTAGTAGACTTTCATGGGTTTTAGCCAAAAATACAGATTCCCTGGTTGCCAATCCTCTGGAGAAGAGCTGCCCTACATTTAGCTTGGCTGGTCTTCTTATGCCATACACACCTGTACTTCTGCTGTAGGAGAAAGAATGATAGATTTGGAGTCCCAAGACTGGGTTGAATCTCAATTCTACCTCTTTCTACTTATGTGTCCCTAGAAAAGTCAATCTCCCTTGTTTTCAGTCTCTTCATTTGTAAAGAGTTAGCCTAGATTATTTACAGGATCTCTTCTAGCTCTAAAGTCTAAGATCCCATTTGAAGTCTACAGGTTGGTTGGATGTTCCAGAGCTCAGGCCCCCACAGCATAGCTTTCAAGACCCTGGAGTCACCTCTATGTCCTAAAGAGATGTTAGAGGGTGATGGATGGGTGTTTCTATGAACCTATAAAATAAGAGAGTCCAAATGTGAGCAGTGTGTGCTGTTTATTGTAGCTGGTAGGTATGAATAATACCCTGATGAGTGACCCTGGCCCTGAAGGTGAGTCCTGGGTGGGTGGGGTCACTGGGTCTTCTCCAAGACCAAACCTCACCTGATAAGTTTGACCCACTCTCTTCCCACCTCCCATCCTCACCCAATAGCTTGCCAGGGACCTGCAGGTGTCTCTCAGACCACAGTCCTGGGAGAACTGACCTGGGAGGGACAAGATGCCTGAGAAAGGTGAGCAGGTGGAAGGCCCCTGAGGTCTAAACATAGTCTTTGTTCTCTGCCTCCTCCTGCTCCTCTTCATCCTCACACTCTTGCAGAAAACCTTGGATTTCCAACAGTCTCTGCCGGCTGTCCATCCTTTCCATCTCATCATAGTTAGGTTCTCTATCAAAGACCTCCTTCAGGGAGCTCCTCACCACTCTCTTGTACCTGGCCTTGAACTCCTTCAGGAGGCGCTGGGCCTCCCGATACTGCTTCTGATCCTCCAGCCTGCGTTCGGCACGTTTCCGTAGAACAGAGCCTGGGAGCAGAAACGGACACCTTTCTGCTTCTATATCTTCTATGCCTGGCCCGGGGAGTCCCTGGTGGGGATGCCCTTAGTCTGAGAGGTTTCCATACGGTAATGAGAAAGGAAGAATTGGGTTCTAGTCCTGACTCTCCCACTAACTTGCCCTGTGACCACAGACAAGTCACTTCCTCTCTCTCGGTCTCAGTTTCCTTATCTGTAAAATAAGCAGGATCGACTAGGGGATTTCTAAAGCCCCTTCCAGCTCTGGCCTTTTTTCGTCCCATGACTAGATAGTCCCAAAGATCTCATAAGCGTTCCTCAGGAATCTAGCTCATCTTCCTTCACCCAACATTATTTCTTCCTCCTCCTCTCCACCCCTCAGGCTCTAAACTTCTCTTTTCTCAAGATGAGGGAGAAAATTAAATCTCCCTGATCCAGGACGAGGCATATGGATATGTGTGTATGTTTGGGGTGCAGGATCAGGGGGTGTAGTCTGCCTTCTTACAGGGGCTTCAGTCTTTATGGCCTCTTGAACAATGAGGATTTAGGCAGTGTTTGTTTGCTATGGAGTCTTCCTTTCCAAAACCATTCCTATATCTATTCTCCCTTTCCATTCCATAGAGGATCAGCAACAGTTCCAAATTTTAGGGGGATTTTGGGGTCCCTGATTCACTCTTTGGAGCTACATAGTCCTCCATCCTCCCCACTTCCATTCCTATGGAAACTACTCAGGAACCTCTAGGGCTGGCGGTGGCAGTGAGGCAGCCATTGGGTGAGGGCAGGGAAGGACATACTTAGTGGACTGTCCACTATTTGCTGGGGGTTCCTCATCTGATACAGGATTTCCTCCAATAACTGTGCTCGAGTCTTCCGAGGGGTAGGAACTCTACTCCGAGGGACCTGTATGTTGGGGGAGGGGGATGATATGTTAGCTTAGATATATCCCCAGCCCATGGCTGGCCCAGATTCCCTTTCCAAAGTGCATCCCCTGGCCCGAGTGCTAGAAGACCCAGTACCACTGAGAGGAGGCTGTGGGCTCACAAACCTCAGGCAGTACCCTTATAGGAAATGAGGTGGTGTCCCTGGTTTCTGTTGGGGGAGAAACAGAGAAAGTCCCCCAGGCCTGGAAGATAAAGACAGACCCTGGAATGAAGGGGAGACACGTGCAAGTGGATGGAGGAAAACAGCAGGGTCCAGGGTTGGAAGGGAGATGAGGGGGAAAGGGGAGACTCTTGGAACTGTGAGGAAAGGGGGAAGGAAAGCTCCAGAGAGGGGGACATCCAAGAGAGTTGGAGGGGCACCAGAGGCCTGGTTCGTTTCTTAGGGAAAGTAACCCCATGGCCCATTTACCTGCTTTTCCTTGGGGCAGTAGGGATTCTGGAAAGCGTCAAGCTTGGCCTTGGAGGAACGATAGACCAGTGGATGCTTAAGCAGATTATACAGGGCCTTGACATTCTGCTGGATTCCTAGGGCCAAAAGGATGTGCTCACTCAGCTCCTGGACCTGTTCCGAGAGAGCTGGCTCCTCTCCCTGGAAGCTTTACCTAAGTGATTGTAACACATCTCCTCCCCGTCCCAGTCAGAACTGGGAATGATAGTAATTATAGTTTACATCTATCTGGTGTTCTGTAATTTTTAAAATGTTTTCCTCATAATACCCCATTAAACGAGGAAGTGCAAGCCTTGTTACCCGCATTTTAGAAATGAGGAAACTGAGATGCAGAAAGAAGGATTAATATACCCATGGTCATATAACTGTTAGGTGGTACAGCTAGGACATGAATGCTCCCTGGCTCCCTGGCTCCAGGGGGTCTTTCTGCTATAGCATACAGCCTTTCCTAAAGAGCCGTCAGCTAATCACTCCACATCCCTCCCCTACCACGTTACCCTTGAATGGGATATTTGTAGTTTAATAGAGAATTGTACAGGTCAAAAGGCCTTCAAGACCTAGAATTCACCATGCTGGTCTCACTGGCAGATTTCTCTCCCTCCACATCCCCATCCCATGTTTCCCCTACCACCTGCCATAGGTAACCACCCCTAATTACATCCTCTGTCTCCTTTGGGGGATCTTTATTCGGGTAGAGTCTTCTAAGGGTGGGTATCCCCCAGGGTTTTGTCCTGGGCCCTCTTCTCTTTTCTTCCATACTACTTCTATACTACTTCACTTGATAATCTCACCAGCTCCCATTTTCAATTGTCATCTCTATGCTGGTGATTATCAGATCTACTTGTCTAGCCCAAATGTCTCTCCTGGTCTCTAGTCTTGAACTGCCAACTGCTTATTGGACGTCACAAACTGGGTGTCTTGTAGGCATCTCCAACTCAACATGTCCCAAACTGAACTCATTATCTTTTCCCCTAACTCTCTACCCTTTCCATATTTCCCTATTACTATCGAGGGCAACACCATCCTCCCAGGCCCTCTGGCTCAAAACCTAGACATTGTCCTCAACTCACTCTCTCTCACCACCTCATGTTCAATCTATTACCAACGCCTGTCCATCACACCTTTGCAACACCTCTCATATATGTCCCCTTCTCTCCTCTGACACTGCCACCATCCTGGTGCAGACCTTCATCACCTCACACCTGGATCACTACAATAGCCTGCGAGCAGTTCTGCCAACCTCAAGTCTCTCCCCACTCCAGTCCTTCCTTCACTCATCTACCACAGCTGTCAGATTGATCTTCCTAAAACTCAAAGGAATATGTGTGTGTGTGTGTGTGTGTGTGACTATCACCTTATTCAATAAACTCCACTAACTCTCTGTTACCTCCAGGATCAAATATAAAATCTTCCGCTTAGTGTTCAGAGCCCTTCATAACCTGGCCCCCATCCTACCTTTCCTATGCCATCTTATACTTTACTTACTCCCATGTATTCTTTGATCCAGTGACAATGGCCTTCCAGCTGCTCTTTGCATTCCATCCCCTGACTGTTTATTTTCTCCCCACTGTCCCCTATGCTTGGAATTCTCCCCCTCCTTATCTCCAACTCTGGTTTCCTTACAGTTCCAGCTAAAATTCCACCTTCCAAAAGAAGCCTTTCCTGATCCCTGTTACTGCTTGTGCCTTTTCTGTGCTGATTGTCTCCAATTTATCCTGTGTGGAGCTTAATTGTACATAGTTTGCATGTTGTCTCCCTTCCCCTCTCCCCCCACTAGACTGTGAATTCAGTGACAGCAGGGACTGTCTTTTTGCCTTTTGTTGTATGAGCAGTGCTTAGCACGGTTCTTGGTGCATAGTAGGTGCTAGATGAATGCTTACTGAATAGTTTTGAGTGGATGCTGAACCTGTGTGCCTTGAACTTGGGGTAACTTTCAGGGTTCCACAATTTGGAGTGGCCTGAGCTACATTCAAGATTATCTGTGTCAAGTGCCTCTCCATTAGAGCAGGAAATCTAGAGTTCACCGGAGTAGACAAACATTAAACAAACTCTTAAGTACTTACATGGATACAAAGACATGTCATCCTAACTTCCACCTCCCCAAAAGCCTGGATCTCTTCGAAAGGAAAAAAAATGACAGCTCTAACATTAAGTATAAGTAGAAAGCTCAGAGTAGAAGGATGGGGGAGGACAGCTTACTGTGAGACCAATGGGCAACCAGAGCTCAGAAGCTCCTGCCAGTATTTCTTTCACCAGGCTGACCAGAGAACACACTAGTTCAAAGCGGTCATTTAGTTGAAGAGCATAGCAATATAAAATCCCCTCACAGCAGGTCTATATACATAAGAACCCCAGTAATAATTACACAGTTAGTGGCACACTAAATAGAACACTGGACCTGAGGGTAGGAATCCCCATTTTCAGATCTGGCCTCAGACACTTATTAGCTGTGTGACCCTGGGTGAGTCACTTAACTGTCTACCTCAGTTTCCCCATTGGTAAAATGGAGTTGACAAGAGCACCTACCTCCCTGATTTATGAAGACCAAATAAGATGACATTTGTAAAGTGCTTTGCAAAACTTAAAGTGTTATAGAAAAGGCTAGCCTATTTATTATTATTGTGGGTGCGCATATCCGAAACCCTTTAAGATTTACAAAGAACTTTTTCTCACAGCAACCCTATAAGGTAGATAATGCTAGTATTATTGCCCCACTTTTATAGACAAAGAAACTAAGGTTCATTAAGGCCAAGTGATTTACCCACAATTACCTGGCAAGCTAGCATCAGAGCCAAGAGCCTTTACCTTTCTCCTGTACTTATAACTAGGTTTGTGGGAAGCCAGGGGGATGTTGCTTAGATAAGGTGGGACTAGGATCCAGGTCTCCTGATGCCAAGCCCAGGGTTCTTCCCACCTCTCTACACTAGCCCTGCACATAGTAGGAGCTTAATAAATAATGACTCTTTCCCTTTGATCTGACAAACACCAGATGGCTTCCCAGAGAAGGGGCTGGAGAACCTCGGTGAGCTCTGCTGACCTTCTGAGGTGAGCTTGGTCTCAGTTTCTTGATTTACAACAAGGAGAGGTAGATCTATGACACAGGATCCCAGGGTCCCCTCAAGTCATTTCCCATTTATGCATCTTCAAGTTTCTCATCTGTATAATGGGGACGGATTACGGGGATTGTTGCTAAAGCCCTCTTCTGGTTCTAACTACTGTGAGCCTATTGCGGAGAGGAGGGTCAGTTAGGTGGTGCAGTGGATCTCTATCCACTTCTGGGCCAGGAAGACTCATCTTTATGAGTTCAAATATGGCCTCAGACAAGTACTTACTAGCTGTGTGACCCTGGGAAAGTTACCTAACTCTGTTTGCCTCAGTTTCCTCATCTGTAAAATGGGCTGGAGAAGGAAATGGCAAACCACACCAGCATCTTTGTCAAGAAAACCCTAAATGAGGTCACAAAGAGTCAGACATGAGTGAAATAACTTAACAACAAAATTGTGCAGAGAGGCTGGACCTCTCCACTTCTGTCTCTTCCCTCCCTTCATCAGATGATATGATTGTGGGATGGTTCAGCCCAGAAACTATTCTGGACTTGAATATCTTTGGGAAATGGCCTGGTGGGATGGCTCTCATGGTCCCACTCACCCACGGGTTCCACGAAGCTGGGGTCAGGCTTTGTCTGGAGCAGTTCCTCATAACCTTTGTACTTCTCTGGGATGGGGGTACTTGGTTTCCTTGGCTTCTTTGCTTCTCTGTCCTTGTCCCTCACTTTCTTATCCTCCTCCAATGATTTGCCTCCCTTGTGGCTCCTGGGAGTTCTCTGCACGTTGGTCACCTTAAGTGAGTAGATGGAGCAATTACCTCTAGAGGCCCTTGGGCTTGGGCTCTCCTCCTTCCCAGGTAGACACAGCCCAAGCCCCTTCCTGGAGCTCCCTTTGGGACCCACTATGGGGGCATCCAGAAGGAAAGTGTGGCACAGAGGAAAGATCTCTACATTTGGAATCAGAAGACCTGGGTTCAAATACTGGCTTGTAACTGTTTAACCTCCCCTCCCTCTTGGCCACTGCTTCATCTTTTGTAAAGTGAGAGACTTGGACCAGATCATTGCTAAGGGATTTTCCAGCTTTTCTGCTTCCCATTCTAGGAACTCTAGAGAGGTAGGAAGTGAAGATGCAGAGAGGGAAGGAACGAGTATTTTAAGAATGTCCTAAACCCTTTAATATGGTCTATTGAACGAAGACCTTCACTTTTCACTCTTCAATTTGGCATTCAAGGCCCTCTCTAATCAACATTCTCTCCTGCCTTCTCTCCTCCTGGTCCCCCTCACGTTCTATGCTCCAGGCAAACTGGATGACCTGACATTCTCAGATGTGGCCTGCCCTTTTAGGCCTCAGTGACGTTGTTCTCACCATTCCCTGATTCTGCCATCTCTTGAAGCAGCATCCTGAAATCCAAACTATCCTGCAGGCCAATAAAACAGTTAAATCCTCCACAGTGGAAGCACTGTGACCTTTAAATCATCTGTAGCCTCAGGATAGTGGTTCTCAAGAGGCTTGGGAGGTGGCCACCAGGGTTGGGTGGCAGGCACAAGACACGGGGAAGAGCAAGGTGAGGTTGGCTTGTTGGAAAGCTAAGAATTGATTTTTACATTTCAAAATAAAGTTTTATAATATTTTAAAATGTGAAAAAAATTCTTAGCTTGTGGGTATATAAAAATGTCCTTTGGCCAAAATCTGCTGACTCCTGATAGCCCAATCCCTTCATTATACAGAGGAGGAAACTGAGGCCCAGGTAGGTTCCAGGGCACAGCCAGTAAGAAACAAGGCCAGGATCTGAGGCCAGGTCATCTGACTCCAAATGCAGTGATCTTTCTGCTACCGTGTTGCATGCTAGCTCTCTCAGAGGCAGGGTCTGGCTGGGCACAGAGAATAGACTTGAGCCAGAAGCACCTGAGTCATGAAGAAGGACTCTATGCTCTTCACATCATCATCTGACCCCATCTCAGAACCTGTCATCTCGTTGGATGAGTCTGTCTTCAGAGAGCCCTCCTTGGTGAAAACGGTGGATGTAGAGGAATGGATGGGTGGAAGAGGTGTGAAGGTCCGTCTAGACATGGGCGGGGCTGATGTATCCGGCACTTCCTGAGTTGGTAGCTCTAGGATGATGGGGGACTTTGGGACCTTCGGAATTTGGGTTCTCACCTGACACAGAAGGAACCCCGCAACACCCCCCACCCCCATAATAACAACAGTCACTTAATGGTCACAAAGCACTTTCTATGATCTCATTTCATCTGCTCTGGCATGGAGGTGGCACCAGAACTACTGTCCCCATTTTAATGATTAAGCCAAATGAGGCCCAGAGAAAGGAAAGGATTTCACCAAGGTCACACAGGATGAAAGTGACCAAGCTGGAATTGGAACCAAACTTCCCAACACCAATTCTAGGGCTCTTTCCTTACTGTCCCTCCAAGCATTTACTGAATCAAAGTACACCAACTCCATCTTTGGTCCTTAAGACCCACAAAAATTTTTCAAAAGCCCTTACTTTTACTACAATGTGAGTTTAAGACTTATTTGATTATTTTGTTAAATAATAATATAAAAATGGAAAAATCTGACTGGCTTCTTGTTTCAGAGTTTGAAACACAGGGCTCCTGAGTTGTCCCTGAGCCCGTGTATATAGGACTGATTCAGGAAGAGGTGAGCCCTATCCAGGCCAATGCAAGGTATCAGTACAAGCTGGATATGGGACATACAAGTTTCTGCAACCAAAAATACCTAAGCTTCTGGGAAGTAGTTTGGGTAGAACAAAGTATGAAGTCTCTGGACCTCTTTGAAATTTGGCTTCTTAATCTTTGGCAGATTCCCTGGCATTTGACATTTCATATTCTTTACATTAGCCATTTAAATTTTGGTGATCTTCAGTTTCTGACTGACCCTGTCTAGCTTTCTGATGATGCCCAGTCTCCTCCCTGGTCTTTTGGGCCCTTCCTCAAGTGAGAACCATCTCCCCCAACCCTCTTCCCCACTCAGGAGTTTTCTTGTTTTCTGACCTGTTTAAAGCAGGGCATAAAAATATGGTGGGGGCCTCTGGATAGGGAGAGGATCTCTTTGTGGTCAGAGTCTGCTGTTTACTCCTTTTAAAACGTGGTAAATTTTCTTGTTTTAAAGCAGTGAAATGGGAGACTAGCCAATGAGCCTGGGCAACCCTTATGAGCAAATATAGAGTGTTTAGCTGATGCAATCCCCATGTGGCATACATAGACGTGTAACTGCTTCAAGTCTGCTAACTACATGGTGAAGAGGAGCCTCTCTGATTGACTGTTTAGTGAAAATGAAGGGTTCATTGTAAGGTACTAGTCAACTAGAACTTTATGGTTCTTTAGAACTTCTAAGCAGGAGTGAGTGGCTAGGAACCCTAACATGAACTCCACTCCTGAATCTCCTGGTGACTTGCTCTCCTGACCTTTTCAAACTCACAAGGTTATCTCTCCTAATCCCCTTTCTCCTAAAATGAAAGGCTAAAGGCCAAGGCAAAGGACCAAGGCCCATATCTCTAGGCTGTATGTTGGACTTAGATGGAGAAGGCCCTGGGCTTCTCTTCCCCCAGAATGGCTTCCTCTCTCTAGAATGCTACCAGGCAGGATGAAATTCGCTAAAGAGAGGGCACAGGCTCTAGACAAGTAATATAGCTCCAGTCATGCAGCCACAGATAATCAAAGAGTCTCCTCTCTTGACCATGAGGTTAACAGACCAGATTCAGTCACCCAACAACAATGTACGTTCCAAAATCAGCTCACAAGGACAGGGCTTGTTGGCCATTCCCTATCATTCCCACCGTGACTTGGCCTTATGTTGGCTCAGGAGGAGAGAAGTAGGTTCAAACTCATTTATAACCTCTCAGAGGCCAGGGTAGGAGAGGAGAGAGCTCTGTAAGTTGGGGAAAAATAATTATGACCAAAGTAGGGGAGGGTTTCTTTAAAGAGCAACTATATTTACATTAGGATCAGTAATTCTGATAGTCTGGCTTCAGAAGGCAAATGATAAAGTAAAGTGAAGAGATTTAGTCATCCAACATTATGGGAACCCTGCTGTGTGTGTTAGGGCAGGTGATACAGTATAATGGGAAGAAAGCTGGGTGTAAGGCATTGAAGAGTAGGGTCAAAGCCTGGCTCTGCCACTCATTAGCTACACTGGCCTACAGAAGCCACCTGGTGTCTCTGTATCTTAGTTTACTTCTCTGCAAAATAGCAAAAATAATACTTGGTCTTTCTATCTGATTGGGGCTTTTTTAAAATAATTTCATAAGACTTAGAAAGAGGAAACTTTCTCTATTGATTCAAATCTACAACTGGTCTGCACCCAGAGTCTTAAAGAGTTGCATAATTGGTCCTCTTTGAAAATGAAGGACCAACAACAAGGGTGCTGGGAAGTTAGGAGACTTGAGTCACAAAGTATGTATGTGCAGTAGGACCTAAGCCTAGATCTTTGTTTTACTCTAGGGTCAGCTTTGAAAATATTTTGTAAAATTCAAAGTCCTAAATAAATATGAATGACTTTTCTTCCAAAATTTTAGTATGTCTGTGATCTCCTCAATGTCGGCAGTCCCTCCTCCTCCTAGCCTACATGTGCCATTGGTATCCATACAACATCAATAGATTTAAAGGAAGTCGAGTGGATCTTTCCCTCCACACCCAATGGAGGACACCATCCAGCTGTACCACCGTTGTGTGACCTTTGACTGTGCCCTTGCATACATTCTCCATTGGGGAAGAAGAGGGAAAAATCCACTCACCTTTCTGGGGACTTTCCTCTAAATCTCTTGATGTTGTATGGATATCAATGGAAGGCTGTCCATGGATCAGCCAGCTTTCTTTTCCAGGCATGCATCTCCTTCATTCCACTTCTGCTGCACAACAATTTGATGGTAATACAATCTAGCCCACATGTGGACCCACTGATTGCCACCATGCTTTTAACCGTTGCCTTTTGGGAAACCTCAATGTTAATCTTTCAGTTTGTGTTATTACAGGACTTGCAGTATAGCAGCAGCATCAGAAGAATATTGTTAAAAAGATGGACCTTTGTCATTAGGGAGTGGGTTTCCTGTCACTTGAGAGTTCCAAGGAGATATTGGATTATGCCCTGTCAGGGAGTCTATAAGAAAAAATTCTTTGGTTGGAGATTAAACACTAGATGACCATGAAAGCCCTTTCAAGCTCAGAGTTTTTGTGATTCTATGAAAGCCAGCCTACCTTGCATCCGAGGTCATGTAATAATTTAGCCAGTGCAGTAAAACCCCTCTCAATTGTACATGGTTCCCACAGCTTTAATTTTATTAGAATCTCTTGTTCTCTAACCCCCATAAATACCTAAAATCCCACCATTGAAGAGCTATTCTTTGTGTCTTAAAAGCTTTGCAAACTCTTGTGAGTCTCCAGTTAAATTGTATCTACACTTTTTAGGGGTAGTGTAGGAGGAAGGTTAGCTGACGGCTAGCTAAGGGAGGTAGTAGAGGCTGCAGGAAAAAGGACCTCAGATTGGGAGTCAACAATTCAGTTCTAGTATAAGCTCTGCCCCTAATTAGCTGTGTAACCTTGGATGAGTCATTTCTCCTTTCCTTACCAGTAAAATGAGGTAGTCGCATGGGCCTGTCTAGCTCTAATATTCTGTGCTCTCTACTCAAAGGTTCCTTCCAGTTTTCATAATCTATAACGTATACATCATAGAATCCTCCTCTCAGGAATATCTACATTTTTATGGAGCAAGTGGGAGACTAATGCTTAATCCAAAAAAATGAGTCTCTAATGGTGGAACTAGAAGTTGCCTCAGGCACCTTAAGGCAGAACCCTTCAGGTACCATGATGAGAGGGTGGGCGGGGGGGCGGGGGTGTGTGTGGATAAAATCAAGCACCATGATGAAAGGGTTAAGGCCACCCTGCTCAGGCAGGTTATCTGTAGTGGGGGGCCCATTCCTGGGCTAGCCCCTACAAAGAGGAATGTCCTGTGGCCTCCCCATCCTGGGCCTTCCTCCGATAAACCAACAGGAGCCCCTTGGGCCCATCTATACCTTCCGGTTGGACTTCTGAGGAATTAAAATGTGTGGACGCTTGAGCTTCTCATTAGGCTTTCGAATTAAGCAGATCCCCAGTCTTTTCTGGAGGAAGCTGTACAGCAAAGGTGGATCGCCTGTTGGAAAGGAGAAACACAGATGTGCCTTGGTCACTGCCCTGGGCTGAGCCAGGGACAGAGGGTCATACACAGGACCTTGACCAGGAGAAGCCATCTCTTCCAACACACACACTCATGCTAATCTGCTTTGAGGTTGGGCCCTGTGGCACAGACCCTTAGGGAGTCATACACAGTTTCCACAAATAGGCAGGAAGGATATCCGGGTCTCTCTCTCTCTCTCTCTCTCTCTCTCTCTCTCTCTCTCTCTCTCTCTCTCTCTCTCTCTCTCTGTCTCTCTCTCTCCCTCTCTCTCTTTCTCTCTGTCTCTCTCTCTGTCTCTCCCTCTGTCTCTCTCTCTGTCTCTCCCTGTCCCTCTCTGTCTCTCTCTCCCTCTCTGTCTCTCTCTCTCTCTCTCTCTCCCTCTCCCTCCCTCTCCTTCTCTCTCTCTCTCTCTGTCTCTCTGTCTCTCTCTGTCTCTGTCTCTCTCTCTCTCTCTCTCTCTCTCTCTCTCTCTCTCTCTCTCTCTTCCCTCCTCCCCCCTTGCCATTCTCCCTTCTTGTTGAATTCTTAGCCATAGCTTGACACTGCTCTCATACCTGCCAAACACACAGTAACCATACTACAAATAACTGTCTTGGATGCTCTGGGCACTAGCCTTTAGTGATAAATAGACCATCAGTGAAGAACTGCCTCTCCTGCTGGTTTTTATCAGCTAGCTGGCACTATACTGTGTCCAAAGTGGGTCATGTCTCCAAAATTAGATGCTTTTGAGAAGGGAAAAAAGTATAATTATATTCCAATGCTGAAAAAATCCCTGAAAAAATAGAATCTATTATGCTCAGGTTGGTTTTACTCAAGCCAGATTTGTAAAATAATGTGGCGTAGATGTGTTTCCCTTCTAATTACTCTATGTATGTACTTAGTAATTTAAGTGTTGTCTCCTCCGTTGAACTGCAAGCTCCTTGAGGGCAAGAACTATGCCTTTCTCTGTATGCACAGTGCTTAGCACAGTACCTAACACATAGGAAGTGCTTAATAAACGCTAGTTGTCTTAGCTCAACTTGACCTGACACACAGTTGAGGCTCACAACCACCTTGAGGAAACAGAGGTTCAGAGAGGTTCACTGACTTGTCCAGAGTCATACAGCCAGTAAAGGTCAGAGGCAGCAGTTGAACCCAGGTCCTTCTGATTTGAAAGCCAGAATTCTTGCCATAATTTTCTACTTCTTCACTTCCCAAGCTGACTTCTCTCACCAGTTCTTCTTTGTCTCCTTCACTGGCTTCTCACTCATTTTCTGACCCCTTAATAAGTGAGTATTCCCTTCAAATCTCTTATCAACTCTTTTCTCTATATCCATATTCTCTCCCTTCACAAGCTCATTCACTCCCAGAGCTTTAGCGCCCACTTTAATGCAGAGAATTACCAAATATGTAGCTACAGTCCTAACCTCCCCTTCCTTGCTCTAGCCCTCCCCTCTAACTGTGTATAGGACTTCTTCACCTAGTGTTCCCACTGGCTCCACAAACTCTACATGCACAAAACAAGATCATCTTTCCACTTAAACCTGCCCATCATTCAATCTTCCATGTTGGAACCTTAAGATAATATAACTGCTTGACTTGCCTTAATGATAATCTCATCCTTCAATAGGTGGAGAAACAAAGAGAAAATCTATTCTGTATCTGATTCTCATTAAGAGGGGCCAATGGGTTGCTGCGGTGGAAATTATGGGAACCTTGGGGTGGGGGATGGGAAGGGGAGGTGAGAAGTGACCACATCTTCCCAGACTTTGCAATAGAAAGAAGATAAAATTAAGCTTATAGGCTAACATGCACCCTAGATTTTGGGAAAAAACAACACAGATTTCAAAGGGTTCAAAGGAACCTGCAGACTAAAATACTTCAGGGGAAGTCTTTCCAGGAGGTATGGGAGATGTTAAAAATGAAATTCTGAAAATGAAAGAGGAACACATGGGATTTGACCAAAGAGACTATTGTAGATATATGGGGAACTCACTAATCAACTTAGATATCAATAAGAAACGCAAGGAGAATCAAGACAAATCAAGGCTAGGTAACAGATCAAGGAAGAAAACAAGCATTTCTTAAGCACCTACTATGTGCCAGGCACTGTATTCAGCATTATACAGTTATTATTTCATTTAATCCTTAAAAACACTCTGGGAAGTAGGCACTATTATCATTCCCATTTTAAAGCTGAGGAAATTGATGCAGAGGTTAAATGACTTGCCCAGGGTCACACAACTAGTAAATGCCTTAGGCCAGATTTGAATTCAGCTCTTCCTGACTCCAGTGCTCTGTCCACTGGCCACCTAATCAAGGATGAGTATAAGAGTGTAGCATGGTCTTGGAAAAAGTGTCAAGTGTGCTAAAGCTTAAAATGAACAGATTGGTGAAGGAAGTTAAAGGTAATAAAAAGGGTTGAATTATTTTTTTAAGCTATTATAAGGGAGGAACTCCCCCTCCCCTTTCTACTCCCACCTCAGCTGAGAGTGACAGGAAGCCCAGAATGTAATCTTGAAGTATTAATAAGCTATTAAACTAACTACAGAAAGGTGCTTCTTGACTCTAATCTCTTCGTGATAAGTCAGTCAATAAGCATTTTTTAAGTGTCTACTCTTCTCCAGGCACTATACTAATTGTTGCGGATACAAAAAAGGGCAAAAACAATCTCTGCTCACAGTCTAATGGGGGAGACAGTATGCAAACAGTTATGGGCAGACAAGCTATAGACAGGATAAAAAGGAAATCATCTACAGAAGGAAGACATTAGGTAAGATCAGGAAAAGTTTCTTGAGGAGGTGAGATTTTAGCTGGGCCTTGAAGGAAGCCAGGGGAGCCAGGAGGCAGAGATGAGGAGGTAGAGCATTCCTGGCTTGGAGGACAGCAGGGAAAACATTCATGGTTTCCAGTAGCAATAGAGTATTGATTCTGATTCTGATTTCAGAACTGGAAAGAGAAGGGGGATGCTCATGTGTAGTGATGATGATAGCCAGGTATAATATGAAGCATGATTGTAACTGTCTCCGTAGAATGTACCTTGTGAGTAGGGCACTCATCAGTCAGGATAATATGGCTTGGGCAAGAAGGGATGAAGTCCCCTAGAGTATGGTCTCTTCTTTAGCAAGGTCAGGAGGTAGGACCAAAGGTAAGAAGATGGAGTGTATGTGTGGAAGGGTGGGAATTATATTAATTAGTTTCCTCTTATTGAACCATCCCTTGTTTCTTCACCTTGATCATAGTGAATAGTTTAAAAAATCAATTGCTATAGTTTTTCACCAGGATTTTATTTAAACATTTGACTCAATATTAAGGATATCGATAAGGATATCTTTTGAAGGGTTATCATTGAGGGGGGAACAACTGCCTGTCCCCCAAGGGATAATGAGGATGGGCTAGTGCAGAGACAGTATCACTTCTGTTTCTGTGTCTGTTAATCTTCACTCAAATTGTCTCAACCTTATCTCTTACCTTTGGCTTCTGCATTTCCTTGCATGAGGATAATTTGGTAACATAGAGCATGCCTCTGTCTCCACCCATACAAGAAACAAAATCCTTAGTCCAAGTGCAGTCATGAATCCTAGCTCACCAAGTTTAAGTGATACCTATTAGGTCAGATTTTCTTCCTTGCATTGGATCTCTGGTTCTGCTTTACTTGTGACCCACCAAGCATTTATGTAGATAGCTGAGGCTACAAGATTTTATTGCTGGTTTTTTTCTTGGATTTTGTTTCTTGTGAGTTTCTGGGCATCTCCAATACTATTCTTCTTTATACCTTGCAGATATTGCCCTTGACACCTAGCTTGGTGGCAATATGTAGATAGTTTTCTTGCTCCCTTTCCTTTTCAGTCTGAAGCTCTTCTGATCTGATTTGCAAGGCTTTAGGTAAATATATTCTTGTCAGCCTTTGCTGGGAATTTCATCCTTGGCCAAGAGTTCATATTTTAATAAAGATGTGGTCTGGAAATCCAAGCCCTGTTCTCACACACCACATTATTAAGCAGTATATTCATTTGCTAAATCTGCCTTTTCTCTTCTGAAGCCCTTGCTGTCAGTCTATGATAGCAGGATTAAAAATATCCCTGTGCTATTAAGGTCTTTAATTTTTTGCCCTTTGCAATCCTCTGTATTTTATCTTATGCATTAAAAAACATTACCCTGACCAGGGGTCCACAGGCTTTATAAGACTGACTGCCAAAGGGGATCATGATACCAAAACAAGTCCTTCTATATATTCCTTAGTAATGCTTTCTACATTCTTTCTGATGTCATCATCCATGTCCATGTGAATGGACATAATGTGTCATAGTCATCAAGTTTGATAGTCTTAGGTGATTCTCTGTCACATCCTGGAATTGTGCCTCAGAAAACCAAGAGATTTCAAACAGCTGCTTCAGTATCTCTTAGGAGGCAGTCACCAACCACAGTTACTGGCTTCACCTGACCCCTCATGGATTTCTCACCAGACAGTGCCTAGGAATCCACACTCCCATTCCTTAGAGAACAAGCATTTATTTCCTTCTCTGAGTCCAACTTTCTTCAGGACTTCAGTTTAAGAGCTGTTGTTTTGTTTCATGCATTCAAATATATTTCTGCTTTGTGCAATGAGAATATGTACAATATGTTCTAGTTGTTATTGACTTGCATGGAGGTTCCTGTGGAAAAGGGGCCAACCATCCCCACCACCTACCACACACATGGCAGGCAAGTCAGTCTAGCTGAAGCAGTGGGGCACTCTGAGGAGGCAGCATGTGCCAGTCAACTCAAAACTACAATCACCGTATCTCCCCTAGGACTCTGGTGGAGACATCGCCAGAACCCTGAGCCCATGAGCATTAAGAATAGTAACACTCCCAGTCCAGTGCTCTCAGCTATCATCCTGGGAGGCAATGTCCATAGAGATGCAGCCAGCAGGGGCTACAGCCCCAGCTACTAAAGACCCAGAAAGGACAATTCTTGCCACCAAAATCCTTGGCATTGTCCAATGCTCCAAGCTTTAAAAATGGATGTGATTTTTGAATGGAAATCACATTAATAAAGAGGCATTACTTTCTGCTTTGCCTATATAACCTAAGAATCCTGGATCCTTTCTATTAGACTTGCCACTGAAATCTCCCATGAATGTTGTATTTCCCATTAGAATATAAGTTCTTTGAGAGCACAGACAATCATTTTTCTATTTGTATTCCCAGCATTTAGCTTAGCACTTTCCTCATAGTGATGGTTAATAAATGTTTTAAATTAATTAACTAATTCATTGGTGATGGACTGATTGACAGAGGATCTTGCTTCAGAGCAATCACAAATATTCTCTGTTTCCAGTTGGTGTACTTCAGGGTGACAAAAGCCTTTTAATTGGCTGCTGGGCTGGAATTGAGTGAACATACAAAAGGCTCACACAGCCAAATGATACCTTTCTTCCGGGAGGAGAACAAAGTCCAAGCTGCCTCCAGGTGGGGAGGGGGCCTCTCTTCCTGCACAGCCACGATGTTTCCATGAAAGCATGTCTCCTCTGTTCCTTTTGTCTTCGTTATATTCTTCTCTCCTGATCTAAGGTGACTGAGAAGCAGAGATGGAAACAAGCCAGGTTACAACCTCGTGAGCTTCAAAACATCAGAAACATTTGGAGAGATTCAGCAGTTGGAATCAGTTACAGTCTGCCACTTTCTGTGCCATATTCTTCTATCTTCCACTCTCCTGACCTGCATCAGGATTCCCTTCTGTCTCTTTAGATCCTTGACTTCCTTATTGATTTTTTTGGGGAACAGTTTATTGTCTTGAATGACCCAGAGAATGGAGAGGCATTCCTTTAGCCCCTTTCCTCTTCTAGGAGGGAGACCAGCCTGTTTAAGCACAGATGATTAGTAACTCACCAAGGCAGAAAGACAAATATTGAGTACTCTATGTGTGTCATTGGAAAAAAAATCTCTGGTTTGTGTATTTCCAGGATGCAAGGTCCTTCTCCTTCTTGCTATAGTAGCTCTTGTGGCCAGTTCACCTGGTGAACACCCCTTGCCTGTAAGTTCCTTCTCATTTCATTTAGCATTTCTCCTTTTTCTTTGCTTGTTAATCTTGCTTTTCTTCTTTCTTCTTTCAGAGTCCTTTTTTTCTTTTTCACTTCTTCTAACTTATTTCTTTTACCTTTTCCATGAGTCCTTCCATTTCAGTCCTTGTAATTTTCCTTAATACATTTCCCTTCACCTCAGTTTCTCTTTCTCTTTAAGGCTTTCTAAATGTACCAGGCACTGGTCTTCACAATTCTGAAACCTTTCACACATCTTTCACAATCCTCATCTTTATTCTTGATCTTATTTCTCCTTCCTTCCTTCCTTCCTCCCTCCCTTCCTCTCTCTCTCCCTCCTCTTTCTTTCTCTCTCTTTCTTCCTCTCTTTCCCTCATTCTTTCTTTCTTTCTCTATCTCTTTATCTCTTTCTTTCTTTCTCTCTCTTTCTTTTTTTCTTCCTATCTCTTTCTTTCTTTCTTAATTTCTTTCTTTCTTTCTTTACTTCTTTCTTTCTTCCACTGAAGCTTAGAAGTAATTTTGCCCTCTGGGGCCTTGAAAAATAAACCTGCTGTCTATACCCTAGGGCAGCCCTTTAGAGATTTAAAAATTATTTTTTTAATTTATGGAATAAAACAAGCATTTCCATGACATATTATAATTTAAAAAGATGATTACACATAAAACTGCCCATTAGAGATTGGAAGATAGTGGTCAACTATCATTTCTACCCCCAACTCCAAAATCTCCTCTTCTCTAGGCTAAACATCCCCAGTTTCTTTAGCTGATCTTCATATGACATGGCTGTATGCCCCCTCCTCATCTTGGTAACTCTCCCCTGGATGGAAATCGGTAGCTTGCCATTTTCCCTTCTAAAAGGAGGTGCACAGAACTGGACACAATCACATGGGCTCTGATATTACCCAGCAGGTATTCAGTATAGATTTATTGGGCTGAACTGAATTGGAAATACTTTACCCTTTGTATGGATCACCAGTGGATTGTTGTGGAAGATGAGCTCATTTAGAGAGGGGAAAAGAGCCACAGGGAGGAGGGCATCCTCATTTGAGATCTAGAATGACAAGAATACCTCTATCAATATGACCCCAGCCCAACTAAAGGCCAGGCCCCAGTGATCTGGGTAATCCCAGGAGATGGGTTTCAGGTGGGAAATCCCTAGCATTCATTCTCAATGATCAGAGCAAAGGGACTCTGAAGGGCATTCTTGTTCAGATATGAATTGAACAGGATGACTTCTGGGCTCCCTTCCAACTCTGAGATCTTGTGATTCTATGATCCTGGATTCTGTTATTTTGAAATTCTATTATTTTGTGATTCTAAGAATCTCTGATTCAATAATTGAATGTGATTCCCTACCAAACAATGGCCATGGATGGCCTGCAACTGGGAAATTACCAGGCAACTTGGACTGGGGACTAGAAATGTCAAGGAGGTTGAATCCTGGGCTGACATGAGAGTTTTGAGGCCAAGTTCTCTTTGGCATTTGTCTCAGGAAGGGGGAGGCCCCAAAGTGTGAGTTTTGTCCTGAACATTCTCTTCCTCAAAAGATGCTTCTGCACATAATCTAGAAGTCTCAAAGTGGGGCTATTAGGCAATACCATGTCCTAAGCTCCCAATGTTCCCTAGATACTAACAATGGGAAATGTAGAGTACCAGAAGTCAGAGGATAATCGTTCTTGCCCACAGGAAGCCTCAATTCAGAAGAGACATAAATGGCTCCTGATTTTATGGAGTTCCCAGTCTTATGTGAAATGCATGACTTACCTACCCACAGGGGAGCTCCTTAGGGTGAGGGAAAAAGACCCCCTACAAGAAGCCTTTGGTCTGAGGCTCTTAAAGAGCCTTTGTTTGAGCAGAGAAGGCAGAACATGTTTTCTGTCCTCAGGAAGCCCCTAGTCAGTAGGGTGAGATGTGGCCTTTGCCCTCTGAAATATCCTTGGACTAAGGAGGCAGAACATAGTCCCCTTCCATAGGGAACCCATGGTCTGAAGGGGAAGATACAATTCTAGCTCCCACCCTTTGGAAGCCCATGGCCTGAAGAAAGTTAAATGAGAGGGTCCCAATCTGTATCTTGTAGACAAAAGAGAGTCAGTCACCTTGTTATGGGCCAGGCTAAGATATCTCAGCTCTGGGAAAGGTGGAGCCCATGTCTGGTTCAGGGCCTTCAGTGACTTCACAGGAAGAATTTCAAATATGGGAGGAAGTGGATAGACTTTGTTTGCCTTAAAAGGAAAAGAAAGTCAAAGTGGTATCTCATGGCAAAAGGATCTGTAGTGGCACGGGGCAGATAGATAGAGGCCTCCCAAGAAACCTGGGGCCCAGGATAGTCATTTCCTGAGAGATGAGAGCAAGAAACACATTCAGTTCAAGTCAACCAACATTTATTAAGTGGCTTCTAGGTATATGGCATACAAGGCAATGGGTCTGGTGCTGGGGAGACAAAGAAAAAGACAAAACCAAAACAGCCCTGTCATCAAGGGTCTTACATTCTCCTATCCATATACATACACAAATTAGTAAGTACAAAGTAATTTCAGGAAGGGGAGAAAGTACTAATAATTAGAGAGATCTTTGCCTAATAAACATTAGTTAAATTGTATTGAATTGCATTGAACCAAGATAACCTTGTTCTGTCCCTAGCAGTGACATGGGAGCTGTCCATGGTGAAACTTATTCACAGACTCAGAAAATCTGAGTCAAATTAGACCCAAACTCTAGGATTCAAAGGGATGTAGGCATACACAGAGATGAGCAAACCAAATGGGAAAATAATGCTCTTCTATGAGCCCTGCCCTGCTCAGGCACTGTAGGAAAAAAAACCGGATTTGGAAGGATTCAGGCTGAATCCTGGCTCAGATACTTATTAGCTATATAACTTCCGATAAATTACTCTGCCTCTTTGAGGATATGTATCCTCTGTAAATGAAGGCTCTAGATTAGATGACTTCTGAAGTTCCTTCTAGCTCTGAGTACTATGATCCTATGTACCTATGAGCAGATTAAGACACCTCAAGTTCCAGATTGGTTTCTGATAGGCTCAAATAATGGAAAATCCTGAATAGGCTGAATTAAATGTGCTAGACTCCTTGAAGGGGCCCAGTAGAGACCCTTTGGTTCTAGTCCCTCCATACAGGTGGGGAAGCCTGTCAGCTCCTGAAGGGGAAGAGCCTTCCCAGCCTCCTTCAGTCACTGCAGATCTCTCTTGCTTTCACTTAGGCCCATTTCATCTGCAACCAAGGAGGATGACTAATCAATATCCCTCTTCAACTAAGTACCCTTCAGAGAGGTGACTTAGCATAACGTGCAGAGCACTGGGCTTGGAGCTAGAAGGCTTGCATCTCAAACCTGGCTCCAACATTTGCTAGCAGTGAGGGCAAAGTCACCTGACTTCTCAGAACCCGCCCCCGCCCCTCCACCCCTGTCACCATCTGTAAAATGAGAGTAATTATGATTACAGTACCTACCTCCTAGGGTCATTCTGAGGAAAGAATCTTGTTAACTCCGATTACTCTAAAACATGACTTATTATAAGGTGCAAAGACCAGTGGCGGCTGACACAGAGCGCTTCACAGTGTGGTTATTGTCGGCTAGCATTTATTTAAACAGCGCTTTAAAGTTTGCAAACAGGTCGTCCCATTTCATCCCCACAGCAGTCCTGGAGAGCAGGTGCTGTTATTACTACCCCCATTTTTCAAACGAAGAGACAAGGCTCAGAGAGGTGAAGGGATTTGTCCATGGCCACACAGCCAGCGAGTGTGTAAGGTAGTGCTGGAACTGAGGTCTTCTCGACTCTTAAGTCCAGTCATTTATCCGCTATACCACACTGCTTCCAGACAGTGCTACCAGATGGTTAGAGCAGGGATCATTATCCCCATTTTATAAACGAGGGAACCCGGTGAAGACAGATGATTTGGCTCGAGTCATAGAATGAATCAGGCAAAACCACAGCTGGAACCCGGGCCTCCGTCCGCTGCACTGCATTGTATTACCTCTTGTGCAGTCCTGCCATAGTCTCCCTCTCTTTAAATCCAGTGCATAATAATAATAATAGTTATATTTCTAAAGAGGGCCACTAGATGGCACCATAGTGCATAGAGTTCCAGGCCTGGAGGCAGGAAGATTCCTCTTCCCGAGTTCAAATCTAGCCTCAGATACTTGCTAGCTGTGTGACTGGGCAAGTCACTTCACCCTGTTTGCCTCAGTTTTCTCATCTGTCAAATGAGTTGGAGAAGGACATGGCAAACCACTCCAGGATCTTTGCTGGGCCCCTAAACAGGGTCATGAAGACTTGGATACTACTGAAAACAACTGAACAGCAGTAACAATTACCCAGCATTTGTCTAGTGCTTTAAAAGCTTGTAAAGTGCTTCACAAACATTATCTCATTTTATTCTCAGGAAAACCTTGGGAGGTAGGCACTCATCACCCCCACTTTACAGATGAGGAGGCTGGGGCACCCCAAGGCTGAATGACTTTCCCAGGGTCATGTAGCTAAAAGTCTCTTCAAATATAGTTATCCCCATGTGAACCCAAGTCTTCCTCACTCAGGTCCAGCGCTTTATCCACTGTGCTGCCTTGCTGCTCCCAGGTGGACTTTTTGGTTAATCATGTCACAACATCTTTTTCTGAATGCCCATTTGGGAAAACAAAACAAACGAAAAGAAAAATACCTAAGGACAGCTGCTCTATAACTGTGTAGTGTTACTACTCAGCTCTATTAATTCATGGCATTGCCATTATCATTAGAGAGGCAGCATGGCACAGTGAGTAACGGGAGGGTCTCGGAATGAGGAATCCCCAGGTTCACTCCTGCCTCTGTCATGTACTAGCTTTGTTGTTGTTCAGTTGTTTCAGCTGTGTCTGACTCTTCACGATGCCATTTGGGGTTTTCTTGGCAAAGAGAGTGGTTTGCCACAGATGAGGAAAGTTGCCCAGGCTCACAGGGCTTGGAAGTATCTGAGGTCAGATTTGAACTCAGGGAGATGATTCTTCCTGACTTCAGGCCTGGCATTTTATCCACTGCACCACCTAGCTGCCCTTATGTATTAGCTATGGGACTATAAACAAGTTATTTAGCCTCTTAGTGTTCCAGGCAATTCTATGAATATAAATATCAGTGGAGGGAGATTGCCCACAATGAAATTACAAGTCTGAACCTCCCTACCACTTCATTCCTGTAATGAAATTATCATCATCACCATCATCACCATCACCATCACCATCATCGTTATCTTCATCAGCACCATCATCATTATCTTCATCACCACCACCACCATCACCACCACCATACTTATCTTCATCACACCACCATCATCATTATCTTCATCACCACTACCACCATCATCAGCATTACCATAATCACCATCACCATCACCATCATCGCTATCACCATCACCACCACCATCACCAGCATTACCATAATCACCATCACCATCACCATCATCGCTATCACCATCACCATCACCATCACCAGCATCATCATCACTATCACCATCACTATCATCATCATCACCACCATCACCATCACTATCATCATCATCACCACCATCACCATCACTATCATCATCATCACCATCACCATCACCATCACTATCATGATGATGATGATGATGATGTCTAGGTCTGATTTTTCTGACAAAGGAAACTTCCAGTGAGGACACTTCTTCTACCTTTCTCATCCTGAGTTTCCTGGTTAATAAAATGGAAACACTAGTAGCACCTCCCTCACATGGCTGTTTTCAGAATCAAATGAGATAATATATTTAAATCGTTTTGCAAACATTAAAGCACATTATGGGTTAGTTATTATCGTTATCCACAATAGTTCTGCAGACTGTAGGCTTGGGGAATTGTCTAGGATCCTGAAAAGTCAAGTGACTGACTTAGGGTCACACAGTCAGTATGTGTGAGAGGCAGGGCTTGTGCCCAAGTGCTTCTGAGGCCAAGGCTGGCTCTTTGGTGACTCCATTCTACATCTGTTATTTTCACCATCTTAAGTTAAGAGGTTCAGGGCTAAATAAGTGGTCTTACCTGGTTGGATGAATATCCAGGGAAAGATGGGAATATAACCTCTGTAACCGGATAAGAAACAAAGTCTAAGTTGATTAATGACAATGAAGAAAATGGACATTCATTTGAAGAAGCAGAATAGCATGGTATTTTTAATGGAATGAACCCTGGGATTGGATTCAGAAGCCCTAGATTTGCATTCTACCTCTGACATTTACTAGCTATATGACATCAGGCAAGTCACTTCCTTTCTCTGAGTCTCAGTTTCTACATCTGTACGATGGGGATAATAATAATTAAATTACTTATTTCACAAGGCTCTTGTGAGGAATTCAACTTCAAGTGCTTACCACACAGAAAGCACATTTTAGACTGCTTTGTAAACTGCAAAATGCTGTAGGAATGTGGCCCGATATTACTTATGTTGGAGTTCAAGTTGGCAAAACCCTTTCCAAAGTCACTAACTTATGCTTCCCTGCCCCCCCACTCGAGAGCCTTGAGAGGGAGGCAGTGCAGGGCAGGAATCTATCACTATTAGAAAAGTGATTTGTCCAAGATCACACAGTGATTAAGTGGCAGGTTAAGACTAAAATCCAGGTCTCATGATTCCAAGGTCTGGGCTCTCTCTTTCCATCACACAGTGATACCTTCAAGCTTAGATGGATCCATGATCTCATCACTACAGGTACCCTTTCTAATAGTGCAGCTCACAGCCTGTCCAAGCTTTCTTGTTCAACTCTAATCCATCTAGCATATTGGGGGCCTTCCTGTGGATCTCATGATATTGCATGGGTGCCAATAAAGTATGTGGGCTTTATTTGGCATTGAAAGCCCTTCATAATCTTGCCCCCTCCTACCTTTCCAGTCTTCTTACATCTTACTCCCCAATATGTACTCTTCAATCCAATGACACTGGCCTCCTGGCTGTTCCATGAGCAAGACACTCCACCTCTCATCTCTAGGTATTTTTGCTGGCTGTCTCCCATGCCTAGAATGCTCTCCTTCCACCACGCTGACTATTGACCTCCCTGGCTTCCTTTAAGTCCCAACCAAAATCTCACCTTCTCCAGGAAGCCTTCCCTAACCCCCTCGTAATTCTAGTTAATTCCCTCTTTTACTTATATCATATCTGTCCTGTATGTGTGTGTATCTATTATATCTCTAGATATAGATATATGGCTTGCTTCATATATATTTACATGTTGTCTCCCCAATTTGATTATAAGCTCCTTGAGGGGAGGTACTATCTTTCACCTCTTTTTGTATTGCTAGTGCTTAGTACAGAGTAGGCACTTAATAAATATTTATTGACTGACTGGGCTATCCGTCAGTCTCCTCTTCCTTTCATGTCATAAGTGGCCCACCTCTTTTCCTAATCATACATCTCTTTGATGGTGCCTTTTATGTTGCTTTGTATGTGGTTTATTGTCAGAAATGGGCTGCAGCCTATTTACATCCACCATCCATCTCTCCCAGACCCTTCAGGTGACCCACCATCTTGAGTGTTTGGATACAGCATTGTTGCATTGTGGCAATCCATTTGGATTGGCAATTCATTTGTGGTGATACATTTGGATGTTGGCAAGATAGATTTTATTCCAGGTCTAAGCTCAGAATTGTTATCAGCTCTGCTTGAATAAAACTAGAGGTGGAATAAAATCTCTGGGGATATAATGTACCTACCTGTCCGGTCCACATCCCTTTTCATCGATAATATGGCATAATCTGGTTGTCCTTTTCCTGACTTGCTTTCCAGGAAGGCCCCATTCATACCTTGTGCTAGCTTCTGTTTGGGGCTAGATTCTTTCTGGGAACCATTCTTTCCCTTGGTTGATTCATCACAGAATTTGGGTAACTGAACTTGCTGCAGGTATGGGATCCGGAAAATCTTGTTTTGTTCCATGCTTAATTTCTTCAGTCTTAATAGAAAAAAAGGGAAATATAAGAACAATAAGAGATAATGTAATACATTGGAAAAAGTTGTTGAGCCACAATACCCAGGCTCAAAATGTGACTCTGACATTACTGACCCTCTGCATCCTGGGCAACTCACTTAACTGTTTTGATCTGCAGTTTCCTCATTTGTAAGATGGGGATAATACTATAATACCTGATTCATACAATGCAGGGCTGTTGTGAGGAGAGTACTTAAAGCACTCCACAAATATGGGTCATTATTATAGAATATTCACCCTGCTTTTATTAAGGAGGAGTGTATAATGGAAGGAGCATAGGATGTGGGGTCAGAGAACCCACGTCCACAGTCGCATCCCATTTCTGCTACTTACTGTACTTTGTAACTAAACAAACCATTTTATAAAATGTCTGTGAGTCTCAGTTTCTTTAGTCATAACATTAAAGCTATTACTTGCATTTTTCTGGACTTTTAATGAGACTTCATTAAATTTTCTGGCTGTTCTTACACACTATAAGTAGTGTTATGTACTGGTAAAGAGCTGAACTTGGAGTCAGAAGACTGAGGTTCAAATCTTGGCCCTGCTCCTTACTTCTACTATTCAGAAAGATAGTTTATCTGAGCCTCAGTTTCCCTACCTATAAAATGAGGTGGTTAGGCTAGATTATCTCTCTGTTACTTCCTAACTCTAAAATGCTATTTTTATGTGACTCAGCTGTGTGAGCTTGGTCAAGACACTCTGCTTTTTCAAGGTCTCTGTTTTTGTACAATGAGCATTTAGGACTGGATGACTGCTAAGATTTCTTCTAGTTCTAAATTCTAAGATCCTGTGACAAAATCCCAGCAGTGATCTCAACCATAAACTGGCTGAGACCTTCTCTTGGTTTCAAGGGGCATGGGATGGTCGGGACAGCCAGGGAAGAGGGCAGGAAGGGAAGTTGTTCAGACAGCTGACCTACAGCAGTCAGCATTACCTTCTGAGTCCGGCCAGGCTGGCAAAACAGCTAGGGTGAGAGAGTTTGTTGTCATCTAAGATTAGTGTCTCTAAAGCTTGGAACCTTAGCACATAGCGCTTGTTAGTCAGGCGAATGACAGAAAGGTTCCTGTAAAGGCAAAGGTTAGGAAGGATCATTGCTCCACATAGGAAATGAATGATTCCTCTTGGAGGGGCGGGGCCCATGGACCTTTGGATCAATGCTGTTGAGGAGTCAGATAATCTGGGTTTGGATCTTTGTCCTGACATTTACTGTGTGACCTTGGACAAATCTATTCTCCTCTCTGGGCCTCAGTTTCTGTATCTGTAAAATGATGGGGTACAACTGAATAATCTGTAAGGACCTCTCAGCTCTAATTCCCATAAATTTATGAATGAGTTTGGAAATTTGGCATCAGTTCTGTGATAACTTGGTTACCTTGTCAGCCACATGACAGTAAAAAAAGCCTCCAGTGTGTTAGATGACTCTTCTGAGGAGGACTCATGAAAAGACATGGACAAGAATAATATAGGAGAATCACATTATGGGTGGGATGTGGATGAGTTGGTAGATAGTATCCATATACTGATCCCAGGTCTGTCCAAGTGTATGTGATACTACAAAATTCAATTCACTCTCAGGCATGGTGGGTCTGGCGGTTTCTCTAGCCTGCTAACCATTTTTGTTATAGCTATTCCTGTTCAAAGATGACTCTAGTTGGAAGAGAGCAGAGGTGCGAAATAAGTATTGAGTTGTTCGCCCGTTATCATCACCATCATCATCTTATTTACCCTTACCAAAGGTGATTTCCAATCATGGATTCCATTCCACCAAGACTCAGTTATCCCTATGAAGCCAAATTTAACCTCCTTATGTTAGGCTCACTAGCTAACCATACATACTGTTCGTGTATATAGATACTGGCAGTCATGAGTTTCATCACTGCTCTTCTTCTTAGAAATTATTTCCTATGAATTAATGGCCTTTCCCCCCCCCCCATTATTTTCTTTCGTCTTGGTATTGTTATTTTCTGTTGCAGCAGGGTTGGTTAGCTGATGTGGGCAGCTTTTTTTTTTCTTTTTCTCTTCCTTTTCATTATAAAGCTGTTATTGTATTTGCAACACTCCAGTTAAATATAATTTTCCTAGATTTTATTAGGTAAACACTATACCCAGCCAAGAGCTCATCAATGTCCAGAAATCCATATCCCATTCACAGACGCCATCTTTCCAACCAGCTGTTCACATCCCAAATATGGCTTTCTCCTGTGGCAGTAGTGATGAAAGCACTGGCCCTGCCTCTAAGGTCTTCCATTTCTTGCAGAAGACTTCACAATCCTTATCACTGATTCTTAGTTTCCTTTGTCTCCACTTAAACCATAGAAACCAGTGGTGTTTATCAGGCTTGATAAGTCTCAGGAGGCTTTTGTTATGTTCCAGACACATGCCCCAGAAGATAGCAAGTTTCAGATAAAATCCCACCTTTCTACAGCAAGCCTTTTCCAACAACTCTGAATTCTAATGCCTTCCCTCCATTGTTTCCTGTTCATACTTCACATAGCTTGTTTGTGCATATTCGTTTGTTTTTTTTCTCTTCCATTAGACTGTGAGCTTCTTGAGAGCAAGGATTATCTTTTGCCTTTTTTTGTATCCCCAGTGCTTAGCACAGAGCCTAGCAAAGAGTAGGTGCCTAATAAGTGCTTATTGACTAACAGCTAAATTTTCTACTGAGGCTTAATTTGTTTAATAAAAGCAAACAACACCAGGAACAAGACATGAGGAAACAGTAGCCCAAGCATGCAAGATTAAATTCAATAATTTAATGAACTTCACTCACCCCCTTTTACCTTGCTGCTGCTTTCCAGATACTTTTCTCTACTCCTCTGGACTCTAGACTCTCAGATATGGTTATCTGTATATCTTCTCATCAGACTGTAATCTCCATGAAAGCAGGGATTGTATCTTATCTAAACATTGTACCTCTCTAGGGCCTACTACACAGTAGACTGTTTTTTGTTTGTTTGTTTTTAGTGAATGTTGAATGCTGCCACTAGGTGGGAAGGTAAATTGGAGAGTAAGTTAGGAGACCCTTGTGTCTGGGCATGGACCATGTTGAAGGTGGGTTGGGAGGCACATCGAAAGGAGATGCTTGACTGAGGGAGCCAAGATGGCGGCTGAAAAGCAGGGACTTGCGTGAGCTCCCCGCCAGGTCCCTCCAAAAAACTATAAAAAATCACTCTGAAAAAATTCTAGAACTGCAGAATCCACAAAATAGCAGAGGGAAGCAGGGATCTAGCCCAGGACAGCCTGGATGGTCACTGGATGAAGTCTATTGTGCAGGGAGCAGAGGGGAGTGGAGCTCAGTGTGGGCAGCGGCAGGACCAACCAGACCAGCAGTAGGCTGGAACAGGCCCTAGAACCCTGAATCAGTGAGCTGTGGCAGTTACCAGACTTTCTTAACCCATGAACACCAAAGACAACAGAGAAGGTTAGTAGGAAAAGCTGCAGGGGGCAGCGTTTGCAGTTTGGCCACCACCCCAGGGGCAGTGGGGGAGGTGCAGGTACAGAACTACAGCTGCAGTTACTTCCAGCCCCAGGCCCACATGGTGGGAGGAATTAAGTGGTGGATCAGAGCAGGAGTGCAGAGCCTGCTGAAGATTTGCATCAGGTCCGGGTTGGTGGTTCTTGAGGAAGGAGGAGTGCTGGTGTGGCAGAGCTGGCTGTATAGAAATAGCTCTGAAATCAACAGCGCATCCCTTCAAGCTTGGAACAAAGTACTCTTTGCTCTACAAGCAGTCATACCCTGACGAAAAACTCAAGGGTCAAGTAAGTTGGCTGGGAACATGGCCAGGCAGCAAAAACACACTCAGATTCAGTCTCAGACTTTGGAATATTTCTTTAATGACAAAGAAGACCAAAACATACAGCCTAAAGAAGTCAACAAAGTCAAATAGCCTACACCAAAAGCCTCCAAGAAAAACATGAACTGGTCTCAGGCCATGGAAGAGCTCAAAAAGGATTTGGAAAAGCAAGTTAGAGAAGTAGAGGAAAAATTGGGAAGAGAAATGAGAATGATGCGAGAAAACCATGAAAAACAAGTCAATGACTTCCTAAAGGAGACCCAAAAAAATACTGAAAAAAATATTGAAGAAAACAACACTTTAAAAAATAGACTAACTCAAATGGCAAAAGAGCTCCAAAAAGCCAACGAGAAGAAGAATGCCTTGAAAGGCAGAGTTAGCCAAATGGAAAAGGAGGTCCAAAAGACCACTGAAGAAAACACCAACTTAAAAATGAGATTGGAACAAGTGGAAGCTAGTGACTTTATGAGAAATCAAGATATTATAAAACAGAACCAAAGGAATGAAAAAATGGAAGACAATGTGAAATATCTCATTGGAAAAACCACTGACCTAGAAAATAGATCCAGGAGAGATAATTTAAAAATTATTGGACTACCTGAAAGCCATGATAAAAAAAAGAGCCAAGATATCATCTTTCAAGAAATTATCAAGGAGAACTGCCCTGATATTCTAGAGCCAGAGGGTAAAATAGAAATTGAAAGAATTCACCGATCGCCTCCTCAAATAGATCCCCAAAAGAAAACCCCTAGGAACATTGTCGCCAAATTCCAGAGCTCCCAGGTCAAGGAGAAAATACTGCAAGCAGCCAGAAAGAAACAATTTGAGTATTGTGGAAAAACAATCAGGATAACATAGGATCTGGCAGCTTCCACATTAAGGGACTGAAGGGCTTGGAATACAATATTCTGGAGGTCAATGGAGCTAGGATTAAAACCAAGAATCACCTACCCAGCAAAACTGAGTATCATGCTCCAAGGCAAAATATGGACTTTCAATAAAATAGAGGACTTTCAAGCTTTCTCAGTGAAAAGACCAGAGCTGAATAGAAAATTTGACTTTCAAACACAAGAATCAAGAGAAGCATGAAAAGATAAACAAGAAAGAGAAATCATAAGGGACTTACTAAAGTTGAACTGTTTTGTTTACATTTCTGCATGGAAAGATGATCTGTATGATTCATGAGACCTCAATATCATAGTAGCTGAAAGGAATATGCATATATATATATATATATATATACACACATATATATATGTGTGTATACATAAATATATATACATGTGTGTGTCTATGTATGTATATACGTAGGTGTGTGTATATATATATATGTGTGTATGTATGTATATACACACACACATACACACACACAGAGGGCACAGGGTGAGTTGAATATGAAGGGATGATGTCTAAAAAAATAAAATAAAATTAAGGGATAAGAGAGGAATATATTGAGAGATGGAGAAAAGGAGAGATAGAATGGGGTAAATTATCTTGCATAAAAGTGGCAAGAAAAAGCGGTTCTTTAGGAAGGGAAGAGGGGGCAGGTGAGGAGGAATGAGTAAATCTTGCTCTCATCGGATTTGACCTGAGGAGGGAATACCATACACACTCAATTGGGTATCTTACCCCACAGGAAAGAAGGAGGAAGAAGATAAAAAAAGGGGGACGATAGAAGGAAGGGCAGATGGGGGGAGGAGGTAATCAAAAACAAATACTTTCAAAAAGGGACAGGGTCAAGGGAGAAAATTCAATAAAGGGGGATAGGTTAGGAAGGAGCAAAACATAGTTAATCTTTCACAACATGAGTATAGTGGAAGGGTTTTACATAATGATACGCATGTGGCCTATGTTGAATTGCTTGCCTTCTTAGGGAGGGTGGGTGGGGAGGGAAGAGGGGAGAGAATTTGGAACTCAAAGTTTTAAAAACAGATGTTCAAAAACAACAACAAAGAAAAATGTTTTTGCATGCAACTAGGAAATAAGATACACAGGAAATGGGGCATAGAAATTTATCTTGCCCTACAAGAGAAGAAGGGAAAGGGGGATGGGAGGGGAGTGGGGTGACAGATGGGAGGGCTGACTGGGGAATGGCGCAACCAGAATATACACCATCTTGGAGTGGGCAGGAGGGTAGAAATGGGGAGAAAATTTGTAATTCAAACTCTTGTGAAAATGCTGAAAACTAAATATATTAAATAAATTAAATTTAAAAAAAAGGAAAGGAGATGCTTATAGCTCTACATGATGGGGCTACGGGACCATGGTGAGGCTAAGTCAGGTGTCATGTTGGAAGGAGACTTTTACAAGTCTGTGAGGGTCAGTCTGAAAAGCAAATTGAAAGGAGATCTTTGGGTTCTATGAGGGCTCCTGTTGAAGCTAGGTCAGAAATAGATACTTACGGCTCTGTAACAGCCATGTTGGGAGGAAGTGAAGTAAGCCCATTGCCTGTTAGAAGCAATACCTTAAGGCGAGGCAGAATTCCCAGCTCACGGATGGCCTCTGGAGACAAGTTATTAAACGAAAGATCCAGGTGCTAAGTTCCAAAAAGATAGGGAAAAAAGCATCCAAATGTTATAGTATATTGTGTACTGTAATGAAACTTACCTATGGGAAGAAATCCTGCTATAGCTTATAATTTGTATGTTTTCCCTTTCTTCCCATCCTTCAAGGCTCAACTCAGGAGCTACTTCTTCAGGTAACCTGCCCCAGGTCCCCAGCCAGAACAGGTCTCTTCTTCATTGAATCCTGAATCTCACAGAAACCAAGCCCAGTAGCCACAATAACCCTTTGAAGGCCAATAATCCCACCCTGGGGCCCCACAGTCCTAATTGGTGGCTATCTCAGTTGGCCCCTACATTGGGTTCCTAACATGATTTCCTTCGCTTCTGAGACTTCTCACCAGCTGTCACGCCATCACATATACCTACAGTCACTCTTCCTACCCCTTCTAGTTCTGAAACCATAATCCTGGAAAGGGTATGTCAATCTGCTCCCCTCTGGCTCCATCCACCATCTCTGTAATTTTCCCAACCAAAATGTCACTCCCTGGCTACCACTCTCCTATATTTGTCCCATTGTGCATAGCCTTTTCAGCTTCCTTCATTGATTCATTACTCAGATCATGTCCCCAGACTGTGAGTATATGCCAAGGCTCTGTCTTAGGCCCCCTTACTCTTCTCTCTACACTTTCTCTTGGTGACCTCATCAGTTCCATGGGTTTAATGATAATTTCCCTATTAATGACTCCTAGATCTATATAGCCAACCTCAGTTTTTAATACTTTACTACTTGAGCTTCCACCCTGTACCACAAATTGCCTCTTGGATGTCCTAAAACATCTCAAACTCGACATGTCCAAAACTAAATTCATTATCTTTCCCCCAAACCTCAACCCTCTTCCAAACTTCCATATTTCTGTTGAAGGAACCACCATTTTTCCAGTCTCACCCAGGTTTGCAACCTTGGTGGTATTAATTCCTCATTCTCCCTCACCCTATAGACTTATTCATTTATTCACCCCATATATTTATTATGGCCAAATCTTGCTTTCTACCTCCACATCTCTCACATCCAAGCCCTTCTCTTTACTCACATGGCTACCATGCCATCAGCTCTTGCCTACATTGTTGCAACAGTCTTCCAGTTGGTTTTCTTGCCTCTCCTCACTTCAGTCTATCCTCCACAAAGTGAGTTTCCTTACATGTAAATCAGACCCTGTCACTTCCACATTTAATAAGCTCCAGAGGCTTTCCTATAGTCTGTAGAATGAAATATAAACTCCTGTGTTTAGTTTTTAAAGCCATATACAACCTTACCCCAGCCTGTCTTTCCAGTATCATTATGACATGATTCTTCCTCCCCCATACTCTGTAATTCAGTCAAACTGGTCTTCTATCTCTGACACACAACATTCCATTTGCCTTCTTTCTGCCTTTGCACTGGTCATCCCCATTCTGGAATGTACTCTCCGCTTCACCTCCACCTCGATGAGTCCCCTCTACCTTCAAAGTGTAGCTTAAATACCACCATGAAGCCTTTTCTGATCCCTCCCCAAGGTGCTTATGCCCTCTCTCCCAAACTACCTTGTATTCAACTACTTTGCATTTATTTGTAGATATTTTCCTTAAATTTATTGTGATATATATGTCCTCATCTTTTTAGTTAGAATGCAAGCTTGTGAGTAGGTTCATTATATTTGTATCACCAAATCCCAGTACTGTACCTGGCACATAATAGGCATTTAATAAGTACGTGTTGAATGATTGATCCCCAAGGTTTAGCCGTACTTGGTATATAGTATCTAACAAAATGCTTTTCCATTCATTCATTCATTGACTCATAGTACTTTGTTTGAACCTCTCCATTGCATAACTTATATGACAGTTTATATGGAATTATCTGGGTCCATCTCTTTTCTTTTGACTAGACTGAAAGATTCTTGAGGCCAGGTACTACATCTGATTTCAGAGCCCACACTCAGTTTGTTGAGTGACTACACACTACTTTGGTTAGCAAAACCACCATAAAGCATTGACCAAGCTTTTGAAAATGAACGATGCCTTTGACTGGAACATCTTCCCCATTCCTCTTTGCTTACTAAATTCCTAGCCAACTTAAGGGCCACCTCTGTCAGAAAACCTCCCCTCATCCTCTGTGCCAGTAATTGACTTTCCCCAATGCCTCTCAGAAGTTTGCTTCTACTTTTCTAATGTAAGTGTCATCTAATATTATGTGAGAGATTGGGGTATGGTGGGTAGAACCTTTAACATGGAGTAGGGTACTTGAGTTTAATTCTGGTCTTATTAGGTATGTGATTTTAGTACAGGTTGTTTCATCTCTCTGGGTCTGTTTCCTCATCAAATAGAAAGAATATCCTTTACACTACTTGCCTCACAGGGATCATTAGGAGGAAAATCTTGTGGTACTATAAAATGGGAAATATTCTTATAGTGATGATGATCAAGATGTCTTTGTGTCTTATTTCCCTTCTAGACTGTAAGTTCCACAACAGACTGGGTCCAGACTGTGTCTTTTCTAAATTCTGTATCTCCCCTAGGATGTAACATAAGATTCTGAAAACAGTTGACATTTAGTGAATGTTTATAGAATGTAAGTCAGTAATCCTTTGGTTAGATGTTAAAATGCTAAATTAAATAAGCATTAAGGATAATGTCTTATACACATGGGATATGAAATAGCGAGAATTCTGGCTCTTTAGAAAGGGTTTAGGAAAAGAGCAGTTATTTTTCCACAGTGGTTAAAACATCTCCATTCAAGTCTTCCTCTTTTGTTTCACTTGTTTCAATTTGGAGGGGACCCTGGCCTTGCAAAAGCTATGTCTGTGTAATGTCAGCTCTGACTGGGCCTACCGAACTTGAAGGTCTTTTGTATACAGGTTCTGCAACAGACCAAGCATCTGCGATACCAGGACCAGGCCAATGTAGGATGGGGATGTTCATCACCAGATGGCCAACATGGGATGCATTTTTGTGGCCATGGCAACTCCTGAGGAGGGTGGAGGGATTGGGATGTAGGGTTATGGATTTAGGTCTAGAAGGGACCTTAGAGGCACTGAGGCCAGCTCCTTCATTTCATAGATGAGGAAGCTAACGCTCAGAAAGTGATTTGCCTGTTCTGGATTTTAAGGTGTTTGAAGCAAGGCAGAAACACAGTTCAGCTAAAGGGAGGGGGTATGGATGGGATGCAATGGCAGGTCTAAAATTCAGGCCCCTAATTCTCAAGTGTACGCCAGTACTATCAATTCAATTCAACAAATGCATACATATACGTGTGTGTATATATATATATATATATGTATACAGACATACATACATACATACACAGAGAGAGAGAGAGAGAGAGAGAGAGAGAGAGAGAGAGAGCGAGCGAGAACCAACTACGGACAAGGCCTTATTCTCATCCCTAGAAGAAATAGAAAGAATAAGACCATTCTTGTTATAATAAAGCTTACAATCTAATAAAGAAGATTAAATACATATACAAATAATTAAAGAACAGGAGGAATATGCAAATGAACATAAAGAACTATGAAAATGCAGAGTGGGGAGATGTCATTTCTGACTGCAGAGATCACAAGGAACTTCCAGACAGAGCCAGGGCTCCTGAGCTGGGCCTTGAAGGATAGGTACTATTTCTAGAGCCAGAGACAGGATAATTGGTACAGGTGGGTAGGGGTTGGGGTAGGGGTGGGTGGTGGAGAGGATATCCCAGGCCATAGGGATTTTGTGAGCAAAGACATAGAAATGGGAAAAGGTAGGACGAGTTCATGGCCTCATAGTCTTACGATTTGACTGGAGCATAGATTGCATCAAGGGAGCTCTATGAAATGGGATGTTGTAACATCCAGGCTTAGAGGAGTGGCTTTATATTTATATTGATTCACAGATAAGTATAATATGAACTAAAAATGACTGGTGTTTAGGAGAGGTCAAAAAAGGAGGAGTATGAGATTCAAAGGCCAGATCACTTTTAGCTGGGGAACAGGGGTGGGTTGGGATGAGGGTGGCAGGTATACCAGGGAACAAAGGAGAAGGTGGTATCTGAGCTGTGTGGGGAAGGCGGAGTTGGAGTGGGAAGGCAGTAGGGATGAGGAGGCCACTCGTGGCTGTTTTAATAGAGCTTTCTTAGCCATGCTGGGCTCTGGTATGATTTCCCCCTGGAGTTAATTCTGTTCCCAGAAGCCAACAGTCCAGTTGGATCTGTTCCACAGTTGCACTCAGAGAGGGCCAGATCATAGAGAAGGGTGTTTTTATGAGCTGTATCATTAGAAATCGCACCCTTGGCATCTTACCACCAGAACCTTCTCTGTCACTCAAGGAGGAAAAAATCCCAACTTGTCCAGCCCACCATACCCTCTTCCTCATTTAGTGTTATTAGTATAAAGTGCATTCCAGAGCCCTTCCTTGTTCACTCCTAGGAGCACAGACTCTAAGAATGTGAGGGCGCCTAATAGACTCTCCCATCCAATTCACCCTTCCCTGCCCAATTTTACAAGAGGAGGGGGAGGTGAAGGCCAAACAGATCTCAGGAAAAGCAGCGGATGCAATGCAAAGACCATCGGATTCAGAAGTAGGAGCTGTGGGGTTTAGATTCTGGCTCTGCCACTGTGAGACTATGGGTCTCTGTCCTACTCTATAAAAGGAAGAGGTAAGACTACATGATCTCCAAGGTCCCTTCCAACTCAGACAACCCATGAATTTAGGAAGCGGGAGACTCCTCCAAGGTCATGCAGTGACCAGTCAGTGGCCAGGAGGCAGGGAGCCCCCAGCAGTCATGAATTCCAGCCCAGGATTCTTTCTGAGCTCATCACCAGGAGGTTGTATTTTCAGGGCATTTTCCAGCTCAGGACTGTCCTGCTCTCTGTTCTTAGAAAGCCCTTATAAATCATTAGGAGGTCAAAACAGGTTAACAGCTGGCTAAGAGGAGGATACTTCTTGTCAGTTTACCTCAGGAATCTTGGCCTTCTCTTTAATTAAGTGAGATTTCAGGCTTGATCTTATGCACTGAGAATATTCGAATGAGGCTACTGGGAGCCTCATCTCCAACAGGTTAATATACAATAACCAGTTGCTTAACATTTTATCAGTTGCTGCTTATGTGACCTTGGGTAGGTCCCTTGACCACTCTGAGACTCAGTTTGCTCATCTGGAAAATGGAGATAATCATAATGCTTGTCTGCCTATGCCCTTCTGAGGAAAATATTTTACAAATAGTAGTGAAACTCTACAGAAATGGAAGCTGTGGTTTTAACTCTCCAGTCCTTGAGTCTTTTGAGAATTTATGCCAGGGTTGAGTGTGATCAGTAGCCACTAAGGTTGAATGCTGGTAGGAATTCTCTATCAGCCCTCCCCTTTCCCCATCTCACCCTTCCCCATGAATTTCTTCAATTAGGCCCAATGAATATTTATTAGATACCTGTTACTGTGCTAATCTGGGAATACACAAATTTAAAATGACTCAATACCTGCCCTCAGGGACTTTACAATTTATTAAGAGGAAAGACATGTATGCAAAGAGCACCATGAGAGGGAGAATGAGATGGAGGCAGAGGAGATAGCCACACAAAGTGAGGGGAAAATCTGAGGAGGTCTACCTCACTTTTAGCTGATAAAAGGGTGAGAAGGGGAGGGTGGGAAGGATTGACTCTTCCTCTCTCCCCTTACTTGCAAAGCTCCATGAAAAAAAGGGGTATGTGGGCTGTACAGCAATAACTTGTACACAGTAATAACTTGCTTATAAAGAGGCACCTGGGTGGTGTAATGCAAAGAGCACTGGGCCTGGGGTCAGGAAAACCTGAGTTCAAGTCTAGCCTTAGACACTTATTAATTGTATGACCTTGGGCAAGTCTCTTCTCCTCTGTTTGCCTCAGTTTCCTTAACTGTAGAATGGAGACAATCATAGCAAGGTTATTGTGAGGATCCAGTGAGATAATATTTGTAAAGTGCTTACTTAGCACAGTGCCTGGCACATAGTGGGAAATTAATGAATGCTTGCTTCCTTTCATTTTTCCTTCCTTCCTTCCTACTTATCCTGGCCCTGTTTCTTGTTACCTGTGTGACCTTGGACAAGTGACTTGATTTTTCTGGATCTAAGTTTTCTCATCTGTAGAATGAGGAGGATACACCAGAAGATCTCAAGGTCCCTTCTGGCTCTGAATCTTGTGGTCCTATAATTGGGCAATCTCACCAATATGAAACACGGCTAAAGGAGGCAATATGGCAGAGGACAAGTGGTCCCGCTCCTGCCTCACAATCAAATTCAGTCTTCCGCTTGGGGTTGACTCCTGGAATCCAGCTCCAATTCTGCCAAGGATTTGCTGGGTCACCTTGGCCAAGTGGCTCAACCACTCTGTGCATTCATTTGCCTTTATGTAGAAGATGAGTGTGATAGACAAAATCATCTATAAAATCCCTTCCAGCTCTAAGCACCTCTGGGGGATGATGTGAACAGAGCACTGTGTGAAGCATAAAGCTCTCCACAAATAATAATATGTGGTCACATTTACTGTATTTCCCCATGTATAAGATGCACCCTTTTAAAGAAAAATTTGGTGTCTAAAAACTGGATGCGTCTTATACAGTGGTTATAGATTTTTTTACTTGCATTTCCCGCTTTTTCACGCTTGTCTTTGCACCCATTGTTTTGCATTTGTTACCAGTATATTAGATTATGTTTTGCCACGTTCTGCCCAGAAATGGCTCAGAAAAGCAGAATTCAAGTTAAAAGCGATCCATTTTGCAAAAGTGAATGGAAATCGTGCTGCTGAATGTAAGTTTGGTCCTCCTCCAACTGAGAAAACAATCCGAGACTGGCTACAGGAAGAAGAAACCCTACTGAAAACGCCAGGGCAGAAGAAGGCCATGAGAGGCAAGTCAGCAAAATGGCCTGATTTAGAGAGGGAACTGAAGATATGGATTGAAGAGCAAAGGGCAGTTGGAATTCCTGTGTCCACAAAGATGGTTCAGCATGAGGCAAGAAGAATTGCTGATGAAAAAGAAGTTGCTGATTTCAAAGGAGGACACAATTGGTGCTTCAGGCTCACGAAATGGAATGGACTAAGCATGTGTACATGCACCAGACTTGCCCAAAAGATGCCTGAAAGCTATGAGCAGAAGGTCCTTGAATTTCATCGTATTATTGTATGAATTTTATGATGAATAAAACTTGAGTTCGATAACTTTATGTAACACATTTTTTTTTCAAATTTCAGGCCCCAAAATTAAGGCGTGTCTTATACATGGGGAAACACGGTATATAGGGCTTTATTGTTTATAAAGCACTTTCCAACAATATAGTGTGAGTACTATTATTCCCCCTTTACAGGAAAGGAAAGCTAAGGCTCAGAATCTAAATGCTTACCCAAGGTCAGACAGATAATGTATACATTATTGCTATTATTTTGAGAAACTTAAAGGAAAAAAATATATGGAATTAAATAAATACAGAAACTGAATACAGCGAATGAATTAATGGCTCATGGACTTTGTTAATGGCCTGCACTCTTTTTTCCCACAAAACTCTAAGAAAGCTGGTGATCTCAGTTCCTAGCTCTGGGTGGAAGAGATGGGATGAATTAACAGGAAGAATGCTGCTGCTAGAAGCTTGGATACTGTGACAGCAGGGACCTGTGCCAGCTCTTGGCTGCTCTGGAGAGCAAGGGACGAGATCGAAACATGCTGCACACAAAGCAGTCCCAAGAACGACAGTTCTCACTTCTATAGCACTTTGAGGTTGTCAAAGGCCTTTCCTCGCAACCACTCTGTGAGGGAGGCAGGCCTACTCTGATGATCCCCATTTTAAAGATGAGGAAACTAAAGTTCAGAAAGTGATTGGCCCCAGACCTAATAGCTAGTAAGTGGTAGGTGAGGGCTTGAAACCAGGTGTCCTGACTCTTATCGCTGTGTCAGCTACCTTTTGTTGTTGTTCAGTCATTGTCAACTTATTGTGACTCCATTTGGGGTTTTCTTGGCAAAGATAGTAGAGCCACTTGCCATTTTTTCCTGCAGTTCATTTTACAGATGAGGAAACTGAGGCAAACAGGGTTAAGTGACTCGGCCAGGGTCACACAGCTAGTAAGTGTCTGAGACCAGGAAGATGAGTCTTCCTGTCTTCAAGTCCTCACTCTATCCACCTGGCCACCTAGGGCTGCTTCTTAAGAGCTCACATATCCCAGCAACCTGGGGCCATTTGTCGTGGGGAGAAAACAGTTCTTCCCCTACCCTTCACATGCTGAAGGGCATCCCTCTAAATAAATCACAGGTGCTTACAATCATCAGCAAACGTTAATTTATCCTCTGCATCTTCTGTTTAACCAAGTAACTGGGGGGCTGTTCAGGGGAGCTCAACTCAGTGAACTCGTGGGGGAGTAAGCCTTGGTCTGGGATTTTGATTGAACCTCTCTATGAAAGGTGAGAACTTGCCTATGTGACTATTGTTAACTCCTTGTGGAGGTGATTTGGTTGGCAGGGGCTGCCGGGTGAGGAGCCACCCCTTTGTGCTGGGTTATAAAAGGGAGTCTCCATTGTAGACTTGGCCCTTGTGACCGTTTCATTTTTTCCAAGGTCAGTCTAGAAAAGACAAGAGTTAAGACTAGACTAGGCTCCCAGGGGGTATTGGTGGTAATGAAGCCTCCACCTCAAGTCACTAATAATTCGCTTTGGGGCAGAGGTACCTGAAAGTTTCATGAACCCTCACCTACACTGGCCCAAGAAGAGAGCCCCAAGTCTCCTGATCCCAGCCCTGGGAATCAGGGGTGTGACCTCTAAGCCTGAGATAGAGGCCACAGGGAAGGGTGATTAAAAGGGCAGGGTTCTTGAACTCCAGCTTCTCAGAGAGGAAGACAGACTAGGGCAGCATCGGCCTTGGGCTTGCCTCTAGAGACTTAAGCCTGACAGCTTGGAGACAGATGTTTGCTTTTGTAGAGAGAAGAAGAGTTGCTAAGTGGTGCCAATCTCTTGAAAAGAATATTTTGCACGTGGTTACTCAGACTGAGGAAGCATCAGGGGAGTCTAAGCTATGGCAGGGAGGAGCATAAGGAAGGCATGGATGCTGCCTTCTGCTATTACTGTGATTGTTTTGGTCTGATGGGAAGTGGGTTGCCTGTTTAGCAACCTTAAGTGCTATCCACAGGGCCTGAGTGGAGAGGAAGAGGAAGGATATCGATTTCTTAGGAGCCTCTGTGACACCTTTAAGCATTTTCTACAGTGTGAAATAAAGGCTGATCTATAACTAATATATGCATTATTCCTTGAGGTCTTATATGGCATCTGGGAATCTTTTTGCCCATATCTGTAGAGAAGTAGATAAGAGGCATAGTTGAACTCCATTATGAAATTTCCTAAAGTAAATTCTGGGTAAGGATAAAGTGAGCCAAAGAGAGAGTGACTGGCATGTGTGCAAGGGTATGCCTCCAAGTCTGAACCAAGTACACGCAATCCCAGAGCATGGGGTGCTAGGTCATATGTTACATATGGAATCTATTTCAGAAGGGATCACATTGAAAATGATGAAAAGAATCAAAGTTTTGTGTATAAATACATGCTTAAAAATACATAAGCTTTCATTATCTGGAAGACATATTCATTACTTTTGTCATCATTGTCAAATTTCATGATTCATATAGTATTTTTGTGGTTACATACTTCATATACATTCTTTCACAAATCCTCACACTTAAACTTGTGAGATAGAGAGTTTGACTATTATTATGTCCATTTTTCAGAAGAGAAAACTGAGCCCTAGAGGAGCAAAATGACTGCCCAGAGAAACACAGCCAGTAAGAAGACAAGTCAGGTCTCCAGGTTCCAGGAGTGGTAGGTAGGTGGGGCAATACTCACAGCATGATTCAAGCTCGATTTTATTTTGAATTCAACTCTGAAAGGAACTGAAATACAACGAAAAGATACCAGGAAGCATAGTTTTAACACCTCATTTGAGGAGGGAGCTCTATACCCACAAGGGATGACAAGTAGGCACCTTCACTAAGCACACCTTGTCTCCGGACTTACTTCCAAGAGTCGAAATTCTCCCGTCTTGATGCTGACATTTTTAATTCCATTGAAACAAAGTTCCAGTTCCTTTAAAACAGGAAATGTGTGGAATACCTCTAAATGGGGAAAAGAGAAATATAACATCTGTATCTTTCATCTCATAGAGATATAACAGATTAAAACACACACATGCACACACTGAACAGGAAACCCAAGAACCAAATAATACAATAACAAATGCAAAGTTTTTTTTTTCGCACTATTGCCATTAACTTATAAAGAACATTCAAATTCATTAAGGATTTATGAAGGACCTACTATGTTCAGAGTTTCTTAGCACTGGGAATAAAAAAATGGTCCCTGATGACCTCAAGGACTTATCCTCCGGTTTATAATCCAAACTATTCTTACATTGTGATATAGGAGCAGAATCATGAGAGCTTGGAATCACAGAATGCTAAAATAATAAAATCTTAGAATCAGAGACTTTTCTAATGTTATAGAATCAAACTTAGAATCATAAAGTCTCCAAATTAAAGCATTATAAAGAGCAGACTCTTAAACTCAAGCTTAGTCACCCATCCTCTACTAATATCCTTATCTGATGCCTCCTCTCCACCAGGGAGGTGACCCCAGGTGCTCAAAGGCCAAACCAGTGGAATGCAAACTCTGGCAGTCCCTACCAACCTGGAAAGGCTTTGAGGACAGGCTCAGCGACACAATAAGTCTTTAGAGAGACTTATTGCCAGGTTGGCCAGAGGTGATGAACTTTTTTCGGCTCCACTAATTCCCCCAGACCACCTCCTAAGTTGTACAAAGGCTGAAATTTGTGTTATTGAAGGCAATACCCAGACCAGTGTAATCACAGACCTCTGAAGTGTTGAAGTACTAAGAATCTTTAAATTAGAAAGAAATTTTGGAATTATTCATGGTTGGTCTCATAGAATCTGTAAGATTACAGAATTTTAGAATCATAGAATCTTAAAATCAAAGAATATTAGAATCTATGATTCTACGTGTTATAAAATATTTTGTAAAGTGTAAAGTACTATGCAAATGTAAGCAATAATTCTTGGACTTTTCTTGGTATTTTCACTTTTAGAAAGATGACAAAAACCCAAGTTTGTGCTCAGAATTTAGTAAAAAAAAAACAAAACAAACAAAAAACACCTTCCTTAGTTTGACCCAAGGTATGGTTCACAGGACTTTCTAATGTCAGAGTTGGAAGGGACTGTAGAACACAGGCCAGAGGATGTTAGGGCTAGGAGGGAGATCATTTAGTCTTTAAGAGTAGGAAACCGAGGCAAAGTGATTTGCCCAAGGTAATGGGAATCATAGGCCAAGGTGAGGTTGGAACCCACGTTTTCCAACTACTTTTCCAGTACTTTCTCCTGTGTCAGAGAGATGTTCAGAATGATGACCTTGCAAAATCTTTAACTGTCAAAAATTCAACTGTGCTCACTAGATTTTACCTTTGAAATCAGGAAAGTAGAATTGAACACATTAAGATTATCAACAATAAGAAAGATAGCAAAAGAATATTCAAATCACCAGAATGTCAACAGAGCATTCAATTAATAGAGGTTTTAGGAACTTTTTTGATTTTTCCTAAAGCTGCTTCCTTTATACTTGTCGAGGAAGCTAATTTAGGAGGAACTAGAACGTATGCTTCTTATTGCTGACCACATGCTAGAAATATATAGCCCCACCTCTTAGATTATGACAGAGCACCATCCTAAGAAAAGACAGTGGGTAAAAAATCCTCAACTGGGAGTCAGGACACCTGGACTTTAGACCTAATTTTGTCAAAGAATTAGTGTGTGACTTTGGTCAAGTCACCTCTGTCTAGGTCTCAGTTTCCATCTGTAAAATTAGAAGCATTTTTACAAGCATGGTACAAGTTGTGTTTCTCAACCTGGACATCAGCTAAGAGTTGGGAAGTATTACATAGGAGATCTGAGAAATGAGGAGAAGGTTTAGAAATGCCACTGTGGTGAGTGGGATGGAGAAACAATCAGGGACGTGTTAAAGGATTGCCTTGGTGCAGTGAAAGCCCAGTTGAGATTCTGTAACATAAATCTGCAGTTGATCCAGTTAGCATTATTTTAGGATTTTCTGCAGTTCTGTTCAGTAGCACGTGAATAACAGTAAAGGCTATGGATAGTGGGAATAACCCAAGACTGGGGCTCAGCAGGGCATGACTGGCAATAGACTAAGGGGGCAAAAGGCTCAAATATGGAGGAGGGTGTAGAGTTGACCTGGCTCACCAAAGGGTTGAGATAGGAAAGGGGAAAGAGTAGTGCAGGTGGTGGTAAGTATCTGGTAAAGAAGTGAGGGATGAAGGAACTGGTGAGGACAAAAAACAGGATAAGGCATAAAAAAGATAAAATGATAAGATTAAGAGTAGATAAAAGAACTTCAGAGTTAACATGGAAGTAGCACACTGTGTGGGGTGGGAGCATTTCTTTTTTTAGCTAAGGTGGAGGGGCAGGTCATGGGAAATGAGTAAATTGAGGAACTGGGAAGTTATGGTGTTTGAAAGAGTATTTTGTATGTATGTTGAACTCCTTTAGTATGATGGAAAGAGTTGGGGTGGAGAGAAAGACTGTGATCCAGGCACTGAAATCATTGAGAAAGACAGTGTTCTGGGTAGTGTGGTTAAATAATGACTACCAGAATCATGACTGGATGATAAACTTCAATTGAATGAACCTCAAAGGAGGAGAGGTTACTAAATGATATTGGCAGTAAGAGTCTGGAATTAGAAATAGGGAACGAGGAGTATTCTGGCTATGCCACCTCAACTAAGGAGTTAAGAGAGGGTTATGGGTAAAAGTACAAACAGTATTGGAAAGAGTGGCCAGGGATGCAGTGTCATCAGAAGGAAGGCAGGTCTCAACTAGAACTAGAAGAGGGAGTGGGAAAGGAAAAGGTTTAAGATGAAAGGAAGTTTGTTAGTTATGGGGCAGGCATTCCAAAGAGCACAGTCAAAGGGGCATGGAGATATGAAATGGAATATTTGATAGGGCTGACTTGAGGAGGGTGTTGTTGTTCGTCCTTCGTTCTCGAAGAAGTGAATTGGATTTAAGTGAGGCAGGCCTGTGTAAAGTCATCAGCCTCACTCTGTCCTCCAGAGTCATGTGAATCCAGTGGAAAGACATAGGTCAGGACAACTGATGATGGTCCCTGAGGAGTGTGTGTGAGTGAGTGAGAGAGAGAGAGGGAAGGAGGGAGGGAGAGAGGGAGAGGGAGAGATTATGATGGGGGTGGGGCATGCTAACCACTGAAGAGTGAATCCACACAGAATATCAGTGGCTGGAAAGTGATCTGTTGAGGGAAGCAGGAGACTAAATTCTTAAAGGCCCTCCCTTGAGGTCCAAACTTATAGCAGGTGGTAGTGCTGCATCCTATGAGGCCCAAGATGTCCACCTCACTGCAGGGCAGGTGAAGGTAATGGTTTGGGAGGATCCAGAGAGGAGGCAGATGCTGGTAATTCTAGGTGGGTTTGATCTAAGCAAAGCCTCCAGAGCACTGGAAAGGGCACAGGCAGGCATCCTGGGGCAGGGCTCACACAAGGCTCTCTGGGAAGTCTTTGGAGCAGCGGAAGATAGGAGAGAATATATTCCAGGCCAAGGAAACAACCAATACAAGACTAGTCAAACAGGTAGGAAGAGGACCAGGAAAGAACAATGCCATAAAAAGCCAGGAAAGAAAGTATCTAGGAGGTAGGAGTAATCAACAGTATCAGATGCCATAAAGAGGTCAAGAAAAAGACTAAAAAGAGGCCTTTAGATTTGTCAGATAATAGATCATTGGTACCTTTGCAGAGAGCCATTTCAGTTAAGTGATGAGATGAAACTAGATTGCAAAGAGTTTAGAAGAGACTGAGAAGTAGAGGGATTTAGTGTAATTTTTTTTACTAAAAAGATTGACTGAGAAAGAGGAGAGATATAGGAAAATAAAGGGAATGGTAAGATCAAGTGAGGGTATTTTAAGGATGGGAGCTTTGGGTTTGTTTGTAGGAATCTGGGAAGGAAGTGCAAGATAGGGAGAGATGAAAGATTAGTGAGACAGAACGAGTGACTGAGTAGGCAATATGCCGGAGAAAATGGGAGGGGATCGGATCAAGGGTACACATAGAGGGGTTGATCTTGTCAGGATTGGTTACCTCTTCATCAGAGACCAGAACAAAGGATGGAATTCTGGGAGGTGCTATCAAGGGGCTATGAGACGAGGAGGAGAAAAGAAGGAACTCTTGGAGAATGATCTCGATTTTTTTCAGTAAAATATAAAGTGAGGACCTGACCTGAGAGGGTAGAAGAAGGGGGGGAAGGAATAAGCATTTATTAAGTACCAATTATGTGCCAGGCACTGTGCTAAGCACTTTACAAATATTATCTCCTATGATCCTCACAACAATCTTGGGTGGTAGGTGCTGTTATCATCCCCATTTTACAGTTGAGGAAAATAAGGTTGATAAAGGTGAAGTGACTTGCCTAGGGTCACACTAGTAAGCTAGTAAGTAATTTGAGCCCAAGTCATCCTGACTCCGGGCCTATTACCATATACACTGTCTCCTCTTGCTGCCAAGAAGGCAGTGTTGCAAGAGATTTGAAGGAGGAGATTTGGAATGGCCGGCCACATTTCAGAATTCTTTTTTTTGTCTTTTTTTTATTTTTAGTTTACAACACTCGGTTCTACATAATTTTGAATTCCAGATTTTCTTCCCTCCCTCCCCGCCCCCCGCCCGAAGACGTCATGGAGCATTGAACTTCTTTACACACTAGTCAAGTTGTGGAGAAGAATTATGACCAATAGAATGAATCAGGAGAAAGAAGAAACAGAATAAAAAAAAAACACCCAAAAACAAAAACAAAAGAGAGGAAAAAAAAGGAAAAAAAAGGTGAGTATAAAGTGTGCCTCCATCTGCATTCAGACTCCATAGTTCTTTCTCTGGATGTAGATAGCATTCTCCATCGTGAGTTCTTTGGAGTTGTCTTTGCACCTTGTGTTGCTGAGAAGAGCAAAGTCTTTCAGGGTTCGTCCTCACAGAATCCATATATCTGTGGTTGTGTATAATGTTCTCCAGCCTCTGCTCTGCTCACTCAGCATTATATCATATAGATTTTTCCAGGTTGTTACGAAGTCTGTATCATCCCTATTTCTTATCGCACAATAGTATTCCATCACCTTCATATACCACAGCTTGTTCAGCCATTCCCCAGTTGATGGGCATCCCCTTGATTTCCAATTCTTAGCTACCACAAAAAGAGCTGCTATAAATATTTTTGTACACATGCGTCCTTTTCCCGCTTGTGTGATCTCTTTGGGATACAACCCTAGTAGTGGTATTACATTTCAGAATTCTTGATCATGGAAGTAGAACATACAGGTGGTGCAAGATCAAGGGTGTGACCATCCCTGTGTGGGATTGAGTAGGTCATGGGAATTGAGTAGATTGAGGAATTTGGAAATTAGGATATTAGAGGGAAACCTAATATATATGTTGAAGTCCACCAATATGAACACAAAAGCTAAGGTGGAGAGGGAGATTGTGAACCAGTCACTAGTCTCTTTGAGAAAGGAGAAAGAATGTTTTGGTGATTGGTGGAGAACAGCTACCAGTCTCTGGATTGGATGATGTTTGGATAGCATGAACCTCAGTGGATTTGAGATTGTTGAATGACGGCAGCTTATAAAATTTAATTTTCAAGAAGATGATAGTTTAGGTTTCTAATTTTACAAACAAACAAGCTGAGGAACAAAAACGTTGGGACATGCCCTAAGTAAAATGGTGGCACAGCTGGGATTCAAATCCAAGTCTCCTGATTCCTAGTTAAGTGTTCCTCCCATTGTACTCTGTCTGTTTTCAGTCCTTTTCCCCAGGAGAGCCTGGCAGGACTCCAAATACATAGAGCATGTCACACTTTCAAATGGTCTTGAAGTAATTCAGGGATAGGTTTTCCTCAGGGAATCAAATTCAGTTTTTCCTTACCAATGGGCCATAAGAATATAACTCAAATACATACATATATATTTATACATATGTATATATGTGTGTGTATGTGTATACATATCTATTTAATCTCTCTTTCCCCTCTGTTCTTCCCTCCCTCCCTTCTTCTCTCCTCTCTTCTCTTCTTTCTCCCTCTCTCTCCCCTCTCCCTCTCACAATCTCTCTCTCTCTCTCTCTCTCTCTCTCTCTCTCTCTCTCTCTCTCTCTCTCCACACACACACACACACACACACACACACACACACACACACCCCAACCTCCAAAAACAACAGGAACATGATGTTCCCAAACTGCTCCTTCCTTATTGTTAGTCAAAGTTATCTGAAGTACTTTCGATATTGTGAAATCCTAAAATGGACTTGTACAAAGTACCCTTCAGGGGAAAGGCGAAGGAGTATGAGTGATTGTAAAGCTGACTTGAGGAACTGGGCAGAAATAGTGCCTGAGCCAGCACCAATGTCAACATTCTCTTGGCTCAGGCCTGCCCATTAATTCCACTCAGTCAATGAACTAAGACTAGAGGCTTCCCTTGGAACATAAACAAAAACTCTGAGGGAGTTGAGTGATGGTGGGGTACAGGCAATGTTTACATAGGATCCTTAATTAAGAGATCATCTAAACTCATCTTATGGTGATATAAACCACCTTATTTTACAGATAAGGAGTTGCAGGCTCCCAGGATTTCTGGCTGTAAGGAGAAATGGCCGTGACCATGCAAATGGTGTCAAGGGAAGATCTGACAATCTTGTGATCCTGTAAGTAGATCCTTCTATTCTGAACCCAAATCTCATCCAATATCATCATCTCACAGATGAGGAAACTGAGGTCCAGAGGTGGAAGTGATGTGCCCAAGGTCCACACAAGTGAGCAACAAGGACTCCTCAGTCCTATTCCAGGACTCTTTGCACTCCACCATACTTCCTTGTTCTAGCTGTGTCACCCTGGCCAAGTCAATTAACCCGCTTGCCTCAGGTTCCTTACCTGTAAAATAGGGGTAATAATAGCACCCACCTGCCAGGGTTGTTGTGAAGATTAAATCAGAAAATAGTTGTAAAGCATTTAGTGCAGTGCCTGGCACATAGTGAGCACTATATAAACATTAGCTCTTGTTGTCATTGTTGTTGGATATAGGGCTTCGCTCATTTTGGAGTCCAACGTGTGCTACTTCATCCTTATGGAGAACTCATCTCAGAGCTTGTGGGAGTGCTCTCTGGATCACCAGAGACGTTAAGTGACTTGCCGGTTCGTGGTCATGCCCCCAAGACTGGTCAGAGGCAGCGTTTGAACCAGGTTTTCTGACTCCCAAGGCCATCTCTCACAAACTTTCTGCCTCCTATACCACACCTCTCAGTCCTGGTCGGAGCAAGTGCTTGATAAGAGGTTGTGGAAAGCAACTGAGTTGAACTCCCTGACCGCTTCATGATGAAAAAGTCTCTGAAAAGCCCATCAGTTCTGATACTGGTTGTTTTGTTTTACTTTTTTCTTGTTTACTGATAGTACTGAGAAGGTGGGGAGGGGGCTGCAGGACTCAGGGGTGGACCAGGGGGCAGTTAGCACCTAGTGTTGAAAGGTTGGTTCTGCGGACATGCTTCAAGTGCCCCATTAACAACTTAAGCTGGTGGTGGCTCATTGCTTTGGCACTTCCACCATAGTATTTAGGGGAACCAGATAATGGGAGGAGCTTGTGGCATATTGGATTAAACCAACCTATAGATAATGGTGACAAGAGGGCCTAGGATTAGTGTAAGGGAAAGACTATTTGAGTCACAGCATAGCTTCCAAGCCCACAGTGTTGAGACTTGTTTCTTCATCTTATTCAGGTGGTCATGTGTCTTGGAATTAGAATGGTAGCTATCATTCAATTCAACACCCCCACTTCACAGATGGGAAAGCTAAGTCTAGAGAAGGGAGTGACTTGCCAAAGATAGCACAGGTAGCAGATAGAGGGTTTAAACCCAGGTCTACTCATTCTAAATGCAAAGCTCTTTCTGCCATGGTGCACTGTCTGTTTTGGTTTCTGGTGGTGGTTCATGCCAAAAAATAAAAATCAGCTTCTCAGAAGAGGTATCATGTTGGGGGGGAGGTGTGGATCAATGGTTCCAGGCACAGCAGAAGAACAGCAGATTGCATGAATCACATAATTTCCCATTTGAGATTTCAGTGGACACCTAGTCCAACTCACACCTGAATGAGAATCTCTTCTTCAAAATATTTAGCCTTGGCTTGAGGACTTCCAATGAGAAGGAGGCCCATCCCACTTTTCCATAGCTTTAATTAGAAAGTTTTTCCTCCCATCAAACCTAAATCTGCCTCTTTGCAACCTTTGCCCATTGCTCCTGGAATAAAGCTTAATCCCTCTTGTATGTGACACCCTTTAAGTACTTAAAGGCAAATATCTTAACTTCCTAAGTCTCCTCTTCTCCAGGGTAAATATCCCTGGTTCCTCTTATTGATTTTCATAAAACTTGATCTTGAGACTCTTTACCATCTTGGTTGACCTCTGCTGGTCAACCTTCTTATCAATATCTTTCCTCAGCCCAGAACTGAACATAATATATCAGATGTGGTCTGACGGAAAATTACAGCAGGATTATCTTCTTATACCTAGAAGCTATACTTTCTTAATAGAGCTCATGCCATCTCATACCGTGGACTCACAATGAGTTTGCAATCCATTAAAACCCTTAGATCTTATAAGAAAAAAATCTTTTAATCATTGTATAATTATGCCATTTAAATACAGTCTTGTACTTGAGAAATTAAGTTCTTGAACCTATGTAAATCTTTACATTTGTCCCAATTAAATGCTGTATTATGAGTCAGCATGATTTTCTAACCTGTTATCTAGTGTGTTAACTACCTTTCCTAGATTTGGGTGATTTGCAAAGCTGATTTATTTGCTGCCTATCCCTTTGACCAAGTCTTGGGGAAAAATGTTAGCCAACACAGGGTCAACCATAGATTCCCCCAAGGCACTTCTCAGGACATCTTATTTTAAGATGGAATCAAACCATTGATGACTAATCTCTGAGTCTGACCATTCAGCTGGTTCTAAATCCATTTCACTGTACTATTGCCAAACCTCTATCTCTCAATCTCTTCCACAGAAATCACATGAGAGACTTCAGTGCTTTGGTAAATAAATGGGCAAACTAAATTGACAGCATTCCTCTAATCTACCAGTTTGATAATGCTGTGAAAAAAGGAAATAAAATTAGTCTGGTATGGCTTGCTCTTGCTGAAACAATGCTGGCTTTTTGTGATCGATGCTTCCTTTTCTAAATGTTTACCAAGCATCTCTTTAATAGGTTCTAGAATTTCCCCAGAAATCAGCATCAAATTCCCTGGACTGTAGTTTGCAAATTCCAATCTTTGTCCTCTTTCTTCCCCCCACATCAGAACAACATTTGCCTTGCTTTAATAATGTACTTCTCCTTTTCTCTTAAGATCTTTCAAATATCACTGACTGGTTCAGCAATCACTTCCAACAAACAATTCTTTCAATACTCAAGGGTATATGGTTCATGGGGCCCAGGTGACTTGGATTTATCAAGAACAGTTAAAATCTCTCTCATTACCTCCTTACTTGAGCATTGATCTTCCCAGTCCAAAGATCACTCTTCTTGGTAGAGAAAACAAAAACAGAGCAGAATTGAGCAGCTCTTCTCTTGGTCCTGAGTTATCATCCTGCCATGCACCTCAAGCAGCAGCCCCATTCCTTCTCTTGTCTTCTACTTCTCCCCAAGGCAGATTCAAAAGGATCTTTTTTTGTTATCTTTCTTTTCCCATCCTCCACTTTGTTCTGAGCATTAGCATTCCTGGTACCATTCTAATAGGACAAGGAAGCTTTCATATTCATCTCTTCTGTCTTCTGTATTTATATTTTAAACATCTAAATTAGTTGGCAAGTACTCTGTGTATTCACATGGGCCTCTTCAAACAAGTACAGTTTTTCTTGCCATGTTCCCCATAGAGGACATTCCAGTTCTTGCCTCTGTATCTTTACCCAGACTTAAATAATCTTCCCTTTCATCTTTGCCTCTTGGAATCCCTGGCTCCCTTCAAGGCTCAACTCAAGTACCAGGTCCTTCAAGAAGTCTTTACTGGGTCCTACAATTATTGGCACCCTCCCCTTATGAAATAATTATGCATTTATGTTGTATACATCTTGTATTTACTTATCTCTGAATATACTGTAGCCTCATAGAAGAAAGTAAGCTTCTTGAGGGCAGGGGCTGCCCTACTTTTGTATCCCTGACACCTAGCACAGTGCCTGGCAAACAGCAGGTTTTTAGTAAGTGCTTATTGATTGTTTTTTCATCCTAGTTATTTTACTTTGAGTCTTTGTAATTTAATTCTTGAGAGTATCCCAAATTCCTGGGCTATTACTGTATAATTTTAATTTATGGTATCCTGCCTATCCTTCCTTTGAGTCCTTTGAAATTACAGACTCTAAGGGAGAATAGTTACTTCATAGGATTTCCATCATTTCCACCCTTGCAACCAGTTCTTTTCTATTGGTGATAATCATATCTAGAATTGTTGGTTCCTCTAGCTTTTAAAAGATTAAATTATCCTTAAAATAGTCAAGAACTTATTAACTCTTTTGATTTTTGGCAGAGAGAGGCAGGGAGAGAGGAGAGGAGAGGAGGAGGAAGAAGGGAGGAGGATATCAGTAGGTGTCTGGACTATTAAAATCTCCACTACTACTATATTATGCCTTTGTGCCACACGTGCTCTTTTTCCTGAATTCCTCGTCTATTTCCTCTTTCTGTCCAGGTGGTCTGTAGCATATTCCCGTTATAAAAACATTCATTTCTTCCTCCAATGATCTTTACTCAAATGATCTCAGCTATGCTTCCCCCAATGCTAATTCTGGATTTCCTTTTAATAAATACTGCTAACCCCACCATATCTCCACTTTTACTTATCCAATTCTTCTTAAATAAGGTATGTACCTATGCGACACATTCCAGGTATGAGTTTCATTCTACCAAACGTCAATGATACGTATGATGTCAAATTTATCTCCTCATGTCAGGGCCTTTAGTTCATCTCTTGTTCTCTAAAATCTAGGCTTTTGAATATAAACTTTTAAGGCCATGGGTTTTACTACTGGCTATATTTTATATTTTGTTTCTTATGAGCTTCTTATGTCTCAAAAATTACTTTTCCTTCATTGCAGCTTCTTTCCTTGGTATCTAAGTTGGTGGATATATATATATATATATATATATATATATACATACACATACATACATATACATGTATATATATATATATATATATATATACATATATGTATAGTGTCTTTCTTCTCCCATCCTTTTTAGTTTAAAGTGCCTTTGATTAGATTTGCAAGATATAAGGCAGACACATTCTTACCTGCTTTTGTAGGCGTACTCCATCCTGACTATGAATCTGCATTCCTATATTTTAAGCAATGTTTCAGAAACACAAATCCTATTCTCAGACATTGTCTTCTTAACCAGCTGTTCACCTCTCAGATTAGTTTTTCTTTTCTGTATCTTTTGCCTTGAGTGGATAGCAATAATGAAAACACAACTTGTGCCCCTTGCTGCTTGTGCCACTTCTTGCCCAAGACTACATAATTTTTGGCAATTCTTTCTAAACTCCTTCTGGCAGTACCATTTGTACCCACATGAATTACCAGAAGTGGGCTGTAGCTATCTGTTTCGACAACTTCTCTGTTATCTCTTGGATACATGCTCCAGGAAGACATCAGGCCTCTCTAGTGCTACTGGGTTGACCAATTACTGCCTCAGTTCTCCTCGGCAGGCAGTCACCACTACTTCATCTTTGTCTAATCTTTACTTCTGTCCTCTGGAGCCAAATAGAACATGTCTAGCCTCTCTTCCATATGACAAACCTTTCCAGTGCTCAAAGACTATTATTCTGTCTCCTGATCTCTTATTTTTCCCAAGAGAAACATTTCCAATTCCTTCAACTGATCCTTGTATGGCATGATCCTGAGGTCCATTTTTTTTCTGGCTTCCCACTTCTCAGTGGATTGTCAATGTCCTCCTTAAAATGTCATATCCAGAACTGAATATATTAATTCTATATGGAGTCCAATCAGTGCAGAGTACAATGGAACAATCAATTCCTTTAAACTCTACACTGTCTCTATTAATTCAGCCTAAGATCATATTAGCTATATGCCATATATTTATCCTATACCACAACAGGTATGTGCTATATCTCTCTGTTGACTCATACTGCGTGCAATTTGTAAAAACCTCCATATCTTTTTTTAGATGCACTTCTACCTAGGCATACCTCCCCTATCTTGAACTTGTAAAGTTGGTCTTTTGAATTAAAGTACACATCTCTATCTTTAGTCCTAATACATATTTCCATAATTCCATAATTTCTTCCTATTAGCTTGGTCTAATGCTCTATCTAGTCAATGATCTTTCAGATTCAGAATTTGTCATTCGGTATTATCATTCCCAGCTTTGTCTTACCTGCAGATTTGATGAGCATGCCATCCATTCTACCTGAGTGCTAAGCCTGAGGCTCAACCTTGACTTATCCAAGTTATTGATAAAAATGTTAATTGCATTTTTATGGAGATGTCGAATGGGGGTGTTTCAGGGATCTGTGCTATATGTTATTTAATATTTTTTATCAATGATTTGGTTAAAACACTAGGTTAGGGAAGCTTCCAGAGAAAAGTCATTATTTTAATGACCCACACTGGTTTTTGGGGGGTTGATTGTTTCATTTTTCGGAGCTGCTGTTATGAACACCTAATATGCATTTGGATCTTAGATTTGATTACCCTATGATCTCTGTCTTGACTCTGCATGACCTCCAATTTACTTTCTCAGTCAGAACTTGGAAAATATCATCTTTATCACTAGTAGCACTTGGATCATCCCTTCTAATGGGCAGGAACACCTTCCAGCTTTGAAATTCTATGTTTCAAGGTTCTTTCTAGTTTTAACATTCTATGTTCCAAGGTCCCTTCCAATGCTAATATTCTTATGTTCTAGGGTCATGTCTAAGATTCTATATTTCAAAGTTCTTTCCAGCTCCAACATTCTGTGTTCTAAGGTCCCTCCCAGCTCTGGCATTGTGTTCTAAGGCCCCTTATAGCTCTGACATTCTATATTCTAAGGGCCCCCTCTACTCTGACATTCTATATTCTAAGGTCCTTTCCAGGTCTAATATTTGAGTTCTAAGGGCCCTCCCAGCTCTGCCGTTCATTCTTCTAAGGTCCTTTCAGCTCTGATATTCTATCTTCCAAGATCCCTTCCAGTTCTGAAATTCTGTGTTTTAAGGTCCTTCCCAGCCCCCAAAGTCTATGCTCTGTGATCTCTTCTAGCTCTGACATTCTATATTCTAAGGTTCTTGCTCTGACGTTCTATAATTTTGAAGTTTTTCTTATATAGGTTTTCTGTTTTCCTTTCTCTTTGATTCTGCATATGTAACTTCCCCCTCTAATAGTATATTTCTCTCTTTTCTAGCTACACAAATCTTTGCTAACTTTCGAAACCCAGGTAAGTCACTTCTCTTCCATAAAGCCTTCCTAGACTACTCCAGGTCATAGTCACCTCTTCTTCCCCCTCGCTCTACTTCTCCAACATTCGCCATCTGTATCATTAATTGGGCTATCCTTTTGTACTGCTTTATGACATCTTTATTAGTATCTCAAACTGTTATTTATATTCGTATTGACTTTTCACAGAATATATAGCACTCTTATTTACAAAGTATTTTATACTTGTGATCTCATTATATCCTCACAACAATACTATGAGGTGCCAGTGAAAGGATTATTATCCCCATTATGTAGAAGAGGAAGCTGCAGGTCAGAGAGATTAAGTCCAAGGCTCATAGTTATTAAGTTTATGGTCTTTTCTCTCCAAGTAGATTGTAATCTCCTAGAGGGCAGGACCTTTGTATGTATTTGTATCTGCCATAGTCCCTAGCACAAAGTCTTGCATACAGTAGTTGTTAATTAGATTTAATTCAATAAAATTTTATTAAGCACCTACTTGTAGAGTCCTGTGTCAGGCACTGGATCAAGGATGGAGACACAGTCCATTCCTTCATGGAGTTCCTGACACAGTCATGGAAGGCAATGCATGCACTTATCTCAATATATCAAAGACCCACTGATTTAAAATTGGCAGATCTTCCCTCCAGTAGTTCTGACTACAACCCTATGAGCTGCAGAGCTGAGAAAAATTTATCACCTGGTGGTCTATTTTCTGGCCAGGAGCCTCTCTGTACTTAGTTAGGCTGGTCCTTAGATGAAAGACACCCAGTCCATTGCCAGGGACATGCTCGAAGCCTGCAAGAACTTGTGTGCCCTTGGCACACTCTTCAAGAATTCCGGGTCACCTCTAAACCATAATGGGGCATTTGAAGAGGATTTCAGTGCAGGGACACATATCCCTACCACTCTATTATACAATACCTCATGGTAAGCAGGTTAGGGAGATGCAAACAAAGGTTTTTGCCATGTGGTAGAGGGGAAGGTCTTTACTGACTGGGAGATGAGGGAAGCCTTCACCGAGAAGGTGACACCTGAAGTGGGCTTTGAAGGAAGGGTAAGGTGTCAATGGACAACAATGTTGGGAGTTGGGTGGAGTCAGGCTCTACTGGTTTAGAGAACACAGTGAGCAAAGGCCTTTAGTAAGCAACAGTTAAATCAGAACAGCTGAGAGCTGGTGAGGGACAGTGGCACTTCCACCAGGGGACAGCTTACCTAGAGGTAACAAGTTTTCCGAAGCATTGATATAAACAACAGAGTCAAAGTGCCTGAAGTCCTTTTCCTTAGCCTGAAGGGATAGGATGACAAGACAAAACAAAGCAAAGTACAGTATTATTTCCATTACAGGAAAACTCAGTGGACTTCAGTGCAATGTTCCATGGAAAGCTATGTCTTATTAAGTATAGTAGAACTCAATTATAAAGCCATTTACTCTACCCCAAATCTAATTACTCTCCTAGTCACATCAGATTCCTTGTGTACATAATTCTGTAGAGGTCATTGCACCCAATATAATAGGGAAAGCCTGAAAAGGTGTGAGTGGGAATCATACTGGGTGAAATTCTAGAGGGGCAGCATATTAAAGAAAGAATGCTGGACTGCTGGGTTTAAATTTTGACTCTGCCATCTATTACCTTGTGACCCTAGGCAAGTGACCCCCTTCTCCTTGGCCAGGCAAACCCCTCTACATGTGCCCTCCATTCCATTCCCATCCCATTCCGCCTTCATCGGCCGACTGTTCCCTCTATCGTTCCCACCTTCTCTCTAATCTTCAGCCTCTCCCCAGCTACTAGTCCCTTCTCTGCTGCCTAAAAATATGTTCATGTCTTCCCCATCTTTAAACCACCCCCTCGATATGATGATGCCCACTAGTTTTCATCCCATATCTCTCTTCTCCCTCTCTCTATTACATTCTTTGGGAAATTCAACTATGCTCCGTGCCTCGACTCCCTCCCTTCTCATTCTTTTCCACACTCTCTGCATCTCATCACTCAACTGAAACTGCTCCTCCCAAAGTTACTAGTGATCTGACTCAATCTTTCTTGATTGCTCTGAAGCCTCTGATACTGTTAATCATTTTATTCTCCTGGATATTTTGTCCTCACTAGGTTTTCATGACAGTGCTCTCTCCTGGTTTCTCTCCCATCTCTCTGACCACTCTTCTTGGCCTCCTTTGCTGTGTCTACATCCAGGTGACACTCATTAACCATAGGTATCCCCCAAAGCTATGTCCTAGGCCTTCTCTTCTCTCTATATACTATCTTGTTTGCTGGTGTCATCAGCTCCCATGGGTTCAATTATCATGCATTTATTCAGATAATTCCCAGATTTATATATCCATCCCTAGTTTCTCTCCTGAATTTCAGTCTCACACCAACAAGTTCCTTTTTGATTTCTTGAAACGGATGTATTACAGACATCTCAAACTCAACATATCCAAAACAAAGCCTCTTTCCTCCCCAAACCTCTCTCTTCCCAGCTTCCCTATTAGTGTTGAAGGAACCACCATCTTCCTCACATCGACCTTCACAATATCTCCTCTGTCATCCCATTTTCTCTTTTCACATGGCCATCGTTTTCAGACAGGTCCTCATCATTTTGTGCCTGAATGATTATTGTGTAGTCTTCTGATTGGTCCCTCCTACCTCAGTCTATGCCCACTCCAAAGTGATTTTCCTAAAGTGCAGGTCTGATCACATTACCTCTCTACTTAATGAATCCCAGTCACTTCCTATGAACTCCAGTATCAAGTAAAAACCCTCTCTTTGGCTTTTAAAGTCCTTCACAACATGGCCTTTCCTACCTTTCCAATCTTCTTACTTCCAACACCCCCTTCCTCCCCACAATACTCTTCTATTCAGTGACACTGTCATGCTTGCTGTTCCTCAGACGAATTAGCAAGCATTTATTAAGTGCCTAATACATGCCAGGCATTGTGCTAAATGCTGGGGATGCAAAGAATGGCCAAAGATAGTCCCTGCTCTCATAGGAGCTCACAGTCTAACAGGGGAGACAACATATAAACAACTATGTGCAAATTAAATAAATTGGAGAAAATCGACTGAGGAAAGGCACCAGCATTAAAGGGGATTAGGAAATGCAGAAGGTGGGACTTCCATGTTCCTTGCCTACAACACTCTTATCTCCTGACTCTGTCTTTGTACTGGCTGTTCCTCATACCTGGAAGGTTCTCCCTCTTTTTTTTTTTGGGAGGGGAGTAGGCAGGGCAATTAGGGTTAAGTGACTTCCCCAAGGTCACACAGCTGGTAAGTGTATCAAGTGTCTGAGGCCAAATTTGAACTCAGGTCCTCCTGACTCTAGGGCTGGTGCTCTACTCACTGCACCACCTAGCTGCCCCCTGTTCTCCCTCTTTATATCTGCTTCCCTGGCTTCCTTCAAGACTCAGCTTAAATCCCACCTTCTGGAGTCTTTTCCTGGTTTCTGCCCCCCCACCCCCTCCTCCTACCCAAGTGCTAGAGCCTTTCCTTTGAAACCACCTTGCATTTACCTTGTATATACCTTCTATGTATTTACATAGTTATTTACATGTTGTTTCATTAGACTGTGAACTCCCTGAGAGCAGAGACTCATGTCTTTGCCTTTCCTTGTATACCCCAGAACTTAGCAAAGTGCCTGGCACACAGTAGGCATTTAATAGATTCTTTTTGGCTGACAACCCACAAACATCTCTGGGCCTCAGTTTGCCCAACTATCAAAATGTGGGGATTAGACTAAATAATCTGTAAAGTTCCTTTCATCTCCAGATCTTAACAATCTGGCCTCTTTCCTCTGTTCTGCCACTTATTAACTGGATGTCCTTAAGCAAATCCTTTAAACCTCCCTGAGTCTCAAGTTTCTTTATCTGTAAAATGGGACAGCCAGGCCTTGTATGACTGATCTCACTGAATTATTGGGAGGAAATTATTTTCAAAATCTTAAACTATCATAGAAATTGGAGCAATGTGGTTTACTATCCTTTTCTGAGTCTCCATTTCCTTATCTGAAATTGGGAATAACACTTTCACTGCAGGGTTGTTTTTAATAATATCTCAGATAAATCAGTTAAACCTTTCTAAGTTACAATCTCTTCATCTATAAGAAATGACCAGAATCATTCCTTTTGTATTTACCGACTGGGTAGGACTATTGTGAGGATCAAACAAGATATATGAGAGAGTTCTATACTCTATAAATATGAGGGATTATTATACAATTTGTCTAAGGTCTAACATCTGCTATGCCCGTGACCCTCCCTTTTTTCAATGTGATTCAGCACTATACCAATCTGTTCCAATACACACCATTGTTCCAGAGCAGGCCTTACCAACTTGAGGCATACTTACCCCTGGGGGAAATGAGAAGCTTATCAAGAGGGTAAAGGGAATTATTTAGTAAATAATTACATTAGCCTACTGAATGTAATTAGTTGATTTATTTTATTTCTTAAGCGCATATGCTTGACAAATTCTAGAATGTATTTCCTTTCCTACTGAATAAAAGCAACAAGAAAGTTCACAAAAAGCCAAAGGTCACAGGGATGGAAAAAGATTAGGACCCCTTGTTCCACAGCAGAGTAGGAGTGGACAAAGTCTCCTGTTCCCACCTTTAGAAATATTGAGAACACTTAACAGTTAGCCCAGACATACATCTTTTCAACATGGTTGATGAAGGAGTATGCTTTGCTTGACTATAAATATTTGTTATCACTGTTGGGTTTTTTCTCTTTTTCCTTCTCAGTGGAGAGAGAGAGAGAGAGAGAGAGAGAGAGAGAGAGAGGGAGGGAGAGAGCAGAAGCAACAGGGAGAAAAATAAATGTTTGTTAATTGAAAAAAGATATCAATAAAAACTTTATTTCACACACACACACACACACACACACACACGCACGCACAAAACCTTTGGGGAGAGGTTGTACAAGTGCTACTATTTCAAATGTGAAAAATTAACATTGAGAAAGGAGAAGTAAATTTGAACAATATCTTAAAACTAGCATCAGAACAAGGATGTGGACCCAGAACTTCTGACCCCAAATCTAGGATTTCATGACTACATGAAAACATGTTTGAGGACTTCAATGATCCATGAGTTTGTTATGTGAGTACGCTACACTAATAAAGACCACAGCTCCCTGGCAGCTTATGGATCATTTTAAGAGTTGTTAGGCCCATATAAATCAGGACCCTGGAGGCCAGTCCTTTGGTGAGGAGCTTCTCCACCCAGAGCTGGGCTGGTGCTCATACACCACACACCTATAGGCTGTCCCTCGGCCTTGTTTTTTCTTATTTAATTTTTCTTATTTTCTTATTTATTTCTCTACTGGTCTGTAGGAGCCAGGGCCTTTCCCATGCTATGTCAAAGCAAAAATAAACCTTCACTTGTGTAGAAGATTTTATGTTTTACAAAGGGCATTATTCTTTACAAAGTGTTTTAAAGCTTATAAATCCCTTTGTAGTTTGTAAGGTTTTGTAGTTTTCAGTTTATAATGTACAGTTTACATTGTGCTACATAGCTCCAGGGATTCATGCTCAGCCCTATGCCTTTTAATATTTTGTCAATGACTTGGAGTGAGGCAGGGACAGAATGCTTTATCAGATCTGGAGATGACAGTCTGACAGAGCTAGCACCCAAAAAGGTCTTGAGAGGCAAGAGCTGTAGTGAACAAGGATCAATTTCCTAAGTACAAGATGGGGGCAGGATGGTTAGCAGTTTGTAAAAAATCTGGGGGGTTTTAGTGGGCTGCAAACTCAATGTGAGCCAGCAGTATGGTGGGACATGGCAGCCCCCAAAGCTAACACCATCTTGGGCTCTGTGAAGGGAGGCCTGCCTTCTGAGAATCAGGAGGTAATGAAGGCCTAATCATAGCTTACCCTGTACAGAGCTCATCTGGAAGGTTGGTTCGGTTCTGGGCACCCCAGTTTCAAGATACTGATGAACTCAAGAACCTCTGAAGAGAGCTACCAGGATGGATGGGGAAGGGTCTTGAGTCCATGTGTCATGAGGATCAGATGAAGTGGAGAATGCTTAATCAAAGGAAGAGAAGACTGGGGGAACCCGAGAGCTGTCTTTAAGTATTGAAGTCACCTATGGAAGGGAGATTACACTTGTTCAGCTGGGCCCTAGAGAACAGAACCAGGATCGGCGGGTAGAAAGTGGCAAAAAGGCAAATTTAGGCTTGGAGTGAGGAAAACTTCCTAACAATCAGAGCTGTCTAACAGTGGAACGGGCCCCTGCGGGAGGCAGCGTGGCCCTCCTCCACGGAGGTCTTCATGGGGGGTGGGGGTGGGGCGAGGATTTTAGTGACATCGTTACTACTCTAATTGCTACTATGGGTCCTGTTGTTATTATTACAATTATTATCATTATTACTCCTGTTATTAATTAGGATTCCTTTGGGTTATGGGCTGGGCTAGATAGTTTCTTCTAACTCTAAAAATTTTTGATTCTGTGAAATATTTTCATGTTGTCTCACTGGATCTTCAGAGTGGGTAGCCCAGGGAGAATCATTATCCTCACTTTAGAAAGGGCAGCTAGATGGCAAGCGGATAGACGGCTGGGCCTGGAGTCAGGAGGACTCATCTTCATGAGTTCTATTACTTAGCTATAGGACCCTGGGTAAGTCACTTAACTCTGTTTTGCCTCAGTTTTCTCATGTGTAAAATGAGCTGGAGAAGGAAGTAGCAAACTGCTCTAGTATCTTTGCCAAGAAAATCCCAAATGGGGTCATGGAGAGTTGAACACAACTGGAAATGACTAAACAACACTTTGCAGAAGACCAGAGAGGGTATCCGGTGTGTCCAAGCAGTAGGCCCAGGCCCTGGAACTCAGGCCTCCCACATCTTAGCCCACTATTCCTTCTGTGGCACCACAATCAGGTCCTGCCAAACGAAGTTGCCAAAGGAGATAAACTGCAGCATATTTTCTGTTGGGATCAGAGCGCAGCCTTGGCAGAGACTGTAAGAACAGTTTCTACTTACTTTTGCAATCTTCTGGCCGCTGATATTCACAGTACACAAATCTGTAGGTCTCTTTACACTGTGGTGCTTCAGCTGGAAAAACAAACAACAGTTAGTGCTTTTTATTGCCACTCAGAACAACAAAGGAGTTCTTTGTTCAAAGTATGACACTGGAGGCCTTCCCAAAATGCCAAATGTACGCAGGGTAATGTCATTCAGCCCAAAGCAGTATACATACAGCACCGCCCTTTGGAGTTGTGCAAAAAAAAAAAAAAAAAAAAAAAAATATCCCAAATCCTCCCAGACAGAGATAGAAGAGATGGATCTCATAACGCAGGACACGGAGCTCACTTAATCCAGCCTTTTAGGTCCGGTTCAATTCAATTCAACAAGAGACAAAAAATGCAATCTTCCCTGCCCTCAAGAAGCTTACATTCTCCTAGAAAGGTAGAATTTGCACACAGATAAGTAAATACAAACTAATTTCAGAAGGGAGAGGGCACTGACAATGGGGTGGATCAGGAAGGGCCTCACATAGGAAGTATGAACTCAGCTGAACTTTCAAGGAAGCTAGGGATTCTAAGGGGAGGGAGTGCATTCTAGGCATGGGTGGGGCGGGGGCAGCCTGTGCAAAGATATGGAGGTAGGAAGTGGTATGTGCCAGTTTGGGGAACAATTAGCAGGTCAGTTTGGCTGTGACATAGAATGTGTGAAGGGAAGTAATATGAAACAAATACTGAAAAATAGTTGGGAATCAGCTTGCAGAGGGCCTTAAAACGTCAGGTCGAGGGGTTTATCTTTGATCCTAGATGCAGTAGGAGGCCGCTGAAAGTTTTTGAGGAGAGGACTGATACGGTCAGGCCTCTGTCTTAGAAGTCTGGTAGCCCTGTAGTGAATGGATTGGAGAGGGTGGAGACAAGAGGCATGGAGACCAGTTTAAGTAAGCTAGTGCAATTAACAACGCATTAAGATCGTGAGGACCTAAGCCAGGCCTTCAGTGTCACACTTTGAATAAAGAACTCTCCTAAGTGGAGAGAAGGTACCAATGTGAGTGAGGAATGTCATGGAAGGAGAACTGGTAACTGATAGAATGTGGGAGATAAGGAAAAGGGAAGGATCAAAGATAATTTCGAAGGACAAACCTAGGGAACTGGAAAGATGGCAGGGTCTAGGGAACTGATCTAGGGAAGTCTGAAGGAGGGAAGGATTGGGGTGGGGTGGGGAGGAATATAAGGAATCCTATCTATAATGCTGATGGGATATGCAGGGCAAGATTTACAGTAGCAGACAGGTGGTGCTGCAGGACTGTGGTTGCCCCCTAAATCCACTCTCTTCTTCAAATTTCCCTATTTCTGTTTTTTGTCGGTAACGTTGAGTTGTTTCAGTTGTGTCTGACTCTTCGTGACCCCATTTGGGATTTTCTTGGCAAAGCTACTGAAGTGGTTTGCCATTTCCTTCTCCAGTTCATTTTACAGAAACTGACTTGCCCAGGGTCACATATCATGGAAGTGTCTGAGGATGGGTTTGAACTCAGGAAATTGAATCTTTCTGACTCCAGGTCTGGTGCTCTATCGAATGTCACTTCACTGTCCTATTTCTTTCTATTTACAGTACCACTATCTTTTCAGTCACCCAGGTTCAAATACTCAACATAATGCATGACTCTTTCCTCTGAGCCCTCACCTTCCTCCCTCCACATAATGAATTGTGAAGATTTGTTGATTCTACTTCCTTAATCTCTCACATCTCTTCTCTCCTCTCACAGAGAATTTGAGCCTTCATCACTTCTCACTTTCTTGCACCTACTGCCAGAGCCTTCTAACTGGGCTCCTAGCTTGTGGCCTCCCCTTCTCCCCCCACTCCAATTCTCCAATTCATCCACACACAGCTGCCAAAATTATCTTTTAAAACCAAAAGTCAGACCATGTCACTCTTTTGCTGGAGAATCTGCAATGCTTTTAGGACAAGGGTTCTCAATCTGGGATCCGTAGATTCTTCCACCCCTCCACCCCGCCCCCCACAAGGTTTGTGGATCATTTTCAGAAGGTTTGTGAATTTGTTTTTTCAATACCTTGATAACTGCATATCAATTATAATTGGTTTCCTTTTCATCCTACATATTTTATTTTATGCATTTCAAAGCATTATTCTGAAAATAATAATGCTCTTCACCGGACTAACTGCCAAAGGTATTTTCATTCTTAAAGAGTTTAAGAACTCTTAAGATCAATGGCAGTTTCTTAGTGTAGCACGTAAAGACCTTCACAATCTCACTTTAGCCTACCTTTCCAGGCTTATTTCTCCATGAACTTTACATTTCAGCCAAACTGGCCGACTCTGAACTCAGAAGCCATATCTGGCCTCTGTGGTTTTGGACAAACTGTCCCCTGTACCTGGAATGTACTTCATCTTTATCTCTACCTCTTAGAAACCTTAGCTTCTTTCAAGGCTCAGGTTCTGATTCCCCTAGTTCTTTGTTCTCTCTCCCACCTTAAATAATCATTTATATACTTATTCGCTTACATATTACATTCTCACCACCCCACCCCCATGTAAAAAAGGGATTGTTTTTTGTTTTGCATTTGTATGCCTAGGACCTAAAGCAGTGCCTGGCATGTGTATTAAGTAGGCACTTAAGAAATGCTCGTTTTTCTGGATTAGAGCAGAGATTTTTAACCTTTTATGATGTTATGGACTCCCCTGGCAGTCTGGTGAAATATGTGGACCCCTTCTTAGAATAATGTCTCTATGCACATTAAATAAAATATATAGGATTACAAAAGAAATCGATTTCTTGTGTATGGTTACACACACAAGTACGCAGACCTCAGATTAAGAATCTTAGATTAGAGAGAGATTAAGACTGGATACATAATTTTAGGAGATGATAAGTGAACCTTGATGAAAGAGAATAGAGAGACAAAAAGCTAATAAGTATGGAGTCTTAGAGGGCTGCCATATTTATTGGGTGGCAGATGGATGATGATATAGTAAAAGAGACTAGGGAGACATAGTCAGGCAGATAGAGGAGAACCAATTCAAAACTGTTTTAAAAAGGAGGAAACTGAGCCCAATGAAGAGAAGAAGATTGCCCAATATTATACCCAATCAGCAAAGTGCTGGAACTATATGCTTGTCTGATATCAGGCAGGTTAAGTCTTTTCCCACTCTATCATGGCACCTTCCCCATCGCTTCCCATACTAATTGATGACCTATGTCAAGTTATTAGCATGACTCAAAACAGCAGTCATATAGCCATCTAAAAGGAATTTATTTGGACCTAAAGGCCATTCATTTATTCATACATTCAACATTTGTTGAATACCAAGTGGCATCAATATCTAGCCACTAGGTACATGGCACAAAACTCATAAATTATAGAATTGGAAAGGAATATTACAGATCTGGTTAATGATAAGACAGGAGCCTGACCATATCATTCCTCTCCTCAAAAACTTTCAGTGGCCTCCTTCTGTGTCTAGGATAAAAGATAAACTCCTCAGCCTGACATCTTAAGGACCTCGGCAAGCTGGTTCCCAACTACTTTTCCATGTTTATTTCATACTACTTCCCTCTACGTATAACTAAAGTATGATTTATCATAATCTAAGAAATGATCATCCTATCTCTGACTGCATATCTCCAGTGATAGGAAGCTTACTATATCACAAGGCAGTCCGTTCCATTATGGAACGGCTAATTTTTAGGAAGTTTCTCTTTATGTTGAGCTAAATTCTGACTCCCTGTAACTTTAATAATTCAATTAAATAAACTTGTATTAAATATAGGGCCTTGTGCTTAGCAGTAAGGATAGTTCTGTCACCAGCCCTGACCTTTCTTCTGAGCTCCAGATCCACATCTCTGACAAATTACAGAAAATTTCTTCCTGCATATCTCACTGGTACCTCAAACTCAACATATTCCAAGGCCAAATGCATTATCTTTTTAAAAAGCCTTTATCATAAACTTGATAACCACCCACAAGGACAAATAAGATAAACATACAAAAAGAAATAAAATTATACATGAGCCATTAATATAGAGTTCAATATTTTAAGAAAAACCAAATAAATACATGAAAAATAACCCACCAAAAATCTGTTTACCTTATATTCTCTTCTAAGTCTATTTGATATCTTTGTTTATTGTTCTATGGAAGGGGAGGTAGTCAGTTGATTCACTGACCAATTTGATGAGTTCTTCAAGTGTTAAAATTATAGGATACCCTTTTATTTGGTGCTATCAGAGGAGGCACCTTCCCATGAAATATAGACATGCCCACTGGGACCTTTCTGACAAGATACAGGGAATTCAGGCTGATTCATGGACAGACTCAGGGGGAATGACCTCTCATTGTAGGACTGTCCCTCCATGCAGTAGAGCCTTCCATCTTTTTTTGCTTGCTCCCACTCTTTGACTTGGAGAAGACAAATAAGTATATAGTAGAGTATACTTGCATTATTGAAGGAGCAGAAGAAGGAACTTATGTCCATGTGCAATTTTCACCGCCCCCCCCAGGAATAAATGATGAAAACCTACAGCCAAAAGACATGGCAGAGGTGGACATGTGCTTACACTCAACTCAAGAGGAAACTATGATGAAACAATTTCTAACTCCTAGGAGAAATTAATGGTGACTCAATGGCAAAAGCTTATGGAGATCTGCACGTTTGTCTCAATGGGCCAAGAGGGGAGTTCCTGGACCTCAAATTCCTGGTAACTTTCTGTCTTTCTATTTGTTTTCCTGACCACAGGCTGGAGACCTAAGAATGGACTTTCCCAGTCCATAAGATGACAGTAATTGGGACACTGATAGAATTTCTGCAAAAGCACATAGCACATAGCACAAAAGCCTGAAGAGAAATTTTCCCTGCAATTACTTCTTCAGTAACCCAATTTTGGGGTTTTTGAGTTTGGGGAAAAGACCTAGATTCTAAAACTCCAGGAGTTTTTAATCTGGTATCTGTGAACTTATTTCTTCAAATATTCTGATGACTATATTCCAACATAATTGATTTCCTTTGTAATCCTATGTATTTTATTTTATGCATTTTAAAACATTATTCTGGGAAAGGGTTGAGACTGCCTCAGGAGTCCATCACACACAGACACAGACACAGACACAGACACAGACACACACACACACACAGAATCTCTATCCTAGAGAGAGAGAGAAGGAGATTTCCCAATGCATCATGATTGTTGGACAAAGAAGAGGCTCATCTACCTAGTTTCTGCACAGTATCCTACTTGAGAAGCAGAGCCAATAAATTACTTGAGACAGTGGAGCTCCAAAAGGAAAGGGGCTGCTTGATCAGTAATCCCCAGGAGCAAGTTTATTTTTCAGGAGGACTATAAACCATAAGGTGGCGCTGGACATCCATCAATGACCCCAGGAGAGAGAGGGTTTTCAATGGAATGTCCAGGTTGAATCATCATTAGATAAGAAAGATTGTAGAGGATGGATACAGAGGTATTGATTGTAGAATATCTTCTTTGGAAAGGAGAAATCTGAGAAGCTGAAGTAGAAGAGGGGTTAGAACTTACGGCAGGGATCTCACTCTAGTAAATGCTGACAAAAGGGAGAATTTTGTAGTATCTGGTTAGGGCACATAATCTTTTTATTTCAGCTAAGTGACTATTATGTCAATATGGTCTGGCTCCTAGAGGGAAATTAAAGGGGCTCAAGGAACACCCTTCCAGGAAGAATGAAGTATTCCTTTAAAAATAAAAGAAATAGGTAAACATGAAAGGAAAAAAGAAAATGGCTCTGAAGAGGGGAATCTTGACCAGTGTCAGTCAGTCAATAAATATTTATTAAGAGCCTACTGTCTGCCAGGCATTGTGCTAAGCACTGAATTCAGTACTTACCAAAGTGCCTGGCACAACGTAGGCACTTAATAAATGTTTATTGATCGATCGACTCCTAAATGCTCATTTGCTTCATCTGTTGAATGGGGGAATATTAATATTTGTTATCCCTACTATAAGAGGTTGTTAAACGAATAATGAGATTATAAATGCAAAGTTTTTTATGAACTAAAATAGTATGAAAATTCCACCTGTTTCCCTTCAATACTTTGATGGATCTGTAGTCTCACCCATGTAGTCCCACCCCAATGTTGTGGATCACACCTATCCATGCCTTCTCAACCTACAAGAATCTTGTCTATGTATTCAAATAAATTCTCCCGTAAGTCCCATGATGTTTTATATTGAATAGCCAGATGAATTCATGGCTTCATTCCCCCTATGGCTGTCTCCTGATGCACAAATCTCTTATGCTTAAGTTTTAAACTCCATTTAGTTAAAACTGGCTGCTGAAACTTTCCAGTAAGCTTGTTGATATGGCATAACAGTAATTTTACCTTCCTCATCCTGAATAAGTTTTCCTGGTTAATTTTTAGAAACCCCACATTTACTATTGGTCCAGACAGTCAGTCAATGAACATTAATTAAGTGCCTGCTACATGATGGACGCTGTGCTAAGTGCTGGGGATACAAAAGAAAAGGCAAAAGAAAGTCCCTACTCTCAAGGAGCTCTCAATCTAATAGGGGAGACAACTAGCAAACAAATATGTATTCACAAACTATGTATGCAGAATACGAAATACTTAAAAGAGGGAAGGCATTAGAATTGAGAGGGATTGCTCCCTAACCCTATTGGCCCACCCGTAATGTGATATGCCATGGCAGACCCTTTGCCTGAAAACCCTAGACTAGAGTCCTCAAGGGCTCTGGGCTTTCAATCAGAAACAATTTATTTTACATTTATAATCTCATTATCCTTATAACATATCATGGCATCACCTCCTTGATGTCATGGTTCTCTTTGACAAAAAAGGACAAACAGCAGCAGCATCCTTGTAACAACCTCTTGAGGTAAGGAGTATAAATATTTTTAACCCTAGTTGACAGATTCAGTCCAGACCACCACCCAGCGTATTGCCTCAAGGGACAGTGGGAGCAAGGGAAGCCATATGTGACTCTACTACTGACAGAATTGCTTTACCATCCTGTGCTGCAATTGGCTGTATCAATAAACCATTCTAACCCAGCCCAGTGCCATTCACTACAACTGTACTTGAAATTGGTATGACATGTGGGCAACAAGGAACCTCACTTGTTATCTCTTGTTCCTGCTACGTAATTGGCTGACTGCTGGATGTACATCCCTTTGTTGATGTCTCTCTTATGTCACTGTTGGTAATACATCGCAGCCTATTTACTCTCACTATGGTCTCTCTCATTTGCATGACCTATCCACATTAATTCTTTAATTCTGCATTTTAAATACGATTTTGAGAAGAGACTGATGTTTCACTGGTCTGTCTACAGAGTCCATGGCAAAGAAAGTTAAGGATCCCTATTCTAGAGGAAAAAGAAGGAGATTTCACAATGTATCATGTTTCTTGGACAAAGAGGAGGATCATCCACCTAGTGGATGCCATCATTCTCTAAGATTATAAATTGGAGTAAAGGGTCCAGTATTCATTGTTGGAAGAAATTTCCTCAAGGAGTTCCTTCTATCAAGGAAATCATAGGTCCAGACCCAATCTGATTTTTTAAATAGCAATAACGTCTATGAATTTTTTTACTCCAAGAATTTGGCATTTCACATATCTTAAGGATCATCTTTCAATGCATTAAAACTATATTGTTTATGTATACTTGGTTTAGTTCAGCTATTCCTCCTGTTGTTATTTTCTTTGGTGACATTTCTACCTCCTCATAAAGAACATGGTAGATTAGGGTGTCAAAATCAAAATCACAATCTTTTATGGAAAAAGTTTTTTTTTTCAAAAAAATGAAGGTTTTGGCAGAAGAGGCAGCCTCGCATAGTAGGTAGAGAGTGGGTCTCAGTGTCAAAAAGACCTGGGTTCAAGTCCCCTGACACATACTTGTGTGTGATTCTGTTCAAGTCACTTAACCTCTCAATGTCCCCCAGACTACTCTAAGGATAAGCTATATAACATTTGCTAATCTGCATTGAGAAGGGGAGTTTCTTTACTGGAACCTCCCTACACCTATGAAATCAGAGGTCCAGACCCTTGACCTAATTTCGATTTTAAAAAAATCATGACAAATCTTCATTTTTTATCTGTCTGCTTTCTCCTTATAGGTCCATCTTTAATGTTCTTGATGTGATCTGGCTTCATTGGATCTCTTACCAAGCATTCTGCAAATTTATTTTTCCTTGTACTGCTTCTTTTTTTGAGGCAATATTACTTAATATCTTCTATCTTCCTCCTGAGTAAGATTTTATATGTGAATTTATATTCTAAGCCAATGTTCCCCTTAGCTGTGAAACCCCTCTCACTTGGCAAGAAGGTCAAGAATTTTATAAAAGGTTAAGGTTCTTCTAGGCTTCTTGTTTTGCAACTAATTTACACTGATTAAATTTCCTCAAGAAGTGGTGATAATTTATGTCCCTGTCTGCCCTTTTGTCCATTTCCCATTTGTTGTGACTATAGCTTATTTATATAGGTTAGTTTACACATATCGCTGGTAAGCATATGTCATGGAGTTCAAAAATAGAAATTCCATATTCCAAAGGGGGAAAATTTGATTAGGGAGACCTCTGAACAACTGATTTACCCTAACAAAGTTGATGAAATTATGGATATAAAGGGCAAGAAACAGAGACAATGAATTGTTAAGTTATTAAACCAAATATTAAGAAATGTCTGTACTTTGTTGCCACTTTAGGGCTGAGGTATCAGTCATACCTCTAGTGTCCTTTTAAAAAGCATGACACTGTGTAAGTCAATAAACACATTTATAAATATAATTGCAGAAAGAGAATTGTGGAGTTATAGTGCAGGATGGTCATTCTGGAATCTGTTGTAAACTTTACTTAACATAATATAATAAAGGTGAAATTTCAGTGAAACATCATCTCCCTCTGTCCTTTGCCATTCAAAAACTAACAAACTGGGAAACTCCCCACTCACTTCCTTTCCTCCCCGACCCTCTTTGTCACTAGGAAGTAAGCCCTACATGCTTGGATTATGGGACTAAATGGAAGAGTCTGTCAACTGAGGTTTCAGGACTAGAATTAGTCTTCATACCAATAACTTATGTTTTAGAAAAGCAAATTGGGATGGAAAATGCTTTTACAATGCAATATTGTTGTTAAAGGCAAATCTTTTTCTGACTTATGTCCTGAAATAAATATCAACTAAATATGAAAAAAAAGCAAGACCCACTTTCTGGAGAGGATTCTGGGAAGATGGTGGAATAGGTCAGAAAATTCCAAGCTCTCCCCCCACTAACAAGACAAAATAGTGCCTTGGGGTAAACACAGAGCTTGGTAAAAATAAACAAGAGTTGGGGCAGAACAGTGGTCCTCCTGGGACAACTGGAAAAGATCCATAGAAAAATCTCAGGACCAAGGTTTGGTCCCTGTGAAATGTAAATACCACCAGGCTAGTTCCACCAAAATAGCAAGTGGTAAGCCCTGGGGCTAGCTGGGTTGGGAGGCAGCCTGGGCACCAGCCACAGGAATTTTCACCTCTTGAACAGTGCGGGGAGTCAAGTGTCTGTACAGGGGAAGATTAAGGAAACCTCTGCTGATAAGTGATGCCAGGCCCAGCTGTGCTGCTGAGATGTAGCCCTGGGCTAGAAGGAACCAGCATAAGCCTGGTGGGTGCAGAAGCAGTGGGGTGGGGACACTGCTGGCTGTGGGTACTTACAGGAAGGCAGAGTTCTTGGTTTTGGTTCCAGGCCAGAAGGAAGAACTGAAGGAGGATCTGAGGCCAGAGGCACCATCCCCCATACCTCAGGACTAGAGATGATTACAATATAAGCTTCTACAAATAAAAAAAAATGAATAGGCAAAGAAGAAAGAACCCAACTATAGAGAGTTACTATGGGAATAGAGAAGACTGGGGTTCATCTTTAGAGGAGGATACTGAAGCAAAAAAAAGCCTCTCCTAACCCAAAGAGTAATGTCAAATGGTCACCTGCTCAAAAAGAATTCATAGAAGAACTTTAAAAAGACTTTAACAATCAAATGAGAAAGATTGAGGGAAAAAAAAATTTTAAAAATAAGAACTTCAAGAAAAACAAGAAGATGATGAAAAGAAAGTCAACCAACTAGAAAAGGAGATCCAGAATCTTAAAGAAGAAAATGGCTCACTGAAAATTAGAACAGGGCAAGGGGAAGCCAGTGAAGTTATAAGAGACCAAGAAATAACAAAACAAAATATGAAGAATGAAAAAATAGAAAAGAGTATGAAACATCTCATAAGAAAACTGATCTGGAGAACAGATCAAGAAGAGGAAACATAAGAATAATCATACTACCTAAAAGCTATGATAAAAAAGAATCTTGATACAATAATACAAGAAATAATTGAAGAAAATTGTCCTGAAGCATTAGAACAAGAGCGGAAAGTAGAAATAGAAAAAAAACCCGAAAGAGATCCTATGAGGAGAACATACAGGAATATTATAGTGAAATCCCCAAACTCCCAGCTCAAGGAGAAAATATTATGAGCAACAAGAAAAAAAAAAACCAATTCAAACACAATTAGAATCACACAAAACCTAGCAGCAGTGACACTACAAGACCGCAGGTCTTGGAACACTATATATTGAAAAGCAAAAGTAGAGGGGCTGTGGCTGAAAATACCATATCCAGAAAAGTTAAGCATAATCCTGAGTGGAAAAAAAAGAAAATTCAGTGAATTGCCAGACTTTCAGGATTTTGTTGCAAAAAACCCTGAACTTAATAGGTTTGACATACAGATCCAAGAGAAATATAGGGTACACATCAAAGACTAATTATAAGGGACTCAGTAAGGACAGACTTTATTTTTGATATGAAGAAATGTAAAAAGTAGGTCTAATATTGTTATTAGTAATTGAGTAGTTTGAAAGAAAGATTGGGGTAGACCTGAGTATGATGTGATTCTAAAAAGTAAAACTGTTAAGGAAAAGGTAAAAAGTGTATTTATCTTATACAAATGAGGCACAAGAGGAAGAAATTACACAGAGGAATTTAGAGGGAAACCTACTCACATCCAATATGAGTTAAAGAGAGAACAATATATACATTTAGAAGGGAATAAACATCTTCTAAATTTATAAAGAAACAAGAGGGTGAGGGAATAGGATACGGAGAGGTATAGAAGGGTGTCTAGATTAACAGGAATGGGATAAAGAGGGAATAAATGGGGTAAAGAGGACAAAAAAAATAGGATGGTTTTATATAGATGCATATGAATATATGTTCATATATGAGTACAATTACAGATATCTAAGTATATGTATGTGTACGTAAATGTATGTGTATATGCATGTATATATGTTTATATATGTGCACATGTGTGTTATATGTGTGTATGTACATATATATACACACACACATACATACATATATATATATATATACACACATACATACATACATACATATATATATATATATATAATAGTAGCCTTCTTGGGGTGGGGTGGAGAGGAAGGGGGAAAAAACAAAGTAAAAATTGAACAACAGAGAACAAAAGAAAACTCGCAAGGAAGCAAAGAAAAGGTGGACAACTCTGAACATAATGCGTAGTATTTATTATATAGGCTTTCTCGAAATGGAAATTTATTGCTATATATTTTGAATCCTTTCTTACATTCTACTGTGCACGTGGCAATGCTTTTTTTTCTTATTTTGTATCCAAGTTTATAATTTGTTTCTTTTTCTTTTATTATTGTTTATTTAAGTTTATAATCAATTTAAAAAACACTTTCTAGGGAGGAGTTGAGATCAGTCCCTAAGGAATGTGAGTTCTGACAGTAGGGAAGAGAATTAGCTATGGAGGAGGATATAACTCTTGAGAGAGAAATTTTCTTTGTCTCTGCAGGTTGGTGGGGGAGGGGGACACCTTGTTTCCATCCCACCCCTCTTTGGTCATGGAGTTTTATAGCAGAATATTCAGGTGGGAGCATGCCCAGTCAGTGAAGGCATGAGACTAGACAAGCTTTGCAAGTAGAGAAAGAGTTAGCTCTGGCAGTAAATATTAATTACAGAGAGGGATAAGTAAAAGAGTTCAAATGAGCGCATTCAGCAGTGATGCTGGGCCCAGTGGGCATAGTTTGAGGGCAACATGAGAAGAAGAAGGACTTCAGAGCTCTGAAGTATCTGAAACATGAGTCACCTTGGCCACTCACTTATCTAAGAAAATAGAGGAGACTAGAATTTGAAAACTGAGGACCCTGGGGGCAGAGCTAAGATGGCAGCTAGAAAGCGGGGTCTTGCTTAAGCTCTCCCCCAAATCCCTTCAAACACCTGTAAAAATGGCTCTGAACAAATTCTAGAGCCGCAGAACCCACAAAACAGCAGAGGGAAGCAGGTCTCCAGCCCAGGACAGCCTAGATGGTCACTGGGAAGGATCTATTTCACAGTACTGGGAACGGAGTGCAGCCCAGCATGGGTTGCGCCAGGACCAACCAGACTGGGGGTCAGGCTGAGCAGGCCTGAAGGCCATGAATCATTGGGCTGTGGCAGTCACCAGACTTCTCAACCCACAAACGCCAAAGACCACAGAGCAGGTTAGTGGGAAAACTGCTGGATAGGGGTGAGAGAGGTCTGACCCCAGCCCTGGGGGTGGCAGAGGTGGCATGGTGGTAGTGGCGGCAGCAGCAGGAAGCTCCTGTGGCTGCTTCCAGAGCTCCAAATGTGATTGCTTCTGGCTCCTGGCTCACATGGTGGGAGGAATCAAGCAGCAGATCAGAGCGGGAGTGCAAGGAGCACTTTGTGGGCACAGAGGCAGGTTCTCTTGTTGTGCCCTGCTTGGATCTGGGTCGTGGTCCTGGTTGGTGGTTCTTGGGGGAGGAGGAGCATTGCTATGGCAGAGCTTGCAGTGATGGTGGAATAGAAGTAGCTCTGAAAACAGCAGCGCAAAGGCCCCTAAAGCTTGGAACAAAGTGCTCTCTACTCTACAAGCAGTCATACCCTGACAAAAAGCTCAAAGGTTATGTAGTCGGCTGGGAACATGAACAGGCAGTGAAAAAGGATGCAGATTCAGACTCAGACTCTAGAATCTTTTTTTTTTTTTTTTGGTGACAAAGAAGATCAAAACATACAGCCAGAAGAAGTCAACAAAGTCAAAGAGCCTACATCAAAAGCCTCCAAGAAAAATGTGAATTGGTCTCAGGCCATGGAAGAGCTCAAAAAGGATTTGGAAAAGCAAGTAAGAGAAGTAGAGGAAAAATTGGGAAGAGAAATGAGAATGATGCGAGAAAGCCATGAAAAACAAGTCAATGCTTTGCTAAAGGAGACCCAAAAAATACTGAAGAAAATAACACCTTAAAAAGTAGACTAACCCAAATGTCGAAAGAGCTCCAAAAAGCCAATGAAGAGAAGAATGCCTTGAAGAATTAGCTGAATGGAAAAGGAGGTCCAAAAGACCACTGAAGAAAACACCAACTTAAAAATTAGATTGGAGGGGGCAGAACCAAGATGGCTGCATGAAGGCAGCATCTTACCGGAGCTCTCTCACAAGGTCTGTCAGATTCCTATAAAAAAGTGAATTTGAGCAGATTTGAGAGAGTCAGAAACCGTGAGCAGTCTGCGTGGGGCAAATTTCCGAGCCAGGAGAGTCTGAAAGGCCGAAGGCATGAACCTGTAGGCTCGGAGAGTGCTCGGTGTGGAGCTGCTCCAGACCAAAGCGGAGGCGGCTGGCCAGGAAATCCACGTGGGGGACAGGCTGGGAGAAAGCTGGGCGCCTGAAACTGGCGGAGATCCCCAGGCCTCCCAACACAGGATGGCAGTCTGTGGAAGCGAGGAGAGGCAGCGCAACGCCACTGGCTGGGAAACACCGACTCCTGAGGTTTGCAGCCCAAACGTATGAAACGCGGATTCTTGAACTTCTGGGAGGCATGATGGCCAGGTAAACGGCTCTAATCTCTCCCCTTCCCACTCAGAGAATTCCTCGGGGGGAAAAAAAGAACGCTGGAACTGAGCAGAAAGTAGTGGGGCTTCAGTGGTCAAATAGTAGAAGTTCATCAGTCCCAAAGGGGCAGAGTCGGCAGGGGTCAATGCCAGGAGCCCAGACATAATCTTGCTCCCCCAGGGGAAGTGCCAGACATCAGCTCAAACAACAAACAACTGAGACCATTGCTAAAAAGCAAGTGCTGGAGAGCACCCGTAGGGAGTGAGACGTCAGGGAGCCAGACCCCTCCCCCACACCTCAGGAAACTGAAGGCTATAATTCTAGACTCACAACCCCCCAGAATAAGAAAGCTGGGACAGAGAGCCCTGAGGCCCAAAGGCAGAAATTTGTTGTAACGCCAGGAAAAGGCAAAACAACAAACATGAAGAAGAATACAAAAAAACCGAGGACAATAGATTCTTTTTATGGAGACAGGCAGGATCAAAATACCAATATGGAAGAAGACAGCAATGACACTGTAGATACATCGGATACCTCAAAAGGTAGTATGAACTGGTCTCCAGCCCAAAAAGCATTGCTGGAAGAACTAAAGGAGGATTTTAAAAACCAAACTAGGGAACTAAAAGAAAAAATGGAAAAAAAATCCACTGATGAAATCAAGTCCCTAAAGAACAAGATTGGCGAAATGGCTATGGAGATTCAGCATCTAGAGAGAGAAAATGACACCCTGAGAGGCAAAATCAACCAATTGGAAAAGGAGACTCAAAAGCAAAATGAAAACACTAACTCATTAAAAATTAGAGTTGAGCAAGTGGAAGCTAATGAATCTATGAGGCACCAAGAAGTAGTAAAACAAAACGTAAAGAATGAAAAAATAGAAAAAAATGTGAAATATCTGATTGGCAAAACAACTGACCTGGAAAATAGATCCAGGAGAGACAATTTAAGAGTTATTGCTCTACCGGAAATCCACGATGAAAAAAAGAGCCTTGAGAGTATCTTCGAAGAAATTATCAAAGACAACTGCCCAGAGGTCCTAGAACCAGAGGGCAAAATAGTCATTGAAAGAATTCACCGATCACCGCCTGAAAGAGATCCCAAACTGAAAACACCAAGAAATATTATAGCCAAATTTCAGAACTATAAACTCAAGGAGAAAATACTGCAAGCAGCCAAAAAGAAGCAATTCAAATATCGTGGAACTACAGTCAGGATCACGCAGGATCTCTCAGCTTCCACATTAAAAGACAGGAGAAATTGGAATATGATATTCCAAAGGGCAAAGGAGCTGGGACTACAATCAAGGATCAACTACCCAGCAAAACTAAGAATAATTTTTCAGGCAAGGCGATGGACATTCAATGAAATAAGGGAATTCCAGACCTTCCTGATGAAAAGGCCAGAATTCAATGGAAAATTTGATCTCCAAATACAAAACTCAAGAGAGACATAAAAAGGTAACCGGGGGAAAAACCCCACAAGCCTTATTAACCAATAAGGGCAGGTTGTTTACATCTGTATGTGGGATTATATCATCTTATGTATGTTTCACATATATATATATATATATATATATATATATATATATATATATATATATATATATATATATATACATATATAAGTCAGTCTTGAGAATGGTACAGCTATTATGACAATTGAAAGGGATATACATAGGTTGTGAATGCCTGTATAAATTAATTGATGTAAAGATATAAAATATAAGTAAGAGATATAAAGGGAGGGCTATGAGAGAAGCGGTAAGGAGGTAGTAGAAAAGGGTAAATTACACCAAATGAAGTGGCACAAAAACATATTATAGTAGAGGGAAAGAAGGGAGGGAGAAGAGCAGTATTTGAGCTTTACTGTCATCTGATCTAGTTCAAGAAGGGAATAATATACCCTGATAAGTTTAGAAATCTAACTTGTCCTACGGGAAGTAGGAGGGGAAAGGGGGTAAAAAGGGAGGGGGGTGGTCAGAAGGGAGAGGAGGAGTAGCAAGTGGGAAATGGTAAGATAAGGGAGGGGAATAAAGAGGGAGGGTAAACTGAGGAAGGCGGCAGTCAAAAGCAAAACTTTGTTGAGGAGGAGAAGGGGAAAGGGAGAAATAAAAGCATAAACAGGGGGAATTAGGATGGAGAAAAAGACGCAGATAGAAATCATAACTCTGAACGTGCAGGGGATGAACATTCTTATAAAACAGAAGCAGATAGCAGAATGGATTAAAAACCATAATCCTACAATATGCTGTTTACAAGAAACACATTTGAAACAGGGGGATACACATAGGGTAAAGGTAAAAGGCTGGAGCAAAATATATTGTGCCTCAGCTAAAGTAAAAAAAGCAGGTGTAGCAATCCTAATCTCAGACAAAGCAAAAGTAAAGATAGATTTAATTAAAAGAGATAAGGAAGGACATTATATTCTGCTAAAAGGCACCATAAACAATGAAGCAGTATCATTCTTTAACATATATGGTATGGCATACAAATTCTTAGAGGAGAGATTAAGGGAGCTACTGGAAGAAATAGACAGTGTCTTTACAACTAGTATCTCTGATAAAGGCCTCATCTCTAAAATATACAGGGAACTGAGCCAAATATATAGGAATACAAGCCATTCCCCAATTGAGAAATGGTCAAAGGATATGAACAGGCAGTTTTCAGAGGAAGAAATTAAAGCTATCTATAGGCATATGAAAAAATGCTCTGGATCACTACTGATTAGAGAAATGCAAATCAAAACAACTCTTAGATACCACATCTCTCCTGTCAGATCGGCTAAAATAACAAAACAGGAAAATGATAAACGCTGGAAAGGATGTGGGGAAATTGGAACACTGTTACATTGCTGGTGGAGTTGTGAGCTGATCAAGCCATTTTGGAGAGCAGTTTGGAACTATGCCCAAAGGGCTATAAAAATGTTCATACCCTTTGACCCAGCAATACCACTTCTAGGGTTGTATCCCAAAGAAATCACACAAGCGGGAAAAGGACCCATATGTACAAAAATATTTATAGCGGATCTTTTTTGTGGTAGCCAAGAATTGGAAATCAAAGGGATGCCCATCAATTGGGGAATGGCTGAACAAGCTGTGGTATATGAAGGTAATGGAATACTATTGTGCCATAAGAAATGGGGATGATACGGACTTCGTAACAACCTGGAAAAACCTATACGACATAATGCTGAGTGAGCGGAGCAGAGCCAGGAGAACATTGTACACAGCCACAGATATATGGATTCTGTGAGGACCAACCCTGACATACTTTGCTCTTCTCAGCAACGTAAGGTGCAAGGACAACTCCAGAGGACTCACGTTGGAGAATGCTATCTTCATCCAGAGAAAGAACTGTGAAGTTTGAATACAGATTGAGGTGCGTTACATGCTCGCCTTTTTTGCTTCTCTTTTGTTTTTGTTTTTGGGTTGTTTTTTTTTTTGGTTCTTTTTCTTCTTTCTCATGATTCATTCCATTGGTCATAATTCTCCACAACTTGACTAGTGTATAAATTAATTCAAGGTGAAGTTATACATGGTAGTTATATGAGATTCCATGCCATCTTGGGGAAGGAGGGGGGAGGGAGGGGAGAAAATCTGGAACTCAAAATTATGTAGAACCGTGTGTGGTAAACTAAAAACAAACAAACAAACAAACAAACAAACAAATAAATAAATAAATAAATAAATAAAAAAAATTAGATTGGAGCAAGTGGAAACTAGTGACTTCATGAGAAATTTAGATATTATAAAACAGAACCAAAGGAATGAAAAAATGGAAGACAATGAAATATCTCATTGGAAAAACCACTGACCTGGAGAATAGATGCAGGAGAGATAATTTAAAAATTACTGGACTGCCTGAAAGCCATGATCAAAAAAAGAGCCTAGACAACATCTTTCAAGAAATTGTCAAGGAAAACTACCCTGATATTCTAGAACCAGAGGGTAAAATAGAAATTGAAAGAATCCATCTATCACCTCTTGAAAAAGATCCCCAAAAGAAAACTCCTAAGAATATTGTTGCGAAATTCCAGAATTCCCAGGACAAGGAGAAAATACTGCAAGCAGCCAGAAAGAAACAATTTGAGTATTGTGGAAACAATCAGGATAACACAAGATCTAGCAGCTTCTACATTAAGGGATTGAAGGGCTTGGAATATGATATTCTGGAGGTCAATGGAGCTAGGATTAAAACCAAGAATCACCTACCCAGCAAAACTGAGTATAATGCTCCAAGGCAAAATATGGATTTTTAACAAAATAGAGGACATTCAAGCTTTCTCAATGAAAAAAGCTGAATAGAAAATTTGACTTTCAAATACAAGAATCAAGAGAAGTATGAAAAGGTAAACAAGAAAAAGAAATCATAAGGGACTTACTAAAGTTGAACTGTTTTGTTTACATTCCTACATGGAAAGATGATGTGTGTAATTCATGAGACCTTTCTCAGTATTAGAGTAGTTGAAGGGAATATACATACATACATACATACATACATACATACATACATACATATGTATGTATGTATGTATAGACAGAGGGCACAGGGTGAGTTGAATATGAAGGGATGATATCTAAAAAAAATAAAATAAAATTAAGAGGTGAGAGAGGAATATATTGAGAGAGGGAGAAAGGGAGAGATAGAATGGGGTAAATTATCTCACATAAAAGTGGCAAGAAAAAGCAGTTCTATTGGAGAGGAAGAGGGGGCAGGTGAGGGGGAATGAGTGAATCTTGCTCTCATCAGATTTGACTTGAGGAGGGAATACCATACACACTCAATTGGGTATCTTACCCCACAGGAAAGTATGGGGAAGGGAATAAAAAAGGGGGGATGATAGAAGGGAGGGCAGATAGGGGGAGGAGGTAATCAAAAGCAAACACTTTCAAAAAGGGACAGGGTCAAGGGAGAAAACTGAATAAAGGGGGACAGGATAGGAAGGAGGGAAATATAGTTAGCCTTTCACAACATGATTATTGTGGAAGCGTTTTGTATAATGATACATGTGTGGCCTATGTTGAATTGCTTGCCTTCTTAGGGAAGGTGGGTGGGGAAGGAAGAGGGGAGAGAATTCGGAACTCAAAGTTTTAAAAGCAGATGCTCAAAAAAAAGTTGTTTTTGCATGCGACTGGGAAATAAGATATATAGGGAATAGGCATAGAAATCTACCCTGCCCTACAAAAAAGTAAGGGGAAAGGGGATGGGTGGGGGCACTGGAGTGACAGAAGGGAGGGTTGACTGGGGAACGGGGCAATCAGAATATATGCCATCTTGGAGTGGGGGGGAGGGTAGAAATGGGGAGAAAATTTGTAACTCAAAATCTTGTGGAAATCAATGTTGAGAACTAAAATATTAAATAATAAAATATGAAAAAAGGAAAGAAAAGAAAGAAAATTGAGGACCCCTGAACCCCAGAGCTTATTGAAAGTAATTGGGCAATTTCATTCTTAAGATATAAATTGCCTTGAAAAAGCTGAATTTGGAGACAAAGCCCAATCTACACAACACTTCTCTAAAGACAGTTTTGTAACAGAATCCCATATTAATATTGATTTACATGATGAGGCCTTTGCAAAGCTTCTGAAGAAATGGTCTTAACAGTTATACAACAAGTTGGCTGGTATCCAGTGCTTCTCTCCATTCCTCATCTTGCTGCTGCTCTTCCATTAATCAGGCAAAGGAAGGAATATGCAGGATTAAAGTCCTGGTCTTTGAGCCAGAGACTGAAACCAAGAGGGAAAATCTGTGAGCAGCTGGAGGAGGAAACCTGGCTCTTTCTTAAACCCTTAGTTCCAACCTGGGGAGCCACCTGCTCAAGTTAAACTACCAAGGTAGATGCTAGCATCAAACAAAATATTCAGTAGAGTAGATGGCACCAAAACGAAACGCAACTTAATTCCTAGGTACTAAATTGAACATCAGTCATGAAATAGCAAAAAACCATAAACCTAGGATGTTCACTTTCTCAGTATACATACTAATATTAGAAAATACAGAAGAGGCTAGCGTGTCCCCTATGCAAGGATAACATGTAAAATCATTAAGTATTTTATATTTTTAAAAGATAAGATCCAGTGCTGGTGGAGAGAGAGATAGAATGGGGTAAACTGGCCTTCTAATACACTTTTAGTGGGACTGTAGACATTATAGCAATATGAAATGAGTCACAGAAGTGATCACACCTTTTAGCCCTGTGTTTCATTGACAGCTTTTTAAGCCAAATGTGGCATAAAAAGGAAAGAAAAACTTATTTGTATAGAAATATTTATTATTTCATATTGTAATAGTGAGAAACTGGAAATAACCTATATTTCAAAACTTGGAAAATGTCTGAATAAATAATTATGCTATATTTACAACAGAATACATAAAAATGCTAAGTATAAAGCATGTAAGGAAATATGGAAACATCACCTTAAGAAATGGAAAGCAAAATCAGAACTAGAACACTGACTATATAAGAAAGGAAGAGGAAAGAAAGAGAGGAGAGGGGAGGAAAGGAAAAGAAACTAAGGACAGAGAAATTCAGAAAGACCAAGAGAGAGAGAAGAGATAAATGAAATTTGTTCTTCTTTTTTGCTTTTTGCTAATTCATTTTATTATATTTTGTTAAATGCTAAGGGTTCTCTTGTTGTGGACAGTTATCTAATATAGGGGGATGCAGCGAAAGCTGTTTTTAGGGGAAATTTTAATTCTAAGCACTTTCAACATCAAAAAAGAAAAAAGAACAGATCAATGGATATAATTTTTAAAACCCTAGAAAATCAACAAATTAAAAAAATGTGTGTGTGTGTTTGTCTCCTACATTGCAGGGTTGTTGTCAGGATCAAATGAGATCATGTGTGTGTATCTCTTACATGGCGGGGTTATTGTCAGGATCAAATGAGGTACTATTTATAAATCACTCAGCTTGGTGCCCAGAATAGTAGTTGCTGTACAAGTACTTATTCCCTTCCCCTTCCCTAAAACAGAAATTCTGAAAATCAAAGAAGAGATTAGCAAAATTGAGATGAAAAACTCCAACACTAAATTGACAAAAGTAGAAGCTGTTTAAAAAAAAATAGGTAAACTATTAGCTAGTTTGACTTTAAAAAATAAAGAAGAAAAGCAAACTACCAGTATCAAAAATGCAAAAAGGAGAATTCACAAGTATAAAAGAAATTATTAGAAACTATTTTGCTCAATTATGCGCCAATGTAAAACTGTAACAAATGAAATGGATGCATATTTATCAAAATACAAAAGTGTAAGGTTGTTCCTAGCATGGGAGTTCCTCACACTGGTGAAGTAACAGTTTCACACCAAAAAAAATTAGAAACAGTGATACATACACTCCCAGTCTCATGGTGTTGTTGTAAAGCTGAAGTGAGATAATATAGGTAAAATGTATTACAGACTTTCACATACTATACTGTACAAATGTAAGACATTATTGATCATGATGATGTATGTGATAGAAAGGGTAGAGGGGAGAAGAGGGAATATGCGTTTACCTAGAGCTGACCATGTCTGGCACTGTGCTAAGCACCAATTAAAAGTATGATCTCATTTGATCCTCACAGACACCTTGGGAGGTAGGTGTTATTATCAACCCTTTCAAAAGTTGAGGAAACTGAGGTAAACAGAGGTTGTGTGATTTGTCCATGGTCACACAGTTAGGTAATGTCTGAGTCCAGACTGGAATTTAGATCTTCCTGACTCCTGGCCCAGCACTCTGTGTGCTATGGCTCCACTTTGCTGCCTTTGAATCTAAACTGCTATTGGTTGTGACTGATGATGTATATTGTGGAGATAAAATGTATCATGGATAGCTAGGTGGTATAGTGGACAGACTGCCAGGCCTGGCGTCAGGAAGACTCATCTTCCTGAGTTCAAATTTGGTCTCAAACACTTAGTAGCTCTGTGATCCTGGGCAAGTCACTGAACCCTGTTTGCCTCAGTTTCCTTATCTGTAAAATAAGCTGGAGAAGGAAATGGCAAACCACTCTAGTATCTTTACCCAAGAAAGAAGAGTCAAACAGGACTGAACAACAAAACACAAAATGTCATAATGGCATGAGCCTGAGACTTGGATTCAGAACATCTGAGTCTGAGTCCCAGGTCTGGGAGTAGCTGAGTGACACTCACTGCCCCTTTCTGAACTTCAGTTTCCTTTTCTGCAAAATGGGCATAATAATGTTTCCCTATTGCCTACCTTATTGAATTATAGTCAGGATCAAATGACATAATGTAGTAAAGGGCTTTCTGACTAGCAATCTCTGGTTATAATAATTGCCAGTTAGTATTTATTTGGTCAAACAAGTGATACAGAAAATGACATACTATGATTTCAGAGGGGCAAGACCATCACCCAAGGCTTCATGGAAAAACTGGGACCTGAGGTGAATCTTAAAGGATGGAAATGAGTAGAAAGTGTGATACCTGAACCACCAGCTATTGCTAGAAAAACCCTGCCCCCAGACCCTAACTACAAACCCCAGTTTGCATAAGAAAAAAACAGACTGAGTTCTTGCCGTTTGGCTAGTGTTCTGGGCCCCCAAGACTTTTCCAAGGAATGTAAGCTAATTACCAGGAAAAGCCTAATGCCTAACGATCTTCCTTTGTCTAACTGAGTGGGCTCAGAGATGTCTCTATCTTATGTCAACAGACTGAGCTGGAGTGTCCCTTGGTCTGTCCATGGCCATTAAGGATGAAAGCCTTGGCCCTAGACATTATCTTGAATTATATGACTTCTGCCTTATCTTGAGCCTTCCTAGTTGTGGGAGTTATGGCAAGATGGACACAGGGATCCTGGGTTGTAATTTCAGTTGACACTTTGTCAGCTATCTGATATGTTGTATCTACAATCTATTAAGGAGGTTCCTTTTATCATGGTCATAAAAGGTACAGGCGTGCCGAGTCTGCAAAACGACATTTCAAGAGATAATTAACCACTGTATCCTGTATTCTCTATATAAACTACACTTCCACTTCTATGGAGGGCCGTTTGATTTGGGCAGATTTAATTGCCCCTAATTGATGCCGGCTAATAAACTTCTCCATTTAAAACTTATACTCTGTGGCATGTCTTGCTCGCTGTCTGTATAACAAAAGCATAAGAGAGAAGATGAGAGAGCATTCCACAGCACGGAATAGTACAACACAAGGTTTTGAGGTGGGAATGAGCCTGGGACATGTGAGAGACAGTAGAAAGTTTAGTCCAAGGTTCATGTAGGACAGTAGCAAGTAGTAAAATTGGAAACATAGACCCAAGATAGATGCGATGCTTAGTTAGAAGATAGCTAGTCTGCTAATTGCTTCATGTTTGTTAGTCTTTTTTTCCTCATTTATCTCTTTTTATTTTTAATAGTATTTTATTTTTCCCCCAACTACATGTAAAGACAATATTTAACATTCATGTTTTTTAAAAAATTGAGTTCCAAATTATCTCCCTCTCTCCCTTACCATTCCTTCCCTAAAAGGGTTACAATTTAACACAGGTTATATATTGCAATCATGCAAAACATATTTCCATATATTGGGAAAGAAGAAACAGGCCAAAAGACTCTTGAAAAAAATAATATGGAAATAGTATGCTTTGATCTGCATTCAGACTCCATCAGTTTTTTCTCTGGATGTGGATAGCATTTTCCATCATGAGTCCTTTGGAATTGTCTTGGATCATTGTATTTCTGAGAAGAGCTAGGTTATTCATAGATGATCATTGTATAATGTTGTTGATACTATGGTCAATGTTCTTCTGGTTTTGCTCACTTCACTTTGCATCAGGTCATGTGAGCCTTACCAGGTTTTTTTTGAAATCTGTCTGCTCAGATATAATGTAATACCACAATGGTATTACATTACATTCATATAACATAACTTGTTTAGTCATTCCCCAATTGATGGGCATATCCTCAATTCCCAATTCTTTGCCACCATCAAAAGAGCTGCTATAAGTACTTTTTGTACATGTAGGTCCTTTTTTCCTTTCAGTGATCTCTTTAGGGTATAGATCTAATAGTGAATTGTGGGATGAAAAGATATGCACAGTTCTATAGCCCTTTGGGCATAGTTCCAAATTGCTCTCCAGAATAGTTGGGTCAGTTCATAACTCCATCAACAATGCATTGCTGTCCCAATTTTCCTATGTCCTCTCCAAATTTATCATTTTCCTTCCCCATCATATTACTTAATCTGATAGGTGTAAGTGGTACCTCAGAGTTGTTTAATTTGCATTTCTCTAATCAACAGTGATTTAGAGCATTTCTTCATATGACCATAGGTAGCTTTAATTTCTTCATCTGAAAACTGCCTGTTCATGGTCTTTGACCAAATATCAATTGGAGAATGGATTGTATTCTTCTAAATTTGACTCAGTTCTCTATATATTTGAGAAATCAGAAATACTTGCTATAAAAATTGTTTCCCGACTTTCTGCCTTCCTTTTAGTCTTGGTTGCATTGGTTTTATTTGTGCAAAACCTTCTCAATTCAATATAACCAAAATGACCAATATTACATGTCATAATGGTCCCTAAACTATTTCTTGCTCTCCTAATTGGCTTATTATATCATCCTTTATATCTAAATCATGTACCCATTTTGACCTTATCTTGGTATATGGTGTAGGATGTTGGTCTATACCTAGTTTCTGCCATATTGTTTTCCCAGTAGTTTTTGTCATTTAGTGAGCTCTTATCCCTGAAGCTGAAGTCTTTGGGTTTATCAAACACTAGGTTACTATGGTAATTTACTATGATGTCTTATGTATTTAATCTATTCCACTAGTCTACCAGTCTATTTCTTAGCCATAACCAGATAGTTTTGATGGTTACCACTTTGTAATATAGTTTTAGATCTGATATGGCTAGGCCACCTTCCTCTGCATTTTTTTCATTAATTCCTTTGGTATTCTTGACCTTTTGTTTTTCAAGATAAAATTTGTTGCTATTTTTTCTTGCTCTATAAAATAATTTTTGGTAGTTTGGCATGGCACTGAATAAATAAATTAATTTAGGCAAAATTGTCATTTTTATTATATCATCTTGGTTTACCCACAAGCAATTGATATTTTTACTTGATAATTTCTTGAAAGATGATGTCTAGGCTCTTTTTTATCCTCCCACTTAATAGTATTTTATTTTTTCCAATTGCATGCAAAAATAGTTTCCAACATTCACTTTTACAAGATTTTGAGTTCCAAATTTTCCCCTTTCCCTTCCCTACCACAAGGCAGCATGCAATCTGATATAGGCTATACATGTACAATCATATTAAACATGTGAAAGAAGAATCAGAACAAAGGGGAAAAACTACAAGGAAAAAAAACAAACAAAAAGAAGAAAATAGTATGTTTTGATCTGCATTCAGATGCCACAGTTCTTTCTCTGGATACGGACAGCATTTTCCATCATGAGTCCCTTGGAATTGTCTCAAATCTCTGCATTGCTGAGAAGAGCTAAGTCTATCAAAGTTGGTCATCACACAACGTTTCTGTTACTGTGTACAATGTTCTTCTGATTCTGCTTGCTTCATTTAGCATCAGTTCACATAAGTCCAGATTTTTCTGAAATCTGTTAAGCTCTTTTTTTTTTATCATGACTTTCAGGTAGTCCAATCATTCTTAAATTATCTCTCCTGGATCTATTTTCTAGGTCAGTTGTTTTTCCAATAAGATAGTTCACATTTTCTTCTATTTTTCCATCCTTTTGATTTTGTTTGGTTCTTTCTTGATGTCTCATAAAGTCATTATGTTCCACCTGCCCAATTCTAACTTTTAAGGAATTATTTTTTTTCAGTGAGCTTTTGTATATCACTTTCCGTTTGGCCAATTCTACTTTTTAAGTTCTCTTCAGTGAATTTTTGTATATCTTTTTCCATTTGGCCAACTCTGCTTTTCAAGGCATTCTTCTCTTCACTGGACTTTTTTGCATCTTTTACCATTTGGCCTATTCTGTTTTTTAAGGTGTGATTTTTCTTCAGTATTTTTTGTGCCTCCTTTATCAAGCTGTGGACTCTATTTTTCATGACTTTCTTGCATCACTCTCATTTCTCTTCCCAATTTTTCCTCTACCTCTCTTACTTGATTTTTAAAGTCCTTTTTGAGCTCTTCCATGGCCTGAGTGAGATCAATTCATATTTTTCTTTGAGGCTTTGGATGCAGTGATTTTCACTTTGTGGCCTTCTTCTGAGTCTGTGTTTTGATCTTTCTTGTCATCACAGTAACTTTCTACAGTCACAAATTTTCTTTTCTGTTGTTTGCTCATTTTCCAGACTATTTCTTGACTTTTAATTCTATACTAAAGTGGGGCTCTGCTTCCCAAGTGGAGGGGCACTGTCCTAAGCTTAAGGTTTTTTGTGCAGCTGTTTTCAGAGGTAATTCTGGGGACCTGTAAGTTTTTGGCTCTTCCAAGGTGATATGAACTGTGGACAACTGTGTTTACTATTCTGCTATACTGTGCACTCCTGAGAGTCTTCCCATCCCAGTTTGATTTTTTTTATTAAAGGGGCTATCCCTTGGCTCATTTCTTAACCTGAATCCCAATTAAATCGAGACCTGTTAAAGACTGTAGCTTAAAAAGGCCAAGGTCTCCCACTGCTTCCTGGACCATCTCCAATTGTCCTGATCTATATCTGGCCACTAGATCCAGATGGCTCTGCAGGAGAAAATGAGGCTGGTGACTTTGCATAGCCCTCTCTCACTTAAATCAAACTCACTTGCAAGTCATGGCATCATCTCCCTGATGTCATGGTCCTCTTTGAGAACAAAGGACAAACCACACAACAACCTGTACTGTGCATTGTTGCATGCATGACCACAAGCACTCTATTCAGCCCTGGAATTGTGACCAGAGTCCTTGCTCCCTGGAAGCGGCAAGCTGGGCTGTGGTAGTGCTCCTCCTCACCCTGGGACTAAGACCTAGGACTGCGACCCATATACAAGTATAGGCAATGCAACAGAGTCCTACCCCTGGAGACAGCAAAGGGACCCCTGTAAATCACCTCCCGACCCATTTTCTAATCCCCTTACCATCTATCAGCTGAGAGGTCTGGAAATTGCCACTGTTGCCACTGATTTAGTCACCCTGAGGCCTGCTCCTGGTTTGCTAGGGCCCAATCTGTGCTGGTGCAACCTATGTTATACTGTGCTCCACTCTCACGCTGGTGCAACAGACCTTTCCTGCCAATCTTTTAAGTTGTCTTGGCCTGAAAAATTGTTTCATTCAGTTTTTATTTTTGTGGTTTCTGCTCCTCTAGAACTCTCTTGGAGACATTATTTAAAGGTATTTGGAGGGGTTTGGGGGAAAGCTCAAGCCTTTGCTCTGCTGTTGTGGCCCTGCCTCAATATTTTTCTAATTATTTAGATCTGACTTTATCTATGTGAAAAATGTTTTGTAATTGTGTTCATATAGTTCCTGAATTTGTCTTGGCAGGTAAACTCTAAAACATTTTATATTTTCTACAGTTATTTTTAAATGGAATTTCTCTATCTCTTGCTGCTGGACTTTTGTAGTAATATATAGTCATGCTGATGATTTATGTGGGTTTATTTTATATCCTACAATTTTGTTAAAGTTTTTAATTATTTCAACTAGCTTTTTGGTTGATTTCTAAGAACCTCTAAATATACCATTATTGCATCTGCAAAGAGTGATAGTTTTGTTTCCTCATTGCCTATTCTGATTCCTTCAGTTTTTTCTTCTTGTTTTATTGCTATAGCTAACATTTCCAGTACAATATTGAATAATAGCAGTGATAATGGACATTTTTGCTTTACCCCTGATCTTACTGAGAAGGCTTCTAGTTTATCCTCATTACAGACAATGCTTGCTAATGGTTTTAGATACATACTACTTATCATTCTAAGGAAAACTCAATTGATTCCTATACTCTCTAGTGTTTTAATAGGAATGGGTGCATCTATTGAGATAATCATATGATTTCTGTTGGTTTTGTTATTTCTATGGCTAATTATGCTGAGAGGTTTCCTAATATTGAAACAGTCTTGCATTTCTGGTATAAATCCCACCTAGTCATAGGGTATGATTCTGGTGATATATTACTGCATTTTCCTTGCTAGTATTTTATTTAAAATGTTTGCATCAATATTCATTAGGGAAATTGGGTCCATAATTTTCTTTCTCTGTTTTTAGATTTTCCTGGTTTAGGTATCAGCATCATATTGATGTCATAAAAGGAATTTGGTAGGACTCCTTCTTTGCTTATTTTCCCAAATAGTTTATATAGTATTGTTATTGTTCTTTAAATGTTTCATAGAATTTGCTTGTGAACCTGTTTGCCCTGGGGATTTTTTCTTAGGGAGTTCTTTGATGGCTTGTTCAATTTATTTTTCTAAGATGGAGTCATTTATGTGTTCTATTTCCTCTTCCATTAATCTGGGCAATTTATATTTTTAAAAATATTCATCCATTTTGCTTAGATTGTCAGATTTATTGGCATATAATTGGGCAAAATATTTCCTAATGATTGCTTTAATTTCTTCATTGGTGGTAAATTCCCCTTTTGATTTTTGAGACTGGAAATCTGGTTTTATTCTTTCTTTTTTAAATCAAATTCCAGTAGTTTATCTGTCTTACTGTGTGTTTTTTTCTTAATAAAACTAGCTCCTAGTTTTATTTATTGGCTCAATAATTTTCTTACTTTCAATTTTATTAATCTCACCTTTGGTTTTTAGGATTTCCAATTTGGTGTTCAATTGGGGATTTTTAATTTGTTCTTTTTCTAGTTATCTTAGTTGCATACCAATTCACTGATCTGTTCTTTCTCTATTTTATTGATGTAAGAATTTAGAGAAATAAATTTAAGTGCTGCTTTGACTGCATTCCATAAATTTTGGTATAATTGTCTTATTGTAGCCATTCTCTTTAAATGAAAATGCTGATTGCTTCTATGATTTGTTCTTTGATCCACTTATTCTTTAGGATTAGATTATATAGTTTCTAATGAATTTTAATCTATCTTTCCACTGCTCTTTATTGAATGTTTTTTATTGCATTATGATCCAAAAAAGGATGCATTTAATATTACTGCCTTTCTACATTTGATTTTGAGGTTTTTAAGTCCTAATACATGGTCAATTTTTATGTAGGTGCCATATACCAACCACTGAGAAAAAGGTATATCCTCCTGAGAGGGGTAAGTTGAGATCCCCCACTAGTATAATTTTGCTGCCTATTTCCTCTTGTAACTCATTTAACTTCTCTTTTAAGAATCTGGATGCTGCACCACTTGGTCTATATGTGATATTACTTCATTGTCTATGGTACCTCTTAGGAAGATGCAGTTTCCTTCCTTACCTCTTTTAATTAGATCTATTTTTGTTTTTGCTTTATCTGAGATCATGATTGATACCCCTACTTTTTTTTTTTTTTACTTCAGATGAAGCATAATAGATTCTGCTCCAGTTCCTTACCTGTATTCTGTGTATAGCTCTCTGCTTCAAGTCTGTTTCTTGTAAACAACTGTAAAGGCAATCAGTGAATGGGAAGATCTTTCCCGCCCATTTGATGGGGGCAGGGCTCTCAGGGTCCTGGGTGTAGTGGCAAGGACTGGAGTCAATGGTAGGAGCCTGATTTCTGGTCCATGTGATGACATGAAGCCTGTGGTGGGAGGAGCTTGTTGAACGGTTGTAGCAGAGCTAAGAGGCAGTTGATGAGGCAGTTGATGAGAGCAGTTAAGAGCTGAAGGAGTGAGGAAGCAGTCAGCCAGCTAGCTGGAACACAGCTTGGAGATTGCGGTGGAAGTGGCGGCAACAGTGGCAGGTGCTATAAAAAAGCAGAACTGAATCTCGTGGAGGTGGGAGAGTGCTGAGCAGGGGCTTGAGGCCAGTGGGTGGTCATTGGGTGGGGGGGGGGGGGAAGCACCACTATGGCTTGGCTTGCTGCCATAATGTTTTTCTGTGGCCTCCTGGTCATTATTGTGAGATGGGCATACTGGTTCTGGAAGGTTCTCGCCAGGATGTTGAACTGGGGACACTGGTCCATGGGTCTGCTACTTTTGAGCTTCAATAAATGCTTTAACTCCTCTGCCTTCTACTTAGAAAATTCCTCATATCCTGAGATTCTGGACCATTCAGGCACATTCATGGTTATCTTTGAAGTCATGAATTCTGTCTTAATGATATAACAACATATTGTAGGATTCTGGTTTTTAATTCATTCTGCTATCCAATTCCATTTTATGGGAGAGTTCATTCCATTCACAGCCACATTCACAGTTATGATTACTGTATATTTTCCTCCATCCTATGTTTCATCCCATTTATTCTTCTCTCTTTCCTTTTACCCCCTCCCTCCTCACAAATGTTTTGCTTCTAACCACTGCCTCCCCCACTCTGCCCTCCCTTTTGTCAGGCCCCTGTCCCACCCCTTTACTTAACCTCTGACCCTTCTACTTCCCTGTAGGGTAATACAGATTTCTATATCCAACTGATTGTGTATGTTATTCCTTCTTGAGCTAATTCTAATAAGAGTAAGGTTCAAGCGATGCCCACCCTCCCCACAAATTTTTTTTTGCACCTTTTCATGTGAGGTAATTTACTCCATTCTACCTCTCTCTTCCTTTTGCTCCCAGTGTAATCCTCTTTTTCACCCCTTAATTTTTTTATGTCATCCCCTCAAAGTCACCTTATATCCACCTCCTCTGTCTGTGTATATTCCTTCTAACTTTACTATATACAGTCCTTAAGAATCACAGGTATCATCTTCCCCTGTAGAGATGTAAACATTTTAGTTTTATTGAATCACTTATGTTTTCGCTTTCCTGTTTACCTTTTGATGCTTCTCTTGAATCTTGAAATTGAAAATCAAATTTTTTTTTGTTCAGCTTTGGTCTTTTCATCAGGAAGGCTTGAAAGTCTTCTATTTCGGGACGGGAGTCTGTCGGGGCGCAGAGCCTGCAGCCACAGGAGCAGCTAGCCCAGAGGCCTCCAACCTACAGTCTAAAGGTTTGAAACTCACCTTCTTGGACTCCCAGTAGCCAGGATGTACAGGTAAAATGGCTCATATCCCTCCCTTGAATAAACCCAGAGAATAAAACCTCAGGAGAAACAGAGGAGCCAGAAAAGGGGCTTCAGTAGTGAGAGAAGTGGGGGAGAGGGCCCTTGCTGTGGTGGCAGAAGGAGACTAGTGCAGGAAGAGAGGTGTACCAGCAGCCCTCACCTTAGCAGAACAATGAGAGTAACTGAGCCCCAGCGGGTGGAGCTAACTAACATCAACTCCAGGACCCCAGAATTGGCTTTGCACAGCCAGGGGAAGTGGCAGAAACCAACACAGACATGAGCTGAGACCACCCCCGCTATAGAGCAGTCCTGGGGAAGAGGAGTCTTCCAGCAGGCAGACCAACCCTCCCCCACACCTCACGAAACCAGAGGCCATAGCACATAAAGCTAGATCCCAACACAAGAAACTTGGGACAGAGCCCCCTAAGCCTCAGAAATAGAGATCTACTTCAGAAACCAGGAGGGAAAAAAACACCATGAAAAAGAATTGTAAGAAGCTTTCAAAGACGATTGACTCATATTATGGAGACAGGGAAGACCAGAATACCAATTCAATAGAGGACAGGGTGGACACTACACCTACATCTGAAACCTCAAAAGGGAAAGTGAACTGGTCTCCAGACCAAAAAGCACTCCTGGAAGAACTCCAGGACTTTAAAAACCAAATTAGGGAGGTAAAAGAAAAAATGGAAAAAAATGGAAAAAAATTCATTGAGGAAAACAAATCTTTAAAAGGTAAAATCGGGGAATTGGTTAAGGAAAATCAGAATATAAATGGAGAAAATGTCTCATTGAAAAGTAAAATCAGATAGAGAAGACAAAGGAAGAAAACAAAACATTAAAAATTAGAATTGGGCAAGTAGAAGCTAACGACTCTACAAGACATCAAGAATCAGTCAAACAAAATCTAGAAAATGAAAAAATAGAAGAAAATGTGAAATATCTGATTGGAAAAACAACCAACCTGGAAAATAGATCCAGGAGAGACAATCTAAGAATTATTGGTCTACCTGAAAGCTATGATGAAAAAAAGAGCCTGGACAGTATCTTCCATGAAATCCTTAAGGAAAATTGCCTGGAGGTCCTAGAACCAGACGGTAAAACTGTCATTAAAATAATCCATCGATCACCCCTGGAAAAAGATCCCAAATTGAAAACTCCAAGAAATATTATAGCCAAATTCCAGAACTATCAGGTCAAGGATGAAATATTGCAAGCAGCTAGAAAGAAACAATTCAAATATCACGGAAATACAGTCAGGATCATGCAGGATCTTTCAGCTTCTACATTAAATGACAGGAGAAATTGAAAGATGATATTCCGAAAGGCAAAGGAGCTTGGACCACAACCAAGGATCAACTATCCAGCAAAAATGAGCATAATTTTCCAGGCAAGGAGATGGACATTCAATGAAATAAGGGAATTCCACACCTTCCTGATGAAAAGGCGAGAGTTCAATGGAAAATTTGATGTCCAAATACAAAACTCAAGAGAGACATAAAAAGGTAAATGGGAGAAAAAACCCTAGTTAATCAATAAGGTTAATTAATTACATCCTTATATAGGATTATTTTGTTTTATATATGTTTGATATATATATATATATATATGTATGTATATATATATGTCAATCTTGAGAACAGTATACTCATTATGACAATTGAAAAGGATATTCATAGACTGTGGATGTCAGTATAAAATAATTGATATAATGATAAAAAAATATAATTATAGTGATATGAAGGGATGGTTCTGGGAGAAGAGGTAAAGAGGTAGTAGAAAAGGGTAAATTACAACACATGAAGAGGCACAAAAACATATTGTAGTAGAGGGAAAGAAGGGAGGGAAAAGAGCAGTATCTGAGCTTTACTCTCATTGGATTTGGCTCAAGAAGGGAATTACATACCCTGATAAGTATAGAAATCTTAATTGTCCTACAGGCAGGAGGAGGGGAAAGGGGGAGAAAAGGGAGGGGGTGGTCAGAAGGGGGGCGGGAAGAAGTAGCAAGTGGAAAATGGGAAGATAAGGGAGGGGAATCAAGAGGGAGGGTAAACTGAGGAAGGCGGCGGTTAAAAGCAAAACTTGGTTGAGGAGTAGAAGGGGAAAGGGAAGAATAAAAGCATAAATGGGGGGAAATAGGATGGAGGAAAAGGCAGAGATAGTAATCATAACTGTGAATGTGAATGGGATGAATTCTCCCATAAAACAGAAACGGATAACAGAATGGATTAAAAACCATAATCCTATGACATGCTGTTTACAAGACACACATTTGAAACAGGGGCATACACACAGAGTAAAGGTAAAAGGCTGGAGTAGAATATATTGTGCTTCACCTAACGTAAAAAAAGCAGGGGTAGCAATCCTAATCTCAGACAAAGCAAAAGCAAAGATAGATCTAATTAAAAGAGATAAGGAAGGACACTACATCTTGCTAAAAGGCACCATAAACAATGAAGCAACATCATTGTTTACCATATATGCCCCAAGTGGTATGGCACACAAATTCTTAGAGGAGAGGTTAAGGGAGTTACAGGAAGAAATAGACAGCAAAATCATAATAATGGGAGACCTCAACGTCCCCCTCTCTGAACTTGATAAATCTAACCTCAAAATAAACAAGAAAGAAGTTAAGGAGGTAAACAGAATTTTAGAAAAGGCAGATATGATAGACTTCTGGAGAAAACTGAATGGGGATAAAAAAGAACATACTTTTTTCTCAGCAGTACATGGTCCATACTCAAAAACTGACCATGTACTAGGGCATAAAAACCTCACAATCCAGTGCAGAAAGGGAGAAGTACTCAAAGCATCCTTTTCAGATCATGATGCAGTAAAAATTATTTGTAATAAAGAACCATGGAAAAATAAGCTAAAAATTAATTGGAAACTAAATAATCTAATTCTAAAGAATGAGTGGGCCAAAGAACAAATCATAGAAACAATTAATAACTTCATTCAAGAGAATGACAATAATGAGACAACATACCAAAATTTATGGGATGCAGCAAAAGCAGTTCTTAGGGGAAGCTTTATCTCTCTAACTGCTTACATGAATAAAATAGAGAAAAAGGAGATCAATGAATTAGGCATGCAACTGAAAAAGCTAGAAAAAAAACAAACTGATAATCCCCAATTAAACACCAAATTAGAAATACTGAAAATCAAAGGAGAGATTAATAAAATTGAAATCAAGAAAACTACTGAATTAATAAATAAAACCAAAGAGCTGGTTTTATGAAAAAACCAATAAAATTGATAAACCTTTGGTCAATTTGATTTAAAAAAAGAAAGAATAAAATCAAATTACCAGTATCAAAAATGAAAAGGGTGAATTCACCTCCAATGAAGAGGAAATTAAAACAATAATTAGGAATTATTTTGCCCAATTGTATGCCCATAAATTTGACAGCCTTAGGGACATGGATAACTATCTACAAAAATATAAATTGCCCAAGTTAACAAAAGAGGAAGTAAAATTCCTAAATAACCCCATCTCAGAAAAAGAAATTGAGCAAGCCATCAATGAACTCCCTAGGAAAAAATCTCCAGGGCCAGATGGTTTTACATGTGAATTTTATCAAACATTTAAAGAACAATTAATTCCTATACTTTATAGACTATTTGGGAAAATAGGTGAAGAAGGAGTCCTACCAAATTCTTTTTATGACACAAATATGATACTAATACCCAAACCAGGAAGAGTCAAAACAGAAAAAGAAAATTATAGACCAATTTCACTAATGACTATTGATGCAAAAATTTTAAATAAAATATTAGCAAAAAGATTGCAGCAGCTTATTACGAGAATAATACACTATGACCAGGTAGGATTTATTCCAGGAATGCAAGGCTGGTTCAATGTTAGGAAAATTATCAGCATAATTGATCATATCAACAACAAAACTAGCACAAACCATATGATCATCTGAATAGATGCAGAAAAAGCCTTTGACAAAATACAACACCCATTCCTATTAAAAACACTAGAAAGCATAGGAATAAAAGGAGCCTTCCTTAAAATTATAAACAGCATCTACCTAAAACCATCAACAAGCATTATTTATAATGGGGATAAGCTAGATGCATTCCCAATAAGATCAGGGGTGAAACAAGGATGTCCACTATCACCCCTACTGTTCAATTTGGTACTAGAAATGTTAGCTATAGCAATAAGAGAAGAAAAAGAAATGGAAGGAATTAGAATAGGCAAAGAAGAAACTAAATTACCACTTTTTGCAGATGATATGATAATTTACTTAGAGAATCCTAGAGAATCAAGTAAAAAACTACTTGAAATAATAAACAACTTTAGCAAAGCTGCAGGATACAAAATAAACCCACATAAATCCCTGGCATTCCTATACATTACTAACAAAGCCCAACAGCAAGAGATAGAAAGAGAAATTCCATTCAAAGTTACTATAGACACTATAAAATATTTGGGAGTCTGTCTGCCAAGACAAACCCAGGGCTTATATGAACATAATTACGAAACACTTTTCATGAAAATAAAGTCAGATCTAAATAAATGGAAAAATATCAAGTTGCTCATGGTTAGGCCGAGCTAATATAATAAAAATGACAATTTTACCTAAATTAATTTATTTATTCACTGCCATACCAATCAAACTACCAAAAAATATTTTACAGAGCTGGATAAAATAATAACAAAATTCATCTGGAAGATCAAGTGATCTAGAATATCTAGGGTATTAATGAAAAGAAATTCTAGGGAAGGTAGCCTAGCCATGCCAGATATTAAACTGTGCTATAAAGCAGCAGTCATCAAAACTACGTGGTACTGGCTAAGAAACAGAGCTGTGGATCAGTGGAATAGGATAGGTACACAAGATGCAGTAGTCGATGACTATAGCAATCTACTCTTTGATAAACCCAAAGAATCCAGCTTCTGGGCTAAGAATTCACTATTTCACAAAAACTGCTGGGAAAGTTGGAAAATGGTAGGGCAGAAACTGGGCATAGACCAATATCTTACACCATATACCAAAATAAAGTCAAAATGGGTTCATGATTTAGGAATAAAGGCTGATACTATAAGCAATTTGGGAAAGCAAGGAATAGTTTACCTATCAGATTAGTGGAAAAGCAAAGAATTCATGACACAACAAGAGATAGAGCATTACAAAATGCAAAATGGATAATTTTGATTATGTTAAATTGAAATGTTTTTGTATAAGAAAAGCCAAGGCAACAAAGATTAGAAGGGAAGCAGAAAATTGGGAGAAAATCTTTACAACCAGTGTCTCTGATAAAGGCCTCATCTCTAAAATATACAGGGAACTGAGTCAAATTTATAGGAATAAGAGTCATTCCCCAATTGAGAGATGGTCAAAGGATATGAACAGACAGTTTTCAGAGGAAGAAATTAAAGCTATCTATAGGCATATGAAAAAATGCTTGAAATTGCTACTGATTACAGAAATGCAAATCAAAACAACTCTTAGGTACCACATCTCTCCTGTCAGATTGGCTAAAATGACAAAACGGGAAAATGATAAATGCTGGAGAGGATGTGGTAAAATTGGAACAGTGTTACATTGCTGGTGGAGTTGTGAATGGATCCAGCCATTCTGGAGAGCAATTTGGAACTATGCCCAAAGGGCTATAAAAATGTTCATACCCTTTGACCCAGCAATACCACTTCTAGGATTGTATCCCAAAGACATCACACAAGTGGGAAAAGGACCCATATGTACAAAAATATTTATAGCGGCTCTTTTTATAGTAGCAAAGAATTGGAAATCCCCATCAACTGGGGAATGGCTGAACAAGTTGTGGTATATGAAGGTAATGGAATACTATTGTGCGATAAGAAATGGGGATGATATGGACTTCATAACAACCTGGAAAAACCTACACGATATAATGCTGAGTGAGTGGAGCAGAACCAGGAGAACATTATACACAACCACAGATATATGGATTCTGTGATGACTAACCCTGATAGACTTTGCTCTTTTCAGCAATACAATGTGCAAAGACAACTCCAAAGGACTCATGATGGAGAGAGCTTTCTACATCCAGAGAAAGGACTATGAAGTATGAATGCAGATTGAGGCACAATTTGCTCTCCTTTTTTTCCCTTTTTTTCCTCTTTTGTTTGTTTTTGTTTTTTTGTTTTTGTTTCTTCTTTCTCCTGATTCATTCCATTGGTCATAATTCTTCTTTACAACTTGACTATTGTGTAAATAAGTTCAACGCAAAGTTATATGGAGAAGCTATATTGGATTCCATGCTGTCTTGGGAAGGGGGGGGGTAGGGAGGAAGAAAATCTGGAACTCAAAATTATGTGGACCTGAGCATTGTAAACTAAAAATAAAAAATCTTAATTATAAAAAAAGAAAATTACATTCAATAAAGACCTTTGGAAACATATATTTTAAAAAAAGTCTTCTATTTCGCTGAATAACCATGTTTTTCACCTGAAGGACTACGCTCAGTTTTGCTGGGTAGATGATTCTTGGTTGTAGATCTAGCTCCTTGCTTTCTGAAATATCATATTCCATGCCCTCTGATCCTTTAATGCTGAAGCTGCTAAATCTTGTGTAATTCTGACTTTGGCTCCCTGATGTTTGAATCATTTTGTTCTGGCTGCTTGCTTTATCTTCTCCTTAACCTGAGAGTTCTGGAATTTGGCTATAATATTCCTAGGAGTTTTCATTTTGGGAAATGAATTTTATCTCTTTCAGGAGGTGATCTGTGTTTTCTTTCAATGTCTATTTTGATTCTAGGAGGTTCTAGGTTTGGTTCTAGGAGGTCAGGGCAGTTTTCTTTGATAATTTCTTGAATTATCAGATCCAGGTCCTTTTTTTGATCACAGCTTTCAGGTAGTTCAATAATTTTTAAAATTATCTCTCCTGGATCTATTTTCCAGATCAGTTGTTTTTTTTTTCCAATGAGGTATTTTACATTTTTTCCTATTTTTTTATTCTTTTGATTGGATCTTGATATCTCATAGAGTCATAAGTTTCCACTTGTCCAATTCTAATTTTTAAGAAGTTCTTTTCTTCAGTTAGCTTTTTTACCTCCTTTTTCATTTTGTCAATTCCACTTTTTAGGGAATTATTTTCTTCGGTAAATTTTTGTACACCTTTTTCCATTTTTTGTGCTTCCTTTATCTAGCTGTTGAATTTTTTCATGATTCTCTTGCATCGCTCTCATTTCTTTTCTCAATTTTTCTTCTACCTCTTTCATTTTATTTTTAAACTCCTTTTTGAACTTTTCCAAGAGTTCTTTTTGGGCCTGAGACCAATTCACATTTTTCTTTGAGGCTTTGCAAGTAGGTGATTTAACATTGTTGTCCTCTTCTGAGTTTGTATCTTGATCTTCCCTGTCACCATAATAATTATCCATGGCCAAGTTTTTTGTTTGTTTTTTGCTCTTTTTCAGCCTATTTCATTACTTTTAAGGTTGAACTCTGCTTGTGGGGTGCAAGAGGTACTGTCCCATGTATATTGTGATGGGGTCTGCAGACCCTGCTGGTTTGTCTGGTGCTAGGGTAGTGCTGCCTGAGGCCTATGGGTGATCCTCATGCTGTGCCGGCACTGTGGGGGTCTGGTGGCTCACCTGGGGCTGCACTGAGACAGAGGTGGGGTGGGGAGAGTGTCTGATGCTGTGAGGTGCTGCAGGGGTCTGGCAGCCCACCTGTTGCTACACTGAGGCACGTAGGGGGTCCTGCTGTTGTTGGTCTGCCTGTTTGCCTGGTGCCGTGCTGGGGCTCAGGGCCTCCCACTGGTTTGTTGAAGCAGAGCCTGCTGCTGGCTTGCTGGGGTGCTACCTGTCCTCGACTGTTCTCTCCTTTTACCCAAGTGAGACAGACCTTTCCTGCCAACCTTCCAAGTTGTCTTGGGCTAGAAGATTTTTTCACTCTATCTTTTTGTTGGTTCTGCCATTTCAAAATTTGTTTTGGGGAGCTGTTTTATAGTTGTTTGGAAGTGAACATGGGACAATTCAGGCAACTTCCTGCTTTCTCTGCCATCTTGGCTCCCGGAAGTCTCATGTTTGTTAGTCTTGAGAGTAAGATGATGCATTATTTCTCCCACACCATTTCATCAAGGCCATACAATTTGTTGTTGTTTATCATTTTCAGTAGTGTCTGACTCTTCATGACCCCATTTGGGGGTTTCTTGGCAGAGTATACTGGAGTGGCTTGCTATTTCCTTCTCTAGCTCATTTTACAGATGAGGAAACTGAGGCAAACAGGGTCATACAGTTAGCAATTGTCTTAGGCCAGATTTGAACTCAGAAAGTGGGTCTTTTTGATTCCAGGCCTGGCACTCTGCCTTGCCATACAATACCACAAACATAATGATTCCTATTTCACCTACTATTTCTTCCATTGGACTATGAGCTCCTTGAGGGCAGGGACTGACTTTTGCCTTTTTTGTATCCCTAGAGCTTAGCGCAGTACCTGGCACATAGTGGGTGCTTAATAAATGCTTATCGACTGAGTGGGTCACCTACCCCATAGAATTGTTGTGAGGAAAATGTGTTGTATACCTTTGAGTGCCATATGAGTATGGGTTATTACGAATAATAATGATGTTTATTGAGAGTCCAAACCCTGTGCTCAGTACTACCAGAGACACAAAACTAAGATCAGAAACAAGGAGCTCAGTCAAGTAAAGGTCTAAGACGCAAACACAGATGACAATCACAACAATATTACATAATAAACATATTAGAGAGCTATAAAACAAAGTGCTATGTGAAGTCTGAAGGAAAAGGCTGCTCTTCTGGACCAAGGAAGATTTCCTGGAGGAGGCATTTGTCACACTTTAAATAATGGGTAGGAATTTGACAGGTGAAGAGGAGGCCTGTGGGGGAATGAAAAACGTAAATGCATGAGCACAGGTCCATAAGGAGGGTACAGGGCATATACAGGGGACAATGGATTATCCAGTTTGGCTGGAAAATGAAGTATGTAGAGGCAGGTGACATGATATTAAGCTGGAAAGGTAAGGTTGTGATAGAGGTAGACACTAGCTGTATGACCCCAGGCAAGTCTTAATGCAGTTTGCCTCAGCTTCCTCAGCTGTAAAATAACTAGAGAAGAAAATGGCAAACCACTCCAATATCTTTGCCAAGAAAATCCCAAATGGGGTCACAAAGAGTCAGACACACTAATTGACTAAACAACAAGGTTGCAATAGATTGTGGAGAGCCTTGCGTACCTGACTAAGAAGTCAAAACTTTACTTGGTAGGCACGAGGGAACTACTGACAGTTTCTGAGCAGAGGCGTAATGATCAGTTCTATGCATAAGATATTCTGGCAGCATGTGATGAATAGCTTATGGGAGAAGCTGGGGAGGAAGATCTATAAGGAGGTCATATCTATATGTGGAACTAGTGGTGTGACTTTTAACAAGCTTCTTTAGGTTTGCCACTAACTTGCTGTATGGTCTTAGGAAAGTCGTCATCAACTCTTAGAGCCAGAAGACAGCTCTCTGGTCTGAGTGTCGGTTAAGGTCTCTTTGAACTCTATAGGTCCCAACACTTCTTCTTTTTTGTCTCTTAATCCCCAAAGAAGTCTAGAGGTTCTAATGATAACACTGAGCATCATTTTGTGAATTTTCTCTATAAACTAAATCTCCCCCCCTAGCCCAAAAAACCCATCTTTTTAAAATAGGGGGTAAGGTAAACATAATAATTATAATAATAATGTCAATAGCTTGTGTTTATTTAGTACTTTTATTTCCAGGGGGCAACTGTTTGTCCCCTGAATGTGCCCTCCACCTTCTAAGCCTTTGCTGATGCAACTATGTTTTGCATTCACCCACTGGCCTCATCTTCACCCTGTCGAATCCCTAGTTGTTTTATTCATTTATTTATGGTTACACATTCACACCTACTCTGATTTTCATCTCAACACTAGAGTAGGTGGTGGCTATTACAGCATTACCCCCATTTTATGAATGAGAAATCAGAGGCCCAGAGAGGGTAGGAGCCTTACCCAAGGTTACAGAGCTAGTAAGGAATGGAACAGGGATTACGATGCCAAGCTCTGTGTTCTTTCCATTGCAAGACTCTATGCCTTTTAAACTACCTCATGGGATTGTTAAGAAGATTCAAGAAGCCGATGCAAGTATAATGCCTTGTAGCTCCAAAGCAGTACATAAATACACTATTACTGTAATTATTATTAGTTCAATTACATGGTTTTTTAACTCAGCATGAGTGTCCCAGCCTACCTACAGCTGATCTTTCCATTCTCTACAAGGAGAAGGGCAAAATTTAGCTATGTCTTCTGCCCTCACACGTGGGGCAATAAACGGAAGCTATTTGTTATGAGTTCTATCTTATTACAAGTCACTTCCTCTCTCAGGGTCTCAGTTTCCCCATGTGCAAAATGAGGGGGCTGGCCTAGAGGATCCCTAAGTGACCTGCCTGCTCTGACATTCAATATTCTTATTCCATCTCTAATAAATACTCTAGTGTCTTTGGTCTAGGGGCCCCTCCAGCCCTGCTCTCCTGTGAATGCTTATTACCAGAGTTCAAGGCTGAGTTTTCTCTTACCAAAAATGGCCGATCTAAGATGTGCTTCTCAGGAACATGGAACAGGCTTTCAATTGAGGTCCATCTCTTCCTTCGAATCTGTGCTGGGGAAGGTTTTTTGTGCTCTTCCTGAACCTCTGTGTGTGAGCCCACTACTTGCTTGAACTTCTTCCTTAAGGAAGCTTTTTGGGCCACCAGCCAGTGGCTTTTACCTATAAAAGTTAGAGAAATTAGAAGGAAGAGAAAGAAAGAAAGAAAGAAAGAAAGAAAGAAAGAAAGAAAGAAAGAAAGAAAGAAAGAAAGAAAGAAAGAAAGGGAGGAAGGAAGGAAGGAAGGAAAAGAGAGAGAGAGAGAGAGAGAGAGGGAGAGAGGGAGAGAAAGGAAAAAAGGGGAGAGGAGAGAAAAGAAGAGTGAAGGGATAGGAAGGGAAAAGGAGAGGAGAGAAGAAAGGGAGGAGAGGAGAGAAGAAAGGGAGAAGAGAGAAGGGGAGGGAAGAGGAGAAAAGGGGACAGGAGAGGAGATGAGGAGAAAAAAAACAGAAGCAGCATAAAGATACTATTCATGTTCTTTCTACATGTGTCATATAGGTGCTTGCAATTATTTATAGGCTGACAGCACATACTTAGAGCTTCAAAGTTGGAAGGGATTCCAGTTCTCCTGTTTGCACTCCCATGCAGCACTCCCTTCTAAAACCTCATTAGGAGGAAGATCATTCAACCTCTAGTGATGGTGACCTCACTACCTCTTAAGGTGGAAGAGTCTTTAGTCTTGTGGTCTGATCGGTTTGCACAGCTCTAAGAAACACCAGGGCATGAGTTGATGGAGATGGAGATGGAGGTCACCACTCCTTTTTAAGGACCTAACTCCATCTTGTCATTTTAAGATGTTCTAAAGCAGGACTTTCCCCTACAAGAAACTCACAGTTGGAAGTGAACTTATCATTTGGTCCAATCTTTACCTGAAGCATGACCCTCTAAAAATCCTGGACAGGTGGTATCTCCAGTAACAAATGGCTCACTATCACAAGGCAGAATATTCCACTGGAATAGTGAGCTCTATGAGTAAGTTTTTCTTTCTATTAAGCCAATATTAGCTTTCCTATAAATTCTACCCAATGGTCAAAACTATGCTTTCAGGAACTATCCAGAATATGTCTTTTCCAGAGAGATGAAAGGTCAGTTTTACTCACAGAATTAGAAGCATTATCAGGATAAAGGCAGGTTGGTCCCTTCTCTGAACCTCAGCCTCTTTCCCTGTAAAATGAGCTAGCTGGGCTACATGATCTCTTAAAGCCACATGAAAAGATGATGTGGGAGCTATCTATATCTATATGAAAGAAAGCTCATCTGTGGTTCTTCCAGTTTTTATCATTTAATGAATGATTTGGATTAATTGGGTCTCTCACTGTGTTTCTGTAATTTATTATTAACACCCCTCTTTGTCATGTTTTGTGAAGTGAAAATGTCCATAATCTTTGATCCATAAGATTTTACAAGTGAATTTATATTAGCACAGTGCCAGGAATATAGAAGGTCCTTAATAAATGCTTGTTGACTTGATAAACTGGTTTTTCCCCGGGCTGCCACCTTTCAGCTACTGATCAGAGAGATCGACTCAGTTGAGTTGGTATCTGGATTCTTTGGCCTCTGTGTTACAGTAATTGTTTTATATCAGTTTAAATTTCTTAGGAAATGATAATCTGTGCTAATGACCATTTCCTATTTTTCAGTCTTAATAGCTTGTTTAAAAGGGTCAGGTCAGAGCTGTTTTAATTGTAGGCCAAACTATCTCATTTTCACTCTCCTAATTAGGCACCAATTTTGATCTTTGCCCTAACAAGAGCCAACTAAGTGCTGGAGATAGAAAGACATGAATGAAACAGTCCTTACCCCCAAGGAACTTACCATTTATATGCCATCATTTACATATGTTAGCATATAGAGAATAAATACAAGATGCAATATATACAAGACAGTTTGAGGAAATTCAGAAAAGTTTGATGTAGAACAGGGCTGTTCATCTTTAGGTTATCTTAGAGCCACATTAAAATAAAATAATTATTCAAGGGCCACGCCCAGAATAAAAAATACAGTGCACTAATAGAAAGCAGGGGAATGCATGTCATCAATAGGACCAGCAAAGGTGCGAAGCACGAAAGCAAACACAAAATAACAAAGCGACAACACAACAGTATAAAGGTAGGTGCATGCTAACTAGTCTGCATCGTACAGACGGAACACATCCCACAGATCGATTGAAAAATTTGTGTGATATGTTCCATCCGTAATACTGCTTAAAAACACCGAAGAAAATTAACATCAATGAGATTATTTATTAGTGATGGAATTAAAAACTCTCATACGCATTCCATGCAAATTATTATTTTTTTTTTTGCCTGTGAAAATTAAAACCCACAGGTGGGCCGCATAAAATCCACACTGCGGGTGGCCTGGGGCCATATTTTGGACAGCTCTGATGTACAAGATGGTGGCTGGGTAAACTAGGCATTCTAAGAGGTGGAGATGAGGAAGAAGTGTCTTCCAGGTACAGGGAACAGTGACAAGAGATGGAAGAAGGAGCAACAATTCCTTCTGCCTTCTGATTTCATTTAAAGAGAACTGAATAAGCAAATGAAAGAGGAAAAAGAGATGAAGAAGGAGCCAGAAGGCCGACCCAGCTAAGACCTAAGCTTGAATCCTACCCACAATGCAAAATAGCCATGGGATCCTGGGCAACACTCAATCTCTGTCAGACTCAGAAAATTAGATTCTGAGCCAGGAGGATGCCCCTGCTAATAGAAAAATTTGGTCATGCCAATGCTAGCCTTATAAACACTGAGGACATTCTGTTCCTTTACAAACTTAGGGAGCAGCAGAGTGGGACATGGAAGTACTATCATAATCGTGCTGGAGAATAGCAGCAGTAGGTTTTTAGGCTTTCTAGTAGGGGTGCTCAGATACAATGCCCTTTAGCTACTGAGACTTCCTGGTCCTCTGGACCTTGAGGCTCTGGTGGTCAGCCAACTGGAAAACCATCATGCCCTTTCTGTTCCCTAACTTGTGACGCTGTGTCAGTAAGGCAGCTCCAAGTATAAAGACAAGGGAAGTTTCACCCTCCTGGCACTGCAGGAGCTGGAGGAGATGGTTTGGGAAAACAGGTGATGCTGCCTATTTTAATGCCTTGTTATTTACCTTGCATTCAATTTTAAGTAAATGTTCTTTTGCCTTACTGTGAGGTCTCTGTTTAATTCTGGATGGTCTGAAGGAGATTCAGAGAAAAAACAGAGGCTTGTAAGCAGTGGTTTCTCTAGCAACACAAATGTAGGAGTATGGCAGTAAATGAGCATGGCCTGTGCCCATGCACTGCCCTCTTATTGGTTTGAATGGCTATTATTTTCACCCTGGACCTGGTGGTGGTGATAATAATGATGATTTAGAGGAAGAGAAGACAGAAAAGCAGAACGGTCCCAATTGTGGGACAGGCAAGAGGCCCTGACAGAGGGTAGGGAGGTGTTGGGATGTGTTCATCTATGCATACAGGTCTAAAATTCCCTTTTTTCTTCCATTATACTTAGAGCTAGAGATAACAACAGTCCCCCTTCTCAAGGAGCATTCCTTTTAATGGGAAACATTGTGTGTAAATAAAAAGGTATCGAAAGGGGTATCATGCGTGGTGGGTGCATTCTATTGCCTGTGTGGATTATGTACATCCACCTGGGTCTGTCTAGATATAGTTTGTAGGGAGGCAAAAACAGAGATCTCTAGCAACTTCTCCCCCTATCCTTTTCTGAGACTTTGATTCCTGCCAGGAAAGAAAGTACGAGGGTAGGGCTGGAGGCCCTGCTTGACTTGGGGTAGAGATATCTATTTGCTCCCTGAAACATTATTACTCTTCTGTAATTTTTAGATTCAAGCTATAGTTCCTGACAGCTTTTTCTTAATGGTGGAAAGAAGGCCCCAAGTTTTGTATCCAAGAATTAATTTCCCTCCCAGCATAGGCCGGTTCCTTAATGAACACACATAGCAAATCAACCAATCATCCACGTTGATGGCAAAACAGAAATCAGAGAAGGTATACATATGAGAAAATATACCAGAAATTACAGTCTGAAGGAGCTTGCCCATTTGGAGGAGACACCTCAGCTCAACTGAAAGAATGGGAGGGAGGGAAAAAGAGGGAGAGGGAGAGGCAGAGGGAGAGAGGGAGAGAAAGGGAGAGGGAGAGAGGAAGGGAGAGAGAGAAGGAGAGAGGGAGTGAGGGAGGGAAAGAGAGGGAGAGACCTAGATCTCAAAAATTTCCCAAAGTCTCTAGTGCAGCAAACTGGGAATGGGGACATAACTGAAGTTTTCTTTACATGTTGACTTCTTCCCAGAGTTTTTCCTCTCTTTTCAGTGACCTCAAGAGAAGTTAGAATGGTCACCTTCTCTCTGCAAACCAAAAGGATCTAAGATCTCTCTCCTTTCCTACTCTCACCCACTCCAGCTGCCTCCCCCCAACAAGTGTGGGACATTAAGTAATCAATCTCCAACAAAGAGAGTCATATATAATAACCAAGCCCTTTGGGCTGGGTTATGAAGGCAAATATAAAATATATGTTGACTATCCAGAAGGTAATATCAAAAGGAAGCCACCAGCAGGTTGGGGGAATTAGAACTTTCCTGTAGAAGATAGCATTTGAGCTGAGTCTGGGAGTAAGGCATTCTAATAGAGGGAGGTAAGGAGAGACTGCATTCTAGGAAAGGGAAAGCCAAGAAGGCCCAGAGATAGGAGATGGAGTGTCACGTGTGAGGAACAGTAAACAGACCAGTATAGATGGATCATACAGAGGGGAAGAAAGGATAAGAAGACTGGAAAGGTAGGAAGGGGTCAAGTTGTGAAGAGCTTTAAATGCCAATATACATACACATTCAAATGCCAAATGTCTAATTTGATATTTGAAAATCAACTGAATGAGTACAGCAAGAAAATATAAAAAAGATCTGGTAAAATTAGTGGACTGTAAGTTTAACATGAACCAATAGTGTGATATGACAGACAAAAAAATTCAATCTTAGGATGCATTAAGAGAAATATAATGTCCACAACACTGAAACAGCCAATAATCCTGTATGCCTCTGCCCTTTGTCAGACTCCATCTGTGGTATCCTATTTAATTGTGGGGCCACATTTTAGGAAGGCCATTGACAATTTAGAGCCCATCCAAAGGAGAGTATGCAAGATGTGGAGTATATGGAAATCATTTTACTCGAGGAAGGGAAGACTAAAGGGTACTTCTGTAGAAAAGAATTGGTGCTGAGTAGTTGCTTTTACATTTACATTGGAAGATGAATTATATTTCTTAGGGCTGACGTCAAGAGAATAGAGCTAATATTAGGGAGTAGGAGCTGCAAGGGAGCAATTTCTGGTTCAATATGTGGAAAAAAGCCGAATAGTTAAAATTGCCTCAAAATGAAGTAGTCTGCCTTAAGTGACAGTCATCTTCCTACCAATGGAACTCTTCAAGCAAAGGTGGATTACTTGTTTGGAAAGTTGTAGAATGGATTCCTGTTCAGGTATAAACTGGACTAAATGCCCTGAGTCTCCTTCAAACTCTGAGATTCCAGGATTGATCCTTATAGTAACCTTGTGACACCGTGACTACAAGGGATGGACAGGGCTTGGTGATCCACTGGCAATGGGGGACAGGGCTGAGAGAAGAAGGAGTCATTGTAGCCTAGAACCTTCCATGGTCAAGGAATTAACATTACCTTCATTTCTTGCCCTGAATATGCTTCTAGCTGGAAAGCAGTTGTTGAGACAATGACATCCATCATCTACTTTATATAGTCCTGATCCTGACATCTTGTCAAAAGGTTTCCTAGGAAGTAAAGCAAGGAAGAAATGAAGCAAAAAACTTACTGAAACCATTATTATTACCACAGCAAGGGAAGTGATGATGAGGAAGTGTAAAGTGGATAGACATGAGGCCTTGAGGTTAGAAGACTTGGGTTTGAGTCCCTGTTAGCACAGCTAAAAGCTATATATTCAATCAATCTGCAAGTATTAAGTACCAACCATGTGCTAAGCATTGTGCAAGATGGTGGGGATACAAAGGCAAATAATGGAACAACCTATATTCTCAAGTTATTTAATCTTTTTTTTAAAGAGGTAGCTTGGAGATTTCGAGGCAAATAGGAAAAAAATGACCATGGAGAAGACAAGGGTTATTAATGAACTGCTTAATCGGAGGCAGGAAAATTTCTACCAATAGCAATATTAAACATATATGCACCATCTAAATACTTAAAGAAAAAGCTAAATGAATTACAGAAAGAGAAAGTAAAACTACAATATTGGGGGAACTTCAATTTCCCTATCTTAGACCTAGATAAATCTAACCAAAAAATAAGTAAGAAAGAAATTAAGGACCTGAATAGAATTTTAGACACATTAAATATGACAGCTTTTTGGACAATACTGATTTGTGATAGAAAGGAATATCTATTGTTTCAGCTGTGTGTGACATCTTCACAAAAACTGACCATGTATTAGGGCATAAAATCTTCACAAATAAATTCAGAAAAGCAGACATATTAAGTATATCTTTTATTGACCATGATGCAATAAAAATAACATTCAATAAAGGACTTTTGAAACAAAGATTAAAAGTTAATTGGAGAATAGGTAGATCAAAGAACCAGAAGCAAACATTATTTGTAATAGAGATAAACTAGAAACCTTTCTAATAGGATCAGGGGGCATCCATTAATACCATTAATATTCAATATTGCATTTGAAAATGCCAGTTATAGCATTAAGACAAAAAAAAAAGAAAGAAACTGAAAGAATAAGTATAGACAAAGAAGAACCAAAACTATCACTTTTGCAAGTGATATACTGTTTTATTTTGAGAAACCTAGGAAGTCAACTAAAAAACTAATCAAAACAATTAACTTCAGCAAAGTTGCAGGATAAAAAAAATAAATCAACACGGATCATCTGTATTTCTGTATATTAACATCAAAATCCAGCAGGAAGAGAAAAAAAGAGAAATTCCACTTAAGATAACTATGGACAGTATAAAATGGAAGTAAACCTGCCAAGACACAGACAGATACTAGCTATCTGAATATAATTACAAGACATTCTTCTCACAAATAAAGACAGACCTAAATAATTGGAGAAATAATAATTGCTCTTAGATAGTCTGGACCAATATAACAGAAATAACAATACTACCTAAGTTAATTTACTTATTCAGTGCCATAACAATCAAAACCCAAAGAATTACTTTATAGAGCTAGAAAAAATAATTACAAATTCATCTAGGTGAACAAAAGGTCTCAGAATATCAATTAATCAATTAACATTTGTTAAGTTTCTACTACATACTAGGCATTGTTAAGCACTGGAAATTAAAAAAGAGGCAAAAGACAGTTCCTGTCCTCAAGTAGGGGAGACAACATGCAAACTGACATATACAAGAAGGTTATATATAGGATAAATAAGAGATAATTAACAGAGGTTAGAAAATGGAATTAAGAGGAGTTATGAAAGGCTTCCTAGAGAAGGTGGGATTTTAGTTTGTACTTAAAGGAAGCCAGGGAAGCCAGTAATCAGAGCAGTGGACACAGGCAGGAGAACATTCCAGGTATGGGGCACAGTGAAAGAAAATGCCCAGAATGAGAGATGGAGTGTCTTGTTTGTGGAACAGCTGGGAGGCCAGAGTCACTGAATGGAAGAGTATGTGTTGGGGAGTAAGGTGTAAGAATTCTGGAAAGGTAGGAGGGGGCCAGGTTATGAAGGGCTTTGAGGGCCAAACAAAGCATTTTGTATTTGCTCCTGGAGGGAACAGGAAGGCATCAGAATTTATTGAGTTGGGGTGGGAGAGTGATGTGATTAGAAGAGTTTTAGGCACCTCCTGAAAGAGATCCCAAAAGGAAAACTCCTAGGAATATTGTAGCCAAATTCCAGAGTTCCCAGGTCAAGGAGAAAATATTGCAAGCAGCCAGAAAGAAACAATTGAAGTATTGTGGAAACACAGTCAAGATAACACAAGATCTAGCGGCTTCTATGTTAAGGGATTAGAGGGCTTGGAATATGATATTCTGGAGGTCAAAGGAGCTAGGATTAAAACCAAGAATCACCTACCCAGCAAAACTGAGTATAATACTTCAGGGGAAAAATGGACATTCAATGAAATAGAGGACTTTCAAGCATATTTGATGAAAGGACCAGAGCTGAATAGAAAATTTGACTTTCAAATACAAGAATCACAGGGTGAGTTGAATATAAAGAGATGATATCTAAAAAATAAAATTAAGGGGTGAGAGGGGAATATATTGGGAGAAGGAGAAAAAGCTTTTTCAATGGAGGGGAAGAGGGGCGAGGTGAGAGGTAATGAGTGAACATTACTCTCATCGGATTTGGCTTAAGGAAGGAATAACATACACACTCAATTGGGTGTGGAACTCTATCTTACCCTACAGGAAAGTAGGAGGGAAGGGGACAATGTGGGGAGGATGATAGAAGGGAAGGCAAAAGGGAGGAGGGGGTAATCAGAAGCAAACACTTTTGAGGAGGGACAGGGTCAAAGGAGAGAACAGAATAAATGGGGGGCGGGAATAGGATGGAGGGAAATATAGTTAGTCTTTCACCACATGACTGTTATGGAAATCTTTTGCATGTATAACCTAAAAAAAAGAAGAAGAGCTTTAGGAAAATCACTTTAGTGGCTGCAGGATGGATTAGACTGGGGAGAGACTTGAGGCAGGCTGACCTACCAGCGGGAAACTGTAATGATCCAGACATAAGGTGATGAGGGCCTGCACCAGGGTAGTGGCAGTCTCAGAAGACAGAGGGAGGTGTATTGGAGAGATGTTGCAAAGGAGAAATCAACATGTCTTGGCAACAAATTGGATATGGGGTGGGGTGGGGAGTGGGGGTGAAAGACAGTGAGGAGTTGAGGATGATGTCTAGGTTTCAAGCCTGAGGGAATGGGAAGATGGTGTTGTTGCCCTCTATGGTAATAGGAAAGGTAGGAGACAGAGGAAGATTCAGAGGAAAGATATTAAGTTCTGTTTTGCACATATTGAGTTTAAGATGTCTACTGGACATCCAGATTGAGATGTCTGAAAGGCATTTGGAGATATGAGATTAGACTAGGTCAGCAGAGAGTTTGGGGCAGGATAAGTAGATTTAAGAATTGTTAGCATAGAGATGGTCATTAAATCCATGGTAGTTGATTAGGTCACCAAGTAAATTAGTAAAGTGGGAGAAGAGAAGAGAACCCAGGACAAAGCCCCAAGGGACACCCACAGTTAAAAGGCATATATCCCTTATGAATGAAATGTGATGGAATACTATTGTGCTATAAAAAATGATGGAGAGAGTTCCAGAAACACCTGGGAAGACTTGTATGAACTGATGTAAAATGATGTGAGCAGAAACAAGAGAACAGTCTATACAATAACAGTAATATGGTGAAGATAATCAACTTTGAAAGACTTAGAAACTCTGATCGGCACAATGACAAATTATAATTCCAAAGGATTCGTGCATGATGAAATATGCTATCTACCCACACGTAGAGAATGGATAGACTCAGAATGCAAACTGAAGTGTATTTTCTTCTATTTCCTTCGTCCTTTTTTTTCTTTTTCTTTTTTGGACATGGGTAATGCAGAAATTTGTTTTGCACAACTATACATATTTGTAATGGGTTTTGCTTTTCTTACCTTATTGTAATTGGCAGGGGAGGGAAGGAGAAGAAGAGAATTCAGAACTAAAAATAACATTGAATTTAAAAAAAAGAAAGTACCTTTGATTAGGGACCAGAGTCTAGTCTGGATTCTAATATTTACCTCTTGCGTGACCTTGAATAAAACCCCTTGACTTCTCTGTGTCTTATTTTCCTCATCTAGAAAAAGAGATTAATAGTATTCATTAGCTTGGCATTCATTGTTCTTGACCTGTCTTCTAACTACCTATTTTTTCTTAGTCTTAACTTGGCAAACTTTGACAAACATGAACATTTACAGAAAAAAAAGAAAACATCTGAAACTCCCTATTTCAATTAACGAGAGCTTCGATTTCTTTAAAAAATTATATAATACATTCTACCCATTAGTTCCAAAGAAGTCCTGCTTCTCTGTATCTCCTTAATCCACCCCTATTTTTATAACAATTTTTAAAAATCAATTTTAAAAATGCCAATGCTTTTCTTTCTTTTCTTTTTCTTTTTTTGGTAGCACTATTTTCACTATTCCCCTCTCCTTCCCAAATTCCCACCATGTTCTTATAAAAACAAACAAACAAAATCTTTTGTACTAAATAATCCCAGACAAAGAAATAGGATCCACACATTGGCCACATCCAAATATCTGTTTCAATATGCCTCCTTGAGTCCTCCATCTCTTTGCCAGCCAGTAGGGAGGTGGCATGAATCATCACCGGTTCTCTGGAGTCATAGCTGGTTATTGCTTTGATCAGAGTTCTTGGGTATTTCCAATTTGTTTTTCTTTATAATGTTGTAGCTATTGCACGTAGCAGTTTGGCCCACTCTTCCTTTTGGGTATGTGTGTGTGTTCTCTGTCTTCTCTTGAGGGACAATATGGAAACTTCAATATGCATAGATATCATCTGCCTGCTTCTGGCTAGGTAAGTGTCATTGCACTTACCCACCCACACTGGTTGCTGTGGTGGAGCCTATGACATGAAGTGCCAAGCCTACTAGAAGAAGATTGGCTCCTGGATGGAGTCTCTCTTAAAGGTAGCTCTTGAGAAGATTGGAAGTAACTCCCCACTCACTCCATTCAACTGTCAAATTGATATTAAAATGCAAGTCTCACCATGTCACCTCACCTGCTCATTCAATCAACTCCCTGGGCTCCCTATTGCCTCCAAGATCAAATATAAAATCTTCTATTTGGCTTATAAAGCCCTCTGTAACTTCTCCTCTTCCTACTTTTCCAGTTTTACACCTTATTGTTCCCCACCTCCTCCTCTAGCCCCAACATACTCTGGGATCCAGTGACACTGGCTACCTTTTTATTCTCCCCTCTAGACTTTCCATCTCCTGACTCTAAGCATTTTCACTGCTTAGAATTTTCTTTCTTCTTCCTTTAGCTTCCCAAGCTATCTTCAAGCCTCAACTAAAGCCCCCTCTTCTGTAAGAAGAGTTTTCTGATCACCCTTAATGCTAGTGCTTTCTGAGGCTCTTGATTATTTCCAAATTATCCTTCATATGAAGTGGTTGGCATTTTCTCTCCCTAATTAGATTGTAAACTTCTTGAGAACAAGGGCCACCTTTTGCCTTTCTTTGTATCCCCAGTTCTTAGCACAGTTCTTGGCATATGATAGGTGCTTAAATAAATGCTAGTTGACTGATTGACTCTAGTATTTCTATGATTCCTTATTGTATTTTTTGTGTGTGGGAATAAACTATCCACTCCATATCTGATTCAAGTTTCTGTACTGATTGCCTTTTTTACCATCTCCCTTCTTTGGGGAAATCCTACACTAGAGGTCAAAGGCAATATATTATTATTAGTAACTTTCTCCAGGAAGCTAAGATGGGGGATGAGGAGCCAATGAATGTACAGACCTCAAAGGCAGGTAAAAGACAAGGATTGGGGAAGGTCAGCAGCCCCTGTGGTCTCAGCAGAGTGAAGCCTATTAGCCACTGTGCTAGATACGTTCTTTTCATTTCATTCTGTGTTAATTCATATAAGTCTTCCCAAATTCCTCTGGCTCTATTCCTTTTGACACTTCTTCCAACATATTTCACTACATTTATATACCACAATTTGTTCAGTCATTTTCTGTTTGGTGGGTGACCACTTTGCTTCCAGGTTTTTGCTGCAATGACAAGTTCTACTGTAAAAATTTTGTATGTATAGGTGGTTTCCCTCTTTCATCTTTTTGTGGTACTAGAAATGGCATTACATGTGTAGTTTAGTTATTTGGGGGGTATAGTTCCAACTTGTTTTCCAGAATGACAACTGTCATTTTCTGCGTTTTGTCATTTTTGCAAAACAACGGGTGTGAGGCAGGAATGTCAGATTTAAAAACAGTTTTTGTTGTCGTTGTTCTTAGCAAACATTGACAAATATGAGCATTTTCACAAAAGAAAATTGAAAAAGAGGATTGTATATGAAACCCTGACAACGTCTTCAACTGTGTTGAAGTTTACTACTTCCCATTTGATGGGTGCTCACTTTGGTTTTGGTCCTTTGCTACAGTTAAAAGTTCTACTATAAAAATTTTATGCATATGGGTGATTTCTCTCTTTCTTTGATCTCTTTGTGGTACTAATGGTGGCCCCTGGGTCAAAAGGTATGTATAGATTTAGGGGGATAGTAGTGGTTATACTACTCCATTTCATATATATATACATATATATATGTATATATATATACATATATATGTATATATATATACATATATATGTATATACATATATATGTATATATATATACATATATATGTATATATATATATATTCTGCTCTAGCCAAACTGAATTACTGAGAATACCCCAAATTTATTACATACTTTCCCACTTCTAAGACTTTGCTCATGCCAACCTTCTTCTCCAATCACTATCCCTGCTTATCAAAATCCATCTTCCATGACTTAATCAAAACAACCCTTTCTCTATGAACAAAGTAGTCCAGTGTTTGATAAAAACAAGAATACAAACCACTGGAGGAAGGGTTTCTTTCTTTTTTTTTAAAGAATTGCTAAGGAAACTGGAAAAAAGATGGGAAGAGATTAGGCTTAGACCAGCAACTTATACTATTTACCAGAGTAAGTTTCAAATGAATAGGTGACTTAAATATAAAAGTTCATATAAAAATTGTAGTATAAGAAAGGAGATACTATTTATAACTATGGCTGTGAATAGAGGGGAGGAATTCTTAACCAAAAAAGGATATAGGTTATCACAAAAGAAAAAAATTGACAATTTCAACTACATAAAACTTGATCAAATGCATGATCAAAATTAACACAGAGAGGAATTATTAGGGAAAAAAAACTTCGCATCACCTATCTCAGAAAAGTTGTTAAGTCCCCCTGAGTCTCAGTTTCTTCATCTGTGAAACAGGATAGACTAGATGGCATCTGATGTCCATTCTAGTACCGTGGTCTGTGACAAAAGTATGATATCCAAAATATGTAGGTGATTGATAGAAATATATCAAACCAAGAGTCATTTTCCAAGAGATGAATGGTCAAAAAATTATAAATGAATGTTTCCAGAAGAAGAAATACAAATGTTCAATAACTATAAGAAAGCCTGCTCCAAAAATAAGAGAAATGAAAATTAAGGTAGCTCTGGAAATTCACTTTATATTTATTTTTAAGAAAAATATAAATACTCTATTTCACATTTTAGGCATGTCTGCCAGAAATAACTTTATTTAATTTTATTAAATAAAAGAAGGGACTTCCTGGCCTCAAACTGTATTATAAAGCAGCAGCCATCATAATCATTTGGTATTGGATAAGAGATTGAGATAGATCAAGAAAAGAGCCTACGACACGAGAGAATCAGAATCAGTGGAACTCAATAACTCAAGTGTTCAATAACCCTGAAAACAAGTTATTTAGGAAAGAACTCCATATTTGATTAAAAATACTGGGAAAACCACAAAACAGTCTGGCAAAAATTAGGTTTAGGCCAACATCTCATACCATATTCTATAATAAATTTAAAATGGATATATGGCATTAATATTAAAGATTATGCCAAAAAATTAGAAGAACACATACCTTTTGCAACTATCTTAAGGAGATGTATTCTTATTTTCTCTTCTTCATTTTTTATTATTGACTTGATTAGGGTATATCACATGTTCCCCTCTATCTTCTCTCTCACCTTTACCATTTTATGTGCTCTCTCATTCTACAGTTTAGTACCACAAAATACAATGATTCACTTGTAGTGGGGTCATGAGGTTATTAATAGTTTTAAATTTTTCTGATGATAACATTTTAGGCCTGTTCCTCCACCATCACTTTTATTCAAGTTCTGCTTTGATATTGTATATTTTTAGAAAAACAAAAAGCAAAAAATGTCTCAATAATCCTTCTGGTGCTTGTTGTTTTTTTTAAAAAAAACCATCATTGTTTTTCTCTTTCTAGATTTCTTCCCCTTTTAATAATCTCTAGAAGGTAATTTATTTTGTTATTTGTGTTTTCTCATATATAAATATTGCATTTGTATTTGTTATTTGTGGATTCATTTACCTTTTTTATGTCTTGTTGTCCTAGGCATTTGTAAAGCAAATAATCTGCTCATTTTTTTTCTGGTAGGAATGTTACAAATGACTCTCTTTCATAGAACATCTTTCCTTTTTCATTGACATGTAGGCCCAAGTTTGCAGCATATGTCACTTTGGGTTGCATCCTCAGTTCCTTTGCTCTTTGTAATATTATATTCCATACTGTGGTTTTCAATGAGTACCTTTTGTTATTCAAATTTCCTTTCCTTTATATCTGAATATCCTTCTCTTGGTGCTTATAGAATTTGTCATTTGAATTATTAAATTTAATCATTCTACATCTTGAGGTTTGCATGATAGGACTGTTTGTTTTCTTGGAGGCAATATGTAGACTTTTTTGGTTGGCAATTTGTTTTCAGTATTTGGAAGTTCTGGGCAGCTTTCTTGTATTGTTTCTTGCATTATGGTGTTTAGGTTTTTTTGTCTTATTGTATTCTGGGAGAACTGTGATCTGTAAGCTGTCATATTATATTTTAAAAACAATATTGCATTTTTTGGGCTTCTTCCAGGTTGTCTTCCACTTCACTATTTTTATATTCTCAATCTGTTGTTCTCTCACTTCCTTGGAGAGACTCAGGATTAAAGTTTTTATATTTTGCTAATTATTTCTACTGTACTAGCCAAGGCCATAAATTCTATTTTTCAAGATTCTTGTTTTTCTATTGAAATATTCAGGAATATACTGCTGTGGTTTCAAGGTCTTTTGGGGATTCCACAAGGTCCTCTAACTCAACTGGTGATAGTTCAGTTTCCTTTGTCCAGTAATATTTATTTAGATATATTTGAAGTTGTTTAAATGCCTTGGTGAAGGCAGCTAGGTTGTATAGTGGGTGGAGCACTGGACTTGGAATCAGGAAGACTCATCTTCATTAATAAAAATCCAGCCTCAGACACTTACTGTGACCCTGGACAAGTCACTTAACTCTGTTTGTCTCAGTTACTCATCTGTAAGATGAACTGGAGAAGGAAATGGTGAACCATTCCAAAATCTTTGCCAAGAAAACCCCAAGTGGGGTCATAAAGAGTCAGACATGGCTGAAAAACAACTGAACAACAACAAAAAATGCCTTGGTGGTCAACTTCCTTTCCAATCTTTCCTATTGATTTGTCTGCTTGTGCTCTGTTTTTAACTGAGTTTTCTTCCTGAGATCTTTGGGAGTTTCAATCTTTTTTCTTTTCTTATTCTCTATTGCTCACATTCTAACTCTTCTCTTTTTGATGTCAGATCCCCTTATGAATAGATATGAACTTTTCCTCAGCCTTCCGTCCCCCCCCCCCCCCGCCCCAGTGGAGAATTTTTCACTGGTCCCAGTCCTAACCCAAAGTGACTTCCAGGAGGTCAGAATTGGCCCCAAATGGATTCTAGTCACTTTTCCTTCATGCCTGGTACAGCTCCCAAACACCCATGTCCCCCACCCCCATCCCCAGACCTATGTACACACAGACACTCAATTCCCTCTGTTCTTTAGTTGTCTGGGTGAGAGGTGCTACAACATGCTTCTGCCCTAGGCAGAGCATACATCTGCTTCCTTATACCCTCCCTCCTCCAGAAGATGGTGGGTATTCTGCTTATTGCCACCAAATGGTAGGGTGAGGAGAAAAAGCATCAACTATAGCCACAATGAGAATTTTGTTGAGTAGATTTCAGAGTGCAAGCCCATGAGCTGGGTTGCTCTGGCCTGCCAGAACATTCAGGCTGGTGAGGGGAGGGAGCTGCATGAACACTTTTGGGATTGGGGATTATCCTTCTCTGATGTAGATTTCTTGGTATCTTGGCCTATGGAGATAGCTGTATTTACTTTACCTTTGCACATAATTCTTATTTGGGAGAGTTTTGAGTTCCTGAGGACTGGAGGAAATGTTTAGTCCTTCATCTTATTTGTAACATGACCTGGAAGTCTCTGCTACACTGTCTCTTGAAGGCAATGGGTCAAAGACTTGTATCCTGATCGGAAGGCTTCATCTCCACTAAGTATTTCTCCTTAAAAGAAAGGGTAAAGGTGTGTTAGGGGATTCAATAATTATCAAAACTTTTCAGTCTTCTTACACCTAGTCCCTGACACATGCTTTTCAGTCCAGTGACACTGGCCTCCTGGCTGTTACACAAACAAGACACCATATATCTTGGTTCTGGGCATTCTTTCTGGCTATCCCACATGCCTGGAATGCTCTCCCTCCTCAACTGCAGGGAGATGTATTTTTAATCAAACAAGAGACAGCAGCAATTATAAATTAATTTTATTTTTGTATCTCTTGTTTGGTTTAGAATGGAAGCTTTACAATTTCATGTAATCATTACTGATTATGTGTAATCAGAAATGATTACATGAAACTGAAAAGCTTCTATATAAACAAAATTAATGCATCTAGATTAAGAAATGAAATTGCTGAATGGGAAAAAAATCTTTGCATCATATTTCTCAGATAAGGATTTGGTATTCAAGATATATCAACAACTAATAGGTGATCTATCTAAAATATATGTTTGTGTGTGTGTATACATGTGTGTACATACTTGGTCAAAAGCCATTCCTTAATAGATAAGTAGTCAAAGAATATGAAGAAAAAGTTCTCAGAAAAAAACATTAATAACAATTAACAACCACATGAAAGAATGATTCTAATCACTAATACAACAAATGCAAATCAAAACAAATCTGAGGTTTCACCTCACACCCAGCAAATTGGCAAAGATGGCAAAAAAAAATGGAAATAGTTGATGTTGGAAGGGGATGTGGAAAGAGAGGCACACTAGTTCTTGGTTGGTGGAGCCATAAACAGGTACAACCATTTTGGAAAACAATTTGCAATTATGTAAATAAAATGACTAAAACGTCCATGCCCCTTGACCCAGAGATTCCACTAGTAGGCATTAAGCCCAAGGAAAACATATACTCATATACTCCAAAATATTTATAGGAACACTTTTTCTTTTGGTAGCAAAGGCCTGGAAATAAGTAGATGTTCATCAGCTGGGGAATAGCTAAACAAACTGTGCTGTTGTTGTTTAGTCCTGCCCAACTCTCTGTGACCCCACTTTGGGGTTTTCTTGGCAAAGATACTGGAGCAGTTTACCATTTCCCTCTTCAGATCATTTTACAAATGAAGAACTGAAGCAACCAAGTTCAAGTCACGCAGACAGTAAGTGTCTGAGGCCAGATTTGAACTCAGGAAGATGAATCTTCCTGATTCCAAACCCTAGTGCTCTATCTATCCACTGTGCCACCCTAGCTGCCCCTAGGGAAATATGATGAATTCAGAGCAGTCTCACATGCACTGATACAGAATGAAGTAGACCAAGAAAACAATATAGACAATGACTACAACAATATAAACAGAAAGAACCACGACCACAGAACAATGGAAAATGAATAGCGCAGGATTACAAGAATAAGCATGACCCCAAAGAAGAAATATAAGAAAAGACATTCCCTCATTTTTTTGCAGAGGGATTGGAATACTGTATACATTTTAAGGCTTTTTCAGTGTATTGATCATTTTTACTGATTTTCTTCTTTTTTTTTCCTTAAAAATATTATTTGTTATATCAGATGGCTCTCTGGCAAGGGAAGGGGAGAGATTTAGTCAATGCAATAACAAAAGACATCAACAAAAATTTATTTTTAAAAAATGTAACATAGACTGTCTATACTGTATTTAAATGATATATTTAGTGATTTTTAGAAATATAACCACACTGTTGTAGTCTATTCAAATGATCTTATGTTGGGGTATTAAATTTTTTATCTATGGGTTAGTGATTGAGTGGAGTATATATAGCTCCAGGCCAAAAAACAACAACAACAAACAAAAAAGCCTGCAGAGCCCTTCTTATTGATGGGAGACTTCATAGTACTGAAAGTACTGAGCATGACCCTACTTAAGTGAACATAAACCTGTTCTCCAGAACACTGCATATGTAGTCCAGGAAGGTAAAAAAGTTAAATGGAAAATTCAGAACACAAATAACTTTGGCATCTTTGCTTTTGTAGACTTCAGGAAGCCTCTACAGTGGGGTTTTTCAAAAGTTCATTCCAAGACAATCCTAGGAAAGGCCAGACAATTTTTCTTTTGAAAAAAAGTCTGACTTTGTACCCTTTTATGACTTGCTATACAAGGCTTGCTTTTGACCAAAGGGAGACCATGATATAAAAATTGGCTCAAGAAATTGACTCATAAGGCCACCTTGTGGGCATGTCTACCTTAAGGTTGCTGCTTGGTCATCTTGGTCACCTTCCAACTCTAGTGGTTACTGCTACCAACTCTGCTGGACTCTCCCACTGATTCTAGGCACTGGTGAGATTTATGATGAGATCTCAGGATTTTCCAAACTCACATCTGAGCACTTCTCACTCAGAATATTCTTTTATCCCAAATCAGGAAGGGACTCCCAACTACAGAGGTGCCATGTGCTCACAGACATATGGTGGCAGGGAGGGGAAAACTACAGCCTGGTGCCTCTTCTCTCCCCTCCTCTTCTCTTTTTCTCAGACCCTATATTCAAAGTTGCCAAGTCCTGTCAGTTTCTCCCTTCTCTCTTCAGACACTGCCATCATTGTAATGCTGGCTCTCATCACCTCACACTGGGATTATTACAGGTCAGTCTTTCTGTCTTGTCTCTCCCCACTCAAATCTATCCTCCACTCAGCTATCAAAGTGATTTTCCTTAACTGCAGGTCTGACTATATCACTTGATAAATTTTAGTGGCTTCTCATTACCTCTAGAATCAAATATAAAATCATTGGATTGACTTTTAAAGCCCTTAAGTATAATGGATACAGCACTGGACCTACAGTTAGGAAGTCCTGGGTTCAAATGCAGCATCAGACATGTCCTAGCTGTGTGATCCTGGGCAAGTCACTTAACCTCTGTTTTTGCTTCAGTTTCCTCAACCGAAATGTGGAAATAATAGAACCTACTACCAGGGTTGTTGTGAAGGTCAAATGAGATAATAATTGTAAAGCTCCTTGCACAGTGTCTGGCACACAGTAGGTACTTATTAAATGTTTCCTTCCTTCTTTCCTTCCTTCCTTCCTTCCTTTCCTAACCTAGCCCCTTCCAACATTTCCAGTCTTACCACACTTTACTCCTGTTTCAGCAATCTGGCTAGCAGCTGCTGTAGGGGTGAAAAACCAACACAAGTCCAACAACAAGAACGCTGCAAGCCCCGGTTCTTTTGATCTGCTTTACTAAGGAAAGCAATATTAAGGGGTTAACAATCTTACTTTAATCCAGCATACAAATATCATTCACTTAGTTCAGGGGGAAAAGCCAGCACCCTGAACTTCAGAGCAAATACATATTACAAACATCAACAGATAGACCTTGCCTGATTCAAATCTCAATTCATAGTTACCAGGGTTTAACAAAGTCCGAACATCCAAGCTGGAGGGCTCTTAACTACAGCTGCCCAGAGTCTCCACATCAACACACCTTCAAGCCCACATAGGCTTAAGCACCTAGTAGATAAGGGTTTGGGCCTGGGGCTTTGCACCTAATAAGGCTCAATCAAAGACCCTTAATCATTTTAAAACAGTAAGAAAGTCCCACCTTAGTTGATATTACAACTCCCCCCTCCACATACTCTATGGTCCAATGATAGTGGCCTCTTTGTTGTTCCTCATACAAAACATTCCATCTCCTGACTCTATACATTTTCCCTGGAATTTTCCTCATGCCTGGAATTCTCTCCTTCCTTAACTCTGCCTCTTGGCTCCCCTGCCTTCTTTCAAGTCTCTGCTAAAATCCTACCTGCTGCAAGACCTCCCAGTCCCCCGCTAATGCTAATGTGCCAATTACCTCTCATTTATTCTGTAAACATCTTGCTTGTACATAGGTGTTTGCATATTTTCTCCTCCTTTAGACTGTGAGCTACTTGAAGAAAGGGTATGTTTTTGCCTTTTGTTGTCATCTCAGGGCTCAGCAGAGTGCCTGGTACATCGTAAATGCTTAATAAATGCCTATTGACTGATTTGATATTACCACCACTGAACCCTCCCCTGTAACAAAGAAAAAGTTAAGCAAAACTAACTGACAAATCACCTGCATCTGACAATATATGCAACAATCTATACCAAGAAGGTATGTGTTTCATCTTCTGTTCTCTAGATCTAAAATTGGTCAGTGCAATTAATCCAAGTTCAGCTATCATTTGTTTCCATTTGCATTATGGTAGTTATTGTTGATATTGTTCTCCTGGTCCCACATTCTACACTCTTAACAACATCATATACATCTTCCTATCTGCCATCTTTTCCAACTGCCTACTGGATATATTTTCCTGGAGGTCTTATAAGTATCTCAAATTTAACATGTCCAAAATAGAAATCATTATCTTTCTCCCAAAACCTACCCCTCCTCCTAACTTCCCTATTTCTGTCAAGAGTACTTCCATTCTTACAGACACTTAGGTTCTCAACCTCAGCCCTTCACTCTCATACTCCTCTTTCCGTATTTGTTCCCCAGTCTTGTTGATGCTACTCCCCTCAATGGCTCTCATATCATGCCTTTTCTAGTCCAGGCTTACATTGTGTCTCATCAGAACTACTGTAACACCCTCCTAATTTGTCTCTTTGCATTTGACTCTATCCTCTCCAATTGGTCCTCCTCATAATTACCAAACTGATATTCTGACCATGCTTTGGCTCTATTCAAGAAGTTTCCTTCAGTGATTAAAATCCAGACCCCATCATTTGGCTTCTGCCTATCTTTCCAGGCTGATTACACATTACCTATCCTTATTCACTCTATGATACAGCCAAACTGCCCTATTTGCTGTTTACCATACACAATATTCCACCTCGGGCTCCCATGCCTGGAATTCTCTTTGTGGAACTTTAGCTCCCTTTAAAATGCAGGTCACTTCCTTAAAAAGGTCTTTCCTGTTTCCCCAGTTGTTAGTGCTAGCCCTCACCACCCTATCACTAAGTATTTATGTTTTACATTCTATTCCCCTGCTCCCAATAAAATGTAAACTTTCTGAATGCAAAAACTGTCTCATTTTTGTATTTTTATCCCCAGTACTTAGCACAATGTCGAATGCACAGTGGGTACTTAATAAATGTAAGTTGAATGGTTTTTCTCTGAATTCCTTTGTTTCATAATTTCTCTCAACATAACAGCCTGTTATATTAAAAAATCAATTTGTTCAACCATTTCCCTATCAATAACTATATTTTGTTTCTAATTTTTATCAGAAAGGGTTCCTATGAATATTCTGCTATATACAGGACCATTCTTTTCCTTATTGATCTTCTCGGGATATAAGCTCGCTTGTGAGATAAATGGTTTAAAGATGATAAATATTTAATGAAATTTCTTGTGTCACTAATTTTTTTTTACTATATAGAGTTAAAAAGTTCCTACACAAACAAAATTTTTAGAGCTAGAATAAGGAGGGAAACTGTCAATTGCAGGAAAAAAATCTGTATCAAATATTTCTGATAAAAATCTTGAATATAAGATATATAGGAAAGCTGACACAAATATATAATACCAAGAGCCATTCTCCAAAAGAAAATTGATCAAAAGATACAAATTAAAATTTTTTTTGTAAGAATATGTACAAATGAACAACTATTACATAAAGACTTCTCTAAATCCCTAATAACAAGAGAATTGCAAATTAATGCAACTCTGAGGTTTCACTTCATACTCATCAAAATGGCAAAGATGATTAAAAAATGGAACTATTCAAGCTGCAGAGACTGAGAAGACAAGCATGTAATACACTACTAGTGGGAGAGAACTATGAATTGGTTTAACTATTCTGGAAAACAATTTGGAATTGTAAAGATGCGCTGTAATTTTATATATACGTATGTACATACATATATGCATACATATATATGTATGTATATATATACACATATATTTCTTAAGGTTGTCATTTATTTATTACAAAAGATCTATTTTACTTATTTTTCTAATATTCTGTCCAGCTCCTTAGCTTCATTCCTGTTTATCTTTCTGTTAAATTTCCTTAAGTCTGAAATAAAGATGCTGAAGTCCCCAGTGATTATTGAATTGTATTTAGGTCTTTCTTAAATTCAACTGAATTTTCTTTTAAATACTTAGATCCTATTGTATGTAGTATACATATTTTTAATAATGATAGTATTCCATTAGCCATGGTGCCTCTAAAAAGACTACAGTTTCCTTGTTTATTTTCTTTACCACATCCATTTTTATTGCTGACTTGCCTAAGATCAATGTTGCTACTCCTGATTTTTTGGATTCTGCTGAAGCATAACAAATTCTACTCAATTGCCTTGTTTTAATTCTGTGTAAATCTTTACATTTTAGAAGTTGTTCTTATAAACAAAAAATTAAGTTTTGTTTTCTAGCCCATTTTATAGGTAAGTCCATTCCATTCACATTCATGTTATGGATGTTAAGCTTGTTTTTCCCTCTAACAAATCTCATATTTCTTCTCTTCCACCCCTTCATGGGAAGCAATCTCTTCTTTGCATTCTATCCTCCATCTCAAAGCACTTTCTTACTCTTCACTGCTTCAGCCAAGTCTTCCTCCTTCACTTATTTCAATGTAGTTCTACCATTTTATGGTTTTTGATTTATTTTTGAAATCTCTCCTTGCATCAGACAAGACTATAGTTCATAAGATCCTTATTTTCCTGAATCAGATAAAAATATAGTTCATGAGGTCCTTATTTTCCTATACTCCTCCCCCACCAAATAATCCCATGTAGTGTTCCAATGACAAAAATTTATAAATTTCTCCCTCCTTCTTCCCTCTGTTCTCTGCCCGACCTCCCTCCCCCATTTTGAATATCCAAAATAGCATCCCTCTCTTTGTTCTCTCACTGACTCTTCAAAATGGTGGCCCTCCAAAGGGAAAGAAAAAATCATCTCTTCTTCCCCTTTCAGTATTAAGCCCTCAATCATCACTTAGCCTTCTTGAGTTGTAAAACTATGTTTACATTTCTTAATTAAGCTTCTAGAAAAAAATTTAAGTTTTTTTGTCTGTTGCAACTGCCTTTGAAGTCTCTATTCAGCTGTGTGTTCTCAAATGGAGATGTCTAGAAATCACTAGTTCTGTTATAAATTCTTTTCCCCTAGTAAGTATATTTAATTTTTGCCAAATGTTATTCTTCACTGTAAGCTAACTTCCTTTGCCTTTCAATAGATCATATTACAATATTTTCTTTCCTATCTTTGTGGTTGTTAGGTAGTCCTGCGTGACTCTGACTGGGATTCTTTGGTATGTGACCTGTCTCTTAGCTGTTTGCAATTATTTTTCTTTGACCTTGGAGCCTTGTATCTTGACAAATAAGCTTCTTAGTTTTATGTGGGATTTCCCTCTGATTGTGACCTCAGGATTTTATCAACATGCACTTTGCTTTTTGGTTCCAATAGTAGTCAATATTCTTTCAAAATTTTAAAAAATATGATACAGGTTTTCTGTTTTGTCAGTTACTCTTCCAGGAGCCTGTGTTCTTAGATTAACTTTCTATGCTCTATCTTCCAGGTCATTTTTTAAAATGGTAAATATCTCTTATATTCTCTCATTATTTTCTGTTTTTTGTTTGTTTTTTTTTTCCATTGTACTTATATTTTTGGATAAGAGTCACAGGTCCTGATTTCAAATTCTGACTCTGCTATTTACTACCTGTATGACCTTGGATGTCACTTAACCTCTCTGGTGGACCTCATGGAGACTAAATAACCTTTAGAGTTTCTTCTAGCTCTAGATGAATGAGCTTATAATTGTTGAACTTTAGAGTCCTCTAACCTTTTTTTTTTTGAGTATTCATTGCTTTACTAAGATTTCCTAGCTTTTGTTCTAGGATAGTTATTTCACATCTTTTCCTTTGGTTCTTTTATTAGGCTTCCAATCACTTTCAAAATCCTTGTGACTATTCTGTATCCTTTTCTGGGTTTATTGAAGCATCATTCTCTTCCTCTGTAGTTTTATCTTGGGATTCTCATATTCCATAATATTTTTTTCCACTTTAGTAGGAACTTTGCTTACTCATTTCCTCAATCTCTTTCCTACTCCCCCTCACCTTCCTATAGGGACTTAACTTTCAAATTTTACCATATGGATAGGCAGAGAAGTCTGGTAGAATCAATGTTAATGGGAGACTTTGCTGAGATTAAAGGACGAAGAACCTTGGTGTTCATCCTCTTCACTTACAGTTTATTTCAAATTTTATTTTAGTAATTACTGTAACCACTTCTGTGAATGTCCATGATGGCAAGGAATATTAATCACATGATCTGGTGTGGAAATGGTAGTGGGGAGCTGATAAATGCACTGAATTATGAAGTGCTCAGTCAAGGCCCCTCATTACTGTCTACCCCATCTCACCTTAGCTAGATTCAAACTTTGAGTCAGTATCCAGTATAACCACCTGACCACTGTAAGTCCATAGCACAGGGTGGGAGGATAGGGGAGGGGATGGGTGAAGCACAGACAAGAATACAACCTTTCAATTGTTGTTCCATGACATTTTCTATGAGCAATACCTTGCAGGAATTTCCTTTCTTTCTTCTTTCATTACTGCTGTTCTTTTACTATATTTGACACATTTCTTACTCTTTTTTAGGCTAAGGTAAAGATAGCAGATTTGGCCAGAATCTTTTGCTTCCCTATCTTGTTAGAAGTCCTAGCTTCATTGCAATTTTCTGATATCTTTCACATTCATTACCTCATTTGAGACTCACAACAACCAGAACCAGGTCCCAACCTATTTCCAGTTGTATCTCTCATTAATTTCTTCCCATCTGGTGAAAATGGATGAATTAGTATAATATTTTATATTTATAATCCTTACATACTTTAAAAATTCTTTTACTCTTGCTGCATCTCTGTACATATACATAAATTTTATGTTGGGTCAAATATAGGCTATCCCCCAAATTGGCAGTGTCCCTAAAATGAAACCTCTTTGAGAAGACAAAAATATATAGACAAACACAGGAAAAGGACAACTATATACCACAACCAGATTTTATACAAGCCACATTTGGAGGGAAAGGATGGTTTATATGCCAACCCATATGGTACTTTTGAATGAATGAATGAAATGTGGTAATAATAATTCCTGGCATTTGCACAGTGCCTTACAGTTTTCCCACATATTATTATATTCAATAGGATATAGAGGCATAGCATGGCTACAGAACTCATGAGACTGTTTCTGGTTCCTGCTATCCTTCCTATGCAACCTTAGGCAAGTCATATAAGCACTCCAATCTCTGTTTCTTCATCTATAAAATTAAGGGACTAGGTAATCTTTATTTTCTTTTTTTATCATAAACTGAAATATTGGAACTTAAATACAAGGTAAGAAAGGAAAAAAGCATGTCATGTGCATAACAGAACATAAGAGAGAATTCAAAATATGTTAAGAATAAGTTTTCGTTTCAAGAAAGCCTGTATGATAAATAATGTATGTTGTGCTGAGGGGACTAGGTAACCTTTAAATTTCCTTCTAGCTCTCATAGTATATGTTCTGAGGTCCTTTCAACCCTAATGCTTTATAAGTCTATGAAGTTGAGGCTCAGAGGATTCCTCACACTGTCACCAGAAATGTTAACAAAATTGTTCTTCTATAGCCTTCTTTATGCACATTCTAAGAATCCTATGAACTTGGAATCTTTTAACATATGCTATGATGCATCTTGGCAGATTGTACCCTCAAAATATACAAGATTCCCCTTTGAAAACAGGGACATGTATTATTTTGAATATAAATTATTTGTGAGTATGGGCTACATTCTGAAAATGAGATGCTTTTGAAAGAAAAATAAATGTATGAGTATGTTATGTATACACTCTAAAGTCATTATCCAAAATTACTTTTCAAAATATATTTGCTATAAAATGTGCTTATATTTCTTTCAATTCAAATAAAGATAAATTTATTTTTATGATCATTTTTCTCTGTCTTCACCACTTTCCAAGTCTTTCTCTCATTAAAGTATGATTATAAGGCAACAATCAGGTTTTTTTTAAATTTAATTTAATTTAAATTTATTTATTAAACATATTTGGTTTTCAGCATTGATTTTCACAACAGTTTGAATTACAAATTTTCTCCCCATTTCTACCCTCCCCCCCACTCCAAGATGGCTTATATTCTGGTTGCCCTGTTCCCCAGTCAGCCCTCCCCTCTATCACCCCCCTCCCCTCTCATCCCCTTTTCCCTTCCTTTCTTGTAGGGCAAGATAAATTTCTACACCCCATTGCCTGTGTATCTTATTTTTTAGTTGCATGCAAAAACTTTTTTTTTTGAACATCTGATTTTAAAACTTTGAGTTCCAAATTCTCTCCCCTCTTCCCTTCCCACCCACCTTCCCTAAGAAGTCGAGCAATTCAACCTAGGCTATACATGTATCATTATGTATAACCCTTCCACAATACTCATGTTGTGAAAGGCTAACTACATTTTGCTCCTTCCCAACCCATCCCGCTTTATTGAATTTTCTCCCTTGACCCTGTCCCCTTTCCAAAGTGTTTGTTTTGATTATCTCCACCCCCATCTGCCCTCCCTTCTATCATCCCTCCCTTTTTTATCTTCTTCCTCCTTTTTTCCTGTGGGGTAAGATACCCCATTGAGTATGTATGGTATTCCCCCTCAGGCCAAATCTGATGAGAGCAAGGTTCACTCATTCCCCACTCACCTGCCCTCTCCCCTCCTCCCACAGAACTGCTTCCTCTTGCCACCTTTATGCTAGATAATCCACCCCATTCTATCTCTCCCTATCTCCCTCGCTCAGTATGCTGCTCTCTCATCCCTTAATTTCATTTTATTTCTTTTAGATATCTTCCCTTCATCTTCAACTCACCCTGTGTCTTCTCTCTCTCTTTTACATATATATATAAACACATATATACATATATATATACACATACATACACATACATACATATACACATACATATATACATACATACACATTCACTTATATATTCCCTTCAACTACCCTAATACTGAGGTCTCATGAATCATACACATCATCTTTCCATGTAGGAATGTAAACAAAACAGTTCAACTTTAGTAAGTCCCTTGCAATTTCCGTTTCTTGATTACCTTTTCATGCTTCTCTTGATTCTTGTGTTTGAAAGTCAAATTTTCTATTCAGTTCTGGTCTTTTCACTGAGAAAGCTTCAAAGTCCTCTATTTTATTGAAAGTCCATATTGAAAGTCCATATTGGAACATTATACTCAGTTTTGCTGGGTAGGTGATTCTAGGTTTTAATCCTAGCTCCATTGACCTCCGGAATATCGCATTCCAAGCCCTTCGATCTCTTAATGTAGAAGCTGCCAGATCTTGGGTTATTCTGATTGGGTTTCCACAATACTCAAATTGTTTCTTTCTGGCTGCTTGCAGTATTTTCTCCTTGATCTGGGAGCTCTGGAATTTGGTGACAATATTCCTAGGAGATTTCTTTTTGGGATCTATTTGAGGAGGCGATCGATGGATTCTTTCAATTTTTATTTTGCCCTGTGGCTCTAGAATATCAGGGCAGTTCTCCTTGATAATTTCTTGAAAGATGGTATCTAGGCTCTTTTTTTGATCATGGCTTTCAGCTAGTCCAATAATTTTTAAATTATCTCTCCTGGATCTATTTTCCAGGTCAGTGGTTTTTCCAAGAAGATATTTCACATTGTCTTCCATTTTTTCATTCCTTTGGTTCTGTTTTATAATATCCTGATTTCTCATAAAGTCACTAGCTTCCACTTGCTCCAATCTAATTTTTAAATTAGTATTTTCTTCAGTGGTCTTTTGGACCTCCTTTTCCATTTGGCTAATTCTGCCTTTCAAGGCATTCTTCTCCTCATTGGCTTTTTGGAGCTCTTTTGTCATTTGAGTTAGTCTGTTTTTTAAGGTGTTGTTTTCTTCAGTGTATTTTTTTGGGTCTCCTTTAGCAAGTCATTGACTTGTTTTTCATGGTTTTCTCGCATCCTTCTCATTTCTCTTCCCAATTTTTCCTCTACTTCTCTAACTTGCTTTTCCAAATCCTTTTTGAGTTCTTCTATGGCCTGGGGCCAGTTCATGTTTTTCTTGGAGGCTTTTGTTGTAGGCTCTATGACTTTGTTGTCTTCTTTAGGCTGTATGTTTTGGTCTTCTTTGTCACCAAAGAAAGAATCCAAAGTCTGAGACTGAATCTGGGTGCGTTTTCACTGCCTGGCCATATTCCCAACCAACTAACTTGACCCTTGAGTTTTTCAGTGGGTTATGACTGCTTGTAGACTAACGAGTTCTATGTTCCACGTTTGGGGGGGAGGTGCCAGCTCTGTCAGACCGGCACTACTCCTTCCCCAAGAACCCCCAGTCCAGACTGGGCTTAGATCTTCAGCAGGCTGTTGCACTCCTGCTCTGATCTGCCACTTAATTCCTCCCACCAGGTGGGCCTGGAGCCGGAAGTAACAACAGCTGTAGCTGCCCCACCTCCACTGCCCCCGGGGCTGGAAGCCGAACTGCAAACTCCCTCCACTCCCGCAGCTTTTCCCACTAACCTTCTCTGCAGTTTTTGGTGTTTGTGGGTCGAGGGGTCTGGTAACTGCCGCAGCTCACATATTCAGGGCGCTAGGGCCCCCTCCGCCTGGCTTCTGGTCTGGATGGTCCACGCCGCTCAGGCTGGGTCTGCTCCACTCTGTTCCCAGCTCCCAGCTCCCAGCTCTGTGTGGAATAGACCTCACCCAGAGACCATCCAGGCTGTCCTGGGCTGGAGCCCTGTTTCCCTCTGCTGTTCTGTGGGTTCTGCCATTCTAGAATTGGTTCAGAGCCATTTTTTATAGGTTTTTGGAGGGACTCAGTACGGAGCTCACTCTAGTCCCTGCTTACCAGCCGCCATCTTGGCTCTGCCCCCCCAACAATCAGGTTTTTTAAAACCAATATTTAGAAGACGGATAGAGCCTATATTTAGAGTGATATGATACATATCAAGAACACAGGAATACATACACACACACACACACACACACACACACACACTTATCTTTGAAGACTTTTTGCCTCAGAGACAAATGCCAATCTATAAGAGAACTTTTCTGTGTAGGGAATTTACTTCTATGTTTCAGTCAATCATGGAACATTTATTTAAGCATCTACTGTGTGCTAAAGACTGTGAAAGGTACTGAAGATACAAATCCAAAGAATGAAACAAATAATAAAAACTCTACTCTCAAAGAGCTGGGGGGGGGACAACAAATACGTACATGTGTACACATACATACATAAGCACACATACACACACATAAATATATATGGATATATATTCAAATGTGTGAGCATACACACATATGTGTATGTATTATTATTACGTATTATTACGTATTATATGTGTATATGCACACATATATGAGTACATCTGGAATAAAAATAAAGAAGGATGGAGGCCAGATCCATTATTTCATTGGTATGAGAATTTGCCACGTGAGGAAACTCCTTCTACTCATGCAGGTCTGCAACTTAAGAGTCTTAGAGAGTTGCCAGAGTAAAGAGCCAACAGCCAATGGGTATCAGAGGCAAGATCTGAGTTCAGGTCCCATTACAATGGGACTGGCCACGGAGCCTAATCGCTGTGAACATGTGCAGGGTGCCTTCATGCAATTCTTAACATTGAAGAGGCTGCGGAGTCTGCTAATAGCAAGCATTTATATAGCTCTTGGATGTTTGCAAAACACTTTAGTTATGTTTTCATTTAATCCTCAAAACAACCCTGTGAGGTAGGTATGGCTATCACACCCATTTTCCAGTTGAGGAAACAATGTAGGCTGAAAGAGATTACATGACTTGCTTGGGGACATGCAACTAGGAAAGTGTCTTAAAGGCGTGATGACACAGAACAGAAATGCTTTGGAGAGAGCCCCAGCATGCACAGACACTCTTGAGCCTGGTTCCTGTCTGCTAGCCATATGGTGAATGGCAGCCTTTTTGAGTGGCTGCAGTGGTAGAACCAGAAATGTGGGTGCCTTCACAAGGCATCATTAGTTGTCCTTGGTTTGATTTTGTCACTGCAACTGACTTCCTCCTGTCAGACAGCATCCTGAGAGACAGACGATGTTATAGAGAGAGGAGTCTTGAGCTTTCTCCCCATCCAATGGTGATATGTGGCCCCAGAGATACAGGACTCAGAGGCGCTTTGCCTGCCTTAGCATCTGTTGTTTCATTTTAGGTGAAGGGGTTGGATTGAAGGGGTTGTGGATTCTTAAAGGTCAAGAAAGTAAACCATCCAAGGTCCAGGAGTCCAGGAGTGGAATCCACGAGAAGTTTCGTGGCTAGCTCAGCATCATTGCCCTGAGGAGCAAGGAGTGACCTTTAGGACCTAGCCCAGCTATAACTTGAGATGAAGACTCATATGGTAGTGATGCCACATTTGGACATGAACTTGGTCAGACAAATCCTAAGTAAAAGTTCCATTAAGTCTGAGCCTACTCTCCCCAGAGACAGATAATAAACAGGAGAGTATGTCTTCAAGATGGTGACGGGAAATATTTACATTTCTGTTCTTGCTATAGCTTCAAAGTAAATATACCTATGTAAAAGGTGATTGAGGAATTGGTTAAATGGAACCAGAGCAATAGTTACTTGAGGCTAATAATGGGGGAGGGAAAGACACTTGGAATGGGGGAATCAGTCAATGGTAGTAGAGAAGAGATACCCCACTCCCTTGGGAGTATCCCTGAGGGATAGTGAACCCAGAATACTCATTGTTTTGGCTTTGAGATTGGCTCTTCATCCACTTTACCAAATTGCCTCTCTTAATACCAAATATACTCAGAAAGCTTGTCAACTGGCAATTACAACTTCATGAAACTTATGTGAAAACAAGGTTGATTACAAGAGAAAAAAACACGCATGTGGACCCCAAAGAGTTCACAATCCATACAGAAGTCTACAGTTTTATAACAGTAGGACCAATCCAGGAAGTATCAGAAATCTCCACCTAAAGGGGCATGGCATGGGAGGGGAAAGGTGCAGTAAAGGTGGGAAAAGGACAAAACCCTTTCTGAAGGGGAGGAGCAAGGAGATGCAAAAGCCAAATTCTTTTTGCTTGGGAACTACTAGACCATGAAGATAGGATGGTCTGCTTATCTGCATGGGCTCTAGCCACACAAGCAATTTCTCAGCCTAGTGCAGACTGACTGGTACCATCTTAATTCCTAAGAACAAACAGGGAGTCCAGTTTCAGATGCAAACAACAAAGTATGTCAGCTTGGAGGGGCTTCATCTGTGATACACTCAGGGCCTCCTGCATACTCTAGGTCCAGTGTTTCTGGAAAATATGGCAACTCAAAAAGACAAACTTAGGGAACCACATAACATTCCTTAATAAGCTCTAACAGCTGGGAGGGATCAGTTCAAATAGGAGGTGGCTTGGGCTCAACTTGAAAAGAATATGAGGCTTCTGACACATGGGAGTTGGGTGGGTGAGAGTCTTTCAGGAGTGGGCATTTCCCCCATCACTTTGGTCTATAAGCACCAACGGACTGGTCTACACCCTCTATAGGAAGATATATTCACATGAAGGCTCACTACCCCTAACGCTCAAGGAAGTCCTTGGATCAACCTCACACAAACAGCTTATAATACAGACTATAATATAATGTGTGATAGAGAAGACTATTTAATACATGGTTGCCAAACTGACATTCCTAAAGCACAGGTGTATGTAATGAGCTATTGCTTCTTGGCTAGCATACAAATTCCACTGTTTGGCATTACAAAGTCCTTCACATCCTAGATTCAAACTACCTTTCTGGCTTTATTATGTGTTATTCCTCTCTTGCACTCTACGGACCAGTCAAACTGGCCTACTGGCTCCTCCTTATACAGGACAGTCCATCTCCCATTTTTAGTATCTTTGTCTGGGCTGTCCTCCCTCCTCATCCCCAATTCTTTGAATTTCTAGCTTCCATAGAGGCTCAGTTACTTTCTACTTGAGAGCTATCCTGATCTCCACAGTCACTTGTGCCCTATCCCTCTGAAATTAGTTTCTGTATGCTTTGTGATTGCTTATTTGTGTTTGTTATTCCTCCACATAAGCCCTTTAAGGGAATTTTGTGTACCTAGTATATAGCATAGTGCCTGTAGGCACTTAATAAATGTTTACTGAGAGAAGGAATAAATATGCATTTATTGAGCATCTACTATATACCAAGCACAGTGATATGTGCTACAGATACATATAGAAAAGTGAAATAGTCTCTTATCTCAAGGAGCTTACGTGATAATTGGGGGAAATAACATATTGAGAAGGGTTCATCTACTCGGTTGATAGCAAGACCCAAAGGTCCTTAGGGTTTTACAGCAGGGTAGATGGAAGTGGATTTTAGGGTTCAGTGGCAGAGTAAGGCCCACTGGTCTGCCATCTTACTAGAAGTGTAGTTGGTCACTCCCCGCTTACCAAAGCATTGTAAGTGACCCTATCTTCCCCATAGCCAGGAAGCTGAAGGGGTCCGTGATCATTGGGAAGAGGGGAGTGAGTCCCAAGGCGGAGTAGAGATGGTGCTCCAGGCTCCCTCCTATGGGGGAATGGATAAAAAGTTATCACACTGGGAAAGGGACAAGGGAACAATGGGAAATATATAGTCAAATCCTCAACTTTCATGGGGCTAAAGTTCCTAAAAAATGGCCTGAAAGTTAAAAAAAAAAAGAATGTTGATACATTAAACCTATGGGAAATAGGGGGTTAGGTTCCTGCAACCACCAAAAACTATAATCATTTGCTAGAGACTGCTGAAAATACACTTTTCTGCATGTTATTCTATATAAGAAAACATTAATTCTGATATTATACACTTTTCCTAACATAGTAACCATGAATTAACCCATATAATGCAAGGGAGAGGAGAGGCAACACTGGATGGGACAGGGAAGGGCAGAGGTGACGACATCAGAAGAACCCAGAAGTAAAAAAGGGAAAGGGAGAACATGCCATCTCTAATCTCCCTTTCAGCTCTGTGGTTGAACTGTTGTTCCCCATTGAAAAGCTGGCCACCACTGCTGTGAGTGGGCTGGACGGCAGTAGGGAGGCAGGACAATGGCAGAGCGCCTCTCATTATTTCTCTACTGCACATACCCGGGAATGTGGGTGGTTGGCAATTCCAAAGTGAAAATGCGGTTACTAATAAAATCACAGGAAGGCTTCACGCCGAGAAAGTTGAGAATGTTGATTGGCTGTACTATAATATAATGGTAGGAGATAGGGAGGGCTATCTATTACATGACATGTAACAAAGACTATTTTATAATGGTGTATAATAGAGAACATTTTCTAATGTTCTAATGTATAATAAGACTATATTAGGGCAGTAAATAGGGGCAGTTAGGTGATACAGTGGAAGGGGTGCTAGGACTGGAGTCAGGAAGACTCTTCTTCCCTAGCTCAAATCTGGCCTCACACACTTACTAGCTATGTGATCATGAGTAAGTTACTTAACCCTGTTTGCCCCAGTTCCCTCATCTGTAAAATAAACCAGAAAAGGAAATGGCAAACCATTCCAGTACCTTTGCCCCAAATGGAGTCACCAAGAGTCACACGTGACTGAAATGACTAAACAACAACATGATGATAAGTGATATAGATTAAATATATAAGTGTAAGGGAAGTGTAAAAATTTTTCCTAAATAACCCAACAATAGAGTATAAAGGAATTATCTAAACAATCTGGCAATAAAGTGTGAAGTTCTTTAACCCAATGGAATTATAGGGCGTTGGTCATTAGAAGAAGGCAATTGATGGTACTCAGTGGACTTCTAGTGATTGGCTGGCCCTGCTAGCCTTTTTTTCCCCTTTATTTATTTTTAACATTCACTTTTTTGAAAATTTGAGTTCCAAATTCTCTCCCTCCCTCCAGTTCCTCCTCCACCCATTGAGAAGGCAAGCAACGATACCAATTATACAAGTGAAGTCATCCAAAAATTTCTATAGTAGCCATGTTGCAAAAAAAAAAAAAAAGCAAGAAAAATACAGTAAAAGCAATATGCTTCAATCTGTACTCAGAGTTCATCAATTTTCTTTCTGCAGGTGGATACAATTTTTCATGATGGGTCCTTTGGAATTGTCTTAGAGCACTTTATTGATAAGAATAGCTAAGTCTTTCACAGTAGATCATTGTTACAATATTGTTACTATGTGCCATCTTCTCTGGTTCTGCTCATTTCACTTTGCAACAGTTCATAGAAGTCTTCCCAGGTTTTTCTGAAAATATCCTGCTCATCATTTCTTATAGCGCAATAGAATTCCATCATGATCATATACCACAACTTGTTCAGCCATTCTTCAATTGATGGGCACCCCCCTCAATTTCCAATTCTTTGCCTGATGTCCTTTAGAAAGAAAGAATCATTTCTGGAGGAAGGACTCAGCTGTTAACTTTTTTCTTTACCTTTTTCTGTTTGCCTCTGGGGCAGAACAGTATGTTTCTGGGATATCTCCCAATATCACTGTTGGCCTCCTATAGACACACACGGCAACATCCTTTAGAAAAGAATCAGGTGACTGGAAATGGGATCCTCCTTGGGAGACAGTGGGCCTCAGAGCTGAGACTGCTAGTTATGGATGCCAGTTCTTTCTAAAAGCACATAGAAGTATCCTAGGCCAGGATTTCATATGAGCCCCAAACCGAAGATTATGGGTACTATGATTAACCCTCTGAGCTTTATCCTTCTTGCAGGAGAGTCCCAGTGATCCCAGCAAAGCAACTCAACAGAGACACAGCACCCCACGCAGAACAATTCCAGGATATCACAAGGGGTCATGCCCCTCCCATCCCATAGAGCCAGAGGTGTAAGTGGTCTTGACCACATGTGTTTTCTACTTGTAGGCCTCTCCAATTGTGAACTCTATGGACATTAATTTCCCTTCTGGGACTGTGTTTAGGTTGTGGGGGGGGGGAGGGGAGATTTTACTACTTTTCTTACTATTTCAGTAAATGCCTTTGTCTTGTACTAATTGTGTACTCTAAGCAACTAACAAAAGGTAATTATCAATACCTTGATGGGGGCTCTTGAGTGCCTACCCACCTGGGATAGTGCCCAGGGCACCCAACCTGCCGGTCAATTGGTCAGTCACAAATACTTTCTTAAGCACTTTTAATATCACTTAAGCATTTTGAAATCAAATTGTATTCTTCCAAAAACTCACTGCACAGATAAGACCTTTTCATGTGTCACTGAAGGTTTATGCGGTCTACCTGACATTTAGAGAACAGGGAAATAAATGCTTTGATAGCCAGACATTTTGATTACGTCATAATGTTCCAGGCACTGTGCTAAACTCAATACACAGAAAGGCAAAAACACAGTCCCTTCCTTCAAAGGAGTTCACTTCCTAATGGAGATAATGGAGATAATATACCAATAACTATGTACATACCAGATATACAGTGTTAATGAGATGTGAAGGCACTGAGTGGGGGTGGGGGGAGCAGAAAAGATTTCTAACAGAAGGTGAGACTATAGCAGGGAAGCCAGAGAGGGAGAGGAGGAGGGAGAGCATTCCAGGCATGGGGGACAGCCAGGGAAAAGGGACGGGCAGGAGATGGAGTGTCAAGGAAGCCAGGGTCACCGGAGACCCTGTAAGTGTGGGGGGAGGATGAAGGTGTAAGAAGACTGGGGAGGTAGGAGGGGCGCAGGTTGGGAAGGGCTTTGAATTCCAGTCAGTACCAGGTGGCAGGGGTGCCCAAAAGAGCGGGGGCACACAGCCTATACTACTGCAAAGGCAGGAGCTGGGAGGTGTGAGATACGGTAGAGCACCACCCGTCTAGGCTGGGCCAGAGTATTACAGACGCAGTTTGGGGCCATCGCCTCCCTTTCCGCTGGCCCTCAGCTCCTCCCTCACCCCTGCGCTCCCAAAACTTTTCAGCCGCACCTGACTCGGCAGCGTCTCCTCCTCCTAACAAGCTCCCGGGAAGGAGACGCGCAGTGGTTCAGTCGCTTTTTTCCCCTCCGCGGCCGGAGCCGGGGCCCGGGCCGGGACCGGGCTTGCTTGTCGGCGGCGCCATTCCCTTCCTCTCCCCTTAGCAACCAGGACGCCACGGGGCTCAGTCACCAGCAACCGAAGGCCCGGACTGAGCGAGACTACAAATCCCAAGATGCCCCGCGGCCCGCTTCCGCCGACGACTCCTTGCTGTCAATAGAACTACGGATCCCGTCGGCCCCCGCGCGGGGCGTCGGCGTCAGCCAATGGGCTGGAGACAAGTAGGAGAGGAGGGAGAGAGAGACAAGATGGCTGCGGCGACCGCTGCTGGGGCTACTCCGCTTCCCGCGGCGGCGGCTGCGACCGGGACATCGGCCCCGCCGCCTCAGCCCACGGGGCGAGTCGGCAGCAACAAGAGCGGGTTGCTGGAGAAGGTGAGGAGCCTGGCCTGCAGGCCGAGCCTGGTGTGATAGCTTGAGCCGGGACCTCTGACCTCGCTTCTTCCGCCCAGTCCCTGCCTTTCCTCCCTGTCCTCCTCCTCTCCTGGGGGCCTGAGTCCTTGGCCTCTCCCACCCACCTCACCGCCTGACTCTGACCTCAGACCCTGCACTCTCTCTCTGCACCGCCCCCAACCCCCGCTGCCCTACCCCAGTCTCCTCTTCCTGACTGCTCTCTGTCTTCTCTCTCGCACCCCATCTCCTGTCCCCTCCCCCCTCTGTAGTCCGTTTTCCTCCTCCAGCCCCTTCTCTCTGCACCCGGTCTGCTCTCTCCCCATCTCCTCCTCCTGCCCCTTTCTCTCTGCACCCTATCTACTTCTGCCTCCTCTCCGCTCTAGACCCCATCTCCTCCTGCCCCCTCTCCCTCTGTCCCCAGTCTCTTCCTCTTGCCCCTTTCTCTGCATTCCATCTCCACCCCTGCCTTTTTCTACACCTCATCTCCTCTGCCCCTGTCGTTCTGTCTCCTCTTTCCCACTCCAGCCTTGTTTCCTCCTGTCTCTTCTCCCCCACTCATTCCTCCTCCTGTCTCCTTTCTTCCCATCCTCCTCTCCTCCTGCCTCCTATCTTCCATCCCCCCACTTCATCTCCTTTTCCTCCCCATCTAGACTCTAGCTCCTCTCTTTCTCACCTATCCTGTCTACTCTTTCTGCTTTCTCATCCGCACATCCCATCTCCTGCTCCACCTTCTTTTTTCATCCATACCCCATTTTCCCCTACATCATCTCTGCTTCCTCCCTTCCACTCCTGCCCCATCTCCTCCTGTCTCTCTCCCCCTTAACCCATTTCCTTCCCCAGCCGTCTTCAGCCCTCTCCATCTCACTTGCTCTTCTTGGCCCCTCCCTTTCTCCTCTCCCCCGGCTGCCTCCTCTTTCCCATCCCATGTTGTTCTCTTTACTTTCCCCTTCAAATCCTCACTCTGCTTCTTCCTCATTCATTTCTCTACTGTTCCCCTTTCAGGGTTCCTTTCTCTTCACCTGAGTCCATCCTGTCCGTTGTGGAGCCATAACATGGTTTTGTGCTCAGAATGCCTCCTTGAAGCTTTCCTTCTGGTGGGGGGATTAACCCAGAACTTGGCCAGTGACTTTTGAGTTTAGGCCATTTCAGTGTTTTTGCTCATCAAGACTGCTTTTGCAGTCTATGTGATGATCTGGATTGAATGTCATAAGAGTAAGTTACAGGAATGGACCCTTGTGTCTAGCCAGTGGCTTTAGGGGCTCTCTGAAGGAAAAAAGAAGAAGAAACCCAACATGATTCAAGTCCCTGAAGGAGATGTTAGCAACTTCAGTTATAGTGGACATTAAACAGAGTGCAGTTACTTCCCTATAGGATCTAATAAAGGTCTTAGGAAATATAGTAGGAGAAAAGCAGACTGTTTGGTGAATGAACAACCATTGGAAGAAACCTTTTGTGTGAAGCTGGGCATGGGTGGTCTGAAGCTTGTAATACCTGAGACTACCCAAAGCTAGTAACAACCCTTAAGATCTTGAGGTTTATTGTTCTTTATTGAATTAAAGAATCTCTCTGCCACATGCCTGACAGCCTTTAGCAAAGAGACTATTACATAGTAACTGTTCCCCAACATGCATCCTGTCTTTCAGTCAGACTGGTTTCCTCATTATTAATCATCAATCATTTATTAAGCACTCTAGGCACTAGAGATGTAAAGACAAGAGATAAAGGCTTTGCCGTCCAGGAGCCCACATTCTACAAAGGGAAACAAACGAGTACATGTGTAAGCATGTGCAACGTAAATACAAGACACTTTGTGTAGGGGCATGTACTAGCAGTTCGAGGGGTGGGAGATGGTCATTAAAGGCCTCACGTCATAGTTGAGACTTGAAGGAAATAAAACATTGAAAGAGGTAAGGAAGGAGTGCATCCTAGGTCTAAAGGACAGCCAGAGCAAAGTCACAGAGATGAGTGACAGAGTGTTATGTATGAAGAAGAGTAAGAAGGCAAGTATAGTAGGGTCAGAGAGTGTGTGAATGGAGTAGTGGGCAACACATTTGGCAAGGTTAATTGGGGCCAGGTTATGAAGGACTTTGGAGAACCAACAGGAACTTATTTTTGATCTTAGAAATCATAGGGAACTGTTGAAGTTTTTAAGTAGGAGAGTGCCATGGTCATACCTGCACTCTAGGGAAAATCACTTCAGCAGCTGTGTGGAATATAGAGTGGAGTGGGGAAAAGCCTGAGTCAAGGAGATGAGTTAAGATAGAAGGCAGGTACAGTCCAGCCATGACGTGATCAGGGCCTGAACTAGGGTGGTGGTAGTGAGTAGAAAGAAGAGGACAGATGTGAGAGATGTTGGGAAGATAGAAATAGCAAGGTGTAGAAACTGGATATGTGGGGTGAGGGAAAGAGAGGAGTTGCAGATTGTAGTGTAACCCTGAGTGACTGGAGTTACATTGGTGCTCCCCAAAGTAATGTCCACAGCTCCACAGTGGGATGAATGAAGAGAATGATAATGAGTTCTCTTGTGGACATGTAGATTTTGAAATTCTTACAGGACATCTTGTTGGAAATGTCCAATAGGCACTTGATGGTATAGGCCTGAAGCTCAGGAGAGAAACTGAGGCAGGATATCTAGATTTGTGAGTCATCTACATAGAGATAATAATTGAACCTTTCAAAACTGATGAGTTTACAAAGAAAGAGTCTGTAGAGAGAGAATAGAAAATCCAGGATAGAACCTTGGGGTACATTACAGTTAAGAAGTTAAGAGACTGAAGAGTAGTCATACAGGAGGAGAACTAGGAAAGAGCAGTGTCATAAAAACCTCAAAAAGACAATATTCAGAGTATATCTAATACTAGTTTCCTACTGTTAAGAGGAAATTAAAATAGAGGATCTTTTTTATGCACACACGCAACTAGAGAGCTAGGAGAGTACAGGATCGATATTTCACATATATGTGTATATACATACATGAACATATGTGGTTAGAATACATCTTCATGGAGATATTTTAAAAAATAATAGAATGTTTAAGGGAGAATGTCCTTTAAGGAAGAGTTCAAAGTGAGTTGGCCTGACTAAAGGTTTCCAAGTGGAATAACCAGTTATGGGGCATGTTGAAGGAATTGCCTTGGATGGGATTGGGCTAGATGACCTCTTGAGTTCCTTTTCATCTTTGTAATTCTGTGACTGAGGAGCCTGGGGTTTAGAGTAAAAAACATTCTAGGTTTTTAGAGCTATTCTAGTCCAATCCCCTCCTTTTACAAGTGAGGAAACTGAGGCTCAGGAAGGTTAAGTGACTTAGTCATGGTTATATGAAGAATAAGTAGAGGTGGGATTGGAGCTTTGGCCTCAGACTCCAAATCCTCTTGCATGACTCCACAAGAATGACTAGGTTCTAGACCCAGCTCTGTCATCACTAACTTGGTGTTTGGTCATTGATGAATGACTTTCTGTCTTTAGGCTTCAGTTTATTTATCAAAAAAAAATAAGGATGCTGGAGAAATTAATCCCTAAAGCCAATCCAGTGCTAACATTCTTTGGTTCTCTCAGTGAGGGAAGGCTTCACAGGGATTTTTGCTGCATCTTGGAGAAAGGATAAGACTTAGATGGTAGAGGAAGATTCCCAAGTAATAATGCACATGATGTTGCCAAGGGACATTGTGTTGTCTACATACATTAAGGGTAACTGATAGAACAGAGTATTTTGACTTTGTTAAGGACAGGCTATTCCCTCCCTGTAACTTTCCCAGCCAGGTTTCCAGTCTTGGATTACCTTTTTGCTGCTCTCTCTCAAAGTTGGCAGTAGAGTTAAATCTGGAATCATAAAAATCATGGCATTGTAGCATTGGAAAGGGACCTTAGAGATTATTAGGGCCTGACACTTTATTTTACAGATCAGTAAACTGAGTCCCAAGAAAATTGAAGTCATTGACTCTTAAAAGAACTTCAGAGATGAGACAGATGGGTGGTGCAGTAGATATAGTGCAGGGAGTCAGGAAGACCTGTATGTAAGGCCTGCCTCAGACATCAACAGGCAAGTCACTTAAGCTCTCAGGCTCAATTACCTCACTTGTGAAATGGGGCTAATGATAACACCTACTTCCCAGGGTTGTTGTGATGGTCAAATGAAATAATATGTGTAAAGTGCTTTGCAAGCCTTGAAGTATTATATAAATGTTAGCTATTATAATTTTTGAAGAATTAGCCATGGTATAGTAGATAGAGTGCTGGACTTGGCATCATGAAGACCCGGCTTCAGATTCCACCACCTATAAGGTAGCAAAGCATTATCCCGTGAATTTTCATATAACTTAGCAAGACTGAAATTAGTCAAGCAGTAAGTTAATATTGATGGTTTCCAGGGATTCACGGAAGACTGCTATTTCCCTTCTACATATGGAAAGTAAGATTGGCTTATTCTTCTGTAGAGACAATATTAGTGCTAGGATCAGCAGTGATTTTATAAGCAAAAGAGCTTGGTGTACCCTTGTGCTAAAAAAAAAAATGCTGTTATCTCAAAGATGTTACCATTCACTTTATGATTATTCTAATCTATAACCAACTTTCAAGATTAAAACAAAACAAAACCCTGCCAATTCACCACCAATAGAACACTTTAGTTGATACCTACAACTTTATTCTTAGACTCTTTTATTTATGTCAGCAGTTTCTCCTAATTTTAATTTTCTTTTGTACATCAAGAATTAAAAATTTCCACCTATTTTTTCAAATTTACTTATTCTTTAGCAGTTAACCAAATTAAATGAGAATGCTGAATGTTTCCTAAACTTAAAAAATCCTTAATTCCTCGTTCATTGTATTTGGGGGTTTTCAGTTTTCTCATAGAGAAAAAAAATTAATTGAGCCATAACTCAACCTTATATACTGTCCACCTGCTGCCTCTACAGTAGTTTTGGATAGTAAAATTTGGTGTTTGTCGTCTTAGTTTCTATTGCGTATAGAGGGAGAGATCATCAAGAAAATATATAGCCATTAGGTGGTAATTCTTGAAGTCTTTGTTTTCCCCTCAAGGTTCAATTATTATCTTTCATCTACTCCTTAATCCATTTCAATATCTGATCTAAATTACTTCTGGTTTTCTGGTATACTGCTGGGCAGCCAGTGTACTATTTCATGTAGGAGGCCATGGCTTCTTCATAAGGAATTTGGAAAATTTCACACCGAATATTGTCCTGCAGTTTCTTTACATTATGTCCCCTGTTTTCAAGTCTTGTATATAATATGGAATTATCTGTTTGAAGCACAAAAACAGTATGAAACCATTGTTTGGAGAAGAATTCACAGCCATGGTAGTCAACCCAGCCTTTCATTTTATTTTCTAACTCATCGGCTACTCTTTGATCCAAAATGGGACATTCGTATTCTTCATCAAAACCATCATATTGTGCTAACTCATCCACACTAATGTATGTCAGTTCTGTTCTTGATGCAAGTTCTTTTCCTAACTTGGTCTTTCCAGCCCCTGGTGTACTTGTGAGCAGGGTGTTTGGCCCACCTCTGCCCTAGCCTGCAAACTCTCATCAGCAGCAGGCTGAGGGGGAGAGCTCAATAAACATATAAGTGCATACGATGTGCCAGGCTACAAAAAGAGCCAAAAGACAGTCCCTGTCCTCAAGGGGCTCACAGTCAACAAGCAAGCAAATATTTACAAGCAAGATAAATAGGAAATAATGAAAAGAGGGAAGGCACTGGAATTAAGGGGGTTTAGGAACAGCTTCCTGTAGAAGGTAGGATTATAGTTGGGACTTTAAGGAAGCCAGGGATGGCATTAGGCTGAGATAAAGAGAGAGCATTCTGAGCATCTGGGACAGCCAGGGGAAATGCCTCGGGCCTGGGGATGGAGTGTCTTGCTTGTGGAATAGCAAATGAGGCCATTGTCACTGGATTGAAGGGAGACCATCTCCAGTTTTGATCTGTATCTTGCCACTGGACCCAGATGGCTCCAGAGGAGAAAGTGAGACTGGGGACCTTTGCACAGCCCTCCTTCTCTTAAATCCAATTCACTTGCAAGTCATGGCATCATCTTCCTGAAGTCATGGTCCTCTTTGAGAACAAAGGACAAAACAGCACCTGGATTGAAGAGTATATGGCAGGGAGTAAGGTGTAAGAAAACTGGGAAGGTAGGAAAAGGCTAGGTTATGAAGGGCCTCGACTGTCAAACAGGATTTTGTATTTGATCCTGGAGATGATAGGGAGCCATTGGAATTTATTGAATTAGCTGGTGAAAAGACCTGTGCTTTAGTGGCTGACTGGAAAGTGGGTTGGAGTGGGGGAACTCTTGAGGCAGGCAGGCCCATCAGCAGGCTACTGAAACAGTCCAGGCACGAGGGCCTGTACCAGGTGCTGGCAGTGTCAGAAGAGAAACATATTGAGGGAGATGGTACAAAGGTGAAATTGACAGGTCTTTACAACAGATTGGATATGCGTGAGAGAGAATAAGGATTGAGGATGATGCCTATGTTGTGAGTCCACAAGACTGAGAGGATGGTGTTCCTTTCACAGTAATAGAGAAGTTTGCAGGCTGAGGAAAGATTTAGAGGGAAAGATAATGAGTTTTGTTTTAGACCAGGGGTGGGGAACCTGTGGCCTCGAGGCCACATATGACCTTCTAGGTCCCTGGGTGCGGCCTTTTATTAAGGAGATTTATTCTGTGAAGTTGGAGTCAGTGAAAGGGCTGCACTCCTGTTTGAGATATCTGAAGGCTTTTGGATTAGAGGTCAGCAGAGAGGTTGGGCTGGATGGGTAGATTTGAGAAAACATCAGCATAGAGATGGATGGTAATTATCCCTGGCAGTTGATGAGATCACCTAGTGAAGTACTATCAAGGTAGATAAGAAGGGTTCCTCAAGAGGTGGGTAGATAGATTTCAGAGGGTCCATGAACTTGGATGGAAAATCACATCTTTATTTTTTGCTAACTTGTGGTTTTCTTTGTAATTCCATGTATTTTATGCATTTAAAAATGTTAAGGGATCCGGAAGTTTCGCAAGACTGTCAAAGGGGACCAGAGGATCTCTTAGGGGCCTTTTCAGCTCTTACGTCCTATATTATTGTAGCACAGTTTAATCCTCCTCTGAAACTTCCTTGTAGTATGGAGGTAACTTTTGGCTCGTTGAATATTGTGCCAGTGAAAATAGGCTGTGACAGGTCTTGCCCAGCTTGCAAGGTTTTGAGTATTGGTCTGTTAGTGGACTTTGTGTCAAGTATCTGAGGTCTGGCTCAACCGTGGAGACACCAGTGGGTTGGCTACTGGGTTGGATTTTTCTGGTCACACCAACTTATGGAACTGGCTACTAAGGTGTGACAGGGCCTTTGGTATATCTAAGGAAATAGGACGCATTCAGATATCATAGATGCTTAAAGTATTTTTAGTTGACAGAGGATATTGCAAGGGATACAGATTTGCTTCCAGTTGTCTTTTTGCAGATGTGACTTTCTGTTATGGTGGGGGTCAGGGTGTTTGTTGGAAATGTGCAGGTAGTGGGGATTTTGCTGTTTGGAGGTATTTGAAAAATAGGTAGTTTAGGAAAAATCATTCTTGAAGGACCAGTTTTGCATTTCCTGTCAAGTCTTTGGATGGAATTTGGATGTCTTGTAAATGTAGATGTACTTCCTATTTTGGGTTGAGGTTGGAGTACATTTAAAGATTCCATTTCTCCAGAGAATTGTCAGGCCCTTGGATTCTAGGCTGAGTTTCATTGCTAATTCCCTATGTGTTTTAAGCAAGTTACTTTGTTTCTCTGAGCCTCAGTTTCCTCCTGTTGGTTATGGGCACTGGACTGCAGAATCTCAGAGTTGAAAGTGACCTAATTTGGTCATCCTGTCTAAACATACACTTGATCAAGAAGTTCCTCTCCAAACTCCTATGGTGGGTCATGTGGCCTCTGGAAGCCTTCTGGTGGGGGAACCTATGTCACCTCTATGAACAGCCCATTTTACTTTTGAGCAGCTAATCGTTAGGAAAATTTCCCTTATACTTAGTTGAAATATGCCTCTCATTTCTACCCATTGCTTGTAACTCTCCCTTTTGGGAGCGAGCAGAACAAGTATAATTCCTCTTCCAAGTGATTTCAGATACTTGAGGCTAATTATCATTTGTCTCTTAGGCTTTCTCTTCTCCTGGCTAAACATCTGTTCTTTCAGTCAGTCTGGGCTCTAGTGTCCTCCCTAAAATACGGCCAAATGGCAAGAGTATTCCAAGCAGGAGTACTGACTAAAGCCGCTAGGTGGTACCATAGTGCCAGAGCACTGGGTTTGACATCAGGGAGACCCAAGGTTCAAATTTGGCCTCAGATACTTACTGGCCATGTGTCCCTGGGCAAGTTACTTCACCTGTGTCTGCCTTTGTTTCCTCTAATCTATAAAATGGGTGATAGCACCTGTATCCCAGGATTATTGTGAAGGTAAAATGAGATATTTGTCTGGGGCTTTGCAGATCTCAAAGTACCATATAAATGCTGACTCTTATTACTACTCTTACCTATGGACACGATGCCTCTCTGAACTCTAAGTAAGATCACAGCTTTTTTGGTTGCCAAGTCATATTTGATACATAGTTAGCTTGTAGTCCATTAAAACTCCCATATCTTTTTCCCATAAACTTTTGCTTAACTATCTCCTCCCTCTAACCCCTTCACTTGCAGAGTTGAATTCCTAGTATAGAACTTCACATATATTATTAAATTTAATTGTCTTATATTCATCTCATCTTTCAAGGTTATTGAGATCTTTTTGGATCCTGACTCTGTCTTACTTTGGGTTAGGCTATCTCTTTCATTTGCACATTTGATAAACATGTCTTGTGTCTTCCTCCAACTTTTACCTCTGAATTATATTAAGTATAAATCTAGGGCTCTCCACTGGAGACCCTCCTAAAAGTCAACTTTAGTGATTCTTCCTTGGTCTTGTATTTCAGCTGGTTCTTAATTCACCTAACTGTATTATTGTCTAGTTCATATTTTTCCGTCTTGACCCCAGGGAGACCATGAAAGACTTCATCAGATGCTTTGCTGGAATCCATATATGCTGTGTCTGTAGCCTTCCTCCAGTCTATTTTACTGCTTTGGTAACTTTGTCAGAGGAGAAATGGGGTATTCTAAATGATCTCTAAGGTCTCTTCCAATTCCGATGTTCTCAGTGCCAGGAGTTATTTGACTTTGTCTCCCACGCTGTTCCAGTACTTCATTCTCATTCTGTTGTTCATCCCAATGCTGCATTTTCTAGCCATTTACTGTTATTAAACATAATGGCATTTAAGTATTGAAGCAAACTAACTGGAGAAGTGTAATTGCTGAAAGGAATCAGTATAGTGTTACATATTTATATATATATTTCAAAACAGACTTCAGCAGTTAAAATACTTATCAAGTGACTACTATGTGTAAGACATTGTGCTAACCTTGAGGGACCTAAAGACAAAAACTTGTTGCTTCCAAGCAGCTTCTCTTCTACCGGAGAGAGAGAGACAACATGAAAATGGGTAAGGATATATAAGGTGGATCAAAGAAGGAGAGAGCAGTGATGGTGGAGAGATCAGGAAGGATCTCAGATAGGAGATGGCACCTGAGCTGAGCCTTGAAAGATTCTCAGAAGCAAGTTTAGAGAGTGACTACATTCCTGTCTGGGAGATGGCACAGAGTTGGGATATGGACTGTAAAGTTTGGGGAATGTATTGGCTGAAACGTAGAGTCACTTGCCCAGGCTATGTGACCATAGCCAGCTAGAAGGGAAGTAATATGAGCTAAGCTTGGGAAAGGAGGTAGAGCCAGACTGCAAAGGTTTGCAGTGCCAGGTTAAAGAGTTTCATTTTATCCTAGAAGCATTAGGGAGCCACTAAAGATTGTTGAAGAGGAGAGTGACATGATCACACCTGTCTTTTAAGATTATTTTGGAAAAGGGGATATCGGAGAGGGGAGAGGTCATAACCTAATTTTGGGACTAAATTGTGTTGGTAGCCTTGAGAGTAGAGAAGAACTGCCAGAGAAGTGGAGGTAGAATCAGCAAGTCTTGGATATGAGCGACAAAGGGGAGAAAATTCTCAGGAGTGACTGAGGTGGTTAATCTCAATGACCAGAAGGAGGCCAGTGCTCCTAACAGAAGGAGGGGAATTTGGAGGAGCGCCAGGTGGGCAGTGGTTGGCAGAGATTACCAATTTCATTTTGGAACTGAGGGATGCTCAGTTAAAGACGCAGGTGCTTGATGATGCAGGATGGGGTGTTTAGGAGGGAGATTGAGCCTGGTTATATATAGATTCAGGAGTCATCTGTACAGAGATGATAGTGGAAACCATGGGTCCTGAGGAGCCTACCAAAATAAACAATATAGAGAGACAAGGGGTCCCTGGATAGAGGTATGAGAGAGACTTGGTCTGCAGTTGCACAAAAGAGACTGAACAGGAATGACCAGTTAGGTAGGACAACCAGGCTTCTGTGACAGTCCTCGTTGTCACAGAAGCCAAGAGAGAAGAGACCAATATGGTCAGCAGGGCCACAGGCTGAAGGTACTTCAAATAGGTTGAGAATTAAGACCAGTGGGCTTAGCAGTTAAGATCAGTGATAACCTTGGAGAGAGCAATTTTAGTAGAATGGAGTTGGAAACAGGTGAGAGGTCAGGAAGTAGAAGCAGTGAACAGAAGTGAACGATGTCTTGGCCTCACCGTTTTGGTGGAGTGTAAAGAGCAGTGGCTCTGGGGTCAGGAAGCTTACCTTACATGGCCATAGGTTAGTCATGTTACCTCTTTGAGCTTCAGTTTTCTCAGCTGTGAAATGAGGATAATAGGACTTGCACTTTCTACCTCTGGGTTGTTGGGAGGAAAAGCTATAAGGTTCCAGAGAAGAGTGCTTTTAATATTATTATAGTCAGACTCTTTTCTGAGACCGAGCAGAATAAATTGCGTCCCTCTTCCAAATGACAGTTTCTTAAAGACAGTTCCATCTTTACTTCTCTAGGCTAAAAGTTCCAGTTCTGAAACTTTATGAATTAATTTGGCTTTTGACTCCAAATTAGCATCTGTTCAAAGCATTGTTTCTCGAACTCATTGGTCACATAACACTTTGGGGCATGAAATATGTTGATAGATCCCATAAAGGTAGGTATAGAGTTACCCTACTGGAGGAAGGATGGCCAGGGAGTTACGGCTGTTTTCATACTGAAAAAGTGCTGCATGTAATCAATATATTTTTATCATATACAATTTCATATTTGATTTTCAAGAGGGAATATGCCATTAGCATAGGCATATTTCTCGGGTAGAACATCACTGATTACAATTTGGAAATACTGGACTGTAGAAAACAAGATGATATCTTTGAAAGGTGATCCCTAAGAATTTTTTAATTTTGATTGGGTAGAATAGAAATTAGTGCACATAACTTTAGAAAAGGCTGAAATGCTTATTGAAGTACTTATATGGAGTCAATTTACTGGCTATATGTCCCTGAGTATGTTCTCTAACTTCTGTCGACCTTAATTTCCTTTATCTGTAAAGTGGGGATAATAAAAGTACCTGCTTTAGTGTGCATTTATGAGTGTCAGAAGAGATAAAATATGTTAAAATGCTTTTCAGACCTTAGAAATGCTACGTAAATGTTAGCTGTTGTTATTGCCCATTTTATTAGTACATACCAGGAAGGAGGTAGGTGACTTTGTAGAGTTCAGGGCCTGTAGTCAAGACCTGAGTTCAAATCCAGCCCCTGAAACATAGTAGTTGTATGACCCTGGGCAAGCCACTTAATCTGTGTTTGCCTTGATCTACTGGAGGAGGAAATGGCAAATCACTTCATTAACTTTTCCAAGAAAACTCTACAGACACTATGGTCCGTGGGTTCAGGAAGCATTGGATACGACTGAACAACAAGGTTACTTTAAAATTTTTTCAAAGGCAGCAATCTCAATAAACTCCATGGAAGTAAGAAAAAAAATAAAGAGGAGAGAAGTAGCATAAATATTTTGTATAAGACTATATATTTATCTATAGTAGTGACCTGGTATTATTTATCTATTCAGTCTTTCACTGGCTACTTTATTTACAATCAGAAATCATCATATTATTCCTCAGTTCTCTTATCACTTTTATAATTTATAAAACTTTCCCTATAAGCATATTATGCTTCCTTGTACCTACTTCATATTCTAGACAAACTGGCCTGCTAGCTGTTCCTCATTCCTGAAAAGCCCTCCGTACTGACTCCTATCTGAGAAAGCTTTTTATGGCACAGCTCAGCTGCCATCTCCTTCATGAAGCCTTTCTTGGTGCTCCCCATTGCTAGGTCCTCTCCCTCTTCAGATTACTTTGATTTATAAAGATTTGGCCACATGCTGTATCGTTCTGGTAAAATTGCGAACTCCTTGAAGGCAGAGACTTTTTGTATTTGTATCCCAGCATCTAGCAGATAAGGAAAACTGATCTAATAGAATTATCCCGAAATAGAATGGTTTGCCCCAGGAGGTCCCGGATTTCCCTTCTTTGAAAGGCTTTCCATCTGACGCTGGATTATCAGTTATTAGGCATATTTGTAGCTGAGATCCTACTTCTTATTTTGGAGGGGGGTGATCCTACTTCTGAGGTAGAATGTGGGTGAGAGGAGTGTGGCTAATGTGGGAATTTTAACTATATGTATTTGTAATGGCTCATGTTTTTCTTGCTTTCCCAGTGTTTGAATCTCATCAAATATTGAGATTCTGTGATTTTATTTCTAGCTCTCACACAGGATGTAATTTTGTCCCTGAACCTCAATTTCTTCTTCTGTAAAATGAAGATAATAAACTTTGCCTTCTGCCTCCTGGAAATTTTAGGAAAATTCTTTGGTAACCTTAAGGCTTAATTAAAATGTGAGGAATTGTTATTTGAAGTACTCTTTTATCTAAGTACTTAGATAAAAGTACCCTTATAATGATCAAAAAGCTAAATACTATTATACATTCCTTTCTACCACTCCCACTCCCATCCTATCCTATCCCCCCCACCAAAGCCAAACAACATATTCCAAAATTCAGTTAATTTTGTATTCACTGCTTGTTTTGTTTATCTGTGCCTTGATACTCTTCATTATTTACCTAACATTTAGTGCTTATTGGTAAAAATAGAACACTGGCACAAATAATTGCAGTACAGATGGCATGGAAAGCAAAGTATGCTATAGGTGTGTAAATTGCTATAGTTGGGAATCTTTTTAGATTCCCTTATTTTATAAATAAGGAATCTTGGGAACCAGAGAAGGGAAATGACCTCTCCAGGGGCACATTGGTAATGAGAGGCAGAACCAGGATGTGAACCCAGCGCTTTCTTCTGTGAATTCATATGAAGGACTGATGTCTTCTGGTCAGGGAGGATTCCTGAATGAAAGAGATGGTGTTGGAGATAAAATGTCAGTGAGGAGAGGTGAGGGCAAGGGATGGTTTTAGGGAATAAAGGCACAAAGCATGGTGTACATTCGGGCAGTGATGAATATCCTGGTTTGGTGAGATTGTTACTCAAGAGTGGCTTCCTATGCTCCAAAAGACAGCATACAAAGTGATCCCTTTAAAACTGTCTCACAGCCCATATGTACCATTATATGTTTAGCAGCTCTTTTTGTGGTGGCAAAGAGTTGGAAACTGGAGGGAAAGGAAGTACCCATTAACTGGAGACTGGCTGAGCAAGTCAAGGTATATGAATGAAATTGACTACTATAAGAAATAATGGAGGGAATGGCTTCAGCAAATTCTGGAAAGGATGGTATGAACTGCTGTAGAGTAAAATGAGCAGTAACTGGAGAAATATTTATACAATAACAATAGGAAGACAAACAATTTCGAAACACTTCTGAACTCTGATTAACACAATGACCAACCATATTTCCAGAAGACTCATGATAAAAAATTCTATCCACGTCCTTACTGAGAGCTGATGCAGATTGAAGTTTGGGGAAGTAGGGGTGGGGTGGGGTGGGGTGGTGGCTACTGTGGGGACATGTTTTACTTAGCTATACATATTTGTAATGTCTTTTGTTTTTTTGCTTTCTCAATGGGAGGGAGAGAGGACAGGGAGAGAATTCTCAACTGAAAATAAAATAATATTGAATTTTTAAAAATAAAATTGGTTCATGTTGTATCACAGTATAGTGTTTGTATGTTGCAGGAAATAGCAAGTAAGCCTTGGAGAACATTGAGTCTTTATTCCCTCTACCAGAAGGAAGAGGAGATAGTGACTTTTCTGTTGGAAAATTTTCTGTTTTTCTACTTCATTTTTAAATGCTATATTCCCTAAAACTTCAGAGAGCATTAGTAGGCAAAGAGTAAATAAACATGTATATTTGTGGGTTTTCTAAATCGGGCCTTGTAGCATTTGGAGACATAGTTTAATTTCAGTTGGATACTGAGTCCTTTGATGTGAAACTTTTCAATTTGTGTTACAGTGGAAGATTGATGATAAACCTGTAAAAATTGACAAGTGGGATGGATCTGCGGTGAAAAATTCTTTGGATGATTCTGCCAAAAAGGTACTTGCTTCTTTGTAACATCATTGTAGCTTCCATTTTAAAATTAACAGCCTTCAAAATACCTGCTTGCTGACAACAAGTAATCCATCTTCAGTGGGTCTTTTTTGTGTGTATGTGTGTGTGTGTGTCTGGACTCAGATGACCAATGTTTTTGAAAGGTTGAAACTGGGCTGGAAAGGATCTTGGTTATTTGTCTTCACATAGTGGAGCTGCCACATTTGGTCTAAAAATGTTTCACTCCCATGGTTGTCATTCTAGTTCAGGCCTTTATAACTTAACCTGTACTATTGAAATAATCCAACTGGTCTATCTGCCTCCAGTTTTTCCCCCTCTTCAGTACCTTCTTGACATAGAGATGCCAAAATAATCTTCATAATACAACTTGTTTTTTTAGTGATATATTTTGATAACTATATTTAAATATAATTGGTTTCCTTTATAACCCTAGTATTTTATGCATTTAAAAACATGATTCTGAGGAGTCCATAGGCTTTACCAAACTGCCAGAAGGATCTATGATACAAAAAAGATTACAAATAAGCCTTTTTAGATTGGTATTTTATTACCCTTTGGCTACAGTCTCTCTTTCTAGCATTATTTCACACTATCCTCTTTTTTTTGTGGTATATTTTTAAAAATAAATTTATTTATTTTTAGTTTTCAATACTCACTTCCATAAGACTTTGAGTTCCAAATTTTCTCCCCATCTTCCCCTCCCCCTACTCCAAGATAGCCTGTAATCAGATAGAGGCTCTACGTATACATTCATATTAAACCTATTTTCACATTAGTTACATTGTTAAGAAGAATTAGAACCAGTGGGAAAAACCACGAGAAAGAAGAAACAAACAAAAAAAGAAAAAAAGACCCCATAGTTCTTTTTCTGGATGTGGATAGCATTTTCCGTCATGAGTCCTTTGGAGTTGTCTTGGATCATTGCATTGCTAAGAAGAGATAAGTCCATCAAAGTTAGTCATCTCACATTGTGACTGTCACTGTGTACAATGTTCTGGTTCTGCTCACTTCACTCAGCATTAGTTCATTCAAGTCTTTCCAGGTTTTTCTGAAGTCAGCCTGCTCATCATTTCTTATAGCACAGTAATATTCCATTACATTCATATACCACAACTTGTTCAGCCATTCCCCAACTGATGGGCATCCCCTCAATTTCCAATATTTTGCCACCACAAAAACAGCACACTGTCCCCTTTTCATATTCGTTATGTTCCAGCCAGGAATAAGTAAGTTTTTCCTAGTTTTTATTTTGCTTCCTTCTTTCTCTGTGCATTCATGCAGGCTGTCCCTTATGGCTAAGAAATACTCCCTTGCTTCTATAGAAATTCCTTTTTTTCAAGGTCCCAGCTCAGATGTTGTCATTTTGCCTGGGTAGCCCCTAACTAAAAATAGTCTATCCCCCAAATTTTCCTAGAGCACTTTTCCTCTTCACATTCTACCCAGTATCATACACATTTATGTACATGTCCCATCCTTCTTTTAGATTGTAATCTCTCTAGAGAAAGGATTATATTGTTGTTCATGTTTCCAGTCTCATCACCAAGGCATGTAGAATTGAATCAGATTGCTTTGGCTTAGCAGCAGAATGTGTAGACTTTCTCTGAAGTTCTTAAGTAATAGATTAAACACTTCAAGTTGCCGTAGATGGTTTAGAGAAGGGGGTGGCAAACTGTCCTAAGCCACTGTCTGCTTTTGTAAGGCCCTTGAGCTAAGAAGTGTTCTTACATTTTAAAACATGATAAAATTTTATTTAAAAATGTGAAAACTGTTCTTAGCTCCCCGGGCCTTACAGAAGCAGGAAGCAGGTGTATTTGGCCCCATGGCCTGTAGTTTGCCAGCCTTTCGTGTAGAGTTTAATAATCCTGAAATAACTTGAATCAGGTGACTTTGGGAAGTCCTTGTCTTCATGATTTGATGATTCTGATTACTTCAAAAGATTTTTTACTTCAACATTGTACATTCTTTCCCCCAACATGATGTTGATTATGTAACAAAAAAGCATTTTACACACACACACCCACACCACAGAAGAAATATCCTTATTAACCTGATTCCTCCGTTTATTTTTGTGTTTGTTTTCTTATCAGGTACTTCTAGAAAAGTACAAGTACGTGGAGAATTTTGGTTTGATTGATGGCCGCCTCATCATCTGTACAATCTCCTGTTTCTTTGCCATTGTGGCTTTGGTCTGGGACTACCTGCACCCCTTTCCAGCGTCCAAGCCAGTCCTTGCCTTATGTGTCATATCATATCCTTCTAGTGTCTGCCTTTTTTTTCCCCTTCCACGATGTGTTGATTGATCCACTTCTCTGGGAGGAGGGGTCTGAATAACAGTTAAGCTGGAGAGAAGAAACAGGAAAGAGAGCTAAAGGAAATCAGATTGAGTAAGAAGCAGCTTACTTTTTGACTGATGAGATCTGGCTTCCAGTCCTGATTCTGTCACTAAGCAGTGAGACCTTAGGCAAATCACTTTCTCTCTTGTTGGCTCATCTGTAAAATGGAGGTAATAGTTCTGACACTATTTACTTCATAGGGTTGTTGTGAGGAACAACTTTAAGATTTACGAAATGCTTAGAAATTTGCACTTTGTCTCCAGAAATCTGGTTTCATGCCTGACCAAACTGGGTAATCTTAGGAAGGAGCCATAAGTTCTCCTTTGACAGATCAGCACCACAGGATCAGAGACTGCAAGCTGGAAGGGGCTTTAGAGATCTGTGAGTCCAACCCCTTCCATTTTGCTGGAAGGGATGTGGCTTCCCCAAGGTCACCTAATTAGTCACTGGCAGTACCGAAATGCAAGCCCTTGTCTTTTGGTTCCAAATCTAGGGCTCTTTCATTGATACAGATCCCTTAGCCAGTTCTTCTATGGCCTGGCTTCTAGTACCTTCACAGTCCTGGTCCCTCTCTTGCAGATACCTGCCTAGTCTGTGTCCCTCTGCATACTACCCCTTTTTGTAACCTAAGAAGCCAATGCAATAAATAAGGGTTTCAGAACAAGAAGACATAAACTGTCAGAGCACTGCTGTAGATTGTACAGAGAGAGTAAAGATTATTGAGTTCAACCTTATCTGATAGATTCAGAAATGGACCCAGAGAGATTGGTTGACTTGTTTGCAGTAACACAGCCATCTCTGAAGACAGAAAGTTTCAGGGGCCTCTTTAATTTCCATGTCTTTGTTTTGCCTTGTCATAGCTTTCTATTTCCTTAACATACCCTGAACCTATTTCATCATGATGGGGATCCTGACCATCTATACTTCATATAAGGAGAAAAGCATTTTCCTTGTAGCGCATAGAAAAGATCCATCTGGAATGGATCCTGATGATGTTTGGCAGCTCTCTTCCAGTCTTAAACGGTATGCTCATTTTATGATTCTTTATATGATAAAGAAGTGCATTTTCCTTCAAACGTTTTTACTGCCAACCATTTGCATTCTCTCTCTCTCTCTCCCCCTCTCCCTCTCTCCCTCCCTCCCCCCCTCCCCCTCCCCCCTTCCCCACTTCCCTCTCACCCTCCCGTTCTATTCACCTCCTCCCTCCCCCTTTCTTTCAAACTCACATTTATGTAGCCCTTTAAAGTTTGCAAAAAATTAATTTCCTCACAAGAACTCTGTGAGTTCAATAGCACATATTTTATTATCCCCATGTTATGAAAAATTTGTGAAAAACTGAGACTCAGATTCTCTCCATTGACAGCAAAGTGGTACAGTGATAGAGTGTGGGGCCTGGAGTTAGGAAGACCTGAGTTCAAATCCAGCCTCAGATATTTAACTAGTTATATGACCTTGGGCAAGTCACTTAACCTCTTTTCCCATTTCCTCATCTGTAAAGTGGAGGTGATAATAGCACCAACTTTCCAGGGTTGTTTTGAAGATCAAATGAGGTAACATTTGTGAAGTGCTTAGCACAGTGCCAGGCACATAATAGTCACTTAATAAACGTTTGTTTCCTTCCTTCTTTCTGAGAGGTTAGGTTTCACATAGTAAGCATCTGAGGAGAGATTTGAACCCTACTGACTAGCACCATCCCACTGTGTCACTCTTTCCAGTACTTTGCTACTACAAAGAGCGTTGCTTTGAATGTTTGGGTACGTACTGGGATTTCACACTGTCACTTTCTTGAAAGGCAGGCATTGCTGGGTTAAAGGGCAGCAGACATTTTAGTTACTTCCAGAATTCCAGATTGCTTTCCAGAATGTTTGAGTACTTCATGGTTCCATGGACAGAATAAAACCATATATCTGTCTCTTCCCACAGCTCCTCTAGGTCATCAGTGCCAGTTTGAATAAGAGATGAAACTTCAGAATGGTTTTAGTTTGTATATAGTATGTATATATGATATTACAGTATATTGTAGTATAGTAATTATAGTACATAACTTCTTTTTTGAAAAGTTCATATCTTTTGACTTCCATGCTATTCCTAGGTGTAACTTTCATCGTATACTATGTCTTTCTCTCCTACTTCTTCCCCCGCTGGTAGACTGTATCTTATTTGAGAGAGAAGTCTTTTTTTCCCCCACATTTTTAATCCTCCCCTCCCCCACCAGTGCCTAGCATAGAATTCTGTGCATAGTTTGTTGAATCAATATCAGCAGCAGACATTTGTTGAACGTCTACTACAGGTAGGGCTTCGTGCCAAGTACTGGGGACATCGAAGTGTAAAATACAGTGTGGGTGTTGATAAACTAGTTTGGAAACCAAGACATACCAACAGAAAGGTAGCTTACAACACAAGGCAGCTTTCCCAAGTGCCAAATGAATAATGGGTCAGACGTAGGTAGATTATAGGATCAAGAACTAGAAAGGATTTTAGAAATCATCTTGTCTAATCCCTTAAATTTATAGACAAGAAAAGTGAGGCCTAGAGAAAGAAATGGGATGAATGAACGAGAAAGCATTCATTAAAGACAGTGTGCCAGGCATTGTGCTAAGTACTGGGAATAAAAATACCAAAGAGACATAGTTGCTTCCCTTAAGAATCATGCACACAGAGGAGTGATGGCCAGGGAGGTTTTTTGGTTTGGGAATTCACAAGGATAGTGAGTGGAACCATAGGGCAGTCCATCAAAAATGTCTTTTCTGGAAGCATTAATGATAATGAGAATAGCTAGCTAGTATTTATCTAGTGCCTGCTATTTATCAGGTACTGTGCTAAGGGCTTTACAAATATTATCCCATTTGATTTTAACAGCAATCCTGGGAGGTAGGTGGTGTTGTTATTGTCATCTTACAGTTCAGGAAAACTGAGGCAAACAGGTTAAGTGACTTACTCAGGGTCACACATCTAGTGTAAGTGTCTGAAACCTAATTTAAACTGTAGTCTTCCTCACTCAAGGCCTACCACTCTATACACTGTGTGCCACTTAGTGATCAACGCTTTTGATTTAATTGTAATATCCATTGTTGGGGAGGTGTGAAAGAGTTGGATAAGGAAATGTTGTTTGTCCTTTGAAGAGGACCAGTGAATCATGGGGTGATATCTTGGCTCCAGTGCAAGTTGGATTTCAGTGAGGCAGAGTTGAATAAAATTGTCAGCCTCACTTTCTCTTTCTGAGTCATTGAAGTCCAGTGGCAGAACAAAAGTCAAGAAGACCAGCGATAGCCTGGGATGATGCAGTGCATGACCTTGGCATCTTCTGTGTCTGACCAGGCTCTTAAGGGCTCTACAGTGCCTGCTTCAGCTGCCTTCATGGACATTGGAACAGATTGTTCTCACCCACATGCCAAATACATAAAATACATGCCAAATCATAAAAGGAAGTTCAGAAAGGTCCACAGACACCTAGAGCAATTTTGTTATTTTCATGCTAATTTCATATATACTCTTTTAAAAACCTTTAACTGAAGTTCATAGTCATATACGATCCCCTTTTCTGTTTTTTTGTTGATTCGTCCATGTTTATTGATATTTAAGTTGATTTTTAAAAATTGAAAAGAAAAATCACCTGGAAGGACGGTGCTGACTTTAGTTTACTAACTTTGTGACCATAGAAAGTCACTTAATTGTACTTCCCCTCTATTAAATTCAGTAACTCAAATGTTTCTCATGTGGTATGGCTACTCCACAGTACCTGCCTTTGTTGATAAAGAAGTGCTTTGTGAACTGTTAAAAATCTATATAAATGTTAGTTGTGGTTCATTGTGATGTGCAGGACACAAGGTGTTGTCTGTAGTAGGTGCCATTCACTATTGATGAATATTTACCAAACTTGAATTCTGTATGTTGTGTCCTGGTACCCAGATTTGATGACAAGTACACCCTGAAGCTGACCTTCATTAGTGGGAAAACCAAGCAGCAGAGGGAAGCAGAGTTCACTAAATCCATTGCTAAGTTTTTCGACAACAGTGGGATGCTGGTCATGGAGGCCTATGAGCCTGAGATCTCCAAGCTTCACGACAGCCTTGCCACGGAGAGGAAAATGAAATAACCCTTCCAGGAGCAGCCTTTTTTCTTCTGGGATCACGCTGAAAACACACACACACACACACACACACACACACACACAACAAACAACAAAAACAAATGGAAACAACCACCCTACAAGCCAGAAACTAAAACAGAGTAAAATAAAAAATGTTTAAAATGCCTCATGTTTTGTCATGAAATCCTAGACCCTTCTGGATCAATAGGATTTTCTAAAGTGGAACCAGGAGCTGGGAGCTAGTGTTGAGCAAGTGAGCTCATGGTCAGACCCGGTCCGTATGGCTGCCTTGCTCTAACCTGTCATTATGGTTGCTCTCTGACCTTTGGGATTGATTGGATTGAAAGACTTGACTTACCAAGGACTTTTGGAAGGAATTTTTGCTTGAAGCTCTATAGATTTCCTCCTTTGTACCTGGCAGTGCTTATACCATGCAGCAGCTTTCTGCCATGCCTGCCGCTTTTGAATTTTTTAACCTGTTCCCCATAATGCTGACTGTTGTACCTGTCCATTATTATTATTATTATTTTTTTTATCCCAGGCCCTGCCTCCTTCAGGGATTCAGGAAAAAACCTTTGGGGTACAACAGTTTCCATTCACAGACCTACTTTTGAGTTTTGTATTTATTGGACTGAATGGGGGGGGTGACTTTAAAAAGTAGTAATACATAATACCCATCACTTTAATTTGTTGAAAACAGACCAGGGGAAAGAGAAATCCTCCTTCTGGATATCAGGTTTTATGCTCTTGACCAATCAGATCAGTCAATGGCATTTTTAGTTTGCTTTATATCCTCTATGGCTTCCCCCCACCCCTGTCCCCCAACTTTCCAGTTTCTTAATTTCTGTTCTGTGTCCCTTATTAACTGCCATTTTCTAAATGAATTTTTTTCAATAAAAGGAAAGAAGAGATGCAAACGTGGTGTTGTGTCTTAATGACAGAGAAAGATCAGCCTGTGTTGGTGTGGAGCTTTTGTTGAATTTTCCACTAACAGGTTTGAGTTGAAACTCCTAGGATTTAGACCAAGCAGGGACTTGGCCTTGGGGTAGGGAAAGAGGAACGAGCACTAGGTTTTAGTCACCAGCATCTGGATCCAGCTCCTGGCTTTGCCACTTTTCCTGGATGAGGTCTTTTATCAATCTGAGCTTGAGTTTTCTCATAAAAGAAAGGAGTTTGATAAAATTATTTCAAATGCAGTGTTTGAGCTGGAAGGAACCTTTCAGATCACCTCTGAGCCTGAGCTGCTTCTTTAAAATGAGCAAATTGGACTAGATAATTTGAGGACATTTGCAGCCCTAACAGCTTTAGACAAGCCATTTGTTGAATGTGGACATCTGTTGTGTCCACTAGGAGCCATACAGATATGCATACTACAGTCCCTATTCTCAGAAAACTCCCAGCCCAGTATAAGAGGCAACAAATGTGAATGATAATCCATAGGAGTACAGAGCTATGATGTCACAGGAGAGTGGAGGTGGAGGTTATCAGAGAAAGCCTCTTGGAGGAGATGGCATTTGAGTAGGCTGCGAGGGAATCAGAGGATTTCAATAGGCATGGTAGGTGTGGGAAACTGTAAGAAAAGTTGGGAGGGCAGAGCCCTGGATCTTTTCTGAGAGCAGCAAGTAATCCTGTTTGGCCAGTTGGTAGAACATGAAGGGAAAGATCAGGGAGAGAACGTAGGAAGAATAAGGAGGGCATTGAATGTGAGGCTTAGAGTTTGGTTCTGTAGGCCACAGGGAGTCAGTAAAGATTTTGGCAAGGGCTGAGGGGGCAGTGAGAAGTGGTGATGGGATCAGAGACTTAACCAAATCCTAACTATACGTCAAAATCAAGGGTTGTGGCAGGTCCCTCGAACCTGTAGGCTGACCTGAGCAGGCCTGTACTTTAAAGTAGGTCTAGCAACTTTGTCCAAGGCAATAACCTTCGTGGGTTGCCTCCAGGACATATCTGGCTTGCCTGGCGAGATGGGGCAACCAGGGATTGTGGCTAGTGTCCAGAAGGGAAGTGGAGGGGTCAGCTGAATTGGGGCAGGGTGACCTAAGAGCCCTGCCGAAGGTCATGCTTTCCCGGGATCACCTCTGCCTCTCATCTAGGGGACCTTCGCTTTGTCTTCAAGTTTCGCTCTTACTGGCGTTTCAGATTTTCCTAAACAGAAGAGTGGGAGTGAAGTGAGCTTAAGGACTGGAAAAAACCAAAGAGCTCCTTCCTAATTCATCAGCTGGTCATGGAACCCAGGGCCTTTGTTCTGGAAGTGGGGATGGGGCGGGGGCGGGGAAGCGCGGCACTTGTCAGATCACCAATCAGAAAGAGTGCTATATTGAGACTCCGGGGACCTGGGTTCTAGTCTCTGCTCTGACACTAACTCTAGGATTCTTCCCCTGTAAAATGACCTCATTTTTCAATGAAGCAGGACACACACGACCTCTAAGGTCCCTTTGAGCTCTAAGTCTATGTAAATCAATATCAAGATTTGAATAAGAATATAGAATGTCAGAGCTGGAAGGGCCATTGGACCATAGAACGTCAGAGCTAGAATACACCTTAGAACACAGCGTCAGAGCTAGAATGCACCTTAAAACACGGGAAGCCAGAGCTGGGAGGGTCCTTAGAACAGGGAATGTCAGAGCAGGAAGGGATCTCCAAACAGAGTGAGAGGGCAGCCAAAGACCGAGTTTCTATTCCAGGACCTGCCCGTTGTTGGACGGGAAAACAGACCCGAGAGGCTTAGTTAACTTGGCCAAGATCACAGTGGTGCTAAACTCCCAATCCGGAGCCTTGCTTCCGCAATGTGTGCTCTCCCTGCTGCCTCGTCTCTCCGTGTACTCTTGCTCCGGACCACGCAAGGACACTTGTTTAGACAGCCGGAGACCCGGGAGGAAGGGGGAGGTTTGTGGCAGACTGCGCAGATAAAGCGCTGCACCTTTCGCGCTCCACCTCGGCGGCGGCCCGGAGAGGTCACGAGGGACGCTGCTTCTCCGTGCGCATGCTCGCCACTCTGTATAAAGCCTCCGGCCGGGGGCCGGCGCTCAGTAATCCAGCTCGGCTGGGGCTTGCAGTCTCTCTGTTCCGGTGGTATTTCCTTGGATTTCTTCTCACCACATTGTCCCTCCCATTTCTGCTCTGCGTCTTTCCAGTCTCACTTTGAGTGTTTCAGGACTTCGTGTCTGCCGCGCTCGACCTGTTCCCCCCGCCCCTTCTCCCCAGCGGCCCCAGGCCGGGTCGCGATCCTCATCTATCCTCGTCCGAGTCCAGAGCCCGGGGCCGGCCTGGGGCCCGAGCGTCCTGGGGCTCCGGGTGAGCGGGACGTGGCTGGGTGGCCGGGGGTCGTGGGGATAGAATGGGGGGAGGGGGCTGGGGAAAACAGACGGGAGAGGAGGGTGCAAGAGAAGGATAAGGAAGTTTAGGAGGGGGAGGGGAGGTGCGAGGTCCAGAATAGCAGGTAGGGTTGTGTGGGAGAGAGTCGGGGCAGACTGCAGTCAGATGTGCCAGTGACTCTAGAACTAGAACTTAGAAAGTCAGCAGTGGATTAGACTTTAGAAGCGGGAATGTCACAGCTGGGAGAGAGACTTTAGAGCAGAGAATGTCGGAGCTGGGGAAGACGTTAGAGCGGAGAATGTCGGAACTGGGGGAGACCTTAGAACAGGTAGTGTCACAGCTGGGAGAGAGACTTTAGAATAGGCAATGTCGGAGCTGGGAAAGACCTTAGAACAGGGAATGTCGGAGCCGGGAGACACTTTAGAACAGGGCATGTCGGAGCTGGGAGAGACCTTAGAGCGGAGAATGTCGGAGCTGGGGGAGACCTTAGAACAGGGAATGTCGGAGCTGGGGGAGACCTTAGAACAGGTAGTGTCACAGCTGGGAGAGAGACTTTAGAATAGGCAATGTCGGAGCTGGGAAAGACCTTAGAACAGGGAATGTCGGAGCCGGGAGACACTTTAGAACAGGGCATGTCGGAGCTGGGAGAGACCTTAGAGCAGGGAATGTCGGAGCTGGGAGAGACCTTAAGAGCAGGCAATGTCTCAGCTTGGAGAGAGACTTTAGAACAATGTGGGAGCTGGGAGAAACCTTAGAACAGGGAATGTCAGAGCTTGGAGAGATACTTTAGAACAGGGAATGTCGGAGCTGGGAGAGACCTTAGAACAGGGAATGTCGGAGCTGGGAGAGACCTTAGAACAGGGAATGTCGGAGCTGGGGGAGACTTTAGAACAGGTAGTGTCACAGCTGGGAGAGAGACTTTAGAATAGGCAATGTCGGAGCTGGGAAAGACCTTAAAACAGGGAATGTAGGAGCTGGAAGAGCCTTTAAAATAGAGAATGTCAGGGCTGGAAAGGGCCTTAGATATCATCTAAGACTATAGTTCTTGGAGAAAGGGAGACCCAGATGACTGTGCTGGAACTTAATTTCCTTTTTGAGTCCAGCATTCTTTCTACTCCTAGGCTACAACTTCTAACCTGTGAAATGCAGTAGCTTTGAGTTTGTGCCCAAGCCACAGCTTCTTCCTCTATTCTTCCCTCTCTCTCCAGTCTCCCAAAGAAGTATCATCTCATCTTTTTAAATTTTCAGTTTTAGTTCTTAGGAGAATTGGATGGGGGAAGCAGAGAAGAGGAAACTGGGTGACGGCTGGTATGGGATCAGTGTTGCACTTGGCCGGCTACATCTGTTTGATCCAGAAGAGCTGGTTAGTGTGGACCAGTTTCTCTGTAGGAGAGCTCAGGAGCTCTGAGAACTCTTAGTATTTCAATTCTGCTTATGAAGTGCTCTGCTGAGTATTTAAAGGTATTTAGCGACCCAGCTCTCAAGGAATTTACCCTCTAATGGGGATGAAGACCCACCCAGGCACATTAGCCACAATAGAAAAGAGAGGGAGATAAGTGCAAAGGAGAATTTCAGGCAAAGTTCTATTGAAAATCTGAGGAGGAGGAAGAGATTTCCAAGAGGAGAGAGAAGTAATATTAGAGCTCATTTACTACAGGGGTGGTATAATTTGCACTACCTTTATTTGCTCTCATGAATTCAAGGTCACTTTCTTCCAATGTTCCCCATCTCTTAAATCTTTAATTGGTCTTTCCTGGTTAGTTTTAAGTTCAAAACAGCAGTTCCCTTCATTGCTTTCTCTGTGTTCTGAGCAAAGTAGTGTGTCCACTGCACTGTTTTTATGATGACATGGCTTCTAGCAAATGTCTGGGTAGTTGAAAGTGAACAAGAGAAATCTCTTCTATTGTAGGATCTCAGAGCTGAAATTAACCTTAGAGATCATGCAATCCATACAGGAATTCCCTTCATAAAGATTTAAGCCAGAAAGGAATTTTGAGGGCCCCTAGGCCAAGCCCTTCATTTTACAGCTTGAGAAGCTAAGTGGTTTAGATAAAGTCACACAGGAAATGAGTAGCAGAGGCGGGGCTTATACACACTCTTCTGACTCCCCATGCCCTACTCTTCCCATGGCACCTCCTTGCTTCTCACTTCTATCTGGAAGGCATTGAGGAGGGATTCAAGAAGACACTAAGCTAGTAATCTGGGGTGGCTGGTGGGGAGTCCATTCTGTGTTCAGGAGCAGGAAATGGTAGACTGTGATGAAGGAACAGCAGGTGTCTAGTTTGCTAGTGTGCAGTAGAATGTGTGAAGAGGAGTGGGAGGGAAATATGGCTGGAGAGGAGGTATGTTAGAACCAAATGAAGAGGGCCTTGAACACTAGGCTCAAGAGCATATTTCATTCAATAATAGAGAACCATTAAAGTTTTATAAGCAAGTGAATGATACAGGAAGGCCTGCATTAGGAAGATAAATGGATTATAGAGGAGAGAGAACAGAAGCAAGGAGGCTAGCTCCTGCTGTTGTGCCGTATAGAAATAACTCCATCATCACATTTCCTGAATAGATTATCTGAAGACTTGGAATTCTGGGAATTCATTCATTGGTTCAACAGCAATTAAATGCCTACCAGATATAAAACAATGCTAGGTGTTGTGAGAGATACAAAGTTCAGATGAGATGTTACCTCTGACTTCATCAGGCTTATAGTCTAGCAGGGGGATAAGATACATACAAAAAGATGCAGTACTGTGCTGACTATAATATAATAAGGTCCCGTTGGATGGCAAAGAATAGTTCACTATACCAGGATGTAAAAGGGTGTAAGAGAAGGCTTTCTTGGCTCCTTGTTTTTGCTGCTGTTTTCTGTGCCTGAAAGTTCTCCTCCCTCTACATTGCCTGTTGAATTCTTACCCTTCCTTTAAAGTTCAAATGCCACCTCCTTCAGGAAGCCTTCCCCTCTTCCATTTTATTGGTAAAGACCTTGTTTCCCTCAGACCTGGTATGGTATTTTGCTTGGACCTCTTTCTTCACATTTTATGCGTATATGTGTTTACCCCTCTGATACTAAAGGAGTTTATGTTTATATAGTGCTTTTGGGTTTACAAAGTATTTTATATTCAGTATTCTGTATGATTCTCTGAACCTCCTGAATTACTCAGTGCAGAGATCATTATCTCTTTTTTATGAATCAGAAAACTGAGGCCTAGAATCTTGGTCAAGTCTGGCAGAGCCTAGATTCAAACTCTTGTGTTCTGACTCCAAATCCCTGGCTTTCCTACCATGCTGTTTAGGTGCCTCTGCTAGACTATAAATTCCATGTAGGGAGGCCCCAGGTCCTTTCAAGCTGCCAATCTTATGCATCTATCTACATTTGTGGTGAGATCAGCTGTTTGCTCACAGTAGGTGCATGATAGATGTTACCAACTTGAATACAGCAGTATGAGCAATGTGAGGGATGTGGAAAAGGCACTTTCAGAAGATAGCTGACATGTATGAAATCAGGGTGGAGGGGAGTAGTATGTGAAGGGTCTGGAGGGCCTTGAATTTTACAAAGAAGAATTAGGACTTTGGTAGGTAATAAGAAGTCATGTATTTGAAAGATTTTTTTTTCCAACTGAAACACTTTTTCTCTTCTACTTTCTACTTTCTCTTTAACTCAGGAAAGTTACATGGTCTGTCTGCCATTGGTAGTTTCCTCTTGCCTTGAGATAAGTTGCAGGCAGGTCAGCCAAGAGGTTATTTCCCAACTTGGCATTTAGCCTCTTGAGCACACTGGGCTGATGGATGGGACCCTTAAGTGGCTTCCTGGAATCCCCTTCAGCTTGATGAAGAGACATCATTGCCCCTTCTCTTCCTCCTGTTCTCACCTCTCCCACTTTTGAGGAGGCAGATAAATTAAATGCTAGACATCTCTGAAAAGTTGCCATCCCTTATTCCCTGGGAAAAGAAAAAAAAATTCAAATTTGAAAGCTGAAAGAGACGTTAGAATATAGAATGCCTGAACAGGAAGTGACCTTACAGCAGAGACATTAACTGTTAAGAGTTGGAAGAGAATTTGAGTTACTATTTTTATCTATGACTTGGATGAAGACATCGTGCTTATAAAATTATCAGATGATGCAAGCCTGGGAGGTGGAGCTGGTGTGTTGGATCATAAAATCAGGATCCAAAATAGTCTTAACAGACTAGGACAATAAAATGGAATCGAGATCGGTATAAAGTCCTGCACTTGAGTTTTAAAACATCAATTGTACAAGTTTAAGGGATGGAAGAAATTTGGCTAGAGAGCAGAAAAAGAGTTGGAAGAGAGCTGGGAGTCTCAGTTAACTTCAGGTTTTAATAGGAGTCAGCTATGAGACCAGGCAGCAAAATCCTAACATGATATTATCATATTGTTAGAATAAGCATGCGGACCAAGGAAAGGGCTAGCCCCTCTGTCTTCTGTATTGGTAAGGCCATACATAGAAGGCGTTACTGGAGAAAGGGATCTGTCTAAAAATAAGTGGAAAAGATCTGTAGGATGGTGACTTCCCTATCATTCTAGGTCTTTAAACTGAGGCTGGTTGACTGCTTGCTGGGGTTGCTGCAAAGGAATTCCTAGACACCCTCTGATGTCCATTCTGATTTTGAGGGTCTGCTTCTTTGTAGAAAAATTTACTTGGTATCAGGGCAGACTTTTCAGAGTTCTCCTAGCTTGCTGATTTTTTTTTATGACATTTTCTAAAGCAGAGGAGAGACAGCAGACTGGGAACTTGAGAAAATAAGATTTCTACAATAGATTCTGCCAGTAATTCATACTGTGTGGTCTAAGGCAGCTTTCACTAGCATACAGGATGACTGCCCAGTGAATGGTATATTGAGGCCTTGAAAGATCAGCAGAATTGGTTCTTAGTGAGTTCAGATCCTCAGTGATTATATGGTAGGGTTTAAAGATCTCTGGATTTGGAGAAGGAGACCTTGGATTGAATCTGTGGCTCTTATTCCCTGTAGGACAATGGGAAAGCACTTTCCCTTTCTGTACCCCGAGGGTCTGAGAGGCCTCCTCTGTAAAATGAGGCACTTCATCTGTGGACTGGAAGAAAGTGAGAGGTGTAGTAGGACCTAATCCCTGCTGTGGAGACAGTAAGCAATAAGGTGTCCCCAAGGGCATGAACACTCACCCACACATTCATTGTCTGTCTCTGCGTCTCTTTTCCTCTCCTTCCCTGTCCCTCTCTTTCAGCTGCCTTTTCTGCCTTTTTTTCCAGGGACCATGGAAGAAAGGACATCATGCTGCTCCAGTACCACCCTGTTCCATCAGGAAGGAGTGGGGGGAATCACATATCGGATCCCAGCACTGCTCTATATCCCACCAGCCCGGGTATTGCTGGCCTTTGCAGAGAAGCGTTCCACAGCAGATGATACAGATGCACTTTATCTGGTGCTTCGACGAGGGCAGAGGGTGGGCCATTCTGTGGAGGTAACTGATCCTTCCACTTTGGCAAGGCTTTTGGGAAATTTTTCTCTAAAAGTCTCCTAATAGAGAATGTTTGGAGGGACTTTAGAACATAGAATATTGGAGTTGGGAGGGAAGGGTCCTTTAGAGGTTGTTTATTCAGCCCTTCATTATTCCCAGAAGAGAACTGTAAGCCTCCTCGAAAGGAGAAGTGGTTCTGAGCCCTCCCCTGAGAATTCTGGGGTCACATAGAGGAAGGAGAAATTCTAGTCCTCATCTCTCTCCTCACAGTCCTGTAAAAGAAACAACCACATATGAGAGATTTTGGAGAAGAGATTTGTGTTTTAAGTGGGAACTAAGGTCCCTTTTAGTTCTAAGAGTCTAAGAACCTGTGAATCCTTGTGGGAGGAACTCGTCAAGAGGCTAGAGTGCTCACAGTGGGCCTTTTCCCAGGGGCAGGGCAGAGCCCAATGATGATTCAGACACATCCAGACCAATATTCCCTTGACAGATGAAGAAACTAAGGGCCAGAAGACAATTCCAAACCAGTCAACTTGTCAGAGGTTACACATTAGCTAAGAAACCTGAAGTTTGAACCCAGGCCCTCTCCACTGTCCTCACTGAATAAGTGAATGGGTCTGTGTGCACAGATGTGTTGTGACGCAGGTGATATTGGATATGACAGCAGGAAAACCAGAATTTTTAAGGGTCTTTGTCCTTACCTCCCACTTAAAAAATACCAAACAAACAAATCCCAGCATTTTTCCCCCTGCAGATTAAAAATGTCTGAATTTGCATCTCTGTCCTTTCACAGAATCACATGTTAGGTCTGGAAGGGATCTTGGAGATTGACTGATCTAACTGCTCATTTTGTAGCCTAGGAAGCAGAGGCTCTTCTGGGAAGTGAATCATCCCGGGTCACGGCTTAAAATATGTCGTGATAACACCGGTAATGATAATCACATTTAAATGACACTTGGTCGGTGCTGAGATTATCCTCACTTTACACATGAGAAAACCAGGACAGACAGGTTAAAGGATTTGCCTAGAGTCACATGGCCAGTAAATGTGAGGCTGAATTTGAACTCGGTTGTACATAAATACTGTTATTGTCATCTTCAGTAGTGCTACGCACCACCACCACCATTTACATAGGCAAGTACATTCTCCTCTTTAATTAGAATATACCTCTAGTGCCGGAAGGAAGCCGTGAGATCTGGTAGAAGTTCCAAACTTGAAGTCTCCGGAGCTATGTTTGAAGGCCGGCTTTGACGCTTTTAGGCTGTGTGGCCTTAGATGGTTAATTTCCCCTCTTTTAGCCTCAGCTTCCCCAACTGTAAAATGAGTAGTTAGACCAGACAAGCAGGTGGAGCACTGAGCTAGAGTCAGGAAGACCTGACTCAGCCTCAGGCATTTACTTGCTGGGTGACCCTGGGCAAGTCACTTGATCTCTGCTTGCTTCGGGTTTCCTCAACTGTAAGGTGAGGATAATAATAGCACCTACCTCGAAGGGTTTTTGTGAGGATCAAATGAGATGATATTTGTGAAGCACTTAGTACAGTGCCTGGCACACAGCAGGTGCTTAATAAATGCTTGTTCCCTTCCCTTCCTCCTCAGGCCTGCCTGATCCCCAGCCCAGATCTGGAGCTGGAAGAGACCTCAGAGGCCATCTAGTTCAACTCCCTCATTTTACAGATCAGGACATTGCAACCCACGGAGATTAAGTTGTTTGCTCAAGATCATGTAGATAGTAAGCATGGGGGGGTGGGGTGGGGTGGGGTGGGCTTCTAACCTGCATCCTCTGAATCGAGAATGGGGGTTCTTTCCACTCCTATCAGCAAACATTACTGAGAGCCTTTTGGGTGCCAAGCAGTATGCTAGGTGCTGGGAATGTAAATATCTAAGTGAAATAGGCCCTGCCCTCAAGGAACTTCCATTCTATGAGGAGAGATAATGTGTATACATGTAAGCATAAACACGTGTGTGTATGAGATAAAATGTATATAAGGAATCATGAGATGGCCAGTTTGGCTGGACAGAAGGGTTTGTGATGTGAGTATTGTGCGAGAACACTGGAGAAAGGAGGCTGAGGGCAGCTCATGAAGGGCTTTAAATGCCGAACAGGAGTTTATTTTAATCATAAAGGTAATACGGTATCCCTAGAGCTCTATGCACATTCCTTCCCATCTCCTCCAACACCTTGCCCCCTGTCATCCCCCTTCTCTCACTTTTTTCCAGTCTCTCCCTGTCTACTGGCTCATGCCCTACTGCCTGCAAACATACCCACGTCTCTGCCATGCTCAAAAAACCCTCACTTGACCTTTCCATCCCTGCTAATTATCGTCTTCTATCTCTTCTCCCTTTTTTTGGCCAAACTTGTAAATGCATCTTTGTTTTTCCTCTTCTCACTCCTAAACCCTTTACAAGCCGACTGGCAGTCTCATTATTCCACTGAAACTGCTCTCTTCGAAGTTACCAGTGATCTCTTAACTGCCAAATCCAATAGCCTTTTCTCAGTCTTCGTTCTCTGCAGCCTGGACACTGTTGACCACCCTCTCCTCCTTGAAGCTCTCTTCTCTCTAGGGTTTTGGGATACCGGTCTCTCTCTTGGTTCTCTTCCTACCTATCTGGCCTCTCTTTCTCTGTCTTCTTTGCTGGTTCTCATCCTGCCCCTAGGGGATCTATTGTTATGCCGACAGCGAGCAAGACACGCCACAGAGTATAAGTTTTAAATGGAGACGTTTATTAGCCGGTGTCCGTTAGGGGCAATTAAATCTGCCCAAATCAAACGGCCCCCCATAGAAGTGAAAGTGTAGTTTATATAGAGACTACAGGGTACAGTGGTTAATTATCTCTTGAAATGTCATTTTGCAGACTTGGCACGCCTGTGCCTTTTATGACCATGATAAAAGGAACCTCTTTAATAGATTGTAGATACAACATATCAGATAGCTGACAAAGTGTCAACTGAAATTACAACCCAGGATCCCTGTGTCCATCTTGCCATAACTCCCACAACAAGGAAGGCTCAAGATAAGGCAGAAGTCATAAAATTCAAGATAATGTCTAGGGCCGAGGCTTTCATCCTTAATGGCCATGGACAGACCAAGGGACACTCCAGCTCAGTCTGTTGACATAAGATAGAGACATCTCTGAGCCCACTCAGTTAGACAAAGGAAGATCGTTAGGCATTAGGCTTTTCCTGGTAATTAGCTTACATTCCTTGGAAAAGTCTTGGGGGCCCAGGACACTCGCCAAGTGGCAGGAACTCAGTCTGTTTTTTTCTTATGCAAACTGGGGTTTGTAGTTAGGGTCTGGGGGCAGGGTTTTTCTAGCAATACCTGGCGGTTCAGGTATCACACCATCCTGGGCCTTTTCATCTCCCTGTATAATTCACTTGGTGTTCTCATTAGCAACTATTGACTTAATTACCATCATTATCCTGATGTTTCTCAAATCTACCTTTCCTGCCCCAAACTCTCTGCTTCCCTCCAATTTTGCATCTCCAACTGGATGTCCTGTAGACGTTTTCAACTCGACATGTCCAAAATGGAATTTATTTTCTTTCCCTCTAAACCCTGCCCCCCCTCTCTATTACTATAGAGGGCAACACCATCCCTCAACACTAGTCCCTCAGGCTAACAACCTAGGAGTCATCCTGGATTCCTCACTATCTCTCACTTCCCACATACGATCTATTGCCAAGGTCTGTCCATGTGACCTTTGCCACATCTCTTGAATACGCCCCCTTCTCTCCTCTGACACTGCTACCACTCTGATGCAAACCCTTATCATCTGGATTATTGCAATGGCCTGCTGGTGAGTCTGCCTGCCTCAAGCCTCCTCCCACTCCAATTCATTCTCCATTCAGCTGCCAATGTGACTTTCTTGAAGTGCAAGTCTGACCATGTCACCCTCTACCCAGAAAATTCCAATAGCTTCCTGTTGTCTCAGGAGAAAATACAAAGTACTCTGCTTGGTATTCAAAGCCCTTCATAACCTAGACCCTTCCTACCTTTCCAGTCTTCTTGCACCTTACTCCCAAAAACATTTTCTTCATCCAGTGCACTGGCCTCCTGACTGTCTCATAAACAAAACACTCTGTCCCTCTGCTCCAGGCATTCTCTCTGGCTGTCCTTCAAATCTGAAACCCTCCCTCCTCTGCTCTGACTGCTGACCTCCTTGGCTTCCTTTAAGTCCCAACCAAAATCCCACCTTCTACAAGGAAGCCTTCCCTAACTTAATTCCAGTGCCTTCCCTCTGTTAACTATTTCCTATTTATCCTGTATATAGCTTGTTCTGTATATATTTGCATGTTGTCTCTCCCATTAGATTGTCAGCTCCTTGAGGGCAGGTGCTGTCTTTTGCCTCTCTTTGTATCCCAAGCACTTAGCTTAGAGTACAGTGCTTGGCACATTGTAGATGCTTAAAAGATGTTTCTTGATTGACAGACTTTCCAGCCAGTGACACTGGCCTCATTTTCCCCTCCCTGCCTTTCCTGACTGTACATCTTCACTGGTTGTCTACCTTTCCTGGAATTCTCTCCGTCCTCATCTCTACCTCCTGGCTTCCCTGAGGTCTCAGCTAAAAGGCCTACCTTCTACCAGAAACCTCTTCTAGTCCCCCTAAATGTTAGTGCTTTCCTTCTAAGTATCCCCACCCCCACCCACCGCAATGTCTAGTCTGTCTGTTTCTTGTTTGTATGTGGTTGTTTGCCTGATTGTCTTCCCCATTAAACCATGACCTCCATGAGAGCAGACGCTAGATTTGTTTGTTTTGTTTTCCTTTCTTGGATCCTCAGTGCCTCACATGTAGTAAGAGCCTAATAAATGCTTGCGGATTTGATTTGCTTTCCTGTTTCTTGGCTGTGGAACCTTGGGAAATTCACCAGCCTCTTTGAGCTTTAGCTTCCTTATCTGTAAAATGGATATAATAGTGAGTTACCTTTATTTTCAGGGCAGTATGATGCAGTGGGAAGAGCCCTGGATTTGGGAATAGGAAACCAGCTCTGATCTTTACCAAGAGCCTGATTCTGGGGGTCTCCACCCCTCCTTACTCTTAAAGTGAGGATAATAATCCTTGCACTGTTCACTTCGGGGGAGTCCTTGTGGGGCTGGTGCTTTATCGCCTTTACAGCACTGTAGAAATGTGAGTTAACCATTATTAATTAGCATTATTAATATTAATAATTGCAGTATTATACTATTTTACCATACAGGGTTGTTGTAAGGATGAAATGGGATAATATACCTTGTGAGAGTCTCCTATAAATATAAGCTTTTATTATAGCTTTTTGTTTTTTGTCGTTTTTTTTTTTCTAGATGGAAGAGGCTTGGCTTTTTTTAAGTCTATTTTCAATTAAACAACACACTTACTGTTTCAGCAAACATTTCTTGAACTCTTGCTGTGTATAAGTCACATCTCTTAGCCCTCTCCCATGCTCTCTCTTTTTCTGCCTTGTTCTTAGTGGGGGCCTCAAGTGTCCCTGATGGAAGCCACGTTGCCTGGATTCCGCACCATGAACCCCTGTCCCGTATGGGAGCGGAAGAATGGACGGATCTTTCTGTTCTTCATTTGTGTTCGCGACCATGTCACGGAGCAGCAGCAGATTTGTTCAGGGAAGAATGCCGCTCGACTGTGTTTTGTCTCGAGCGCAGACCATGGACATTCTTGGAGCCAGATCAAGGACTTGACTGACGAGGTCATTGGTGAGGAGGTAGAGCACTGGGCTACGTTTGCTGTGGGACCTGGCCATGGGGTCCAGCTACAATCTGAGAGGCTGGTCATCCCTGCCTATGCTTATCGTTTGTCCCGCTGGTCCTGCCTGGGGTCCCCTTTCTGGTTTAGAGCCAGACCCCATTCTCTGATGTTTTACAGCGATGACTTGGGTGCTACCTGGAAACACGGGCAGCTCATCCAGTCTGGGCTGACCATAGAATGTGAGGTTGCAGAAGTGATGAATTCGAATGGCTGCCCTGTGTTATACTGCAGTGCCCGGACCCCTGGGAGGTGTCGGGCTGAAGCGCTCAGCATAGATCTGGGGGAGCACTTTGAGAAACCTTCCCTGGTCCGGGAGCTGCATGAGCCCCGCCATGGTTGCCAGGGAAGTGTTGTGAGCTTCAGGCCCAGTAAAGGCCTTCAGGAAGATGAAGCCCCAGATGGCGGCAGTGGACTCTCTAGCCAGCCAGCATCTCTGGTCAGCAGCACCCCTGGACCAGAGCAGGACAGCGACAAACCTCAAAGTTCATGGCTTGTTTATTCACACCCAACAAGCAAGAGGCATAGGATCAACCTCGGCATCTATCTGAACCAGGCCCCTCTGGAAGCTACTCGCTGGTCCCAGCCCTGGATTCTCCACAGGGGGCCCAGTGGTTACTCCGACCTGGCTGCCCTCGAAGAGGGCTTGTTTGGGTGCTTGTTTGAGTGTGGGGAGAAGCATGAGTGTGAACAGATCGCCTTCCATATGTTCACAGACCGAGAACTTCTAAGTCACATTCAGGACAACTGCTCTGGCTCCGGCTCAGAGAGGGCAAGCCCCTCAAATTTAGACTAGCTTTGGCCACCACTCCCTGGGTAAGAGAAGTGGAAACCACAGCGACCTCTCTCTCATGCAGGGCAATGGGGGTGTGGAATAATGATAGCTAGCATTTTTATGTCATTAATGTCTACAAAGCATTTTATCAACATCATCTCATTTGACCCAATAGCTGCTGCTGATATGATGCCTATTTTACAGGTGAGGAAAGTGGGGCAGACAGCGGGTTAAATGAATTGCCTATGGTCATTGAGGTCCAATTGGAACTCGGATCTTCCTGATTCCAGGAGCAGAGCTCTGTCTAGCTGCCTCTAGGGAGAGTTAAAAGTTAAGTTACTCCATGCCTCTTTTCTGATTCTCACTTGGCCTGGCTGCTTCACACATTTTGCTCTTTATCCTCCTCCATCCCTTCTCCAGGGAGCAAAAGGGACTGTCTGACATTTTGCCAAGATCTGATGCTGTGGAAAGAATGTTGGATAAGGGGTCAGGACTCTCATCTCTGGCCCTCACTCTGATCCTGATTCCTGTGCAGACTTTCATACATCTCAAAGACTCAGTGTCCCAGAGGTTCTTAAGATGCATAGACAGGAACAAACACTGATAGTCTGGGAAGGAAAGAAATGAGCAAGCCGAACTCTAAAATTCTGTGATTCTTCCCCTCATCACTGTTGGGAGATGCAAGGGGCTTGGACAGTCCAAGCCCAGCTGTGATCTGCTTAATCAATATTTAGAGACATAAGGACCTGAGTCGAGTCTGCAAGTATTTATTAAACTCCTCCTTTTTGCTATGTACTGTGTCAAGAGTAATGGGTACAAAGAAAGACAAAAATAGTCCCTGCCCTCAAATATAGTCTGATGGGTAGAAAACATTTGAACAACTGTGTATGAACAAGCTGTACACAGAATTGGAGATAATCACAGAGGAAGGGGGACTGGGAGAGACTTCTTGCAAGAAGGTGGGACTTCAACTGAGACTTGGTGATGGAGGTGAGCATAGAGAGGATTCCAGTTATGGGAAACAATCAGGGACATGGAGACAGAGTCAGGGATGGCACGTCGTGTGTCAAGAACAGCGAGGAGGCAGGTATCTCTGGACTGTAGAGTACGTGCAGGGAGAGCAAGGTATAGGGCGACTGGGAAGATAGAAGAAGCTTTGGAACCACTTTAGGAAGGTCACCCTCATGGCTGATTGGAGGATGGACTGGAGTGGAGAGAGACTTGAGATGAACCTTTTGCAGTAGGATGTGTGTGAGGTGATGAGAGCCTGGACCTGGGTGGTGGCAGTGTCAGGACAGAGGGGACAGGACTTGCCAAGAAATTGGATACAGGAGGTGAGGGATGGGCAGGAGTCAAAGAGGGCTCCTCAGGCTGGAATCTTGCCTCAGGCACTTATAGCTGAGTGGCCCTGGGCAAGTCCCTGACTTCCCTCACCTATAAAATAAGGAACCCAATATCATCCCTTATGTGATTGTTGGAAAGGAAACCCAAGGAGCACCCCCTATATATGACTCCCATATATTCCCAGTGTAATGAGTAGCTACAGCCAGTCTCGCTGTACCAGTTGAGTCCTGCTAGCCCTTTGTGTTCCAGGCAGGCTAGGCAGACAAGCCTCTTTCGTATTGTTGCTGTGCTCTGGGCTGCTTTCTAACCCTGTTGTATTGTCCGTGGTTTTGTCCTTAACTGACAAATAAGTGATGTGATTTGTCTGTTCCTTATACTTGCCACCGCTGAGTCACCTTCCTCTGGCTACAGCTAGAATCCCAGCTTGGATTTGCTAGTTTCTTGGGACTTCTCACTTGGGTTTCACACTCACACAACCATGTAAGCCAATCCTTAGATATAATAAAATTTGGCTACAGATGCCCCACCCATGCCCTGGTCTACTGCGGCAACCTGACCAGACCATCCATGCCCCAGCCTTAGCAGTAGGTCTTAAGAGGGATGTGGAGCAGGCCTTAATTTAGAGCTGTAGTGCAGCCTTCAAAAACCAGGCCTTGCCCCAAAATATCTGCCTCCTTCCCATCTTGTCCCTGGCTTAAAATCTCACCATGAGAGACCAGTCTCCAAACATTTGTAAATGTTTATCATGTGCCAACCACTGTTCTCAGAATGCACAGATAAACATAGTAGTTCTGGTCTTTGAGAAGCATACATTCTTCTGCACCTGAAGGTGTTCCTCTTCGAGGGGCCTTGTTACAATACAGGTGACCCTCAGAGAGGTCAGAGGTGGACCTGGTTTTTTTTTTGTGGTCAGAAATAGCTGATGATGTCTGCACCTACTCTGCACCTTAGCCTTGGGCTCTGAGAGGTTACAGGATTTCACTGAGAATGCATGTTAGAGCTGACCTTCCTGACCAAGACTAGCTTTCTAGCCACCAGGCTGCACTGCCCAAAGATGTCTGCCTGACTGCCACCCTGGGCCCTCATCATCTATGCCCAAATCTGTCCCTCCTCACCCCTCCCAGGTCTGCTTCTGTCTTCACATCCTCCCTTCACCATCCCTGTTACTTACTTTGGAAACCTAAGGCTTGCGTGTGATTCTTAACCTGTCCCCAAACTCATAAATTTAATTAACTTCTAAGTCTTCTTCATCTTCTGTGATCTTTTTCATTTCCATCTTCTCTCCTTCACTGCCCCCAGCAGAATCAGTCCCTCCATACCCTTCACTTTGACCATTATAAATAGCTTCCTAATTACTGTTTGGTGTAGTGCAAAGGGTATTGAGTTTTTGAATCAAAGGACCCACTTTGAACCTCTGGTCTGCTTCCCGATGCCTGTGTGACCTTGGGTAAGTCATTTCCTCTCTTGAGGACTCAGTTTTTTCTCTTGTAAAATGAAGAGGTTAGAATATAAGACCTCTAAGTTCCCTCCCAACTCCAATCATTGATCTTTTGAACTGCTTTCCCTGCCTCCAATGTCTGTTCCTCTCCAGTCAATTCTGCACATGCTGCCTAGGGCATCCCCCAAACCCTCCAAGGTGTGCTGGGTGTAGCCCGTGTTGTGACAGTTGCCTCTGCTCAGCATCTTCTCTCTTTCCGGAGACAGAACTAAGACTTTTGGGATAGCCCTTTAAATCAAGAAGGCTCAACTTGAACCTAATTGAGAGGCAGCCCAGTGGTAGAGCACTGGGCCTGGAGTCAGAAAGACCTGAATTAAAATCCAGACTCAGATACAGGCAGTATGACCCTGGGCAAGTGCCTTAACTTCTGTTTGACTCAGAAAGGGCAACCTCTGTGAAATGGGGTTTATAACAGCACCTACTTTGCATGGGTTGTTGTGAGGACCAAATGAGACGATATTTGTAAAGTGCTTGGCACAGTGCCTGACACATAGTAGGTACTTAATGAGTGTTAATTGGTTGATGCCCCAGCAGTTTCCCACATTAACTAGGAAGAAGGGCAGAATTGAAGAGGCTGGGCGTGCCTTGCTGACTGCTCTTCCTTGTGCTGCCATAGACTGAAGAATGTGATGCCTGAGCCCAGTGATCTCTCTGGTCTTTCCTCTGTTGCCCCTGACCCACGGTGCTCCTGTCCCTGGAAGCCTTCCCTTAGACCCTCTTTTGTCTGAGCTAAAATGTGTTGTAATAAAGACTTAAGCCTTATTGGTCTGGCTCATTTTTGAACATTTCTGCCGCTATCTCAAGGAAAGGTTGGAACATCACCAGAATGATTATTACAATCTATTGCTCTGACGATGCCATTCTTCTCAAACACCCTTAGTGGCTCCCTATTGCCCACAGAATAAACTATAAATGCTTTAGAGTCTGGCTCCAGCCTCACTTTCCAACCCTATTTCACCCTCATCCATTTCATCTACTCTTGATTTAGCCAATCTCCAATTTAATTCTTCCCTTTTCTACCTTTGCATTCATGCCAACTTTCCTGCTTCCTCATTCCTGCCTATTAAAACCCTTTTCTCCCTTTAAAGCCCAATTTAGGAGCCACCTCCCCCATGGAGCCTTCCCTGATTACCTCTAGCTGAAAGTGATTTCTCCCTCTTTGGATATTCCTAGGACATCTTCTCAGACCCTGCCCTTCACTTCTAGAACATTCCATAGTGTATTATACTTAGTTGGTTTTATATCATAGCTTTCTGTTCAATTATAAGCTCCTTGGGGGAGGGATTACATCATTTTTCCACTTTTGTAGGCCTACCTTTGACCACAGGACTTTCCATTTAACTGCATTCTTGTCCAATAGAATTGAGTTGAGTTGAAGGAAGGAACATGGCAGCCAGCCAAAATTCCTGGGTGACTGTGGGCAGGCAGAAACAATGCAAAAGGAAGGTTGAGCACCATTTCTGTCAATTAGATTTGGAAAGGACCTTAGGAAGTTAGTCCAACTCCCTCCTTTTACAGATGAGGAAACAGACCAACTTGGTTTGTGCCTCTTGTATATTTAAGTTCTATTTTATACGGACCGGGTCTGTGATTTCATTGATGTTTGTTGTTTGTTCTTCATTCTCCAAGAGGACCAATGACATCAGGAAGGTGATGTCTTGACTTGCAAGTAGATTGGATTTAAGTGAGGCAAGGTCTATGATTTCTTTGATGTAGGTAACTCCTGGATGAGTAAACTTCCTCCAGTGATGCAGGTTGGCATCTCTGCCCAACATTGAAGGTGTGGAAGTTACTTGTCTAAGGTCACCCAGCCAGTATCCAAGACAAGACTTCAACCCAGGTCTTCTTGGCTTTAGAGACCAAGTCTCCATTCTGTTGTCTGTGTTCCACTGTGTATTATAATTGTATATCTGTCATGGGAGACTGAGATCCAGGAGTAGAACCCAAGTCTTCTCTTGGCCAGTCCAGAGGTCTTTCACTATATGGGATGTCCCAGAAGTCTTTAGTGCAATTTTGAAATTTCACAGCTTAAAACTGTGCAAAGACTTTTGGGACACCCTTTACTAGACTGCCTTTTAAACCAACCAGCTTAAAGACAATTGAAGCCTAATCCAACCAAGAAAAAACCACTCACTTTAGGTAGGATCTGTTTATACTCATGGCTCCGCTTGGAATCCTAGACCAAGTCTTGGATAACTTTTAGGTATGATGACCAAATTCATTAGGATTCATCAGAATGTTGGGGCAGGGGGGCCTGGGCTTGCATAAACTGCAAGGATTTGGGGGTCTTCACTCCACTAGACCCTCTTGTTTCCACCCTCTCCCCTTCTAAAACCTTTGGAGGTTAATTATTAGACTAGTTGATTGAAAACTCAAAGTCTCAGCTCTCTCATCACGTTTAGGCCCCTCGTTTCCCTTTCTCTTGGAGGGGGTATTAAATGAAAAAGGAGTTTTTCTTCTGGTTTTTGAGCGGTTCAAGGTATCTGAAATCATGAAGACCTAAGAAAAAACATTGGATACGGAGCCACGAGACTGTTTCTTCCAGTCCTTGTAAGGAAATCCTTCTTTGCAAGGCTCAGTTGTCTCCTCTGATCCCCCAAAAGCCTTTCCAACCATGGCATTTTATGTTCTAAGGCCCTTTCCAAGCTAATGATTTTCTGTATAAGATAATTTCCAATTCCAACAGTGTTCTGAAGTTCCTTCCAGCTGTGACATTCAGCCTTCTGAGGCCCCTCCCAGCTTGACCTTGTAAGTCTCCTTCCAGTGTTGAAGTTCTGGGACATATGGTCACTTTACTTATTAGCATCTCTGACATTCATTACAGTAAGTATTTAGAAACAGCCATTCCAAACATAGACTCTTTGGTCACCAACTGGGAACAGAATCAGAAGTAAGAGGCTATCCTGCCTCTACCACATTCCTCTGAGAGAGCCAAGGGCTCTGAAGAGGAAATCAGCTTGTGTATTGATTTTGGGAAGTGCGACAAGGCCAGGGAAAGCCAGAGGCTGGGAGGCTTTCTGAATTGCAACACGAGACTGACTTGCCAAGACTTCTCAGTGAAGCAAGATAGCACCTTTTCCCATTCCCACCCTAAACATCATCACCTGCATTTCACAGAATCCTAGGGCAGAAAGGAAGGGACCTCAGATGGCATCTACTCTAACCTGTTCCTGAATGGGAATTCCTTGTTTTATTGTTGTTGAGTCATTTCAGTTGTTGTTGTGCCGAAAAAAAGCAAGCGAGACCCGGATATAAATTTAGATGTGGATTTGTTGAAGCGGGCAACTGTTTGCAGTAATTACTCAAATCGAACAGCCCTGAGCAAAGGGAGAGAAAAAGTATTTAAAGGGAAAGAACACAATTAGATTTCCGTAGAGATGGGGACACAAACAGGGGGACAAGCTGAGGCAGGATCATTTCCGTGGAGATGGGGACACAAACAGGGGGACAAGCTGAGGCAGGATCATTTCTGTGGAGATGGGGACACAAACAGTGGGGTCTGTGGAGATGGGAGTACAAGCAGTAGAGTGAGCTGGGGCAAGATGGAGAAACTGAAAGGGCGGGGTAGGGCATAACATTCCCCACTTTCTTTTCGAAGTGTGTCAATTCTTTGACACATTTTCAGGGGATCTGTCACAAGAATCAGGGGAACTGGGATTTGCAAATCGGTAATGGAGATCCCTAATCAATAGTAGTTTAACAGAGTTTATGCGGGACTTGACAAATTGCAGAAAATGATTAATGAGGCAGGCGCCCACAACCAGAGCTATAATGAAGAGGAGGAGGGGGCCAGTCAGGGTCGTCACCAGGGTAGTGAGCCAAGGGGATCTTCGGAATAGGGGCTGGTACCAGTTCTCAGAGTTTTCCAGCTCCCTTTGTCTATTGGCAATATTTTGGCGTACCAACCTCAGACTTTCCCGCACCACCCCAGAGTTATTAGCATAGAAACAACAAGCCTCTCCCAGGGCCACACATAGGCCACCCTGCTTGAGAAAAAGAAGGTCAAAGCCTCTGCGGTTCTGGAGGGCCACCTCCGCCAATGAGTCCACTTGTTTTTCTAGGACCGAGATGGACTGCTCTATGTGGGAGAGGTCAGTGTTTACCTGTGCACTTAAGGCCTTATAGTTGAGATCCCCTTTGACTAGGGCTGCCATCCCAGTGGCAGCGGGGCCCACAAGCCCCAGGCTCGCTAAGATGGGGATGAGGAGGGGTATTGCTTGCCTTTGACGGTAACTTGGTTGCCCTTCAGGGGAAAAATAGTGCCAGCCTTCCTCACCCGGGAGGAGGGAAACCCGGGGAATTATGGCCACCAAGATGCACAGGGGGCCCTCCGGGCATTGTTGGTGTCTGAGGAACACAGTAGCAGAGACACACTGGGTAAGGCCAGTGTGACATGCCCACCAGGCTCCAGGAGGGGCCAGGAAGTTGAGCTGGAGGCCTAAATCTCCTGAGTTTGTTTGCAAATGGAGCCATACTGAGAACTGCATAAAGTGGTGTTAGATGATGTAAGGCAAAGGCCTGTTCCCTGTACATCCCCTAGGGTGAGCCATGGTTGGTTCCACTCGGGGTTCTCCGTGTTGGAGGTAGGGGTGATGGAGGCATTTAGTGCCACCATTACATAGTAAGGAGGCTGGGGCTTAACACAGATTCAACAATTTTTGCCCAGTGTGTGGTTAGAGCTGTTAAGTGTCTTATGAACAGCCGATAAAAGAGCAAGCAAGGAAACCTGATAGGTGTGGGGTGACTGAGTAATAGGTGTTGGGGCAGGGATGGCCAGGTCCCCTATTGGGCCAATGGGATGGGGACCTGGTAAAGGCTTCTTGGTCACAGTCAGGGTCACCGTCTCTCCCACATGCGGAAACCCCATGGTCACCCAAGAGTCCCAGTACCCAAGAGATCGGGCCTCTCTAGGCAGGGTCAAAAGGGTTTAGGACAATAAGATAGAGTTTGGGGTGCCAGGGGTCAGACTTGATTATACGGATACGGAGTAACGGGTCTGAGCCCCCAATGCTGCCCGCTGGGATGCACAGGGAGTCACTAAGGTCAGTTGAGGGGAGGGTGTAGGCCGTGATACAAGAGCAGTCACATGTGGTTGGGCATCCTGAAGTAGAACAGAGCAGGTAGCCTGCATCTGCTGGTGGGCCCTCAAAAAGGGTGTTGAGGGGGAGATGTATGTCTTCTGGACTTTGGAAAGCCCAGGACTGTTTGTTCCTTGTAGTCATTACCCAAGTAGAGCTTAGCTTGGGGTCATGGGGATTGCCAGGGACCATGGAAGGGGTTAGTAGGAAGATTAAGAAGGAGATCAGAACAGTCTTAGCTTTAGGGGGTCATCGAGGGGCTCTGCCTTCCATTGTACGGATGTAGCTGCTTTCACACGACTGTGGTGGAGCCAGACAGGAATGAAATTAACCTTGAATGCAGATGGTGTGGTTAGGAAGACAGTGTAAGGGTCCTTCCACTTAGGCTCGAGACCAAAGGCTGTATGTTTTTGGATTAGGACAGAGTCAGAAGTTGGAGTAGGTGGGGCTTCCCGTACAGATTTATGAAGCTGAGACTAGGTATGTTGCAGACCCTATAGGAACTTCATGAGGGAAGCATTAATAGGAGGAGGCCACCCAAAAAGAATTTCAGAGGAGTCAAACCTAGTTTATTAGGGGTGCATCCCAAGAAGTTTGGCAACAAAGCTAGGGCCATCATCTGAGCCAATGCTAGGGGGAAGGCCAAAACGGGGATCAATTCATTCAAGAGTTTCTTTACAACTATCAGGGCTGTCTCCCTCCTCAGCAAAGACCAAGAGACATTTAAAACCCGCTGCTGGTGGCTTGACTTCAGCAAAATCCATTTCCCAATGTTTCCCTGATTGCACTCCCGGCAGCCACACCCCCAGTGGAACTGTCTCTATCTGTTTTGCATTCACTTGGGCGCAGGACCACATCTGGTGACTGTGCTGAAGGATGTTGTCTAAGTGAGGGATGTAATATCTGTCCCTGAGTAGCTCCCCCCAGGGGTGTAATCTGATGGAGTCTTCCCACCCAATCCTTCCCCAAGACCTCAGGAACAAAAGTTTGGCCATCTCCCAAAACTCACCGCCCGGACTCCTTCCTCCACCCCGCCTTTTTTTTTCTTTTGGCGGCGAAGGAATCATCCGAGGGTGAATAAGAGGGAGGAGGGGTGGCAGAGGGGAGGGGGTCTGAAACAAAAAGAAGGGGAGTGGCTTCCGAGAGGGGTGCTGCCCAGGCATCTGCTGCCCAGCTGCCAATGGCTTCAGGGGAGTCGCTGAGTTGATGGACCAGGCAGAACTTGAGAGGGGAGCCAAATTGAGTCCAGGAGGGCGAGGATCTCCCCTCTGCCTCCGCCTGTCCTACCGGAAGATGTGAGGGGGCCCGTTCTTTGTAAATAGACAGAAAAATCGTCGGAGTCAGGAAGGAGAGTGGCAGGGTTAAGGGCAGAGGACTTAGAAAGGGTAGGGCGGGGGCTGATCTGCCACAAATAGATGAAAGGGCTTAGTGATGTCAGGGAGAGCAAATGCAGGGGCAGAGGCGAGGGCCCTTTTTAGGGGGTCAAGGGAGTTTTTGTTCCTCGGGGGCCCAGACTAGAGGGCCAGACCCAGCAGTAGAAGAGTAAAGGGGTTAGCAAGGTCAGCAAACCCAAGGATCCAGCAGTTCATGGACCTGCTTCTTGGTAGTAGGAACAAGAATGTTTAGGATGGCCTGGATACGAGCTTGAGAGAGAGTGATTTCCAACCTCAAGGCAGTACCCAAGGTAGGAAACAGAGGTGCAACAGACCTGCGAGGTAGCCGAAGGAATTTAAAAGAGACAGAAGAGAGTGGGTGCCTTGAAAGCAACCACCCTCAGTGGATGTAGCTAGCAAGAGATCATTTATATGCTGAATGAGGGAGCAAGAAGGGTTAGATTGCCAGAAAGGCAAGATTCAGGTGGAGGGCTTCATCAAAGAGGGTGGGGGAATTTTTGAAACCCTGAGGCAACCTTATTCAGGTCAGCTGGCCAGAGAAGCCTGATGAAGGGTTGACTCAGGTAAAAGCGAAAAGGGGCTGGCTTGCAGGAGCCAAAGGAATGGAGAAGAAAGAAATCTTGGTCCTTAAGGTCCAAGACAGTGTAAGCAGTGTGGGTGGGTAGCAAGAGGCTGAGGAGGGTGTAAGGACTTGCACTGGCTGAAAGTCAGAAGTGCCAGGCTTTCTAACAGGAAGCAGAGGGGTGTTCCAGGGGGACCGGCACCGGACAAGGATGCCAGCCTCCTTGAGTCAGGAAATATGGAGAGCTACTGAGGAAAGAGAACGAATCTGTCTGGAGGCTAGAAAAGCAGTTTTGGGTCCTGGGGGAGGGCCACTGGAGGAGAGAAAAGCCGAGAGCTATGCCCCTGTGGGCTTCAGAAGGCATGGGATACTGAAGAATAGAAACTGGAGAGGCTGTGGCTAGAAGCCAGGAGGGTTAGATTTGGCCCAAACCCCAGGGACCAGGGGAAAAAAGCGATCCAGGTTGGGACTGGCAAAAGCTGACTCAGTGGGCTCATGAAGGAGGAACTCAGCACAAGAAGGGCAGGTGGAGGGGGGCACAACAGGAGGGGAGGTCAGGGCTAGGTCCAGGGAGGCTGACTCACCATGGTATCACAACTTGACAATAATAGCAGTTTTTTTTTTTGACAAATACCTTTTCTTTTTAAAACTTATTTTACCTGGACCTAACGATCAAATTTTAATTTTAAAAGAATATCCTAAAAGCCAATTATTAAAAATTAGTCCCACTAATTTTAAAAGCCAGGTTCAGAGGTCAGCTAGTTTCTGACTCCACTGTTCTCTTTTCTTTCAGTAAAACTTCCACTTCCAGGCTTTTCCCAATTTATTGTACAAATAGGGATCCCAGTACTGCTGTTACAAAACCTGGAGGTTTATAACTTCTTAGATTAAACTTCTTTAAAAGACATGGTCATATGAAATGACTTAACAGTTTCCTAATCCATTCCATATTTCAACAGTACAGTTGTCAGTCTAACAACACTTAGAGAAATTGTTTCTCTAACAACACAGATGAACCAAACAGTTGTTACCTAGCAACATGAATTTAATTTGTTACCAAAAAATGTAACAAAATTTTACAAATACAACAATATCATAAATAGATGTAAACCTTTAGAATCATAATTAATTAATTACCAATCTGGCTGGATGTATTTCCACCTTCATCTTATCACCATTGACATAAACTTCACATCTGAGAAAATTCACATATGAAGCAATTCTATTTAACTTGAACGTTTGTTTTTGCCAATCAATATACTAAATAATTTTACAATTAAGAATACTATTACAATTTGGAATCACCTGTTATACCAGGTCAGTTTAAAGTGACACACTGGACCAATATTCGTGTTAAATTTAATAGAACCTGCTCACAGATCTAGTCCAAAGGTGGGTGGACATAATCCCTTCCTCCTCTCTATAACTTCATCTATTGGATTTTTAACTCAGGCTATCAAGCCTTTTACTCTAAGCTGCTTGCTCAAGATTTTAATTTACTAATCTTCCAGTTTTTACCACAGTCTCTCTTTTCCTTTTCCCATAAACTTTAGTGACAAGCAGTAAAATGAACTCTAATTTATCTTAAGCATTAAATTAAGAATGACATATTTTCACTTTTCACTCTTAGTTCTTTTCTGGTTGGGTCCCATTACACAAAAACTTTTTCTGCTTTTTGTAGGCAGAAAAAGGGTTAAAATACCTCTGTAGCTGTTTCCCTTTTGATCTTAGGGAGTTAACCCTTCCTTATCTTGAAATTTTTAGTGCAGAGAAGTTCAAAGGAACTTTTCCCATGTACCTTGAAGTTTTTCTCCTGAGCGGTTGGTTACCTTTAAGTTTTTCTGCTCCGATAACTGTGCCTTTTTTGAGTGGAGGTTATGCCAGAGCCCTGAGAACTCGGTCTTAACACTTCTCAGGCTTTCTTTTCTCACATGCCCTGTTTTCTCCCATCTTCAACATAAATCAATCTCCCCCCACAACTTGACTTTCACTTGTGGGTTATTTTTTTCCTTACGGTGTTAAACTTTAACCAGACTATGGACACATAGCCTGCTCTGCTCCCTCCACAGGAATGCCAGTGTGATAGGGAGGGGCAAGGGGGGGAGGCTATTCTCACTCATTCACAAACAGACCCACACACGCACAGGCACAGACAGACAGACAAAAAAACACACAAACACAAAACAGAAAGACACCCCGGGACATACACCAGAAACCAGAACAGGCAGAGGCTGGACCGTCTCCAACTTGCCTGGGGGATTGGTACTTTTTTTCAGAAGGTGAGCCTCTTCAGACTAATTAGGTCTGTCTCCCAGCCTTACTGACAGCTGAAGCCATGTCTGGCCCCAGATCTCCACCAGAACCAGAAGGGAATTCCCACCAGAAAACAGAAACCTGACTCAACTTACCCTGTGGGGCTCTGGAATGTCTCATAGTTGGATTTCCCCTAGAGGTTTTTTTTTTTTGGATCCACAAAAGTCTGAATAGGGGGCAGGTCGGCGTGGGGGGATGGGTTAGTTCTCCTCCCTCTCAAGCTCCAGGGGCCCTGAAACGTGTGGCCTAAAAGCCAATTATTAATGTTTCAGGGGCCGGCTTCCCTTAGAGATCAGGAGGAGGAGACGCCCACTACCCGAGAACGAGACCCTACCTGGCCCAGGTCTCGGGTGTGCCACAGACCACCCCCAAATCTCGCTGGGGCCTCCAGAAATGTTGTGCCTAAAAAAAGCAAGAGAGACCTGGATATAAATTTAGATGTGGATTTATTGAAGTGCGCGACTGTTTGGAGTAATTACTCAAATCCAACAGCCCTGAGCAAAGGGAGAGAAAAAGTATTTAAAGGGAAAGAACACAATTAGATTTCCACGGAGGTGGGGACACAAACAGTGGGACAAGCTGAGGCAGGATAGAGAAACTGAAAAGGGGGGATAGGGCATAACATTGTGTCTGACTCTTCATGACCCCGTTTGAGATTTTCTTGGCAAAGATTCTGGAGTGGTTTGTTATTTTCTTCTCCAGTTCATTTTACAGATGAGGAAACTGAGGCAAATGGTTAAGTAACTTGCCCAGAGTCATACAGCTATAATTGTCTGAGGCTGGATTTGAATTCAGGTCTTCCTGACTCCAGGTCTGGAACTCTGTGCACTATGGCACCACCTACGAGCTGCCCTTCCTTGTTTTTACGTAATATATATTTTCCATTGTATTTCTCCCTCACTTCCTCCCAGAGAACCACCTCTGATAATACAGTTCAAAGTAAGCAAAAAAATTCCCCCAAACTAGATGACATTTACCAAAGTATCTGATGTTACATGCAGCTAGTAGATAACGTGATTAGAGTCTTGGATTTGGAATCAGCAAGACCTGAATTAAAATCCTGCTTCAGACATTTACTAGCTGTGTAATCCTGGGTAAGTCATTTTAATCTCTCTGACTCAGTTTCCCCATCTATAAAAGTGGAATAATAATAGCACCTCCCTCTCGGGGTTGTTGTAAAGATGGAATGAGAGGATGATATACTTTTGTAGAACTCTTTACAAACCTTCAAGGGCTATGTTAATGCTAGCTGTTATTATTAGCCAGCTATTACTATTCTCAGCCCCTAAGGATTTCTGATTTTCAGTTTATTTTTGATACTCCATATTTGCAGAGCTAGAAAGGATTTTTAGGTAGGTGACACAGTGAATTGAGCACTGGGCCTGGAGTCAGGAAGGTCAGAATTCATATCCAGCCTCACACATGAGCCGGATGACCCTGAACAAGACACTTAACTTCTGTCTGCCTCAGTGTCCTCAACAACAAAATAGGGATAGGAATAGCACCTACCTCCCAGGGTTGTAGTGAGGCTCAAATGAGATATTTCTAAAGTGCTTAGCACAGTTCCTGACACATAGTAGGCACTTAATAGATACTTATTCCTTTCTGTCCCTCCCGCCCCTTTAAATATTTTACTGAACTGTAGTAGAATTTAGACTTATGGGATACATTATCTTAACTTTTGTGTGTCATGGACCCTTTCGGTCACCTAATGAAATGTAGGATCCCTTCTCAGAAGGACATTTTTCAGTTCATAAAGTAAAATACGTAGAATCACAAAGGACACCAAAGGTCAGAAAAAATGAAGATGTAAGTTCATGGATCCCCTGACGTCTCTCCATTGTACTGACCCAGGTTATGGACCTCCAATCTGTTCCAATATCCTTACTTCATGGAGTAGAGGATTGGGACCTCAGGAGGTTAAGCGACTTGTGCGGGGTCACACGGTTAGTAAATAGTAAAACCAAAGTACAAACCAGATCCTTGGGATTTAGATTCAGATATCCTGTCTCTAAATCCAGTGTTCCTGTGTCACTCCACCAAAACTGCCTCCCAGAGAAGGTTAGATGTGAAACAGACTTTACAGGTGAAGTTCTAGTTGAAGTCTCTCATTTTACAGAGGGGCAAACTCAGCCCAGAGAAGGAAATTGACTTCTTCATATAAAAGTCATCCAAGAAAAGGTATTAACGCTAATATTGCACTCTGCCTTTTTAGGCTCAAGTCTGCCAGACACGAGTTTGTTTAATTCATCATTAATCTAATAGCAGGTATATGTGTCTTAGAGAGATGTCCAGACAAATATGGTCCCCTTTGCTCTCTGACATGACTTTCTGCCCCAAGAAAATTGTAGTAATATTTACATATATATATATATATATATATATATGTTGGATTAAAGTAAGGTTGTGAACCCCTTAACATTGCTTTCCTTAGTAAAGCAGATCAAAGAACCTGTGTTAGTGACTTTCTGTGTGCTGGTTGTTATTGGTTTTACACAGCAGTAGCTGCTAGCAAGATTGTTGCTACAAATATATATATATATATATACACATATATATATATACACACACACACACATATATATATATATATATGTATGTATTTGCACAGTTGTGTATAGAAAATCATCTCACCCAACAAGGAGTGAGAGGGGGAGGGGATAAAAGAAAGGGAAGAGTGGTCAGAGGGAGGGTAGATTGGGGGAAACAGTGATCAAAACCTAAACATATTTTTGAGGAGAGGTCAGAGTGAAAAAAAAAGGATAAATAGAAGAAAAGAGGATGGGGAGAAATACATAGTTAGTAAACATAACTAACTTTGAACGTGAATTGGATGAACTTACCCATAAAGTAGAAGCAGATACCAGAATGGATTAGAAACCAGAATCCAATAAGTTGTTTACAAGAAACTTATTGGAAACAGAAAGACATATGCAGAGTTAAAATAAGGGTCTGGAGCACAATCTATTATGCTTCACTAAGATAGAAAAGGCAGATGTAGCAATCATGATCTCAGACAAAGCAAAAGCAAAAACAGACCTAATGAAAAGAGAGAAATAGGGAAACTACATTTTTCTTAAAGGTACTATAGACAATGAATTAATTTCAGTGCTAAACATATATGCGCCAAAGGCATAGCATCCAAATTCTTGAAGGAAAAGTTAAATGAGTTATAGGAAGAAATAGTAAAGCTATACTAGTGAGGACCTTAATTTATTCCTCAGACCTAGCTAAATCTAGCCATAAAACAAATAACAAAGAAATTAAGGAGATGAATAGAATTTTAGAAAAGTTAGATATAACAGACCCATGGATGAAATTGAATGGTTATAGAGAGGAGTATGGCTTTTTCTTAGCTGTACAGGGCTACTCATCCACTTTTGGTGTCCCATCTTCATTCGACTCTCACCTGTTGCTCCAAAGAGTTGTAGCATGTGAAGCCACACAGTGGTAAATTGTCTCAGAAGATGGACTAAACCAGATTGAGAGTAACTGACAGGGCTCAAACCTATTGGTGAGGTAGGGAGATGTCTAATCCAAGCATGTGAAGACTTTCCCCAGTGGAATGAATGGATGAGAAAAATTTGTTCAATGGCCATGAAGGTAGCTAAAGCAGATGCTGTGAAGTGCTTAAAGCTTGTTCAGGTATCAAAGACACCAAGGTCATCCATTGCATCCTGAGCCATCATCAATCTTTTTGACTTTTGTCTTGCCACTGGACCTTGATGATTCAGGAAGAGAGAGTGAGATTGATAACTTTTCACAACTCTTCCTCACTTAAATCCAATTCACACGCAAGTCATTTGTCCTCTTTGAAAATGAAGAAGAAACAACATAGTGCCTTCACAAAAACTAACAATGCATTAGGGTGTAAAACCTTGCAAACTAATACAGAGAAGCAGAAATATTAAATGCACTCTTTAGGGACCATAACGCAATAAAAATATATTTAATAGAGGGCCTTTGAAGCATAGATTCAAAACTAGTTGGAAACTAAATAATCTAATCCTAAAGAATGAGTGGGTCAAGGAACAAATCATAGAAACAGTCAATAGTTTCATCAAAAATAATGACAACAGTGAGACAACATACAAAAATTTGTGGGATGCAGCCAAAGTAGCACTTAGGGAAAATTTATTTCTCTAAGTGCTTCCATCAGTCAAAGAGAGAAAAAATAGATCAAAGAATGGGGCATACAACTAAAAAAGCTAGAAGAGGAACAATTAAAAGTCCCCCATTAAAGACCAAGATAGAAATCTCAAAAATCAAAGGAGAGAGAAACAAAATTAAAATTAAAAAATCCATTGAACTAATAAATAAAACCAGTGGCTGGGTTATGAAAAAAACCAATAAAATAGATACACTATTAACTAATTCAAAGATGATTATCTAATTAAAAAGAAAAGAAAACCAAATTACCAATATGAAAAATGAAAAGGGTGAATGAAAATAAAATTAAAGCAATTATTGGGAGCTATTTTGCTCAACTATATGCCAATAAAACTGACAATCTAAATAAAATGGAAGAATATTTACAAAAATGTGAGTTATCCAGATTAACAGAAGAGGGAATAGAATACTTAACCCTATTTTGGAAAAAGAAATTGAACAAGCCACAAATGAGGTCCCTAAAGGGGAAAAAACACAAATCCAGGACTAGATGGATTTACAAATAAATTCTACCAAACATTTAAAGAACAATTAATTCCAATACCATATAAAATATTCGAAAAAAATAGGTAAAGAGTCCTACCAAATTCTTCCTATAACAAAATTTGGCTTTGGTGCCTAAATCAATGAGAGCGAAATCAGAAAGGAAACTAAAGACCTATTTCCCTAATGAATATTAATGCAAAAACTAAAAAAATACTTAGCAAGTAGATTACAGCACTATATTACAATGATCATAACTTATGACCAAGTTAACTTTATGCCAGGAATGCAGGGGCATGTGAAAACTCTACTGCACTGTTTGAACTTAGCCCTGTGTGGCTTAGAAGGCAGATATGTTTTTTGCTTAGGGAACAGATTTGTTGCTTAATTCAATATATTAACTCATTAAACTACCAAAGAATTATTTTTCTGAGCTAGAAAAAAATAATAAAATTCATCTGTAGGAAAAAAAAGAATGTCAAGGAAATCAATAAAAATGGGGAGAGAAAGGAGGAAGGCAGCCTAGCAGTACCAGATCTCAAATTACCCTACATAGCAATAATCAGCAAAACAGTCTAGATGAGAAATAGAGTGGTTGATCAGTGGAATAGATTAGGTACACAAAATATAGAAGTAAATGACCACAGTAATCTAATGTTCAATAAACCCAAAGATTCAAGCTTTTGGGACAAGAACTAACTGTTCAACAAAAACTTCTGGGAAAACTGGAAAGCAATTTGGAAGAATTTAGGGATAAACCAACATCCCACACCACATACCAAGATAAGCTCAAAATGGGTATGTCAGTTAGTCATAAAGGGTGATATCCTAAGCAAACTAAGGGAACACGCAGAAAGTGCCTGTCAGATCTATAGATAAAGGAAGAGTTCATGACCAAACAAGAGACAGAGAGGATCATGGGAGGTACAATGGATAATTCAGATTACATGAAATTAAAAGGGATTTGCACAAACAAAATCAATGAAGCCAAAATTAGAAGGAATGCAAGAAGTCGGGGAAAATTTATAGCAAGTTTCTCTGATCAGGGTCTCATTTCTCAAATACAAAGGGAACTGTGCAAATTTATAAAAGTAAGACTAGTTGATAAATGGTCAAAGGATATTAACAGTCAGTTTTCAGAAGGAGAAATCAAAATTATCAAGTCATGAAAAACACTCTAAATCATTAATAATTAGAAAAATGCACATTAAAACAACTCTGAGGTACTGCTTCACACCTACCAGTTTGAGTAACATGATAGAAAAGGAAAATGATAAATGCTGGAAAGAATGTGGAAAATAGGGACACTAAAGCATTGTTGATGGAGCTGTGAATTGATCCAACCATTTTGGAGAACAATTTAGAACTGTGCCCAAAGGGATATAAAACTGTACATATCCTCTGACCCAGCAATACTCCTGCTAGGTCTGAACCCCAAAGAGATCAAAGAAAAAAGAAAGTGACTCATATATACAAAAATACTTGTATCAGCTCTTTTTGTGGTGCCTAAGAATAGGAAACTGAGGGGATGTTCATCAGCTGGGGAATGACCGAACAAGTTGTGGTATATGATTGAGATGGAATGCTATTGCTCTGTAAGAAATGACAAAGGAGATTGTTTCATTAAAAACTGGGATTACTTACATGATATGAGAAGAACTAGGAGAACTTTGTACGCAAGAATAGCAATATTGTAAAGATAATTGACTGTGAAAGACTTAGCTGCTCTGATCAGTACAATGATTTATAAAAATTCCAAAGAAGTAACCAAAAATAAAAATCTTAAATAAAAAAAGAAAGTAAGTGATAGAGTGAGGATGACAAAGGAGGAAATCCCTTGGAGGAGACAGGATGGAATATTACTTGAGCAGGTAGAGAGGTTAGCCTTGGTAAGGAGTAAAGCCACCTCATCGTGTGAGATGGGTGTGAAGAAGGAGAGAGTGACAGAAGGCATCTGAATGATATGAGATGAAGAAGAGGGAAAAAGAAGGAACTCATGGTGAATGACCTCAATTTTTCTGTAAAATATGAATAAAAGTTCTCAGTAAAGAGTGTAGGGTGGGGGGAATCGATGAGAGGTTAAAAGAGCAGTGAAAACATTTGAAAGAGCCACTGTGGAGAATGGGATGGTGAATTAATGAAGGAAGTATAGGAAGCTTGCCTAGAACCAATGAGAGCTCAGTCGAGGTTTTGTAACAAGTACATCAACCAGAACCATTGTATAATTTTCTCCACCTTCATTCAGCAGCATGCATATAGGAGCAAACATGGCAGATGACGGGAGTCATCCAAGGCGGAGACTTGGCAGGGCACAAATGGTAAAATGATAAAGGAATTAGGGACTCCATAGAACGGATTGGTGGAGAGTTGAATTGGTTTACCAAACTGGCAAAAGGAAAAGGGGGAAAGAGGAGAGTGTCTAGTGCAAGCGGATTGGCCTGGGAGAGAAATAATGACGGTCATGGGATTGAAGGTCATGCTCTGTGTTGGTAAGCAAAATGGGCTCTTAGCACTTAGCTCAACCAAGTCCTCTTGAAGAGTTTGGCCTTTGTTTCCTTGATTAGATTTGAGTGCCTCCTTGCCTCAGGGGAGGGCCTAGTTTACACATGAATTTGAGTGACATGTTTGGGACATCAGAGGCTTTTAGACCACATGGGCTCAAGTCGCCTCTTTGTGACGATTCTAGGTCATGTGGGTGAGTTGCATGTGTGACTCATCCTTGACCCTGAAAGAGATATAAAACCAGGGACTGGCTTTCTATTTTTTGGAGCTCTTACCCACAGCAGTGGTGGCGCGAGTGACTCTGGGCCAGCCCTCGTTATGAGCTCCCAGGCTGAACCTAGATGTTGGTAACTATGAATCTGTATTTGGTCTGTCTGTCAATGTTTGTAATTTGTTTAGGGCTCTCACTCTTGTTGGCGTGGAGACTCTGGGCAGCTGTAGCTAAGAGCCCTCCAGCTTGTAACCCGGATGCTGAGACTTTGTTAAACTCTGGTAACTGTGTATTGGGATTTGAATCAGACAATCCATGTTTGTACTTTGTATTTTGCTATGAAGTTCAGGGTGCTGGTTTTTTCCCCTGAACTAAGTGAGTGATATTTGTGTGCTGAATTAAAGTAAGCTTGTCAACCCCTTAACATTGCTTTCCTTACTAAAGCAGATCAAAAGAACCTGTGCTTTTGCAGCACACTGGCTGGTTCTTGTTGTTGGGGTTGTGTTGGTCTTTCACCCCCACAACAGCTGCTAGCCGGATTGTTGAAACATGCTCTTAGCAAAGAATTGAGTTTGGAAACGGAGGGCAGAGAAGTGAAAACCCAATAGATTATGATTAGATAAGGGGACTTCAGAATTCTTTACCGCAAAGGCGGTACATTTTTGGGTGATGGCAAGATCAAGGTCAAGACCATTTTGTATATGGCTGAGTAGGTGAGAGAACTGAGTGGTTAGGGTATTTGGGAGAGAATCTAATATACATACATACATACATACATATACACACACACACATATATATATTGAATATATATACATATACACACACACACACACACACACATATACATATATATATATATATATATTGAAATCCTCTACTATGATGACAGGAAGGGGAGAGAAAAATTGTGAGGCATGTACCAAACTCATTAAGAAAGTGACTTGAAGTCTGTAGACAGTAGCTACCAGGACTTCAGATGGGTGGGACAGATGAATAGCATGGACTTCAAAGGAGGAGAGATTACTGAGTGAAGGAGGTAAGGAGAGAACCTAGAAATGGAAATGAGGAGCAAGGACTATTTCACCTCTTCTATCTTGACCAGTGAGCCAAAGAGTGTAGCCAGTGCTAGAAAGTATGGCCAAGGAGGCTGTCATTGGGGTCACAGTCATTGAGCGGCAGAGCCAGGACTCAAAACCAGGGTTTCTGACCTTGTTTGTAATCTACTTTTCCATACTTATTTCGTATAATTCTCCTTTATACTCAATATTTCCTAACCAAAGTGATGTACCAACTATTCTTCTACCTTCTACCTGAATAAGGATATCACTTGATCTTTCAGGTGTTGTTAGTCATTGCCAAAGTACCTTGTGTGATTGCCACCCCTACAAGTGGCTTGAGCAATGCCCTGAAGGGCATCCCTGGGACACGTACGTTCCAAGCTACTCCATTTTGTTCACACATACATATCTATACTCTCCCATTAGTGCTTGCAATGCAAGTAACCCCAGAGTAGGACAAGCCATGATATCTTGTTGTGCAACTTGTTCCAAAAAATATTCCAGCCTCTGGCATCCTGTTATGCAGAAACCCTTAACCTTGAAACTGGGTAAAAGGGTTATTGTCCTGGATCAGCCTTGAGCCTCAGCAACAGGGACCTTGACTAACCAACTTTTCCCTGTCCCCCTACCCCATTCCTCACTCCCTGAAACCTATATAAACCTCGTGGAATGTTCATTTAGAGAGTTTTGGCTCTTCCAGTAAGACTCCCCTGTTGGTGAACTCCATAAACCCTAGCTGGTTCAAATTACATTTCTTGGCCAATCTGTTGTTCTTGTTCCCAACACTGACAAACATTAAATACATGTTGCGGAGATTTATAGACTGATTTATAGACTTAACAGACTTCTTGGAAAGAGAGGATAGAGGAAAAGATACTAAGAAGGAGGCAAGATGTAAACTTTCCATGTCAAATTGGAGCCACAAGTACATAGGGGAAAACTAGCATCTCAAGTTACATTGTATCTACTTACCTGTGTCTAAATTGTGTCCACCTTCCTTTCCACCCTCCCTGCTCCTTGAGATCTTGAACTGTTTTAGGACTTTGTATCCCAAATGTTTTATGAGCGCCTGAAGCCTGCACCTCTAGCTTCCCCTTTGACCACCTGAAGGCACAGAGTGTCTGTGAGATACCAAAGATGGAGCCTTTGGCTGCTCTGTTTCCTCGTGGTCACCATCTTCTGATACCCCACTTACCCTCCTATATGATGATTGAGGACCACAATGAGATTTATTTCTATGAGTATGAACCCATTTAACACACGGAATTTGCCTTTACACTCCATGAGCAGGAGACTTGACCTAAGCAGGAACCATTCCCTGTTATCTTGGTGACCTCACAGCCTGCAAATGTGAAAGCCAGACAGGCCATTCAGGTTATTAGTGGCACAAAGAATTCTTAGTGGGGACAAGAAGTCCTAACATACTTTTTTTTAGGCCACCAAATGTAGCCAGAAAATAAGATGTTGGCCTCATCCATACAAGATGAAAACATTCTTTATGGCATCCTAATCCACCAAGACTTTATAGATACATACTACAACCTGACCTTGAAGACAATCATGACATTCAGGTGGATTATAGAGTTTTGCTCTATGGCCAAATATATGATGAAGGCAGACTCTGATGTTTTTATTAACCCATGGAACTTAGTGAAATATCTTTTGACTTATGAAGTCCAAGAACTTTTTCACGGTCGACCCTCTCATAGAGAATTTTTCCAAAATAGAATTAACCCCACCCCCCACCAAGAGTATCCTTTCAGAGTATTTCCACCATACTGTAGTGGCTTGGGTTACACGCTGTCCAGAGACTTGGTTTTCTAAGTTTATGAAATTATGACATATGTCAAGCCCATCAGATTTGAAGATGCTTACATTGGAATCACCTTGAGGATCTTGGGACTTTTCCCAAGTCCAATGACCTCATTTTTTTGTACTGGAATAGGTTTAATACCTGAAAATTCAAGTGCTTGATTACAGCCATGGCTTTTCTCCCAAAGAGCTCATTCAGTATTGGCAGCTCATGCAAAAGGAAAGCGTTAGTGACCTTCTGTTCTGCTCTGGCCAGGCCAAGGACTTTGTAGAAAGCCCTCTAATTTGGATTGTAGTGTCTGTCCTGGTGCACACTTAACTTTCATACAGGTCACTTAATCTCTGTTTGCCTTAATCCACTGGAGAAGGAAACAGCAAGCCACTCCAGTATCTTTGCCAAGACAACCCCAAATGGAAGAGTCAGATATGATTGAACAATAACAATGCCCAGTACTTATCTCAGTGGCCCTCCCATAGTAGACACTCAATTAATTGAATTGAGTTCAGTCCAGTCCAGTGCTCTCCTCTCCACCAGTTGCATCTAGAAGACATCTGTGCTTGGACCTGAGTTGAAGTTAATTCATGAGGCACTGCAAGCTAGGGAAATTGTGGAACAGAGCTGGGATTCTATTCATTTTCCTCCATCTCCTCTCTCTCCTTGAAGTGGGGTTGGGACTGGAGATGTGGGATGGAGCAAGCTCCTTGTTTAGAGCATTAGATAACTCAACCCGGAGATTGGGCCAAGCGTCTCAGAATTGTTGTTAAACTTGCCGCTTAGATAAGAAGCCAAGATTAATTGGATTTGGTTGATAAAAATTCTTGGCTTGACAGCACGAAATAGGACCCGCGTTTGTGGATGCTGTCCTGTGTTCATGTGCATCTCTGTGTGTATGTAGTTGCAAGTCTTTGCATGAAGTTTCCCTGAAAATAATCAAAGAATCCCAGAGTTAGACGGGGCTCTGACATATGATTTAGTTTGATCCCTCCTAACTGTTAACAGGTGGGAGGCTTTCTCAGGACTCCTCCCAGGAAGAAATAGGTTCTTGAGTTCCAAGGAATGGTGAAATGAGCACATAGGTGAGCAACACCACAGAATCATGGAATCTCAAAGTTATAAGGGTGCTCAGAAGCCATCTAGTTGGCAGCTATGTGGTGCATTGGATTAGAGTACTGGGCTTGGAATCAGGAAGACCTGAGTTTAGATGTCTCCTTAGGCACTGTGGGACTCTTGGGCAAATCACTTAAATGCTGCTTGCCTCAGTTTCCTCACTTGTAAAATAATAATAATATTGTAATGTCTGCAATGTCTCAATATTGTAAAATAATAATAATAATCCAGATAATAATAGCACCTACCTCTCCGGGTTGATTGATTGAAGTGATGTTATTTGTAAAGTGCTTAGTACAGTGTCTGGCACATAGTAGCTGCTTAATAAATACTTATTTCCTTCTTAGTCTCACCTGTACCTAAGCAGGAATCCCCTTCACAATATCCTCAGGAGGGGTAATCCATTTTCCATTTGGAGAACTGCTGGATCAGGAACTTGCTTCCTCCCAAGGCACCCCTTTACTTCGGAAGGAGCTCTAATTATTAGGAAGTCCTTCTTCATATTAAGCTGAAATTTGACTCTGCAGTATTCTCCCATTTCCCTTACTTCTGCTCCTTGCGGCCAAGCAGCACAAGGCATATTGCTCCATGACAGCCCCAGGGATTATGCAATGGTTGGAAGAGGGAGAAGGAGCAAATGGTCTTAGCTGGTGACTCCCTGCTGAAGAATCCAAAGTGTCTATCAGCATAACAAGGATGATGGAGAAACCAGCTGTATTATGACAGCATTTTTCTGGATTGTGAGAGACATCTGTCAAAACTTGACAATCATTACTCCTTCCTTGTGATTCACCTAAGGACAAATGGCACCACCAGGAAGAACTTAAACATCATTGCTAAGGGTTATGAAATCCCGAGCAAGAAAACAAAGACTTTGGGAGGACAGTTGGTATATTCTTCACTGATACTGACTAAAGGTAATGTCTTCAGAAGAGAAATAGTATATTTAGGAAGTAAACATTTTATTAAGAAGATGTTGGATTTCTGGACCAAGTCTTAAAATATAGAAATGATGGGCTCTTGGTGAGGGTTGGAATGCATCTGTTGAGGTCTGGGAAAAAGATATTTGTCTGGAATCTTACTAGTCTGATCAAGTGTCCTTTAAATTGCAAAAAGGAAAAGTCCAGGGAGGACAATAGACCAATTGCCCTGATAATGGTGAGCAACAGAGAAAATGAAGCAACCTGACTGAGAAAACTTGGGAAGGGTTTAGATTGCGTCAGTGCCCTGAGCGGGAGGGTCCCCAGGGACACAGAAAATGCAGTACCCTGACTAAGCAAACCTATGAGGGGCAATAGATTGTGGAAATGCTCTGATCAAGGAAGCCTTAGATGGAACAGAAGACTTAGAAGACCTCTGTATCCTACCACGGAGGTTCCATCTCTTCTTTGAAACCTTGAAGTCTACCAATACTCTGGACACAGACAAAAGAAAGGAAGTGGAAGTCAGCACAATAGGAACTCAGGAGAGCAAGGTCAGGATCAGACAGAGTCTGACCACTCACTGGAAGCCTTCCTCAACTCTTCTTAATTCTAGGGCTTTCTCTCTATTAATTATTTCCTATTTTTCCTGTCTATAGTTTGCTTTGTATATATTTTTTGCATGTTGTCTACCCCAATTGTTGTGAGCTCCTTGAGGGCAGAGACTGTCTTTTGCCACTTTTTTGTATACCTAGGGCTTAGCATGTCTCTGGCACACAGTAAGCACTTTATAAATGTTTATTGATTGATTGAAATTAAAGCTATAGAGGAAAGACTTGGAATGAGACTCTTAGGCTGCTAAGGTGATAAACCTTGCCCAAGAAATGGATTCCTTGAAAATTCGAATGGACCAAACAGAAATCAATGACTCTGTGAGATGATGAGAAATATTAAAATAAAACCAAAATGTTGAAATAATAGAAAAAAAGTAAAGTGTCTTCTATTTATACAAAAAACCAAACGACTTAACCTGGAAAACAGTTTAGGAAGAGATAATTTAAAAATCATTATACTGCCTGAGAACAATAACCAAAGAAAAGGCCTGAATAGCATATTTCATTGTAATCTGGACTTCTAAGCCAAGGGTATTGTGCATGCCAGTGTACATGCAGAAGATTCCTAACTGGTGAAGAGAGAGAAATCTGACTTGAGGTTGTGTGCTTGTAAGAGAGGCAGAGAAGGAAACATAGTCTTCAGCATTGACTCATGTGGTTCCAGATGTTTTTCAGGAATGACTCTGAGGTTGGGAGGGGACAGAAGGGAAGAGAAAGACTTTTGAAGACGTACACATGTAAAGGAAACTGGCTCTTCAACATACGTCTCTAATTTCCAGCTTATCTCCTTTAAGACTCTGGAGAATTTCCCTGCTTTGGTAAGATTGGTGTCCCTCTTTGGGCTGAGATCTTAGCTCATTCCCATTAGAAAAGTTCATTGAATTGTGTATATTTCTGGTATGTTATAATCTGTATGACCTTTCCAATATCTGTTTGCTCTTTTGCTTGTGTAAATGGGCTTAATAGAACAGCCAAGATGCCAGAGTAGAAACAAATAGTATGGCCAGACTCTCCCCCATAACTACTCCACAAGGATCTAAACAATGTATCAGACTAAGGTCTGATCAAGAAATTTAAAAAATCATGAGTTAATTTCCAACCCAGGTTGGCATAGGGAGAGAGACATCTGTTTACACCAGGGACAGGACATAGCCAGAAATGTCCGCGTAGATCATTCTAGCATGGGGCCTGCCCATGGCAGTGTGTCAGTGCTAAAAGAAGGGCCAAGATCTGACAGAGAGGGACCTGATGCTGAAAGAGACAGGATTAGGTGCTAGCTGGATAAGTCATGTTGCTACCTACCCAATGTTGGGCCACATATCAAGTGCAGACAGAAAAGAGGACTTGTGCCAAGATGTGCTCGTCCAAGGCAGGGAGTGGTCCTAGGTTATAAATTGTGTACTAAGTTAAGAGCATGTACAGAAGCAAGCTCCAAATGTGTATCTCTCTGACTCTGAGAGTGGAGCAGAATCTCAGATCCAACATCTTATCCAATCTGAAGCCTGGGGAATAACCAGGACAGGAATCCCAGATCAAAGAGGGTCCCATAGCTCTCTCCCTCTGAACCTAAGAAGCCTTCCAGCTGGATGACAGAAGTCGAATCCAGCAACAGTCTATTGGAGGTCCAACCAGGGGCCAAGTTCACAGTTGTGTTGCACAGACTCAAACTCAGGTTAGGAGCTTACAGAACAGAACACGAAGGCAGTACTTAGATGCTGCTCTTGGATCAGAGCATTTTGGGTACACTGAAAGCTTGTAGGTCTCCAACCTGAGCAGTCCCTAAGATTCTAGAATAGCCCAATTCTCAATGCCTAGAGGAACAAAAGTTCAAGAATCTCAAGGGAGATAATGGGGGGAACGTTGGAAGGAAGAGGGAGTAACAGTTCTAGAGATAAAACTGTATTACAAAGCAATATTTATCAAAGGTATTTGGAATTGGCTAAACAAAGTAGAAAAGAAGATCAGTAGAAAAGACTTAATATACAAAATATAGAAAAAAATAAACATAGTACCTGAGTTTACACTAAGCCCCAAAATCACAACTACTGGGATATATTTTTTTTCTGCAAACTGGGAAAACTGGAAAGTAGTCTGGCAGAAGTTTTACACACACACACACACACACACACACACACACACACACACACACACACACACATCATATACCATGATGAGTCCAAATGGATACATGACTTATTTATCAAAGTTCTCATGTTAAATTAAAATAGGAAGGAAGGAAATACCTTCTGCAATTATGGATAGAGTTTACAACTTAATGAGAGGATAAGATGGAAAACAAGATGGATAGTTTTGATTGTATAAAATTTAAAAAGTTTTCACAGATAAAGCCAATGCAGTTAAGGGAAATAGTTAACTTGGAATTTTTTTATAGAAAATTTCCCTAATTAGTTTGGATATCCAAGATGTATATATCTATATATCTATATACATACACAAATACATAATATGTAAATACATAAAAATGAGGAGCATTCACCAATAGATAAATGTTCAAAGGATATGAACAGTCAATTCTCAAAAGAAAAAAATCTTATCAATAACCATATGAAAATGTTCCAAATCCCTGATAGAAGGATAGAACAAATAAAAACACCTGTGAGTGGCCAAGATGACAAAGAAGGGTAATGACTGTTGGGAGGGCTGCAATGAGCACACTAATACATTATTGGGCTGCTAGGTGGTGCTGTGAATAGAGTGAGGAAGAACCTGATTTAAATGTGTCCTCAGACACTTGCTGTGTGACCCTGAGCAAGTTACTTAACTTTCAGTTAAGCCTCAGTTTCCTCATCTATAAAATGAGGTGGAGAAGGAAATGGCAAACCACTCCAGTAAGTTTGCCAAGCAAACTCCAAGTGGAGCAACAAAGAGTCGGACCTTCCTGAAACAACAGAATGATAACAATACATTGTTGATGGATCTATGAATTAGAAAACAATTTGGAACTATACTCCAAAAATTACTAAATTTGATCCAGTGATGCCACCATTATGTCTAGAAAGAATATATGTATAAATATAATATGTATAAAAATTTGTAGTAGCTCTTTTATAGTGGGTTTAAAGAACTGGAAACTAAAGGAGAGTCCATCAGTTAGGAAATGGCTGAACAAATTATGTCACATGACTATAATGAAATATTATTGCATCATAAGAAATGATGAAAAAATGGTTTCTGAGAAACTGGAGAAGAATTTTATTAACTAATGCACAGTAAAGTGAGCAGAACCAGGAGAATAAATTTTACAATAACATTATAATGGAAAATAACTTAGAAAGATTTAAGAATTCTGCTTAATATAATAGCCAGCCTTGCCCCCAGAAGAATGATGTAGAATTATATATACCTCCTGACAAAAAGGCAATAGACTCAAGAAGTAGAATGAAATGTAAATATTTTGACACAGCTCAAGAATACAAGTCATTCCCCAATTGATAAATGGTCAAAGGATATGAAGAGGCAGTTTTCAGAGAAAGAAATCAAAGCTATCTTTTTTTTTAAATTTATTTTTATTTTTAGTTTACAACAGATGGTTCTACATAATTTTGAGTTCCAGATTTTCTCCCCTCCCTCCCCCCTCCCTCCCCAAGATGTTTTGCTAGACTATGCACATTTGTTATAAGGATTTTGTTTTTCTTTTTTCCCCTCTAGTTTTGGGGGAGGATTTGGGATCAGGGATAGGGAGACTAGAAACAGTTTGCCCCCTAAAAAGGAGAGTTGTTGAATGAATGGAAGGGAACAGAAAGAATGACAAACAGGACAACTTTAAAAGTTTCATATTGAATTTATTGTAGGCTTAGAAGAAAAAGTAAGCTGTAGAGAATAATGATCTGTAGTTTCATGTAGAATCCTCTTTTTATTTTCTATTTTGTAAATAGAAACACTCCTTTTATTAAGTACAGAATAATATGTATACACATATATTTATGTACACACATAGATACATACATATATACTGCAATGAGAAGGGTAAGAGAGAAAACTGTCTAAAAATATTTTCCAACAAGAGATTAGAGAATAGCAGCTAAAATATAAGAAGAAAAGTAGTGGTAAGAAAGTTTAGGATTAAGAAAGTTACAGGATTCAAAATCCAAAAAAGGAGCGAGTAATAAAACCCATGGCTTCAGATGTTCATATTCAAATTATGGGCAATAAACAAGGTAAATTATCTTCTAGCAAGAGGAGGCAAAAACATGTTTTCTGCCCTTTTCACCATTAATTGCTCCTCATGAAAATGGCCTTAAAGAGACAGCATACTCATTGAGTATTTGTAGTCCCCTGAAAATTAAAATGTCAAGATAAAACAGGAATACCGCATATTACTACCCAAAGTAAATAATAACATTTTACACTAGATCAACACAGCATACATTTTTCTCATTTCCGAAAATATATAGGCAAAAGTAACCATTTTCATTCATGACTATATCTATATATGCTGACTATGTATGCACATACACATGTAAAATTATCAACAGACAACCAAACATGTAATTCACATGTAAAATCCTGTGTCTATGAATGTAGCGATAATGCACGCATTTAGTCACAAATTAATGATGAGTAAATCACTTCACAGATGGCATAAAATCCTACATCAAAAAAGGGAGCTGCGTACAAGCATATCACATATTTCACATAGCCATTATAGAATTATGTTTGGCTATATGAGTAATTGCCTCTTCAGATTTACCTGGAACATTGTATTTAAGTCTGCCAGTTTAATATTTCTTGCACTCTTGCCCTCAGTTTCAAAGTTTCTAGGTGTTTTATTATCAATATGACGTGATGGTAATTCCACTCTTGGTAAACTTAAGCTGCTTACTATAGTTGCCTATTGATGTAATCTATTATCTCTGTATGACTGACACATCAGGAAAAAATGGGATTGCTTTTGGATTCAATCCTCCCACATTATCTTTTGAACTTCTATTACTCTGTGACTTCCTCTTTGCTTTTGACTGAGATAAAACTGGTGGAATGACCCAGAGCTGGTGGGTACTGACATGCAATTAAATGATCATCATCTGATCTGGAGTCTGCCTCCATTCTAGAAACAGCTTTTGGTTTTTAATCACAGCATTATGTTTCTTATTAGTTCTCTTTCTTGATCATGGAGTACATTGATTTTTATTTTTTATTAATATTTCTTTCTCCCAATTATATGTTAAAACAGTTAACATTCATTTTTAAAAATTTTAAGTTCCAAATCCCTGCCCGCCCCCCACATTGAGAAGGGAAAAATTTGATACAGGTTATACATGTGCAGCCAGGTAAAACAGATTTTCATATTAGTCATGTATGAAAGAACCCCTCCTTAAATTATGAAAAATAAAGAAAGTTAAAAAAAGTTTTAAAAAAGCATTCAGATTCCATTAGTTCTTTCTCTGGAAATGGATGGCATTTTTCATCATAAGTCTTTCAGAATCGCCTTGGATTATTGCATTCCTGAGAATAGCTAAGTCATTCGGAGCTGTTCATCATGCAATGTTGCTGTCACTGTGTTCAGTGTTCTCCTGGCTCTGCTCTTCCCACTTCACATCAGTTCATGTAGGTGCTTCTAGGTTTTTCTGAGAGCATCCTGCTTGTCACTTCTCATAGTATGATAATATTCCATTAAAATCATATGCCACAACTTGTTTAGCTACTACCCAATTGATGGGCATCCCCTCAATTTCCCATTCTTTGCCACCACTAAAAGGGCTGCTATAAATATTTTTGTATGTATAAGTCCTTTTCCTTTTTGTTTTTTTTTTAATCTCTTTGGGATACAGACCTAGTAGTGGCATCGCTGTGTCAAAGGGGTATGCATGGTTTTATAGCCCTTTGGGCATAGTTCCAAATTACTCTCCAGAATGATTGAATCAGTTCACAACTCAATCAACAATGCTTTAATGTCTCAATGTTCCCACATCTTCTCCAATGTTTATCATTTTCCTTTTCTGTCATATTAGCCAACTTGATATGTACCTCAGAGCTGTTTTAATTTGTATTTCTCTAATCTAATCAATAGTGATTCAGAGTATTTTTCATATCACTATAGATAGTTTTGATTATTTCATCTGAAAACTGAAAAATTATTTCAACTGAAAACTTCATTTGAAAATTGTTCTTTGACCATTTAGCAATTGGGGAATGACTTATTATTTTTTATAAATTTGACTCAGTTCTCTATATATTTGAGAAATGAGACCTTTATCTGAAAAACGTTCTATGAATTATTTTTCACAATTATTATGATTACTGTGTATTTCCCTCCATCCTAATCCCCACCCTGTTTATCTTACTCTCTCTCTCCTTTTACTCTGTCCATCCTCAAAGTGCTTTGATTTTGACTACCACCTCTTCCAATCCTCTCTCCTATCAGCCCCACCCCTTCTCTAATCTCCTTCCCCTCCTACTTTCCTGAAGGGTTAGATAGATTTCTACATATAAGTGGAATGTGTATGTTATTCCCTCTTTTGGCTAATTCTGAAGAGAGTAAGGTTCAAGTATTGTCCACCTTCCCCCCATCCACCTCCAATTTTCCCATCCACTGTAAAAGCTCTTTCACAAATCTTTTATGTGAGGTAATTTACCCCATTCTGCCTCTCTGTTTCCCCTTCTCCCAGTGCATTCCTCTTTTTCACCCTTTCATTTTATTTTTTTGGATATCACCCCATCATAGTCAACTCACACCCATGCCCTCTGTCTATGTACACTCCTTCTAATTGCCCTAATTAAAAAAAAAAGCTTAGGAGTTCAAAGTACCATATTCCCATGTAGGATATAAACAGTTTAACCTTATTAAATCCCTTATGATTACTCTTTCATATTACCTTTTTGTGCTTCTCTTGAGTCTCATGTTCAAATGTCAAATTTTCTACTTGGCTTTGATCTTTTCATTAATAATGTTTGAAAATCCTCAATTTCATTAAATATCCATGTCCCCCCTTCCCCCAAAGGATTATATTCAGTTCTGCTGGATAGGTCATTCTTGGTTGTAATCCTAGCTCCTTTGCCTTCTATATCTGTAAGGCAATAATAACAATGTAGATGATGATTGTCAAAATGCCTATGTGGTTTTGTATCGCAAAGTATATGAGATTCTCCACATAGAAGGTAGAAAAAGTAAACCATTATTCAGACACCAGAGAACCATATCCCACAAGCCATTTACCCAATCTATCAGAGCAGTAAAGCATTCAATACATAATACCACAACCTGGATCCTCGCCATCCCAAAACCTCTCTGACCCCCTGCTGGGGTCTTCCCAAAAACAAACTCACAGTACAGCTAAGTCAGTCTGTTCAGCTCTAACTATCATGATGGTCATTAGCAGCCATTAGCAGCCATAACTGGGCGCTTTCTCTCTCTCTCCCTCCCTCTCTCTCTCCATTTCCTATGACATAACTTCCGTTTCCTGCCAGGAAGCTCCTTCCACCACATGTGACTTAGGCTTCCTGTGACATAAGCAGGTCACATGGCCTATTAATGGGTGGGAAAGATCTTCAAATCTAAATTGCTACTACACCTTCTGGAATATCATATTCTAAGCTCTCCAGTCTTTTAATGTAGAAACTGTTAAATCCTGTAAAATCCTGACTGTGGTTCCACATTATTTGAATTGTTTCTTTTAGCTTTCATTTTGGGATCTCTTTCAGGAGGTCAGATTGAAATTAAAATTTAGAGAAGTACCATATTTCCCCATGTATAAGATGCACTTTAATTTTGGGGCTCAAAATTTGAAAAAAGTATTAAAGTTATTGAACTCAAGTTTTATTCATCTGCTCATAGCTTTCAAGCATCTTTTGGGCAAATCTGGTGCGTGTACACATGCTTAGTCCATTTCGTGAACCTGAATCACCAATTGTGTCTTCCTTTGAAATCAGTAACTTCTTTTTCATCAGCAATTCTTCTTGCCTCATGCTGAACCATCTTTGTGCACACAGAAATTCCAATTGCCCTTTGCTCTTCGATCCATATCTTCAATTCCCTCTCTAAATCAGGCCATTTTGCTGACTTGCCTCTCATGGCCTTCTTCTGCCATGGCGTTTTCAGTAGGGGTTTCTTCTTCCCATAGCTAGTGTCAGATTGTTTTCTCAGTTGGAGGAGGACCAAACTTATGTTCAGCAGCATGATTTCCATTCACTTTTGCAAACTGGATCACTTTTAACTTGAATTCAGCACTGTATGAAAATCTTTTCTGAGCCATTTCTGGGTAGAACATGGCAAAATGTAACCTAATATACCGGTAACAAATGCGAAACAATGAGCACAAAGACAAGTGTGAAAAAGCAGGAAATGCAATTAAAAAATCAACAACCACTGTATGAGATGCACCCAGTTTTTAGACCCCAAATTTTTTGAAAAAGGATGCATCTTATACATGGGAAAATACAGTAGATTCTTTTAATTTCCATTTTACCCTCTGGTTCTAGAATATCAGGGCAGTTTTCCTTGATAATTTCTTGAAATATGATATCTAGGCTTTTTAAAAATCATGTCTTTCAGGTAGTCCAATAATTCTTAAATTATTTCTCCTCAATCTATTTTACAGGCCAGTTGTTTTTCCAATGAGATATTTCACATTTTCTTCTATTTTTTCATTCTTTTGATTTGATTTTGTTGTTTTTTGATGTCTCATGGAATCAGTAGCTTCCACTTGCCCAATTCTACTTTTTAAGGAGTTCTTTTCTTCAGTGAATTTTTGTACCTCTTTTTCCATTTGGTCAATTCTGCTTTTTAAGGAATTCTCTTCAGTGGATTTTTGTTCCTCTTTTAACATTTGGCCTATTTTGTCTTTTAGAGTGGTATTTTCTTCAGTATTTTTTTGGTGACTCCTTTACCAAGATGTTGATTCTTTTTTCACAATTAAAAAAATAATTTATTTATTCATTTTTAATTTTCAACATTCACTTCCATAAAATTTTTTTTTATTTTTTTATTTTTAGTTTACAACACATGGTTCTACATAATTTTGAGATCCGGATTTTCTCCCCTCCCTCTCCCCTCCCTCCCCAAGGCGGCATGGAATCTCATATAACTACCACGTATAACTTCGCATTGAATTAATTTATACACTAGTCAAGTTGTGGAAAAGAATTATGACCAATGGGGTGAATCATGAGAAAGAAGAGACAGAACCAAAAAAAAACCCCCAAAAACCAAAACAAAGAGAAGAAAAAGGCGAGCATGAAGTGTGCCTCAATCTGCATTCAAACTTCACAGTTCTTTCTCTGGATGAAGATAGCATTCTCCATCATGAGTCCCCTGTAGTTGTCCTTGCACCTTACGTTGCTGAGAAGAGCGAAGTATGTCAGGTTTGGTCCTCACAGAATCCATATATCTGTGGTTGTGTACAATGTTCTCCTGACTCTGCTCCTCTCACTCAGCATTATATCGTGTAGGTTTTTCCAGATTGTTACGAAGTCCGTATCATCCCCATTTCTTATGGCACAATAGTATTCCATTACTTTCATATACCACAGCTTGTTCAGCCATTCCCCAATTGATGGGCATCCCTTTGATTTCCATTTCTTGGCTATCACAAAAAGAGCTGCTATAAATATCCTTGTACATATGGGTCCTTTTCCCGCTTGTGTGATTTCTTTGGGATACAACCCTAGAAGTGGTATTGCTGGGTCAAAGGGTATGAACATTTTTATAGCCCTTTGGGCATAGTTCCAAATTGCTCTCCAAAATGGCTGGATCAGCTCACAACTCCACCAGCAATGTAGCAATGTTCCAATTTTCCCACAACCTCTCCAGCATTTGTTATCCACTTCCATAAAATTTTGAGTTTTGAATTTTCTCCCCCACCCTCTCCTCCCCCCTCCCCAAGATGGCATGTAATAGACTCTACTTACACATTCATATTAAAAGTATTTTTGCATGATGTAAAGAAGAATTATAACTAAAAGGAGGAACCATGAGAAAAAAGAAACAAAACAAAACAATAAAGGAAAAAGAGAGCAAATAGTATGCTTCCATCTGCATTCAGACTCCTAAATTCTTTCTCTGAATGTGGATGGCATTTTCTATCATGAGTCTTTTGGAGTTGTCTTAGATGCTTGCATTGCTGTGAAGAACTAAGTCTATCAAGGTCAGTCATCACACAATGTTGTTGTTACTATGTACAATGTTCTCCTGGTTCTGCTCATTTGACTCAGCATCAGTTCATATACGTCTTTCCAGGTTGTAATGAAGTCTGCCTGCTCACCATTTCTTGTAGCATAATAGTACTCCATTACATTTATATACCACAACTTGTTATCCAATTGGTGGATATAATTCAATCCAATTCTTTGCCACCACAGAAAGAGTTGCTATAAATATTTTTTGTATGTGTGGATCCTTTTCTGGTTTTTATGATCTCTTTGAGATATAGACCTAGAAGTGGTATTGCTGGGTCAAAGGGTGTGCACAATTTTATAACCCTTTGGGCATAGTTCCAAACTGCTCTCTAGAATAGTTGGATCAGTTTACAACTCCACCAACAATGCATTAGTGTTCAATTTTCCCACAACTTCATCAACATTTATCATTTTCCTGTTTTATCATATTAGCCAATCTGATAAATGTGATGTGGTTCACTATTTTCTTGCATCACTTTCATCCCTGCCCACTCCTCCCCCCCCTGCAATTTTTCCTCTACCTTTCTTATTTGATTTTTAAAATCCTTTTTGAGCTCTTCCAGGAATTCTTTTTGGGACTGAGACCAATTCACATTTTTCTTTGAGGCTTTGGATGTAGCCATTTTGACTTTGTTTTCTTCTTCTGAGTTTATGTTTTGATTTTTCTCTGTCACCATGGTAAGGTTCTTTTTTTTGTCATTTCTTTATTTTTCCAGTCTACTTCTTGACTTGTAACTTTATGTTAAAGTTAGCCTCTGCTCCTAGGGTGGAGGGGACACTGTCCAACCTTCAGGATTTTTGTGCAACTATTTTTCGAGCTAATTCTGTGGGAGGTCCTGCAAATTTTCATTTCTTTCAAGGTAGTATGACCTAAGGAGAGATGTGTTTACTACTCTCCTGATCTGTACTCTGATCTATGTGTGACCACAAGCACTCTTTTCTGCCCTGGGATGTGATCAAGGTTCAAGCTTCCCTGTAGCCACAACCTCTGTTGTGCTACTGCTCCTTATCACCCTGCGACTGTGACCCAGGGCTACAGCCTGGATCTGCATATGGCAATGCAACAGAGTCCTGAATCTAGTGCTAGCAAAGGGACTTCTTCTTCTGACCAGTTGTCTAACACCCTTACCTGGTACTGATTCAGTTGTCCCCAAGACTTGCTGCTTCAGGTGTACACTGGGTGTGGCCCACTGCTGGCTTGCTGAAGCCTTTTGTTTCCTCTGCTGTGCTTCACTCTCACCTTGGTGCAACAGCTCTTTTCCTGCCGACCTTCTAAGTTATCTTGGGATGGAAAATTGTTTCACCTTGTCTTTTTGTTGGTTCTGTGCTTCAGAATTTGTTTAGAGACATTACTTAAAGTTATTTGGAGGAGAATTTGGGAGAGTTCAGGTGAGTACCTGCCTTTTCTCGGCCATCTTGGCTCTGCCTTTCCTGATTTTTCAATAGTCTTTGGTTTCTGTTTCCATATAGCTTCTTCTGATATATTACTTGTTTTCCTGGTTATATTAGGATATATTTTTCAAAATTTTTCTTCAACTCAGATAACTCGGATTAATTTTTCAGATAATGGTTAAGACTCTTCATCAATAATTTCCATTAAGATTCTCCAATCCAATTGGATCTCAAGTTTCTCCAGTACTTCACAAACAATGGAGTTTGTTTTTTCCTTGTCAAAACATGGCAATCTTGTTTCATGCCTTAGAAACAAACTTGGGTCACAAGTTCTCTCAGTTTTTGACACTAGTTCTATGGGCATTAGCTTCCTCTGACCCAAATGACAATTCTGCTTCTTGTTGTTTGTCCTTCATTTTCAAAGAGAACCAGTGAGGTGATGCCTTGACTTGCCTGTGAATTGGATTTAAATGGGGCAGAGTTACATGAGATCATCAGCCTCATTCTTCCTTCCTCATTCATTAAAGCACAATGGCAAGACAAAAGTCAAGTCCAGGCAATGGCCTGGAATGCAGTGGATGACTTTGGTGTCTTCACTGTCTGACCAAGCTCTAAATGCTCCACAGTGCCTGCTTCAGCTGCTTTCATGGCCATTGGAACAAATTGTTGTCATCCACCCATTCTGCTGGGGGAAGTGTTCACATGTTTAGGGTTGACATCCCCCCTAACTCATTGATGGCTTTGAGTCTTGTCAGTTACCCTCTCCATTTTAGTGCACACAACATATATGTGATCAGATAATTCACAATTACAACAAGTAATAGTTCTCTTCTTCTAATGGTATCTTAACAGTAATGTTCCTGCATCAACTGGTAGTGACATGAGAATGAGTTGATTTTTAATGTTTGGGGACCAGGATGATCTCCATTCTTATGTCTTATTTTTGTTTCTCAAAGATAACTTTCCGGAGTTCAACTTTTTTACATGCCGAAATTGCATTTCTTGCAATTTGTTAATACACACAAAATTCTTTTGCCAAGTCACAGTTAACCAAAAGACATTCTTTTAAAAATATTCTGTTGTTCATACCAAGCTGGTCAACTTCCATCAAAGCTGAATTTTTGGTACCTTGCTCTCTGGTTACTTTTAATGGATTGGTATGGTTTATTGTTTTGTTTACCACCAGGATACCAGTCATTCTTGATTTTTGTAGCACACACTTGGATTGATGTGCTGAAAATGATATTAAAAGTTTTCAGAGTGTTCAAACAGATGAACTGTTCTCAATAATTTAAAATTTTAGTCATGTTTTACATGATTACACATGTATAACCTATATCAGATTGTTTACTATCTCAGGGAGTGGAGAGGGAGAGAAGAAAGGATAGAATTTGGAACTCAAAACTTAAAGAAAAAGAATGTTAAAATAGCTTCTGCATATAATTGGGGAAAAATAGAATATTATTGAAAAATTCAAAATTTGGTTTCTTTTTTCATATCTCTGACCAGATAGCTATACCTTATAACCACTGGACTATACCATGACTTGGTACACTTGTTCCGTTCTAATGGCACCTATCTCTTCAGGTTTAACTCATTGTTTTACTATCAACCTTAGAAGCTGAATATCTGCTCTATTTATAAATTCAAAAGACCTTTCATCATTTTGCTGGATAAAAATATTATTTATTTTATTAAATAAGATTAACATGTTCTTATTGAGGTATCACAATAACACCAAATGCCTTTCTAATTTTTTTTCAACCATTCTTGCCAAGCTATGTTAGGTAATGCAGTTCTATACCTTTCACAATTCCAAATAAAATAATGCCTTTAAATTTTCTATCACACACACATATACATATATATATATATATATATACATATATATGTACACACACATACACACACATACACATGCACACAAAGTGATTAGTAAAGTGCCTGGCACATAACAGGAACTTTGTTAATGTTTGTTCCCTTCCGCCTTCCCTCCAAGAGAATGGCCAGTTTTCAACGGGGCCTGTAGAATTAACCCTTCTGATTTAATCAGAGAAAGTTGTTCACCCTTCACAAAACAGTCACTTGGTATTAATACCCTGTTAAGAAACTGACACCTCATCACATATGATTACATAAATTAAGCTAGGGAAAGGGAAATTAAATCCTTCACATACACACACACATACACACACAAACACACACACACCCCCTTACACCAATATATTTATGTCTCTGCCACAGTCTCTCCATGCCCCACGAAGGCAGAGACCATGCCCTATTTAAACTTTGTCTGTCCCATAGGACTTCAGACGGTGCTCCATATGCAGCAGGTGAGAAATCAATGCTTATGGAACGAATGGATGGATGGATAGACGAATGTCTTCTTCTCTTGTATTGTCACCATCTCTCATCACCTCAAGCTTAGACTACTGCCATTGGCATCCTTGCCTCAAGTCTCTCCCCACTTCTAGTCCACCCTCCACTTGGCTATAGGGAGGCTGTTCCTTGCAGTGTTATTTCTACTGCACCAAGGCACAGTTTATTAGAAACTGAGGCTAAGTCAAAACTGTCAGAGCTTGAGCTCTTCTGACAAGGTTTTTAAGAGTCTGTCTCGATACCAGAATGAGCCACATTAGAAGACAGTAGTGAAAGACAGCATACAGCCATTTAAAACTAAGTCAGTTTCATCCTGGCTTCCTTCAAGCCCGGATGAAAACCCAACCTTCTACAAGAAGCCGTACCTGATCACTCTTAATGCATAGCGCCTGCTCTCTGCTAATCATATCTTATCCAGTTTATACTGTACAAATCTTGTTTGTGCATCGTTGCTTGCATGTTGTCTCCCCTGATAGATTATAGGCTCCTTGAAGGTGGGGGTGGATGGGTGGGATTCTGCTGTTCTTTGTGTCTCCAGCACTTAGCATAGTGCCTAGCATGCAGTAAGCACTTCATATCTGCGTGTCTGCTCGGTCTGAACTCCATGGAACAAGATCCTCCTTGGTGTCTTCTTCCCCTCCCCCTTCTATCTTAGCACAGCGCTTGGCACAAAGTAAATTCTTAATGAATGTCTATTGAATTGAATTAAGTAGTTGTGATTGACGTGAAGTCTTGGGTATCCCTCTTCCTTTTGGACCTATACTGCCACCTAGTGTTTGATTGTACTATCTTTTAAAAGAAGGCTCCAGTTGCTTAGTCCAGCCAGGGTTTTCCAACCTTTATATATTATGAATTAACACCGCCACCTTTTTAACAACAACAAATGTATCTATCATGTCTTTAGTGCAATACAAACTTCCTCTACTAGTACAGATTAGCGACATCTCTGCAATGTTTAGTCTCGGAGAGTTGCACGGAGCACTGATATTCACTGAGCGAACTGCTCAGGGTTACGTAGCCAGTAGATGTCAGAGACTGACCTGAACTTAGTCCCTCCTGGAAGACCTGCTCCGTATGTACTCTGCTAAGTTGCCTTTATAAAAATGATAGCAATAATATTAATGTGGACTTGTTTTAGGTGCAAAATTTCTCAAAAAGTGGTGTTATTTATAATCTTTTAGGCCAAGAAACTTGGAAGATTGCCAAGAAAGGCTGGTCTCACTCGGGCAAAAGGGGAATACAGTCCAGGACAGAAGGCATCCCAGAAAGCCAGCATCAAGCCCCACCTCAGCAAACCAGCAGGAGATCCTGAACCCCATTGTGGTAAAGCAGGCGAATGCCAACACCAGTATCCCCCCACGTGCCTCAGCATAGCCAGGGGAACAGGCAGATTTCAGCTCCAAGAGCCACCACGTGCTTTAGCATAGCCCTAGCAGCCAAACCTCCACGTGTTTCAGCATAGCCCCGGGGAAATACAGAAACACCCCATTGGCCTCAGCATATGCCAGACGCCAGCACAAGGACCTTGGCTCAGCACCAGGTAAGCTGCTACACTCCTGTGGACTCCAGCAGCACCAGCCTCTCCCCACCCCATCCCCTTCAGCATAGCACCACACACAAGGGTCCCTGTGGGCCTCAGGGCAACATCAGTGCAGCACCAAGTAAACAACTAGGGCCTGTAACCACTGGCACAAGAAGCCTGAGACGGTGCCCCTTATACCCTGAGAGCAGAGCTCAAATTTAAAAGAAAAGAAAAAGGCAAAAAAGATGACAAAAAAAAAACAAAACAAAAAGTAATCTGACCACAGAAAGTTGTGGCGACAGGGAAGATCAAGACACAAACTCAGAAGAGCACAACAATGTCAAAATACCTATGGGTGAAACACCAAAGAAAAATGGGAAGTGGTCTCAGACAAAGCAAAGATAAAAGCAAAAATAGGCCTAATTAAAAGAGATAAGGAAGGAAACTACATCTTGCTGAAAGGTACCATAGACAATGTAATAATATCATTACTAAACATATATGCACCAAGCAGTATAGCATCCAAATTCTCAAGGGAGAAGATAAGTGAATTACAGGTTCATGACCAAACAAGAGATAGAGAGCATTACAAAACATAAAACAGATAATTTTGATTGTATTAACTTAAAAAGGTATTGCACAAACAAAATCAATACAACCAAAATTAGAAGGAAAGCAGAAAGCTGGGAAACAATCTCTAGCAAGTTTCTCTGATAAAGGCCTCATTTCTCAAATATATAGAGAACTGAATTTATAAGAATACAAACCATTCCCCAGTTGACAAATGGTCAAAAGATATGAACAGGTAGTTTTCAGATGAAGAAATAAAAGTTATCTATAGGCATAGGAAGGAGTGCTCTAAATCACTTTTGATTAGAGAAGTGCAAATTAAAACAACTTTGAGGTACCACCTCACACCTATCAGATTGGCTAATATGACAATAAAAGAAAATGATAAATGTTGGAGAGGATGTGGGAAAATTGGGACACTTAACCACTGTTGGTGGAGTTGTGAACTGATCCAACCATTCTGGAGAACAATTCAGAACTATGCCCAAAGGGCGACCAAACTGTGTGTACCCTTTGATCCAGCAATATCACTACTAGGTTTGCATCCCAAAGAGATCACAAAAAAGGGAAAAGGACCTATGTGTGCAAACATACTTATAGCGGTCCTATTTGTGGTGGCAAAATATCAGAAATTGCAGGGATGCCCATCAACTGGGGAGTGACTGAACAACCTGTGGTATATGAATGTAATGGAATACTATTGTGCAATAAGAAATGATGAACAGGCAGATTTCAGAAAAACCTGGAAAGACTTGTAGGCACTGATGCAAAGTAAAATGAGCAGAACCAGGAAAACATTGTACACAGTATCAGCAACATTGTGTGATGAATGACTCAGCTCTTCCCAGCAACACAGTGATCTTGTACAAGTACAAAAGACTCATGAGGTAAAATACTATACGATCCAGTAAAAGAACTAATGGACTCTGAATGCAGATCGAAGCAGACTTTTTTTACTTACTTTATTCTTTTTCACGGCTTTTTTCCCTCTTGATCTGTTTCTTCTTTAACAACTGTGACTAATATGGAAATATGTACTGCATAATAGCACATGTATAACCTATATCTAATTGCCTACCATTTTAGGAAGAGGGGAAGGGAGGAAGGAGGGAGAAAAATCTGGAATTCAAAATCTTGTAAAAATGAATGCTAAAAATTGTCATGTAATTGGGGAAAAAATACTATTAAAAAAACCAACACACACACACACACACACACACACACACACACACACACACTCAAACCAAAACTCTTTTATACTCTTGCTTTGTCTCTTCTAGTAATTTTAGTTGAATTTGTGCCCAAGCAGTGTTTTCTTTTGAGGTTTTCCTTGTTTTAGAGTGATTTTTCTTTCTGGGATGGGGGGTGTTGTGGTTGTGTCTTGAGCTTTCCTGTCACCATAATAGCTTTATATAGTGGGATTATTTTGTTTATTTATTCATTCTTTCAGCCTACTTCCTAACTTCAGGCATAATGTTAGAACTGAGCCCTGCTACACCTCTGGAAGAAAGGTCTGTGCTAGTCCTGTTGCTGCTTTTTTTGAGTATTGAGTTTTGTTGTTATTCAAGAATCTCAGGAACAGGCTGGGGACCTGCAAGCTGTCAGTGTTTCCAAAGTAGTCTGATCCAAAGTGCAGTCTGATTGCTCCCTCATCCCCATCCCCCCCTCTGAGCTCTGCCAAGTTCTGGACCTGGTTTTGAGTCTAAGCAATAGTAGATTGCTGCTTGACTCAGCCCTCTCCATAGGCTTCATATTTGGCTGGAAGCTGGACTTTTGACTTCAGTCTCCTCTTGGGCCAGCTTGGTTGCTATTAGCTTCTGAACTTTCTCTTCTTTACTGAAATGCCAACCCTGGGTCAGGTGGATCTGTGATCTGGAACTTAGTAGTGAGGCAAAAAAGCTGCCAGCTTTCACCTGTACCCCAGTATGGGGTGGTAGCTCCTCTTGCCCTGATGTGAAGCTCACCCTGCGCTGGACTGCTCTAGGATCTGTGCTTCCAGCCAGACTCTTTCTGTAAAATTTTCTGTCTCCTTATGCAGACCTGGGCTGGAAAAATTACTCAGTTTTTTTTTTCTTTCTTTCTTGGATTCCTCCACAGAATTTTGCCCAACAGGTTTTTTAGATCTGTTTGGAGAATGGTTTTTTTGAGGGGGATTGGAGGGGGAGGAGCTCACTGTACTTCTTCCTGCTACTCCACTGTCTTGGCCCCACCTCCACAAAACGGATTCTTGCCTTTTTGTGTGCATACTATGGACCCCTTCAGGAGTCTTGTAAAGTCCATGGACCACTTCTCTGAATAAATAGACAGCTACATTCTTTCTAGTTCTTTGCTACTATATAAAATAAAATACATGGAATTACAAAGCAAACACTTACATTTGAAAAATAGTTATCAGAATATTTTTTAAAAGTTCTTTAACCCCAGGTTAAGAATTTATGCCTTATAACACAGAATAAGAAGGATTTTAAAAGTTCAGTAAAACTTTTAAAGCAACATACCAGCAAAGTCTAATGTTATATGCAGTTTACTACACCTATCAACCACCTTTTCTACAAAGAAAAGCAAGAGGTGCATTATTAGATCTTATCTTTGTAGTCAAGCTTGGTCATTATAATTCTGTAGCATTCAGTAGCAGTTGTTTTATTGTTGTTCTTTGTATTTACATCATTGTAACCAATCACTTAATAAGTGTGTACAATGTTTTCCTGGTTCTTCTTATTTCATTTTACATCAGTTCATAGAAATCTTCCTGTGTTTCTTTGTATTCTTCATATTTATCATTTCTTACAACAGAGTAATGCTCTATTACATTCCTATATCAGATTTTGTTTAGCTTTTCCTGATCAATGAACATCATTTCTAGTTCTTTGACACTATTTTAAAAAATGCTGCTATAAAGATTTTAGTGTGTATGGGCCCTTTCTTTTTATCATTGATTTCCTTGGAATATATGCTTAGCAGTGTGATCTTTGAGGTATGGACATTTTAATCATGTTCCTTCTCACAATTCTGTATTGCCTCCCCCACCCATTAGCATAATTTCAAATTGCCTTTCAGAGTGGTTAGATGATTTACAAATCAACTAACAGTGCATTTGAGTGCTAATTTTTCCACAGGCCCTCCAACTGTTGACTGCTCTCATCTTTTGTTATCTTTGCCAATTTGTTGTGTATGAGGTAAAGCATATCAGCCAGTCTGTCAACATTTATTAAGTGTCTACTATGTGCCAGGCACTGATCTAAGTGGTGGGGATACAATGAAAGGCAGAAGCAGTCTCTACTCTCATGGTGCTCTGTCTAATGGGCACAGAGAGGGGAGAAATAACATGCAAATGACTAAGTACAAATAATTCATATCAAGGATCAATTGGAGATAATCAATGGAGGGAAGGAACGAATATCAAGGTTAATTGGGAAAGGCTTCTTGTAGAAGGTGAGATTTCAGCTGAAGCTTGAAGGAAGCCAGGGAGGCCAGGAGACAGAAATTAGGAGGGATAAAATTTCAGGGATGAGGGACAGCCAGTGAACATGTCACTGGGTCACAGAGGAGGTGAGGGTGAGTGAAGTGTAAGAAGACTAGAAAGGTGTGATAGGAAGAGACCACATTGTGAAGGGCTTTGAACACCAGAGGATGTTATATTTGACCCTGGAAGCAATAGGAAGCCACTGGAGTTTATTGGATGCAGTTTGTGTGTCTGTGTGTGTATGTGTAAGGGGGGGAGGAAGAAAGAGAGAGAGGGGGAGAGAGAGGGGGGATGTAGGGAGAGAGAGAGGGGAGGGGGGAGGGAGAGAGAGAGAGAGAGAGAGAGAGAGAGAGAGAGAGAGAGAGAGTCAGTCAAGAGTGCTTTGATAGCTGTATGGAGGCTAGACTGGAGTAGGGAGAGATGAAGCAGGGAAAGCCACCAGAAGGTTATTGTAATAGTCTAGGCACAAAGTGATTAGGATTTGCAACAGGGTAGTGGCAGTGTCTACAGAGAGAAGGGGGCATTAAAATCAGCAGGGCTTGGCAATAGATAAATTTTGGAGGGTGAGAGAAAGTGAAGAATTGAAGATGACACCTAGATTGTTGGCCTGGGTGACTGGGAAGATGGTGGTGCCCTCCACCATAGAAAGGTAGAAAGCAGGGGAGAGTTGGGGGAAGGAAACATAATGACTTCAGTTTTGAACAAATTGAGTTTAAGATGTGTACTGGATGGTCAGTTCAAGATGTTCAATAGGCAGTTGGAGAGTTGAGACTAGATAAAGGTCAGGAGAGAGGTTAGGGCTTGATAATTAGATTTGAAAATCATTAACATAGAGGTGATAATTGAATCCATGAAAGTTGATGAGACCACCAAGTCAAATAGTATAATAATAATAATAATAATACCTCATATTAATCTAGTGCCTACTAAATACCTTACTAATATTATTTCATTTGATCCTCACAACAATCCTGAGAGGCAGGTGCTATTATTATCCTCCCTCTAGAGATGAGGAAGCTGAGACAGAGGTTAAGTGACTTACCCAAGAGCACACATCTAGTAAATGTTTGAGGGAGGCTGGTTTTGAATGCAGGTCTTCCTGACTCTGGGCTCAGTGCTCTAGCTATTGTGCCACCTAGCTGCCTATAGAGGGCAAAGAGAAGAGGGTCTAGGATGAAGATATGGGGATACACATTGTTAGCAAGTCTGACCTGGATAAAGATTCAACAAAGGAGACTGAGAAGTGGTCTGACAGGTAGGTGATAAGAGCAGAAACAGGAGACAGCAGTGTTTTAAAGACCAAGAGAAAAGAGACTATCAAGAGAAAAGTAACAGACAATGTGAAAGACTGAAGAGAGGTCAAGAAGGATTCAGATTAAGAAGAGGCTATTGGATTTGGCAAATGGGAGATCATTGGTCAGTCAGTTGATAAACATTTATTAAGGGCCACCAATGTGCCAGGTACTGTGCTAAGTGCTGGAGACACAAATATGAAAAATGAAATACAGTTCCTGCCATCAAGTAGCTTAGAATCTAATAGAGGAGGACTTTATTCAAAAAGAAGCAGAAAAGTTGGGGTGGGGAGAAGGTACCCAAAATGGATGGAGAAGCCAGTCAGAGAAGTTTCAGCGTAGTGCAGCTAGGTGAGAAATGAAAAGATGTTTGAGCTGAGATCTCTTCTTAAATGGAGGTTTGGAGTTCATGGCTCCACCCCCCAATCAGAAAGGCAGAGGGGAGTAATGAGTTGGACTATCAAGGCTGATGAGATCTTACAGGATGAAGAGGTGATCCCATAACTTTGGAGAGAACAGTTTCAGTTGAACGGTGAGGTCTTGAAGCCAAATTGTGGAGACAGTAAGAGAGTAAGAGGAAAGGAAGTAGAGATACTGATTGTAGATGGTGTCCTCAAAGAGTTTAGTGATAAAAGGCAGGGGAGTTATGGGACAATAGCTGGTGTGGATGGATGGATCAAGTGAGGATTTTTGAGAAGGTGGGAAACACGGGCACGTTTGTAGGCAATACCGAAGAACACAGTAGGGATGATAGGAGGAGCAATTTGATGGATTCTCCCCATCCACACAGCCACAACTCCAGTTCAGGACCTCATCACTTTTTACCTAGACCTTTGCATTAACCTCCTAATTATCCTTTCTTCCTCAAGTCTCTCCCTGCTCCAATCAATCTATCAAATCCTCTCAAAGTGATTTTTCTAGACCTTAGGTCTAATTATTTCATCCCACTACTGAATCAACTCTGGTGCCTCTTTATTATCTCTAGGATATTATTTATTTACTTAATTAATCATTTATGTATTTTATTATTTATTAGGATAGATATTATCTCTAGGATAAAATGTAAACTCTTTTGTCTGGTGTTTAAAGCTTTTCACAACCTGGCCAGTTGCTCTTCTTCCAGTCTTGCCTTCATGCGCACTGTGATCTAGCAACACTGTCTTGCTTGCTGTTCATACATACCACACTATCTCCTATTCCTCTGCCTTTCCCCTGTCTGTCCCCCAGTCCTCTCTCTGTCCTTAGCTCTTCCTGTTAGAATCCCTGGCTTCCTTCAAGATTCAGCTCAGATGTTATCTTCTGTAGGAGGCCTTTTTTCAGTGCCCCCAAAATATTAGCACCTTCCCCTCTAAGGTTACCTTGTATTTCTCTGAATATCTCCTGTATTTATATTGTCTCTTCCATTAGAATGTAATTTTTCATTGTATCCCGAGTTTATAGAGGGAGATACATAATCGGAGCTTAATAAGTACTTACCAGTTCACTGGTTGGTTGATCATGTGATGTTGTAGAGGTACAACCAACAGAATTTGACACATGAATGGATATTGGTGGTGAGGGAGAGGGAATGGCTTCATGGTTAAGAACTATGATGGCTAGGAGACTTTAATTTGAGAGTATCTAGGGGCTTAAAAGTCATCTCCTTGTTTATCTTGGGTTTCATCTCCCTATTTACCGTTTTTGTTTTGTCCTTTCTGGCCTTGACAAAGAAAATGAAATGAAGTTGAGAATTTAATAGATTTATCTTCTCTCTTTCATCCGTTATTACCATCCCCTTCACCCTGAACAATGAATGGTTCCTTCTCTGAATCTCCTTTTTTTCCTTTTTAGTCATAGGGACATAGAAGCTGACAGTTAATTTTGTTTTCACTGGAGTATATGTAGGACATCATTATGCTGGAGTAATATGAAAGAGGCTAGGGGAATTGAGATTTCAGACTGCTGAGGAGCCACCTTGATGCTTTAGACTTTAAATCTTATATTTTACTAATTTCAATCTGTTTTAGAAAAATATATTCAATCTAGATATGAGTAAGCAATCCTTTGGGGACCTGCAAAGTTGGAAAAGAATATAATCACATTGAGATGAAAACCAAGCTATGAGATTTATGAGTTCCCATAGTTTTTCATACCCTTAAACAGAAACCAGGTCTGAGTCCCTAACAGGAAAACCTGCGAGCTGTAGAACTCAGGAAAAAATCAGCCTGTGGATGTGCAAAAGGATTTAGGCTTGAGAGCTATGGGTCCTATTCATATCTGCAGTTCCTTCAGCTGGTAGTTGATGGCACAGCATGCCATCTGGTAGCTGGCTAGCACATGTTGTTGTTGAAATCGTTTCAGTTGTGTCTGACTCTTTGAGACTCCATTTGGGTTTTTCTTGACAAAGATACTGGAGTGGTTTGCCGTTTCCATCTTCGGCCCATTTTACAAATGAGAAAGCCAAGGCAAAAATGGTTAAATGACTTGCCCGGGGCCACACAGTTAGTAAGTGTCAGAGGCCAGATTTGAATTCAGGAAGATGAGTCTTCCTGACTCCAGGCCTGGCACTCTATCCACTGCACCACTTAGATGCCCCATCTTAGGGTATAGACTGCTAGAACCTAGAATATAAAATATCAGAGCTGGAAAGGACCTTGGAACAGAGTGTTAAAACATAGAACATAAAATATCAGAGCTGGAAAGGATCTTAGAACATTGAATATAAAATTTTGGAGCTGGAAAGTATCTTAGAACATGTTAGAACATAGAATATAAAATATCAGAGCTAAAAAGGATCTTAGAGCATAGTATTTAAACATTGAATGTAAAATTTCAGAGTGGAAAGGATCTGAGAACATGTTAGAACATAGAATATAAAGTGTCAGAGCTAGAAGGGATCTTAGAACAGACTGTTAGAGCATTTTGAATACAAAATGTCAGAGCTGGAAAGGACTTTAGAACATGTTAGAACATAGAATATAAAATGTCAAGGCTGCAAAGGACCTTTAAATATCGACTGTCAGAACATAGTATATAGACTGTAGAACTGGTAGGGTCCTTAAAATGTTGAACATACATCAGAGTTTTAAGGGACCTTACAACATATAACATACAATATCCCAATTCTAATGCTTACTAGCTTTGTGATGGGGACAAGTCTCCCAAACCTTCTGAGCCTCAGTTTCTCAATCAGTAAGATGGGGGAGAATAATATCTGTACTCTCTCCCTCATAGAGCTGTTGTGAGGAAAGCACTCTGTAAACTTAGAAATACCATATAAATTAGAGTTATTATTATGTTTACTAACAGAACGGAGTAAGATATTTGAACTGGAAGGCATGCCGCAGGGCCTACAATCTAACCCCCTCATTTTGTGGATGAGGAATTTGAGGTCCAGTGAGGAGAGCTTGTCTAGGGTTGCCCAGGGAGTAATCCAAGACAGAAATAGAACAAAAGTGAGCATTCTTCATACAGTTAGGCTGCAAAAATTTACATTAACCAGCAGATGGCAGCATCCTACAGCTTCTGCCTTCCCTGTAGGGTTGCCATGGGATTCCTGGGGAGCTCACCGAGTTTTTTAACTTCTCTTCCTCTCTGTCAGCTCATCCCTGCCACTGCTCCTCCTCTCCATGAGGAACTGTGGGTTAGTGACCTTTGAAATCTTCTCTCTTTTATTTGTACCCCTTAAGATCGCATGCATTGTCTAATCTGAGCATCCCACCAATACTGGGAGTTAAGGAACATAAGTATTATTACCATCTGTATTTTACAGAAGGGGAAACTGAGGCTCGGTGAGAATCCAAAGTCACAAGGTTTAGGACACATAAATCTTGCTTCCCAGTCCAGGGTCCTTTTTATCCCACTTGCGCTAGGTTGCACCATTCTCCCTCTGCCAATTTGAAGAGCAACAAGGCAGTGTGATCCACAAGGAGGGTAACGTGGGAAACATCACAAGCCGGTTGACTCTAAAATCTCTACCATGTGGGCCTGCCCCTATAACTAAAATCCCACCATTAGAGAAACTCATTTGAGTTCATCAATGATTAGTAAAAGTATATTGATCACAGGGTCCTGTGAATTATGCTAGGTGTCTATGGAAGATTAAAGGTGGGGAACTAGGTCAGAACTGATGATGGCTTTCAGGGACCTCATAGTTTAGTGGAGAGGGGTGTAGTGGAAATTAACCATAATACAAGGCAGGAAAGTAGAAACAGGGCTATTGGAGCGCAGAGGGGAGAGATCACTCCTGCCTGTGCGGTGGAGATTATAAGAATGTAGCTATACGATGATATCTTCCCTTACTTAAAGACCTTCCATGGTTCTCCACAGCCATAGAACAGCCTAAACTTTGCTTGGGATTAAAATCTCTCTGTAGTCTGTCTCCACTCTACCTTTCCAGCCTTATACTGATCCCCCTTCACATATGTGAATCTTTAGTCAAACTGAACTGCATGCCACAGCCCTTAGAAGGGCCTTCAGAGGGTGTCTAGTTTCATTTTATACCCAAAACATGAATTCTGTCTATAGCAGTCTGACAAGTCATCTATCATCTGCTTAATACCTGGTTAGGATTTGGAACTTCCTGTCAAGGTAGCCATTTCATATCTGTATAGCTTTGATTGTTAGGAAGTTTTCCCTCATGTTAGCCAGAAATCTACCTCCTTTTAAATTGGGGGAACCAGCCCCTAAAAATATCTTGAGACCTTCTATCCATGTTTTTGCTCACCTTGTCCTCTGGCGTCTTCTGCAGTTCCTCCCATTTCCCTGCTGTCTCTGTTGATGTCTTACTCATCTTTCAAGACCCTATTTGAAAGCCACTTCATCTAGGAAGCCTTTCCTTCTCCCAGCTGGATGTTTAGAACTCTGCACCCTCTGCACCCTAGCAGATATGATGTCAACATCTTCCTATTGTCTTTTCTCTTCTTGATGCCTTCTCTTCCACCTTCTGTGCCCTGTCTGTCTCAGCTTGACTCTTACTCCTATAGAAAAGCTTGAATCCCACGTTTACAGTTCCAATGGCAGTCTCTAGAGAGGATCTCAGCTTGTGGTACATCCTGTCTTATTGTACTCTTTGGTTCTTTCTCACTTAATGTTTCTTTTAATTCTCTATTTTGCTTCAGGGATAACAATGAAATTTGAGAGAAGACAAACCCCATCTTCTCTAGGCAAAAAGCAGATGACAACAGAACATCTCTAAGACTTTTTGCCCCAATCTTCAAGGCTATCATTTAGGCCTGGGCCATTTCAGGTCCTCCATTCGGTCAAAGGGAAGTAAAGAACCATGTCACTTCCTCTGTCCACCATGGAAGTGAAAATAGAAATTAACTGGGGGAATGATGAGAACTACAACAAACATTTATTGTGTGAAGTTTTAATAAATGGGAACACTGATAGTAGCCACAGAATTACAGACTTGAAGTGTTGGAAGGAACCGCAAAGATGACCTTGTTCAACCCACGCCTGACCAGTAATTCCCTCTACCACATCCCCAAGTGGGGGAGGGTTTATTATCCTGCCACCACCCAGAGGCAGTCCATTCCACTTTGGGACAGCTCTAATTATTAGACCAGAACAGTTCTAGTTGCATATCCACCGGTCGTGTGACTCCCAGAAAGCTCTGTAAACCTTGGTTTCCTCTACTAAAAAATGGGGAATAGTACTGATATACTTCTCTTATACCATGTGGGAAAGGCAGGTTGTAAACCTAAAGTGGTGTAGAAATTGAATTATTAAGTGCCTGCTGATCAAAGAAGATAAAAAGTGGTTCACGAACCTTAAATATCAGCTTTTAATGTTGTTGATAGTGACCTTGCTGTTGTTTAGGATGGAAATCAGCCTAGATAAGTATCCCAACCCAAGGCTATGCCTTGATACCTTTATCAGGTAAAGACACATCTCAGTTGTTTGGACTTCAATCTCAACTGAATCAATCAGTTAAGTACAAGTTTTAGACTAAGTATGTGGGGAGGTAGAGGGGTGATGGTGCGTGATCAATTTAGATGTCTTTGAAAGTCATTGGATGAACTGCAAGAATGTTGCACAGGAAGAATGTTCAGAACGGTTGAGAAAACTTAATCATGCCCTGTAGGTCACCTATAAAATAGTGAGTCAGTTCAGAAGCCGGGGATTTGAGGATCTGGCAAAGGGTAGAAGGCTCCAGCCATACCTCTGAGAAGGAGTCATTTGGGAGGGAGGATGAAGGAGACTAAGACTTTGGCTGGAGAAGCACTAGAGGATTTGCATTTAATTAGAATCTCCTCATTGCATCCAGTCTGTCTTTGGCTCCTGATGAAGACACTGCCATCATTCATTACTGTCCCTGGGATGCTGCTGGTGCAGTGATATATTCTAAACCGACTTTCTTTACTTTTTTTGTAGATGAACCATAATGTTCATCAATAGGAAACCAAGTTTCCTCAGTCAATCTGGACAGCTTTCTCCATCGTCTAGTTTACAAAATGGCTTTTAAGGCCTTTTTTTTTCTGCACCCAGTCTTTGCATGTACCTAGTGAACTATCCAGTTGTGTTCTCACTTGATAAAAGTTTTGGGATTTACCCTTGAAGCGGGTTGGGTTGAAGCTGGCTCTCACTCTCATCATCATCATCACCACCACCACCACCACCACCACCATCATCCTTTTCATAGTGTGCAGAACAATGCTTTGCACTGGTGGAAGTAAAAAGTTTCACTAAAATTCAATCCTTGCCTTCATGGAGCTCATAGTTTAGTAGAAGAATAAGATATCAATACAGAGGGCTATGATATGGAATAATATAATATATAAAGAGGTACAAACAGAGGGCTCTGTGAGGTCTGAGGAACAGGCTGTTAGTGTCTGGCAAGAACAGGGAGGCCTCCTGGATAAGGTAGCATTGAAATTGGGCAACAGGAGAAGGGGGAGAGAAGACATTCCAGACAGGTGGTATAGAATGAGCCAAGGCACAGAGGAAGGAAAGCATGGGGTGTGTTTTGGAGTTAGAGAGAGCAGACCAGGTAGTCTGGCCCACAAAGTGCATGGAATGGGGAAATTTGTTGATAAGATTAGGCAGGTTAAGTAGCTCGAACTTCCCTCAGTTTTTTTAATAGACAAGTGATATGACCTGATCTATAAGTTTAACATTTTTTTTCTAACAGTAGGGAAAGGACGGATTGGAAGAGAGAGAGAGGAGGAGGGAAAGAGAGAAGAAAAGGAAAGAGAAAAGAGAGAGGAGAGGGGGGAGAGAGAGAGAGAGAGTATAGATGATCTGTGGGAGGCCAGCAAATGGTTACTGAATGAATGAATGGATGGAATTTGAACTTAGAAGAAAACAGGGAGGATTTTTAAAGAAAGGTGACATAATCAGATCTATGCATAAGGAATATCAGTCTGGCAGCATATGAAAGATGACCCAGAGGGGGAAAGAGTAGAGGCACAAGGATCTATTAGGAGGCTCTTGGGTGGCAATGAGGACCTGTCTTAGGATGGGGGCTGTGAGAGAAGAGAAGGAACAGATAGGAGAGAGAGAAAGGTGGGAATTGAAGGAAAAGGGGGAAGACAGATTCTCAGGCCACCTCAATCAAATGGCAGACATCCACCCCACCGAAAGACCAATGTACTATGCATGAAGAGAGCTACAAAAATAGCAACTGAGATTTGCCTGCCTGTGTCAGACTGAGACTTATTGCCGCCCACTCAGATTGGAGGCTGCAAGCAGAAGAGCTGAACCTGTCCCCTGGATATTAATTATCACAGCAAAGGATATCTTAGTGCCCAAAAGATTCGGAACTTTGGGGGAAAACCAATTTCTGGAATTTCCCTGATTTACAATGGAGAAGCTGGACAAACTGAGCTTGATTTTAGGTTAAGTATTTCTAGAGGTTGGAAGAAAAGGGCAAAGTAGAACTAAGGAGTCTTCTGGAAGGACCTGATTGTCCTCCTGCTCTGTCATGAATAGGACCTCCAGGATCTTAATTGCTTCCCACTTGAGCTTAACCCCGGGCTTCATCTAGGAAGTGTGGGGTGATGGATATGGATAACTGTAATCCTGATGGACCCAGACTTGGGCTAGATGACCTCTGAGGTTCCTTCCATTTCTAGATCTATGATCTTATGATCCCTGGTCAGAACCTGAGCCTTGACACTGGCCTTAGATTGATCCCAAATCCTAGCCTCAGATTGAACCAAGATCCGCATCACAAAATAAGCCCTAACAGTGGCCCCAGCCTGATCCCCATCCCAGAATGAGCCTCGATATTTGTCCCAGACTGAATCTGGAATCCTGACCAGTTGTTTCATAAATATGCTTGATCTCACGTGGAACCACGTGAGAGGGGATGGATAGTTCAAGAAAAATGCAACCTCATTGCTAAATACCCTAACCAAAATTTATAGCCTGTTGACACTGGATTAGCCATATCACCTCAGTGACACATGGACCATTATTATCATCACTTGGAAGGGAGATTGGGAATGGGGCCATGAAGAATGTAAAAGAAATTCAGTCCCTTTCTGAGAACTTGTTTACAGAGTCCTTGTGTGCCGCAACCTGCAGTCTGAGGGGAGGAGACGTGGCTCCTTTCCTCAGTGAGCTCCTTGTGTGAGGAGGAGACACAGGCCTTGTACTCAGGACACCCTCAATTTGAGGGGGACGTCACATACCCCAGAAATCTCTTCATCCTAGAAGTTCACTTTCACTCCTGAAATCACACCTCAGAAGTACCCTTTGCTCCTGGATCCCTTTCCCCTGATTGGGTAGTTTTTCCCAGAACCTCCACTGAGAGAGCTGCCCTCCTCCATACTTCTCCACTATACCCCCTCACCAGGTACCTTCTTCCCACACGACTCCCACCTTTTTAGCTTCCTTTTGTATATAGGGTCCCTAATAGAATGACTAGATTGTCAGCTCCTTGAGGGTAGAGACTGTCTTTCTTTTGGTTTATATTTTTATTCTCAGTGCTTGGCACATAGTAAGCACTTAGTAAATGCTCCTTGACTTGACTTTGCCTTCAGGGCCTGACAGGGAGATGGCACACACATAAAACCAACCAAAACACACAAGTTTATATATAATACACTAAATACACAATCAGTTTGATGGTCTGTTCATTTCAGCCAGTAGCCTCCAGGCCAATGAGTCTGCTTGGAGGGGTTAGGGTAAACCATTGAACTTTTCAGAATAAGAACACAGGAAAAATACCTTTTCTCCTCTTCCCTTGACCTATGAAGTATTGGTCTCCTTGTCTCTGATGGGCCTTTGAAGACCAAAGTAAGGGAGACCATGAATGACCTCCCAATATAGAGATGGGCAGCCAACAACCTGAGCCATCCTCAGTGACCAGACCAGACCTATCATCTAGGAGAAGTTCTGTCCTCTGGGTACAAGAAGAAAAAAATCTAATCCCTCTTCCGCATTTCCTCCAGGTATTTGAAGAAAGGGGGCGGGGGCAGCTAGGTGGTGCAGTGGGTAGAGCCACTGGGTTTGAGTTCAAATCTGACCCCACACACTTTCTAGCTACGAGACCCTGGGGAAATTACTTTATCCTCTTTGCCTCAATTTCCTTATCTGTCAAATGAGCTGGAGAAGGAAATGGCAAATCACCCCAGTATCTTTGCCAAGAAAACCCCAAATGAGGTCACAAAAAGTCAAACACAATAGAAATGACTGGAAATTTCAGGAAAAGTATAATATTCCCCTAAGTCTTCTTTAGTCTAAACACTCTCAAATCCTTCAATCATACCCCATATTAAATAGTTTTCTGTTCCATTCCTCCTTTCTGGTTGCCTTCCTTTGGCCACTCTCCAACTTGACAAAGTCCTTCCTAAAATGTGGCTGCCTGATCTGAAAACAATATTCCAAATGGGGTTTTACAGAATGGAGAACAACAAGACCTTACTTGTTTAAGATACTTAGCCTCTCTTCATGCAGTCTAAAATTGCATTTTCTTTTTTGACTGCCAAATCATACTTTTGACTCATATTGAGTTTGTAGTCTAATAAAGGTCCCAGGTCATTTTCATATAAACTGGCTAAGAGCTCTTCAAATGAGGAAATGTCTTAGAAAGACAGTCTTAATGGCTTCCTTTACATCCTTGTTCCTCAATGTGTAGATGAGGGGGTTCAACATGGGGGTCAAGATGGCAAAAATGACATTGCTGAGCACGTGAAGATCAATGGCCATTTCCATTCGGTAGGACACATAGGCCACAGCAATGGATGAGTAGTAGGTCCCAACAACCAGAAGGTGGGATGTACAGGTGGAAAAGGCCTTGGCCCGACCTTCCTGGGAAGCAATCTTTAGAACAGATGCCAGGATCCGCCCATAGGAGAACAGAACCAAGAACAGAGGCACCAAGGAGACAGTCATGGCAATGCAGAAGCCAATAAAAGTCTGCTGCTCGGTCCCAGCATCCTGACAGGCAGCCCTTACTACAGCAAGGTGGTCACAGAAACAATGCTCCACTGTGGCCCTAGCTGTGTATTCCAGCTGGGATGTCTCCACCATCACCGGGGCTGGGATGATCAGTGCCATGGCCCAGGCACTCGCTGCCAGCCTGGCATTGGCCTGTGGAGTCATACGGACAGGATAGTGCAGTGGGTGGCAGATAGCTTCATAGCGGTCATAGGCCATGACTACCAGGATAAAGGATTCCATGACTGTGAGGGTATGGAAACTGTACATCTGCAGGAAGCAGCTGGCGAAGGAGATGGTATTATGTTGGAAGAGGAACATGGCCAGCATCTTGGGCACAGTGGTGGTTGTAAAGAGAACATCCAGGGCTGAAAGGTTGCACAGGAAGAAATACATGGGCTTGTGGAGCCTGGGGTCTCCAATCACAGCCACTAGGATCACTACATTGCCCACAACGATGAGGGTATATAGGGCCAGGAAGATGAAGAAGAGCGGGAGAGGGGCCTCCTGAAGAGCTGGGAAGCCTAGCAGTATGAAGACTGTCATGGGGGGAGGCATGGTTTGGTTATTACAGTGGACCATGGTGGCCCAGGACACCTGGGGAATAGAGAGGGTAATGGGGAGCTCAGGCAGCATAGAGGCAAGATCCTTGAATTCAGGAGACCCACATTCTAGTCCTGGCTCCGAGTTATTAATTCCCTGTCCCTTCTCTTGGCCTCTTTCCTCTTCTGGGAAGTGGGTATGATAATCCTTGTATTGCCTGGTTGTTATGAGAAAGGCATTTTTATAAGCCTTAAAATGCTCAGGAAAGCTCTTATTGTAATCCAGACCATGATGATCCCTCCTTTATATAGAATTCCCTGAGTTCCAAAATACCAAAATACCTAGTGGTACTGTACTAGCACCCACATCTGAGATGTCGCCCTCGAATCTAGAACTTAGAATCTAGAATCGAATAAGATCTTAGAGTCATGAGAGACCTTAGAGGTCATGCCCTACCCCTTCTCCCCCATGTTACACAGAGGGAAACTGAGGTATAGAAAAGGGAAGTTATTTACTCAAATTCATACGGTTACAGAACCAGGATGAGAACCTAAATTTCCTCACTTTCAGTCCAGAGGGCCTTCCAACATGCCATGCAATTTCATCGAAGCCTGAAAAGACCTTTGATAGTCAGCAAAAAGGTGCCTTGCCTTTGCTCTTAAGAGATCAGAGCTGCCTTGTATCTGAAACCAGCATAAATTTAATTTTCATAAACCTTTTTTTAAAAAATGAAATCCAGTTTGGAGTCCAGTTGGGTCCTAGTGGGGATAATATATGTTACACATTTAGTATAGAGGGGGAGCAAAGAAGTAAAAAAAAAATCATGCGAATCCCTTCAGGTATCAATGAATTAGTATGAATACCTGAATCCCTTCAGGCATAAATGAATTAATATTGTTCACAGATCTTCAACTGCTTTTATCGAATATACAAAAAAAAAATTATGCTCAGAATAGTAGTTAAGCTGTCTTCATGGGATAAATACATAAAAGCTTTAGGTAACAGTGACTGAGGCCAGAGCCACACCAGTGGGTCAGGTTTTTGTCAGAAAATTGCAATTGAATTTCAGACCCAGGGTTAGGCCAGAGGGGTCCCAGCCCTGTCCTGGAGGAACCTGGAGGTTGGGCCTGACTCAGGGGAGTACTAGGGCAGAAAAGTGGCAAAGAGAGTGAAGACGGCACAGTAACACTCTTCCAGGTCGATCTAGATTCCTTGGCTCATTGTCTGGCTGTAGTTTTGTCTCCTGATTTTCTGCTTTTCATCACACTTCCTCTTCCTACACTCTTATCCTGGAGCTGTCTGGGACAGGAGCTTGCTCACACACCTTTGAAATGTAATGATACGTACCCTTCTCTTGGCCTCTTTCTAGTCTGCCATCCTTTCAGGATCAGCTCAAGACCCCCCACCTCCAGCAAGCCCTCCTGGACCACTTCAGACTATGCTGGCCTCCCTCTGATATCCTATAACCCACAGAGTGTACCTCACACTCTGGTATGTGTCTTGTACCATTTGCTAACTCTTGACTTCCCATCGAGCTCCCTGAGTCCAGGGATAGGCCTTCTCCTTCCCTCCATTTCCCTATAGAACCTAGCCCAAGGCTCAGCAGATAGCTGTTCCTCAATACATGGGAATGTGGCCAAGAGAGTTGAGAGACAAGAAGAAGATGAATTTGGTCTTGGCTTTGCCAATGACTTACTCTGTGACCTTGGAAAAGTCACCATCTCTTTAGGGGTCTTTAAAAGATGAGAGGGTTGGGCTAGATCTGGAAGGGACATGACAGATTATCCAATCTGCATGGGAGGAATATAAGGCTCAGGCAGACAAAGTTGGTTTCTCCAGGGCTCACAAAGCAAATAAAGTGGCAGGTCTTCCTTAGCCCTAAAAATCTATGATTGGCTGTCTTATATCATTTTCTCCCAGGCATTGAGGCTGATCTATTTTGGGAGAAGGGAACTGCCTAGAGTAGACACAGACCTGGAGGGGGCCAAGTCCAGACTTATGTCTAACCTTAATCCATTGGGCTGAAGCTTATCTTCTCTTTCCAGAAGAAAAAGGTTGAGGGTTCTAGGCCCTGGCTGAAGATGACAGGGACAGGAAGCCAGAAATATGCAGTCAGTTTAGAGCTTCTGCCTTCTTAAGCGAATGGCCTCCCAGACGACTGAGATTCAGAACCATAGAATATCAGAACTGAAAGAGACCTTAGAGTGCAGAATATAGAATGTCAGAACAGAAAGGGACCTTTGAACACCGAATACAGAATGTTAAAACTGGAAGGCACCTGATAGAATCATAGTATTGAGAGCTGGAAAGAACCAAACCAATATCAGAGTAATGTAATGGATAAAGGGCTGGACTTCAGCTCATGAAAATCCGGGTTTGGATTCTACCTCAGATACTTGATAGCTGTGCTACTCTGGGGAAATAACTTAACCTCTCTGGGTCTCAGTTTCTTTGTCTGTAAAATGAAATTATTGGACTCAATGATCTCTAAGGCCCTTAGATCTAATGGATTAGATCTCTAAATCTATAACCCTATATCCTTAGAGTTCATCTAGTCCAACTCTCTCTGTTTACAGATCTGGAAACTGAAGAACAGGAAGGGAAAGGTCATAGTGAGCATGGCAGGACAAGACTTGATAGGGGCAGCTAGGTGGCGCAGCCAGAAGAGCGCCAACCCTGGAGTCAGGAGCACCTGAGTTCAAATCTGGTCTCAGACACTTGACACACTTACTAGCTGTGTGACCTTGCGCAAATCACTTTACCCCAATTGCCCTGCCTTCCCCCTGCAAAAAAAAAAAAATAGAAAAAAGGACAAGACTCGAAGCCAGGTGTTCTGACTGAGTGGAGGGCTCTTGTCCCCTGCACTATTAGGCTCTCTGCTTTTCCCTAGACAAGAAGAATGAGACTGCCACAAGTGAGGGAAGGTTATTCATGAGCTGCAGGAAACCTCATGATTCTGAATCTTTGAACTTGAACAAGAGATTGAGAGCTTCTGCCTGTCAGGGGTAGCTTTGGTTGTCTGTGAGCCTGGGGAAGGACTCAGCCTGGTTCATTAGAGGTGGCAAGGTCTGGGTGGAGCAATAGGAGGCTGAACAGAGATAACTAAGATCTCCCAGGACAAGGCCAGGGGACAAGCCAGCAGCAGGAAATCCCAGGACAGTCATACAGGCTGAGAATTGGAGTCACTGGACACGCCTGTCATACTAGCTTGGCAAAGCAGAAGACTGACTCTGGGATCAAAAGACTTGAGTTTCTGAATCACAGACTTTCACAGCTTGACAGGACCATAGAGGGTGTCTCTTCCAACCTGTCCTTGGATAGAAATCCCCTGAGCAACTCCCTGATAGGGAATCATTCAGTGTCTGCTTGAATGCCTCCGGTGACACAGAACTCACTACCTAACAAGGCAAGCCACTCCACTTGGGGACAGTTCTAATGGTCAGGAAGTTTCTGTTTGCAACTGAACCTAAAGCTGAGGCTACAGTTTCTATTTCTTGTTGCTAGTTCTGCCCTCTGGGGCTGAGAAGAACACAACTAATCTCTTTTCCACATGATAGCCCTTCGGAGACCTGAAGAAAGTTATTTCTTGTCTAAATCTTCTCTGCCCTGCCACAAGACTCTCCATGTTTCATCTCTATGCCTTGGCACTGACCATTGCATATGCCTGGGATGCATACCTCTTTAATATCTGCCTTTTCATTTAAGATGCAGCTTGAGAACCATCTTCACAAAACCTTTCCTGACACCCCATCCCCAATATACTGGTACTCTCCCCTCCAAACTACCTTGTATTTAACCACTTTATATTTACATTTGTTCACTTTATATTTTTGATACACACACACACACACACACACACACACACACACACACACACACATATATATGTACTTGTTACTATGGAGTGGCTAGGCGGTATGGTGAGTAGAGTGCTGGACCTAGAGTCAGGAAGACCTGAGTTCAAAACCAGCTTCAGACAGTTATTCTAGGTAAATTATTTAACCTCTGGTGTGGGAGAAACTGAGGCTCAAATATGGGAAATAGCTTTCCCTGCATATACGCAGCACGTCAGTGGCAGAGCTGGGACCAGAACCCTGGTGTCCTGATTCTGATTCTTTGGCTATTTCCACCACATCACACATTAAACAGCTAGTGTATGCCTAGCCCTGTGAGGTACAGGAAGGAAGGAGAAAACACTGTCCTTGATGTCAGAGAGCTAAGTGGGGATTCAAGAGATAGAGAATGGCATAAGGCATCTTCTACAGTGTATAGTGCAGATTCTGAGTGTGTAGGAGGTCAGAATGGGGTGGGGGAAAAGGTGGAGGGCTTCCTGGAGGAGGTAGGTGGAACTTGAGTAGAGGCTGGAATAAAGGGTAGGATATGAAGAAATGGATAGGATATGAAGAGGCTGGGACAGCACTCTTTTCTTTCTCCATTCTAAGTTCTATCATGTTGCCTTTTGTGGACACCCAAAGACCATCTATCGTCTTCTTCCTTGATGATGTCCTCCCAAGGCAGGATCTGAGCTGCCTTTACTACAACTGGGGAGTGGGGTGTGTTTCGGACTGTTGCTTCCCTGAATCTCTCCACCTCGTTCTCCATAGCAGGTATTCCAAATTTTCCCTTCTTTCCTCAAGACATCAACAGCACCATCGGCACCCACGCTCATTAGAGATGCCTTGGCCTCAATTTCACTGGGAAGATTGAGGCCATTCCTCAGGATCTCCTTCCACTTTCCTCAATTCCTCCAAACCTCTGCCATCCCTGCTTCCTTTCCTTGGACCTCAGAGAGTGAGGTGGCCCTCACTTTTCCTTGCCAACTTACCCCTAAACTTGTACTCTTTGAGCCCGTCCTTTTTGGTTCCCTCAAGAGCCTGGCTCCACTGAGTATTATTCTCTATGTCAGCACCACTGTCTCCACATCTACTGGCTCCTTTCCAGCTGCTTGTGCACATATTCAGGTCCTAGGTTCATCCTAAAAAAACAAATAAAACAAAACCAATAAAAACCTCACCATCTTTTGATCCTTTGGGTCCCTCAGGTTATCATCTATTTCTTGTCATTCACTGCTAAACTTCCTAGGGGTATCATCTCTGCTCATTGTTTCTGCTTTCTCACAGCCCACTCATTCTTCAGCTCTCTGCAATCTGGATCCCCTGCCATCATCGCTCTACTGAAATGACATTCTCCAAGTCCTCCAGTGACCATGGAATCTCCAAATTGAATTGTCTTTTCTCCAAGTCTTGGCCTTTCTTGAGTTCTCTACAGTTTTTGATGCTCTTATAAGCCCCTCCTGTATCTGCCATGCTATCCTCCTAGGATGGCACTCATTTGCTTCTATTCCTCCTCTGACCTGTGCTTTCAGGGCTCCGCCTCCCCCCTTTCCTCTTTCTGACTTTTGTTCCCCAAAATTCTGCCCCAGCCCCCCCTTTTTTCTCTCAAATCTCTTCCTACTTTACAACTAATATGTGCCCAGACTGATGTTAGGCTCTGTGAGCCATAGGATGGAAGGAGAAAACAAGAGCTAGAGAATTGTACAAGACACCAGCCAGAGTGCATTGTGCAGATTCTAAGTGTGTAGGAGGTTGGAGGAGAGAGGGGAGAAAGTAGAGGGCTTCCTGGGGGAGATAGGTAGGACTTGCGTGGAGGCTGGAATAAAGGGTAGGATATGAATAAATGGATAGGATATGGAGAGACTCGACATAGTTATCAAAGTCATCCTTAATCACAGATCTCTCTCTGTCTCTGTCTCTGTCTGTCTCTCTATCTATCTCTGTGTCTCTCTCTCCCTCTCTCTGTCTCTCTCTCCCTCTCTCTATTTCTCTCTCCCTCTCTGTCTCTCTGTCTCTGTCTCTCTCTTTTTCACATGCACACACACACATATTCCCATAATAGGGAGCTATTAGGCTCCTTATCACCTCTAGGGTAAAATAAAACTTCTCTCTTTGGCTTTTAAAGCCCTTCTCCACCTGGCCCAGCCTACCTTTCCAGCCTCATTGTACATCACTTCCCTTTGTGCATTCTGCATGCAGCAGTTCTTGCTGTTTCTCTTGCACAGCAGTCCCTCTCTCATCTCTGTATCTTTGCCCTGGCTGTCCTCCATACCTGGGAAACTCTCTTGTCTCTTGTCTGGCCAGAGAATACTTGACTTCCTTTGAGATCTAGCTCAAGTATTACCTTCCCCAGAAAACTTTCCCTGATCTCTGCATCTGCTAGTTCCCTTTCCCCCTGAAGTACTTGGCATTTAAAACTATTCAGCACATGCTTACATGTGTTCATGTTGTCTTCCCCAATATAGACTTTGAGCTCCTTAAGGGCAGGGGCTGTTTTATTTTTGTGTCCCTAGCACCTAGGCACACAGTAGACAATTGATGTATGCTTACTGCTTTCTAACTTGATTTACTCAATTTTTCTCAGTGAGCCTATACACTTCCATAGGTTCAATTGTCACTTCTACGCAGATGAATTAGAACTAATACCTCCAACCCTGATCTGACTCTTGAACTGCCTCCCTATCATCTCTACCCAGATGTTCTAGCTGGTATCTCAAATTGATGATCTGTAAGACCAAAGTCGCACAGAACCATAGAATGTCAGAGTTGGAGGAGACCGTAGAGACTGACTTAGAGTCAAACTCATCATTTTACAGAAGTGGAACTTGGGGTTCAGAGGTGAAGGGATATGTTCAATGTCACCTGATGAGTTAATGACAGATCCATGTTGAGAATCTAGCCCTTGTGATGTCTAGCGTGCTTTCCCTCACCCAACACTGCTTCACAAACTCCATGCCCCCATCCCCATATCATATCTATACCTCTGATCCTAAATCCCTGTTTCTGTTGTTGATGCCAGTATCTTTCTTGTCACCCAGGCATGAAACTTCAGGTGTCTCTAACTCTGCTCTACCTCTCACATTCATCCTCTCTTCTCTTCTCTCCCATTCTCTCCTCTCCCCAATATCCAACACCCACAAAATCTCTCACTTCCATCCCTTCCTTACCATGCTAGCTGGATCACTGTCAAATGCATGGCTCTCCAGCCTCATAACTATCTCAGGCTCCTAGCCCAGGGGGCCTATATGCCCAATTTGTTCCTTCTTCACCCCTTGCATCTACTTTGTGCTCCCCAAAGGAGCTCCCAGGATCTCAGGAGAGCCAAGGAGCTAATTGCATATTGCAGACCTTGTAAATTATGTCTTCCTTGTCCCTAGAGCCATACTGGTGGTGATGGTAACTGGGGCTTTACCTCTGAGTGTGAAATTCAGAGAATACCACCATCTTGGAGCTATGTCCCAGATGAGGTCTTCAGCTCATTCCATCTTGTCAGGGGTGCAAAAATTCCTAGTTTCAGTTTTGCCTCTTTCCCTGGAGATTTTGAGATGGATCATAGGATATCAGATTGGGAAAGGACACAAACATAGAATATAGCATGTTGGAGTTAGAAGACACCATAGACTGTAGAATGTCAATGGTGGAAGGGACTTTAGAATATAGACTGTTAATGCTAGGAAGGACCTTAGAACTTACAGCCTAGAACATTAGGGCTAGGAAGAACCTTGAACATAATCTAGTTCAACCCCTTCATTTACAAAGATAAGTGAAGTCCATGGAAGGAAGATTATGAGTTGAAAGTCAAACAGTTGGATAGTTATGGAACTAGGAGTAGAGCCCAAACCTCTGGAGTCCAAAACAACTATTTAACATGGCCCTGGTAGAATATAAATTCCTTCATAATAGGGCCTATTCTGTGTTTGTCTTCAGATCCTCAGAGACTTGCATGATACATGTATTAGATGTTCAGATCCTCAGAGACTTGCACAATACATATATTAGGTCTTCAGATCCTCGGAGACTTGCACAATACACATATTAGGTGCTTAATAATTACCTGTTGAATTGTCTTGTCTAAGCAGAGGGAGCAGGACCCAGGTGGTCTAATACCCATTGGGTTTACTGGGCCTGAGTACCCTGAATTTGTGTGAAATGGAGGGGAATGTGGACACTAGAAAGCAGACCTCGACTTCTGGCCAGTACTCTTTTCACTACAGCACTCTGGATTGTGCCTGTGACATTTTCACCTGGGGAAATATTGTTAAAAGCATGTAGTTGGGGTGGGGAGTGAGGGAAATGTGGGGGACTGTGTGCCAAAGAAAGGAGGGGCTTGGTGCCTGAAAGAAAAAGGTAGTGGGTCAATTTCCCTGTCACAAGGAGAGAAATTAATATTCATTCCATTGTCCTCAGTACTGTGCTCCATTCTTTTATTTATTTTTTTAAAATTTATTTATTTAATTTATTTAATATATTTAGTTTTCAGCATTGATTTTCACAAGAGTTTGAATTACAAATTTTCTCCCCATTTCTACCCTCCTGCCCACTCCAAGATGGCATATATTCTGGCCCTCCCTTCTGTCACCCCACTCCCCTCCCATCCCCTTTTCCCTTACTTTCTTGTATGGCAAGACAAATTTCTATGCCCCTTTGCCTGTGTATCTTATTTCCTAGTTGCAGGCAAAAACTTTTTTTTTGAACATCTGTTTTTAAAACTTTGAGTTCCAAATTCTCTCCCCTCTTCCCTCCCCACCCACCCTCCCTAAGAAGGCAAGCAATTTAACATAGGCTACATGCATATCATTAGGTAAAACCCTTCCACAATTCTCATGTTGTGAAAGACTAACTATATTTTGCTCCTTCCTAACCTATCCCCCTTTATTGAATTTTCTCCCTTGACCCTGTCCCTTTTCGAAAGTGTTTGTTTTATATTACCTCCTCCCCCTATCTGCCCTCCCTTCTATCGTCCCCCCTTTTTTATCTCCTTCCTCCTTTCCTGTGGGTAAGATACCCAATTGAGTGTGTACGTTATTCCCTCCTCAGGTCAAATCCAATGAGAGCAATATTCACTCATTCCCCCTCACCTGCCCCCTCTTCCCTTCCTACAGAACTACTTTTTCTTGCCACTTTTATGTGAGATAATTTACCCCATTCTATCTCTCCCTTTCTCCCTCTCTCAATATATTCCTCTCTCATCCCTTAATTTGATTTTATTTTTTTAGATATCATTCCTTTATATTCAACTCACCCTGTGCGCTCTCTCGATCTCTCTCTCTCTCTCTCTCTCTCTCTCTCTCTCTCTCTCTCTCTCTCTCTCTCTGTGTATGTATGTATATATATATATTCCCTTCAGCTATCTTAATACTGAGGTCTCATGAATTATACACATCATCTTTCCATGTAGGAATGTAATCAAAACAGTTCAACTTTAGTAAGTCCCTTATGATTTCTCTTTCTTGTTTACCTTTTCATGCTTCTCTTGATTCTTGTGTTTGAAAGTCAAATTTTCTATTCAGCTCTGGTCTTTTCACTGAGAAAGCTTGAAAATCCTCTATTTTATTGAAAATCCATATTTTGCCTTGGATCATGATACTTAGTTTTGAAGGGTAGATGATTCTTGGTTTTAATCCTAATTCCACTGACCTCTGGAATATCATATTCCAAGCCCTTTGATCCCTTAATGTAGAAGCTGCTAGATCTTGTGTTATTCTGATTATGTTTCCACAACACTCAAATTGTTTCTTTCTGGCTGCTTGCACTATTTTCCCCTTGATTTGGGAGCTCTGGAATTTGGTGACAATATTCCTAGGACTTTTCTTTTGGGGACCTTTTTCAGGAGGTGATCAGTGGATTCTTTCAATTTCTATTTTACCCTCTGGCTCTAGAATATCAGGGCAGCTCTCCTTGATAATTTCTTGAAAGATGATATCTAGGCTCTTTTTTGATCATGGCTTTCAGGTAGTCCAAAAAATTTTAAATTATCTTTCCTGCATCTATTTTCCAGGTCAGTGGTTTTTCCAATGAGATATTTCACATTGTCTTCCATTTTTTCATTCCTTTGGTTCTGTTTTATATTTTGATTTCTCATAAAGTCACTAGCTTCCACTTGCTCCAGTCTAATTTTTAAGGTAGTATTTTCCTCAGTGGTCTTTTGGACCTCCTTTTCCATTTGGCTAATTCTGCCTTTCAATGCATTCTTCTTCTCATTGGCTTTTTGGAGCTCTTTTGCTATTTGAGTTAGTCTATTTTTTAAGGTGTTGTTTTTTCAGTATTTTTTGGGTCTCCTTTAGCAAGTCATTGGCTTGTTTTTCATGGTTTTCTCGCATCACTCTCATTTCTCTTCCCAATTTTTCCTCTACTTCTCTAACTTGCTTTTCCAAATCCTTTTTGAGCTCTTCCATGGCCTGAGACCAGTTCATGTTTTTCTTGGAGGCTTTTGATGTAGGCTCTTTGACTTTGTTGACTTCTTCTGGCTGTATGTTTTGGTCTTCTTTGTCACCAAAGAAATATTCCAAAGTCTGAGTCTGAATCTGAGTCCGTTTTCACTGCCTGGCCATATTCCCAGCCAACTACTTGACCCTTGAGTTTTTTGTCGGGGTATGACTGCTTGTAGAGTAGAGAGTACTTTGTTCCAAGCTTGAGGGGATACACTGTTGTTTTCAGAGCTATTTCTATACAGCCCACTCTGCCACAGCAGTGGTCCTCCTCCCCCAAGAACCACCAACCCAGACTGGACTCAGATCTTAAGCAGACTCTTCACTCCTGCTCTGATCTGCCACTTAATTCCTCCCACCAAGTGGGCCTGGGGCCGGAAGCAACTGCAGCTGTAGTTCTGTAGCTGCACCACCCCTGCTGCACTACCCCTGCTGCCCCTGGGGCAGTGGCCAAACCAGAAACTCCTTTCACTCTGTCCCCCGACAGCTTTTGCCACTAACCTTCTCTGTTGTCTTTGGTGTTTGTGGGTTGAGAAATCTTTTAACTGCCACAACTCACTAATTCAGGGTGCTAAGGTCTGTTCCTCCCGGCTCCCGGTCTGGTTGGTCCTGCGGCCACCCATGCTGGGCTCTGCTCCCCTCTGCTCCCAGCTCTGAGTGTGATAGACCTTTTCCAGCGACCATTCAGGCTGTCCTGGGCTGGAGCCCTGCTTCCCCTCTGCTATTTTGTGGGTTCTGCAGTTCTTCTCTGTTGTCTTTGGTGTTTGTGGGTTGAGAAGTCTGGTAACTGCCACAACTCACTGATTCAGGGTGCTAGGGCCTGTTCAGCCCAGCTCCCAGTCTCTTTGGTCCAGGTGTGGCTCACTCTGGGCTCTGCTCCACTCCACTCCCAGTTGCACGCGATAGACCTAACCCAGTGACCATCCAGGCTGTCCTGGGGTGGAGCCCTGCTCCCCTCTGCTATTTTGTGGGTTCTGCAGTTCTAGAATTTGTTCAGAGCCATTTTTATAGGTTTTTGGAGGGACCTGGGGGGGAGCTCACACAAGTCCCTGCTTTCCAGATGCCATCTTGGCTCCCCATTCTTTTTTTAAGGGTATTGCAGCAGCTAAATATTCAGAGACCATTCAGTCAGACCAACAAACATTTATTAAGTGCCTACTATGTGCCAGGCATTGTGCTAAGGGCTGGAGGTACAAAGAAAGGCAAAAGACAGTCCTTGCCCTCAAAGAGTTTATAGTCTAATGGGGAAAACAACATACAAATAACTATGTACAAACAAGATACCGACATGACTTTTGTGGTGAGGACTTCAAGAAGAGGAGTACCTTGAATCAGATGTGTTTGGAAGGACAGTAGACCAGGAGTCTAGTGTGATGGTCTCTAGTCCTAGTTTGGCAACTAAGTGGCTTTATGACCTTCCACCATTAGCCTGTTTCCCTCTTTGTAAAATGAGGAATGAGAACTATGTTAATAGTCTCCAAGTTCCCTTGCAGCTCTCGTATTCCATGTGTTATAGACTCTTGCTAATTCTATTCTATTCTATTCTATTCTATTCTATTCTATTCTATTCTATTCTATTCTATTCTATTCTATTCTATTCTATCCTATCCTATCCTATCCTATCCTATTCTATTCTATTCTACTCTATTCTCTTCTATTGACTATTCTCCTTCATCTTACCTTGAGTCACTGAGGATTCTCCTGGTTACTGGGACCCAAGGCAATACTGCTTTATCCTCTCTCTCCCCCATTCTCCCATAAAATGTTAGGTCAGCAGACCCCTAGGTTGCTGTGGATTGAGCATTTCATGACCCTCTCCCTCTTGATTCAATTCAATAAGTATTTATTAGGTGCCTACTATGCTCAAGGCAATGTGCTAGGAACTTTGGATACAATGACAAAAATGAAACAGCCCCTGCCATCAAGGGGATTATGTTTTATTGGGAGGAACTTATATCTCATTGACTCATGTACATCATTCTCCCCTGACTCCCTACATGAAGTCCAGGGATCAGTATGAAGAATCAAATGAATTAACACATGCAAAGTACTTTTTGAATCTTAAAGCCTTCTTTAAATGCTAAAAATTAAAATTAAATTAAAATCAGTGGTTCACATTGCTTCTCTTTGAATCACAGAGTACTGAAAACACAATGACTCCTGGCTTCAGAAGGAAAATCACTCACCTTATAATAAGTCCTAGAAAGAAACTAGGACTCTCTCTCTCTCTCTCTCTCTCTCTCTCTCTCTCTCTCTCTCTCTCTCTCTCTCTTTCAGTACTGAGCACTTTAAAAAAATATTTTTAGTATTTTATTTTCCTCCAGTTACATGTAAAAACAATTTTTAGCATTCATTTTTAAAACTTTGAGCTCCAAATTCTTTCCCTTCCTCCCTCCCTACCTCCTTCCACCATTGAGAGAGCAGGCGATTCCACATAGGTTATACACGTGTAGTTGTGCAAAACTTTTCTATAATAGTCATGTTGTGAAAGAAAACACAGACAAAAAACCCTGAAGAAAAAATAAAGTAGAAAAAGTATTCTTTACAAGCCATTCCCCAATTGAGAAATGGTCAAAGGATATGAACAGGCAGTTTTCAGAGGAAGAAATTAAAGCTATCTACAGGCATATGGAAAAATGCTCTGGATCGCTGCTGATTAGAGAAATGCAAATCAAAACAACTCTTAGATACCACATCTCTCCTGTCAGATTGGCTAAAATAACAAATCAGGAGAATGATAAATGCTGGAAAGGATGTGGGGAAATTGGAACATTGTTGCATTGCTGGTGGAGTTGTGAGCTGATCCAGCCATTTTGGAGGGCGGTGTGGAACTATGCCCAAAGGGCTATAGAAATGTTCATACCCTTTGACCCAGTAATACCACTTCTAGGGTTGTATCCCAAAGAAATCACGCAAGCGGGAAAAGGACCCATATGTACAAGAATATTTATAGCAGCTCTCTTTGTGGTAGCCAAGAATTGGAAAGCAAAGAGATGCCCATCAATTGGGGAATGGCTGAACAAGATGTGGTATATGAAGGTGATGGAATACTATTGTGCCATAAGAAATGGGGATGATGCAGCCTTCATAACAACCTGGAAAAACCTACACGACATAATGCTGAGTGAGCGGAGCAGAGCCAGGAGAACGTTGTGCACAGCCACAGATATGTGGATTCCTTGAGGACCAACCCTGACATACTGCGCTTCTCTCAGCAACCTAAAGGGGCAAGGACAACTCCAGGGGACTCACGATGGAGAATGCTATCTTCATTCAGAGAAAGAACTGCGAAGTTTGAATACAGACTGAGGCACACTACTACATGCTCGCCTTTTCTGCTTCTCTTTTGTTTTTGGTTTTGGGTTTTTTTTTTGTTTTTTTTTTTTTGGTTCTGTTTCTTCTTTCTCATGATTCATTCCATTGGTCAAAATTCTTCTCCACGACTTGACTAGAGCATAAATTAATTCAATGCGAAGTTATACATGACAGTTATATGAGACTTCATGCCGTCTTGGGGAGGGAGGGGGGAGGGAGGGGAGAAAAACTGGAACTCAAAACCATGTAGAACCGTGTGTGGTAAACTAAAAATAAATAAAAAATAAATTTAAAAAAAAAAAAAAAAAAAAAAAGAAAAAGTATTCTTCAATCTGTATTCAGATACCATCAGCTCTTTCTCGGGGGATGGACAGCATTTTTCATCATAAGTCCTTCGGAGCTGTCTTGGATCATTGTATTGCTGAGAATAGCTAAGTCATTCACAGCTGATCATTTTGCAATATTGCTGTTACTTTGCACATAGCACATTTCACTTTGCATCAGCTCATATAAGTCTTTCCAGGTTTTTCTGAGAGTATCTTGCTCATCATTTCTTATAGCACAATAGTGTTCCATCATAATCATATACCACAATTTGTTCAGCCCTTCCCCAATTGATTGATGGGTATCCCTTCAATTTCTAATTCTTTGCCACCACTAAAAGAGCTGCTATAAATATTTTTGTACATATAGATTCTTTTCCTTTTTATTTTTTATCTCTTTTGGGATACAGACCTAGTAGTGGTATTGCTAGGTCATAGGATATGTGTGGTTTTATAGCCCTTTAGGCATGGTTTCAAATAAGTACTGATCACTTCTGCTGAGCAAAACTGGCCTTAGATGGAAGGAGGGGAATGAGGGAGGGTACAAAGGAGGAGGGGACAAGAGAGTCAGAAGACACAGTTCCAGAGGTCAAGGATTCCATTGTCTGATGGGAAGATAAGACCTCTGCCTTTAAGGAGGCCCTAGTATGAGGAGGGGAGGGAGAGGTATAGCACTTGCCTTCAGGAAACCCCTGATCTAATGAGGCTGATAAGGCCCTTGCTTTCAGGGAGCTCCCAGAATGACTCGTTTTTTTTTTCAATACTTCATGTCTATAGTAAATTTGTGAGCCCTCCAAACTCCCTCCTTCAATCTTTATGTAAAATGAGCTCAGCTCCTTTTCCATTCAGGTATCCAGTGATTTAGTGGTTAGAGGTCTGGGTATGGAGTCAGAAAGACCTAAGTTTAAATCCAGCCTCAGACACTTACTAGCTGTGTGACCCTGGGTAAGTCACTTAACTTCTATTTGACTCAGCTTCCTGAATTGTGAAGGGGGGGAGTGTAATAATATCACCTACTGTCCAGGATTTCTGTGAGGATCAAATGAGGTAAAGTTTGTTAAAAAAAAAAAGCACTTGGCACAGTGCCTGGCACATAGTAGGTGCTCTATAAATACTTATTCCCACTTGCACTGCTTCTTAGGTGAAATTCTTCATTGATAATATACTTCAGTCTACTTACACCTACTATGCTTCCTCCATTGCTCTTTGGATGATCCATAATTTTGATTCTTTAGAGACTGGGGTGTTCCTTGACTTACATAGTGTCACTGGATGAATACTAATGCTAAAAAGATGGACTTTGCTTCAGGGATAAGCTTAGAATCATTCCTTGCACAATTGTTCCAAAAGTAATCTAGCATTTTTCTTCTTTAGTTCCATTCTAGGCATGGATCATTGTCTGTCTGCAACACTGATGGACCAGTGATATGAGCTGACAGCCACAGTGTCCATCCAATTGTATATCATAATATGGACAATAGGTATTTGTCATCCACTTGATTTTCCGTAAGTGGATAGTTAGGTGAAACATTTTAGAGTGATTATGGAACTCACTTAGGAGTCTGCAGTATTCTGGGGTCTAATGTAATGGTATCCACAAACAGGAATATCTTTCCATCTATAGGCAGCCCCTATTCCATTTGTATTCTGCATTAGATATCCTCTAAGACAGTGATGAACACCATTGGTGAGCATATGTCTCCTTGTTTTATGCCTTACTTGACATTGGTGTTGCCAAACAACATTTTCCATGGGATTTGGAAAGATTTTACATATGCATGAGAGATACTTTGATGGAGGAGAGCATTTAGGTGGCTCTGTGCTCTACCAAATTAAATGCTTTTTCATAATCAACAAGGAATAAATGCACTAGAGTCATGTATTTTCTGTCCTTTCCTGTCCTTTGCATGATTATAAAGCTATGGTCATAGAATATCATTTGTGAAAACCTTCTTGTTCCCTTTGTAGACCTTCAGTGTAGATACCCCTTATAGGTGTAGATTATTTCTTTTGGAGTTAATAATTAACCAGTGAGGTTTACTTAGCTGTATCAGGGGAAGGACATTCAGAAGAGGAAAGGATATTCCTTGAGGATACAATGGATTCAGTTGAGTGCAACTTTCTTATGCCACTGCTGTCTACAATACTGCACAAATGTTGGTCACAAAGCCTTAGGAAAGAACTCCAGCCCCTTGTGTCCTGGATGCTGCTGTTATACTTGGGAGACCAGGAAGCTAATATCCACAGCTTGAGCCAATTAACTCTCAGCGACAGTTCTGATGCCTTTAAAGGAGAAATCTGCCAGGAGGGGTGGTCTATCTATCTATCTATCTATCTATCTATCTATCTTTCCATCCATCCATCTATCTATTTGTCTATCTTTGTATATATGTAATGTGTATATATACATATATACATTTGTGTGCATATATGTATATATACATACATACATCTACACACATATACACATGTGTATATATATATGCATAGATACACTTTTTTTCAAAAAGATTTTGTATAGATGGGAAAATAGCGTATGAGTTGCTTGTTATTACTATTTTCTCAATTGTCTTTTCCCAAGTGGTAATAATAATATTCATGATTTTTTCAAAGAATTTAATATTCTCCCCATTCCAGTTATTTTGAGAATTAATTGCTTAATGACCTTAAAAGCATGCCATCTCCATTATCTGCCTCCTCTGTATGTACTTGGTCTTATCCAGCTGCTTTTCCTGTCTTTGTTTTTCTTCAATGCTATTTCTATTCCCTCATATAGCACTTAGGATGACCTAAACACACATAAGAAAAAGTAATTTGAAAAAGCCTTCAAGAGATATAAAAACATCCTAAATCCGGGGGGATTTGAGGCCAACTCTCTGGATGAGTGCCGAGGGGAAATGGAACAAGGAAATGATTAGAATTTAGAGAGGCTAATCCAAGAGATCTTCCTGGAGGAGGTAAAGATGCTGGAGAGATTTGAAGGCAGGAAGGACAAGGCCTAGGACGGCAGGAAGAGGGGGAGGGTCGTAAGATCCAAGCTAGCAGATTCTATCTAGAGATCATCTCCTCCAGCTCCCTCATTTCACAGAAGAGATTTAGGGTTGGAGAATTTGATTAGCCCATGCTCATACAGCAAGTGCGTAGCAGGGCTGGGATACAAACCTGGTTCTCCTCACCTCAAGTCTAGTGGTCTTCCCAGTATACCATGAAGCAGAGCTGAAACTAGGCCAGAGAGATAGGATTTTTCCTCATGGTAAGGATTTGCTCTGGAGTAGGACATTTGCCTCAGTGAAGGGGAATGTAAAGAGTCTGGTTGACAGCACTTGACCCTGCCTAAGGAGGAAGAAGGGCTACAGCCTGGTAGCTTGAAAAAGCTAAGCTAGGGTAGACCTGGTGATGAGGTGATGATGAGATTTGGGGCAGAAAGGGATCTCCTGCTGGGGGAACAGTAGACTTTAGGGGTTCCTTAGGGGATAGAGAGGTTGTAGGTCAAGGTTGTAGGGACCTGAGCTCTAACTGGGCCTACAGGGGAGGAGGGATACTGGGCTCTGGCTTTGATTGTGGTCCTGCCCCAGTGGGCTAGGCCTCTCAATGACAGTAACAATGAAACTTCAGGGGCCTTGGACTGTTACACCTGGGAAAGAGAATGGTCTAGGGTGCAGAAGCCCAGGGGACCATCAACAGACTGACAAGTGGGAATTTGGTTAGAAAGATTGGATAGAAAGTATAGTGGGCAACCCTGTGAGCTAAAATGGGCAGGCCTGTGCAGGCGGGTACCAGTCTGCCCCCAGTAAGGGAAAAATGCCACCCCACAGAAGAGTCTCCTGCCTCTCAGCACCATACTTCCTGGGACGCCAGAAGAGATGTGGGGGGGAAAGGTCATGGACCTTCAACCCCTTCTGGAAGGCCCAGACTTCCTCCAATGTCTCTGCCTTTCTAATTAGGGAATGCTTTCTTTCTGCCAGCGTTTTGGCATTTTAAGCTTCTCAAATTTTCCTGCATAAGGAGGCTGGGAAAATTGAGGCTGGGGTACACTTGAAAGGATCAAGAAGCCCCTTCCCCTTTCTCTGCTCAGCCTTGTACCTAGGGTCACTGGCTTCCTACTCCCCCAGGGAGGTTAGACTTCATCCACCTGACTGACAGAGCCAGGAGCCCTGGCTTCTATCTCTGCTTTGACACTGTTCAGCCTCTGTGCCTTCCTCTATAAAAGAAGAAGATTTGACAAAGTGATATTTAGCTCTAACAGACTGTGAGGCTTTGACTCTGCCCCCCATTCAAATGCCACGTCAGTGAGAGTTGAACAAGCCTTCTTCTGTGACCTTGAATAAATAACTTCCCCCATTTGAGGCCTCCATTTCCTCCTGAGTAAAATGAAGAAGTTAAACCTGATGATCCACAGGCTCCCTCGCAGCTCTGACCTGATACTTTGAGAACTTGGGAAGAGGGGCACAGGTCGTGGTTCATGTCCTCTTCTAAGCCTCTCTCTAAAAAAGCATTTCTCTTTTGCCCACAAAGGTTACCACCTGACTGCCAGCCCAGACCCACCTTAAGTAAATCAGTCTTCTTGGAGTACGAAGAAATAACTGACCTTACTGCCTAGTTAGAAATCATTGTTTTCAACCATGCCTATGATATAGAGAAAGCCAGTTGATATAATCACCTCTATTAATACAGATCTACAGGTTAGTACCTACGTTGTAAATCATTGCATTACACAATTGCCTGGGTCACTAGAGAATTAGTCTAGGGTCACACAGACAGAAAGTGTCAGAGGCAGGACTGTTGTCAAGAATAATTAGTTAAAAAAGAAGCTACCAGTTGGCCGGCCTCCTCCTGGAGTGGGGGTGGAAGTAGCCAACATTGGTTTTGTGGTGCTCCAGGGGGTCCTTCATGCCTCAGGTATGGTTTGTGGTATTTGTCCCAGGAGCAGAGATTCCTGCTATGGTCCTGCCTCCAGGAGGAGGTTATGGTAAATCCTTAGAGGAAAACTGAGGACTGGGCAGCAGGCTGGCTGGGCAGGAGTGCAGGGAACAAGAAAGGCTCCAGAGGGAGGGTGGGGAGACAGTCATGGGAAGGGGAGTGAGTAGAGAGGCCCCATGAAGCATCCCTGCTAACAGCCATCATGTTTCTCCCTGCAGGGTTTCACAGCTCCCCAATGTTGGCAGACAAAGATGAATCACTCACCCACAGTGATAGCAACACATTTTCGGTCTGGGGAGGGGGTGAAAAGAGGAAAGAGGAGGAGGAAGAGAGAGGAGAAGGAAGGAATGAGAAAAAGGAAGAGACAGAGAAAGAGAAAGAGAGGGAGAAAGAAGAATGAGAGAGAGAGGAAGAGGGAGAAAGGGAGAGAAGAAGACAGATAGAGGGAAAGGGGGAGAGGGAGAGAGGAAGAAGGAGAAATGGAGAGAGGAGGAAGGAGAAAGGAAGAGGGAGAAAGGGAGAGAGGAAAAAGGAGAGAGGAAAAGGGAGAGAGGGAGAGAGGAAGAGGGAGAAAGGGAGAGAGGAAGAGGGAGAGAGGAAAAGGGGGGGGAGAGAGAGAGAGAGAGAGAGAGAGGGAGGGAGAGAGAGAGAGAAGGAGTAAGAGAGAGAAGAAGAGGGAGAGAGAAAGAGGGAGAAAGGGGAGAGAAAAAGAGTGAGAGAGGGAGGGAGAGAAGGGAAGAGAGGAGAAAGTAGAAAGAAATGATTAGTGTAGTGACCCACCTTCCTCCCAGCCCTACATCCCTCTGCTCCTCACAGCTGAGGCTGGTGTACCTCTGCCACCCTCGAAGTAGAGAGAACTCAGGTGCCCCAGGTCAAGAGCCACAGGCTTAGTCTCCAGGCTACTCTGGTACCAATCTCCAGCTTTGTAGCTGGGTGTATTTCCTGGGTCTCTGCCTTATCCTTCCCAGGCCTGAGGCCTTTATGGTTTCCTACTCAGTGCCTCCACAGAGCCTCTGACATCCTATCTTCATCCACCTTAGGGATACCCATCCTGCTCCCAAGCCTCAGATTCTGTCTGTCTGTCTCTGGATCCCTCAGTCTCCCCACACCATCTCTCTCACCTTAGTCTAATCCCTTCATTTTACAGATGTGTAAACAGAGAACCAGAGATTAAATGATCCTCCCAAGGTCATACAGTGAATCAGTGACAGAGCTGAGACCAGAAGCAGGTCTCCCAGTTCCCAGGCTGATCCCTCACACTGCTTTGGCTGAACAGGAGGCAGAACCCCAGGAAATGGGAGCCATGACCAGGGATTTTAGGCAGGCTCTGCGGTAGGGTGGGGGTGGGAGTTGAGCTCTCTACGTGGGGGTAGGGCAGAGGAGGGGAGTGAAGAAGCATCTGCCCAGGAGAAGGATGGCTCCCCCCCTCTCCATCTCTGATAAGCAGAGAGAGGATAAAATTACCTACTCGTCCTTTTTGTGTATCTCCCCATCCGACACAGGGCTGAAGATAAAAAATGAACGACACGGAATCCAATCTCCTCGGGAACGTTGAGCAGAGCGGGGGGGAGAGAGAGAACCATCTCATTGCCCATCTCATATTTATTGGCTCATAATTGAAGGCAGGCTCCAGATATCCCAGGCCCGAGGCAAGATGAATGGGGATGGGAGGATGATCACTTGTTGGGGGGAGGGGCACAGAACACTGAAACTGGCCTCAGGAAGGAAGGAAGGAAGGAAAGATGCAGAGTGAGTCCTGCCTGTACAGGCTCATTTAGTGCAGGCAAGAGGAGTGGAGGTGTCAGAGAAGGAATTAGAAGACCTGGTTTTGAGTCCCAGCTCAGCCACTCATGAGCTTTGGGGGACCTTGGACAAGTCCTCTTTCCTCTCTGGAATTGCTTCCCCATCTGGAAAAAAGGAGTTGGACTTGATGGTCTTTTAGGTTGCTTCTAGCTATAACAAGAGGAAAAGAGATGAATTGACTCTAGCTCTAATTCTTCCATTTAATACCTGTGTGATTGTGGGCAAGTCATATGCCCATATCTCTGGGTCTCAGTTTTCACCTCTTTAAAAGAAAGAGGTTAGGCTATACGTCCTCTAAGGTCATTTCCACCTCTACTTCCCAGTCCTGCTAAATTCTTTCCTGCTGTGGCATCCTACATTCTATGTTCTAAGCTCCCTTCCATCTTTAATGTTTTTTCCTGTTTGCTCATTGCCCTGGTCAAACCTCATCTGGAGGATTACAGTCAGTTCTGGATGCCATAGGTAAACAAAAACAAGCTTGAAAGAGCCCCATTAATCAATCCACAAGCATTTCTTAAGCACCTCCTATGGAGTAGGTTGGATGACTACTTGTCAGGAGGATTATGACAGGGCTTCCTTTCATGGATGGGTTGCTCAAGATGACCATTGAGGTCCCTTCCGACTCTCAGTTTGGAGGATCCGTTGACCCGGTGCAAGGGAATTCTTGAAAATTCAATGAAGTAATGTGTGTGGAAGTGCTTTGAAATAAGGCAGTATTATTATCAATGAAGCAGCCAGAGGTGCAAAGGAGAGAGTCAGAAAGTCTTGAGTTTAAATCCAGCCTCAGGCATTTTCCAGCTGTGTGATCCTGGACAAGTAATTTGTCTCTGTGGGCCTCAGTTTCCTCAACTGTAAAATGAGCATAATATTAGCACCTACCTCCCGTGGTTTTTGTGAGAAGTAAATGAGATATTTATAAAGTGCTTCCCTAACCTTAAAGTGCTATATAAATGTTGTTGTTCCTGTTAACTAGAGAAAGTCTAGCATCTTTGTTCAGTCATCTGTGCAAGACCTATGGGAAAAACATAGATAAGAATTGCTGAGAGTAAGAAGGCATAGACAGGTTGCACTCTGTACTCTCAATGATGAGATACCAGATTCGCTTTCACATTGTGGGAGTGCCAATGGAGCCCCCTGGCTGTCCACCCTTTATCTCTCCCTTGCCAGACATGATCAACCTGCCTCCTTTTCTGATGATTCATCTCCTCAGTGATATACCTTATGGGACTTCTTGAAGGAGAAGTCATTCTTAGAAATACTCTGCAGCTTACTTGCTCCCATCATGCATATTTTCCTTGCCTTTTGGGTCATATGCGATTTTGATTACTCAGAAATTCTGAAGTTCTCAGATTTTTAATCATAGAACTTTGCTGGGAAAACATTTGTGTTGAAAAATGGGTCTTTCAAGTATGGTAACATGTTTTGCATGATTGAACATGTATAACCTATATCAAATTGCTTATTGTCTCAGTGAGGGGAGGAGGTAAGGGAGAGAGAGAGAAAATTTTAAACTCAAGAGTTTTCTTAAAAAAAATGTTAAAAATTGTCAGGGGCGGAGACAAGATGGTGGCAGGAAAGCAGGGACTTGCTTAAGCTCCCCCCAAATCCCTCCAAACACCTGTAAAAATGGCTCTGAACAAATTCTAGAGCTGTGGAACCCACAAAATAGCAGAGGGAAACAGATCTCCAGCCCAGGAGAGCCTGGATGGTCCCCAGGAAGGGTCTATCTCACAGTGCTAAGAGCGGAGGGCAGCCCAGCATGGGCTGGACTGGGATAGACCAGACCCAGAGTCAGCCAGCTGGAAGAGGCCTTGGGGCCATGAAACAGTGATCTGCGACAGTTACCAGACTTCTCAACCTACAAACTCCTAAGAGCAGGGAAATTGTGGGATCAAGTTCAGAGCAGTCTGGCTGCCAGTTCTGGGGGTGGAGGAGGTTGTGCAGTGGTGGTGGTAGCAGCAGCAGGAAGCTCCTGAGGTTGCTCCCAGAGCTCCAGCATCAGCTGCTTCCAGAGTCCCTGGCTCACACAGTGGGAGAAATCTAGCAGCACGTCAGAGCGGGAATGCAAGGAGTGCCTTGTGGGCACAAAGGCAGATTCTCTTACTGTGCCCTGCTTGGATCTGAATTGAAGTCTTGGTTGGCAGTTCTTGGGGGAGGAGGAGTGCTGCTGTGACAAAGCCTGGGGTGATGGTAGAGTAGAAGTAGCTCTGAAAACAGCAGTGCTTGGACCCTAAAGCTCAGGACAAAGTGCTGTCTACTCTACAAGCAGTCATATCCTGACAAAAAGCTCAAGGGTCAAGTAGTTGGCTGGGAACATGAACAGGCAGCAAAAATGAATTCAGACTCAAACTCAGACTCAAACTCAAACTCTAGATTCCTTTTTTGGTGACAAAGAAGATCAAATCATACAGCCAGAAGAAGTCGACAAAGTCAAAGAGCCTATATCAAAAGCCTCCAAGAAAGATATGAATTGGGCTCAGGCCATGGAAGAGCTCAAAAAGGATTTGGAAAAGCAAGTAAGAGAAGTAGAGGAAAAATTGGGAAGAGAAATGAGAGTGATGCAAGAAAACCATGAAAAACAACTCAACAACTTGCTAAAGGAGACCCAAAAAAATACTGAAGAAAATAACACCTTAAAGAATAGACTAACCCAAATGGCAAAAGAGCTCCAAAAAGCCAATGAGGAGAAGAATGCCTTGAAAGGCAGAATTAGCCAAATGGAAAAGAAGGTCCAAAAGACCACTGAAGAAAATAACACCTTAAAAATTAGATTGGAGCAAATGGAAGCGAGTGACTTTATGAGAAACCAAGATATTATAAAACAGAACCAAAGGAATGAAAAAATGGAAGACAATGTGAAATATCTCATTGGAAAAACCGCTGACCTGGAAAATAGATCCAGGAGAGATAATTTAAAAATTATTGGACTATCTGAAAGCCACAATCAAAAAAAGAGCCTAGACATCATCTTTCAAGAAATTTTCAAGGAAAACTGTCCTGATATTCTAGAACCAGAGGGTAAAATAGAAATTGAAAGAATCCACCAATCTCCTCTTGAAAAAGATCCCAAAAAGAAAACTCCTAGGAATATCGTCACCAAATTCCAGAGTTTTTGGGTCAAGGAGAAAATATTGCAGGCAGCCAGAAAGAAACAATTTGAATACTGTGTAAAGACAATCAGAATAACACAAGATCTAGCATCTTCTATATTAAGGGATTGAAGTGCTTGGAATATGATATTCTGGAGGTCAAACGAGCTAGGATTAAAACCAAGAATCACCTACCTAGCAAAACTGAGTATAATGCTCCAAGGCAAAATATGGATTTTCAATAAAACAGAGGACTTTCAAGCTTTCTCAGTGAAAATACCAAAACTGAATAGAAAATTTGACTTTCAAATTCAAGAATCAAGAGAAGCATGAAAAGGTAAACAAGAAAGAGAATTCATAAGGGACTTACTAAAGTTGAACTGTTATGTTTACATTCCTACATAGAAAGATGATGTGTGTAATTCATGAGACCTTTCTCAGTATTAGGGGAGTTGAAGGAATATGGACAGAGGGCACAGGAGGAGTTGAATATGAAGGGATGATATCTAAAAAAATGAAATAAATTTAAGGGGTGAGAGAGGAATATATTGAGAGAGAGAAAGGGAGAGATAGAATGGGGTAAATTATCTCACATAAAAGTGGCAAGAAAAAGCAGTTCTGTTGGAAGGGAAGAGAGGGATGTTGAGGGGGGAATGAGTGAATCTTGCTCTCATTAGATTTTACTTGAGGAGGGAATAACATACACACTCAATTGGGTATCTTACTCCACAGGTAAGTAAGGGGAAGGGGATGGGGCAGGGAGGGAATGATAGAAGGGAGGGTAGGTAGGGGGAGGAGGTAATCAAAAGCAAACACATTTGAAAAGAGGCAGGGTCAAGGGAGAAAATTGAATAAAGGGGGACGGGATAGGATGGAAGGAAATAGTTAGCCTTTCACAACATGAGCATTGTGGAAGTGTTTTGCATCATGATACATGTGTGATCTATGTTGAATTGCTTGTCTTCCTAGGGAGGGTGGGTGGGAAGGGAAGAGGGGAAACAATTTGGAACTCAACGTTTTAAAAGCAGATGCTTAAAAAAACTAAAAAAATTTTTTGCTTGTGGCTGGGAAACAAGATATATAGGGAATGGGGCATAGAAATCTATCCTGCCCTACAAGAAAGTAAGGGGAAAGGGGATGAAGGAAATGGGGTGAAAGAGGGGAGGGCTGACTGGGGAACGAGGCAATCAGACTATATGCCATCTTGGAATGGGGGGAGGGTAGAAATGGGGAGAAAATTTGTAACTCAAAATCCTGTGGAAATCAGTGTTGAAAACTAAAATATTACATAAAATATATACAGGAAAAAATTGTCTTTACATGCAACTAGGGAAAAATAAAATATTATTTAAAATAAATAAAAAATGTGCTTACTCTAAGCTAAGAAAGAAAAGAAAAATGGTCTTTATATCAGGGAGCATCTTGGGTTTATTAAAAGCACTACACAATTTCCCAAATACAACAGCCAGGTCTCTTCCTCCTACTCAATTCTGAATCTGCCTTAACATTTGCAGTATTTCTTCCAAACATATGTGTTGATGTCCTAACTCAGTGTATCGATCACTGAATTGAATGTTGTAATATGAACAATAAGCATTTTTAACCCATTTGTGGGTCTTTCCCTCCTGCATAGATTATTAGACCTTTCTCTTTTGAATAAACTCTGACCCTGTGGAGGAGACTATAATAAGAAGTTTTTGTTATTGTTATCTTTAAAAGGTAAACAGAGTGGGATCTGAAAACTAGAGGGCACATGACTGCCATTTTTGCCAGATTTCCAAAAGTTTTTTTCTTTCAATTTTTCAAAGAGAAACGTTGTGAGCATTTGTAAAAGGGAAACAGTGATACCTAAACCAGAATAGCTTCATTGAGAACAGGACATGCTAGACTGAACTCCTTCCCTTTTGTGGACAGTATCACTAGAGTAGCCAACCAAGGAAATGCTGTAGACAGTCTTGAATTTCAGTTAACCATTTGGTAAAGTCTCTGCTTTTATTCTTGTGGACAGTGTGGGCTAAATGACAGCACTGTTAGGCAGGTTTGAGACCTGGGTGGATGTCTAGACCCAACAATCACAAAGAACCAGCATGGCTTCATCTAGAACAAAGCATCTGAAACTAACGCTATTTCCTTGGGTTTTTTTTTTTTGGACAGGATTACTATCCTAGTAGAAGAGGATATGCTATTTAGCAATAGTTTTGCATGACATTCCTGAGGACCAGATAGACAAATATGAACTAGACAATAGTATGGTTGCTAGATATGAAAGTGGGTGAATGGCCGGACCCAAAAGGGGGTCATTAAAGTTTGAAAGGCTGGTGGCTAGGTGGTGCCATAGTGCATAGAATGCTGGGCCTGGCATCTTGAGGGCTCATTTATTTGAGTTCAAATCTGGCCTCAGATACTTACTAGCTATGTGACCCCGGGCAAGTCACTTAACCCTCTTTGCCTCAGTTTCCTCATCTGTAAAATGAGCTGGAGAAGGTAATGGCAAACCACTCCAGTATTTTTGCCAAGAACACCCCAAATGGGGTCATAGTCAGGTACAGCAACAAAAGCTTGGAAGAAGTCTCCAGTGGAGTGGCTGGAGATCTGTGTTTGGTCCTAGGCTGTTTAAAAGTTCAGTTTACACTTGGGCAAAGGCATAGATGGCAGGCTGATCAAGTCTGTATGTAGTACAAAATTTAGAGGGTTAGCTAAGCACACTGGATGGCAGATAGGCTCCAAATGGCTTGGAGAGGCTAGAAAAATGAGTCAAATCTAACAAGAAGCAATGCAACAGGGATAAAGGGTGGTCAATTCAATTCCATTCAACTTGGATGAATTTATTTAAATAAATAAATAAACATTTATTGAGTGCCTACTACATGCCAGGCACTGTCCTAGGTCCTGAGGGATCAAAGACAAAAACAGACAGAACAGTCCCTGCTCTCAAGGAGCTTATATTCTACTGGAGGAAAATAGTATGTACAAAGATTAGTAAAAACATAACAGACAAATAAGACATAAAGTAAGTTCAGGTTGGGGAGCAGTAATAGCTTGGGTAATCAGGAAAGTCCTTTTGTAGGACCTTTGCAGACCTTTGAGATTTCTTTCAGCTCTGAGGAGATATTTGGGCTGGATTTTGAAGGGAGGTATGGACTTCAAAGGGCAGGAGTGAGAAGTGAAAGCATTCCAAGGATGAAAACAGACTGTGTAAAGACATGGACGTGGGAGTTGTTGTAGATTTGGGACATCAAATAGGTCCATTTGGCTGGAGTGTAGAGTGTTAAGTGAGATGGGAAAGATAGGCTGGAGACAGATTGTGAAGGGCTTTAGATCACAAACAGAGGCAACTGTATTTTATGCTAGAGACATTAGGGAGCTGCTGAATCTTCTTATGACACAGTCAGATGTTATATCACAGGATCATACACTCAGAAAAGGAAGAAGGTGGAGAGGTTAGAAGCCTAATCCTCTCATTTTACAGATGAAGAAACTGAGGCACATGGAGATGAGGTGACCTGTTTAAGGTTACAGAGAGTAAATGGTAGGGCTGGGACCTGAGTCAGGTCTCCTAGCTCCATGTCCAGGGCTCATTCGACTATATACTCTTCTCACTGTACTGTGATGTCCCTTGTACACCCAGGCTCTGAGGATTGGCTGAACACATACAGGATGGGGGAGGTGAGGCTAGACAGTAGTTTGTGTGAGAAAGGTCCAGGGATTTTTAGTACACTAAAAGCTCAACATGAGTCAACAGTGAGAAGCAGTAGCCAAAAAAGGAATGCTATCCCAGGCAGCATTAATTGAGGAATGGTGTTTAGAACAAGCAGGGCTTGTGTTTGGGGAGTGCAGGGGGAGGGGGTGGGGAGTGCATTAATCGTCTTACTGTACTTTGACCTGATCTGACCATATCTGCAGTGCTTGTGTAGTTCTGGGCACCACTCCTCAGGAAAGCAGCTGAGTGGCACCAAGTAGAGCGTTGGGCTTGGAGTCAGGAAGACCTCACTTTGAATCCTGCTTCAGACACTTGTGTGACTATGGACGAGTCACTTAACCTCTCTGAACCTCAGTTTCCTCATCTGTAAAATGGAGATAATAAAAACACTAATCTCACAGGATTGTGGTGAGGGTCAAATGAGAGAGCATATGTAAAGTGCTTTACCAACCTGGCCTGTAAATGCTAGCTATTATTATCATGCTAGCTATTATTAAGTTTATCTGGTTATCCGAGTCTAGATGTGGGCAATCAGAATGGTGAGGGCACTGGGAACCACAATGTAATAGAACTGATTAGAGGAAGTGGGCATGTTTAGCCTAGAGAAGAGACTTACAGGGAACATGATGGCTACAACCAAGTATTTCATAAAAGAACTGTAGATTTAGATTAGGAAAGAATCTTTGAGATCATCTCATCTAAGCCCCTCATTTTACAGAAAAGAAAAATGAAACCAAGAGAAGTTATTTGCCCAAAAGTCACACAAGGTAGCAAGTAATAGAGGCAGGTTTTGAAACCAGATCCTCCTACTCTTAAAAGCAATGTTCTTTTCACTGTCCCAGTCATGTGGACAAAAGATTGGGTTTATTTTGCTTAGCAAAGGGAAGAAATAAGAATCATGGGGTGGAAGTTACAGAGCAGCTGATTCAATTTCATTTTGATGTAAAGGAAAAACTCCCTAACAATTAGAGCTTCCCCAAAGTGGAGTAGACAGCTTTGGGAAGGTAGATGGTTTCTTCTCACTGGAAATCTACAAGGGGAAGCAGGCTGGCTTCTTATTGGGGATACTTTAGAGGGGATGATTGTTGGGGTTCACATTGGACTAGACCTTTGAGATTTCTTTCAGCTCTGAGTTTCTGGGATCTTCTGATTAAATCTTGGCTCTGACTGGGTTAGCTCAACTCAGCTCTGATTTATTGGCTTGTTCATTACATAAGCGTTTTCAGACAGAGTAGAGAGGTGGTTGTTAAAGACATCTCCGCCCCCGCTTCTACTGGGCTCTGAAATAAGATTTCCAGTGTTGTCCTTCAGACTTTCCTATTCTGATCAAAAGCATCACTTTCCCAAACACACAGCTCTATTACTTAACCCTGGGCAAGTTCTTTTCTTCTCTGAGTCTCAGTTTCCTCCTTTGTTAAAAAAGAAGGTCAGAGCTAGATTATCTTTGAAGACTTTTCCAGTTCAAACCTTCTATACTCTAGGTCCCTTTTGGCTCTAAGTCCTATAGATTCTTCCCTCTCTCACCTGCCATGGTCAATCAGACTTACTAAGTCCTGTCAGATCTGTAGGAGGTAGTATACCATAGTAAGTTCATAGGCTCTGTAGCTAAGTAGATTCAGGTTCAAATCTTACCTCTGACACTTCTTACCAGTTTAACCTTGGGTAAATCATTTAACCTCCCTGGGCTTCAGTTTCCTCATACGTAAAATGATGGGGTTGGACTAGATGGCTTTTGAAGTCCCTAGCTCTAGATCTGTGCTCTCCATAATATTTTTGGATTCAGCCTCTCCGGTCTTCTCACATAGCCACCTTATCACCTCTTATCTGGAATATTGCAATAACTTCCTAACTGGCCTCTTGACTCTGGTTTCCCTTCTAGTCCATCACACATATGCTTCCAGAATCATCTTCTTACAGCCCAGCTCTTATCAAGTCCCTCCCCTCCTCAGAAATCTTTTGTAGCTCACCAAGAGAAGGGCAAGCTCTTTATCATGGCATATGAGGACCTCCACATTTTGCCACCTTTCCAATTTTATTTCCTCTCTATCCCTATGGTCACTAGTGCTCACCAATAGAGTTCAAACTTTTATCATCTCAAAACTGGATTATTGCCATAGCTTAATTGTGTTACCATCTCTCTGATTACATCACTCCCTTGCTAAAAAGCCTTTAATGACCTCCTGGATAAAGTTCTTAGTATAACATTCTAGTATCTCCCTGTCTATGTCCTCTTCTGCAGCTTAGTTAATTTGTCACTGTCCTCCTCACAGGCCAAGTTAATTCCCATCTCAGGCACCCAGTTTTCATGAGTACAATTCTCTGCCCTCTATCCTGACTTCCTAGAGTCTTCCTATATTTCAATAAAAAGAAAGAAAAGCTAACATGATCTTATTCTCTAATATCCCAGTGCAATATGATCTCATGGGTGGGTGTATTTCTTCTAACAAAGCAGATCATAACCCATCCTTTCCTGCCCATCTCCTGTGAGGCTCTTGTCCATATGATGTGGTAAATTCACTAAAAGGATCCTCCCAAAGTGCTGGGCTGAACTATGGGTGCCAGTCTAATAACTTAATCCCAAGGTTAGGGATGATGAGATGTATTCGACATGTTACATAAGCATTCACCAAGCCCCCAAAAGTGTAGGCCCTCTCTAACTCTGAAGCTTTGATTCTTAAGATAGAATACAGATTTGGATTAAGTTAAAAATTAACTCATTTACATAGTACCTTGAGACTTACAAAGCACTTTCAGTCAATCAGTGAATAGGCATTTATTAAATACCTACTATGTGCCTAGAATCCATGAATATAAAAGAATATGAATAAGAAAGTGATCTAAGAGCTGGTTGTGGGGTGGAATGAAAATTGGGGACTGAATTAAAGCCAAAACACATCTGTCCCTAAATGATGACTCTGCCATTTTGGGAGGAAAATTCTTGGGTCAAGATATATAACAACTCCCATTACTGTCGAGCTTCACAATTCACAAGGAATATTTTTAAAATTCACTTTACTTTTATTTTCAGGTCCAAATTCTCTGTCTCCCAACTCCCCTTCTTCCCCACTCCTTGTCTCTCTCTCTCATCTTCAGTATTGAGAAAGCAAGAGAAAGAAAAGTCACCAAAATACATTTAGTCAAGCAAAACAAATTCACACACTGGCCATGTTCAAAAAATATATATACTTCAGTCTTTACTCTGAGTCCATCACCTCCCTCTCAAGAGGTGGGTAGCATGCTTCATCATGAGTCCTCTGGAATTGTGTGGGGGTCATTGTGTTGATCAGAATTCCTAAGTCTTTCAAACTTGTCTGTCTTTATAATATTGTTGTTGGATAAGGGAGGGATCTCTAGAGGGGAGGGCGAGGGAATAGGTTATAGGGAGTCATAGAAGGATGTTTAGATTTATGAAAATGGGAGGATAAGGGAGAGATCCTTGGCAGGGGTAAGCTAAGTAATAGGAGGGCAAGGTAGCAGGTAGAAGTAAAGTAGAGGAACCAAGAGGGATTGGAAATAAGAGATATGAAGAAACATAAAAACAAAGATCGGGAGTAGAATTTGTTAGAGCAAGTATACATCAATGTATGTATGTGTGTATATATATATGTATATGTATATATCTATATCTATATATAAATATATCCACACTTAATTGTAGCTTTCTGGGGGAGGGGGAGGAGGAAAAAACAACAGAGTGAAAAGTGCACAGCCCAGAACAAAAGAAAACTCACAAGGAAGCAAAGAAAAGATGAACAGCTCTCAACACAACGTGTAGTATTTATCATACAGGCTTTCTTGAAATGAAAATTTATCACTACAATATTGTCGTTTTGGGTAAACTGTCCAACTGATACTGCTCACTTTCCTTTGCATCAGTTCATTAAAATCTTCACAAATTTCTCTGAAACTGTCCCCTTCATCATTTCTTATAACACTGTAGTATTCCATCACATTCACATACCAAAACTTGTTCATCCATTCCCTGATTGATAGGCACCCCCTCAATTTCCAATTCTCTATCATCATAAAAGAGCCATGATAAATATTTTTGTACATATGAGAAGGAGCATTTTTAAACTACAACCTTGTGAGGTAGATAAGGCAAGTATTGTTCCCATTTCACAGAGGTGGTAACTGAGTACCAGAGAAGGGAAGTCATTTGCATAGTGCCATACAGTGAGGGCTCTTCCTGCAATATTGTGTAGATTTGACCAAGATCACCTTAGTTTGAGTGATTATTTAAAAAACGGAATTGACCTCCATAGGTGGGGAGTTGGGGTCAAATATAAAGTCCTCTACTTGTAACTTAAAGCTCTTCATAACTTGATGCCTTTTTACCTCTCCAGTCTTCTTATGTATAATTCTCTTCTGCACACTCTATGGTCCAGCCATACTGGCACATTTGTTCTTCCTTATACACCATACTCCATCTACCATTTCTGTGCATTCACACTGACTGTCCCCCATGCCTGGAATGCTGTCCACCCACACCTCTGCCTCTCAGAATCTCTGATTTACTTAATGAATCAGTTTCAGTCACATTCTGTAGGGGAACTTTCCAAGTCCCTCCAGCTGTTAGTACTTTGCAATCCAAGGTGATCATATTCCTGCCTTTTATTTGTCTTATATATCTGTAACACAGGCTCTGGATTCATACTTCAAGTCCCTCACAGGAGCAGGCTATGTTCTCAGAGCTTGACGAGGTGCTTCTCCCCTCAGGATTCTTGGAGACACAGAGGGACCAGGGAGATAGTTTTCCTAATAACATATTTCACAAGCCCCTACCTGTGTGCTTCCCTCAATAAATTTCAGTTGATATCAATTAGCCAGCTAGACTTAATTAGCTTTTCATTAAAGGTATTAGGAAGGTGGTGTAAGGGGAACACTGGCTATAAAACACTACAGCCTCGCCCCCTGCAAAGTTTGAAACATACTCTCTTATATTCAATGTCTAGAGGAAAGTGAATTTGAGCTTAGACAAGTCCTATGGCAGAGGTATAATCTCACAACTGAAATCCTTCCTCCACCCCATTTGTAGAGTTCTCATAAAGTTCCCCTTAGGTATAGTATAGCTTTCTTCTGGGTTCCTTGTAGAGTCCTGAAGCTTCCTTTCTTCAATGTGTCTATTTTATTCTCAGCTCTGATGAAGACATTGCCACCAGTCATTGCTATTTTGAATATACTACTCAGAAGCTGATGAGAAGCACAAATCTTCCAGAAGGTTTAATTATGGGCAAGGTTGGATAGGGTGTGGAGAGAAGAGATAGGGACTCTCCACTAGAATGTGAGCTCTTTAAGGGAAGGGAATATTTGGCTTTTTGTCTTTATATCTATGTTTGGCATAGAATGCTTGATTGATTGATTGCCCTGAGTTGTCCCCCTGCCTCAAGTAATTGAAGACATTAATTATAACCCTCCTCTTTCCTTTGCCAGTTAGAAAAACCCCAGTTCCTCCACTTGTTTGTGCTCTGGCTATGTTCTTGTTTGTTGTGTCTTTCCTAAATTTATATTGCCCCAGAAGTGAACACAACACTCAAGATTGGGTATAATCAGCACAGAGCACAGAGGGATTTTTGCCTGAGGCAGTCAGCATGCTACACTTCTTTGAATGCAGCCCCAAATCCCAACAGTACCACATTTTGCTGTTGATACATGTTGAGCCTGCCTTTTACTAAACAAAAAACAAAAAATACAGATCTTTTTCACATAATCATTTGTCTAACCACATCTTCCATATTCTGTAGCTTTGCACTTGATTTTTTGAACCCAAGAGTAGGAATTTACATTCATCACAATTATCTTCTTCTTCTTCTTCTTTGTATTTTTCTTATTATTGGTCCATCATTCTATTCTGGTTCATAATCTTTCAAGATCATGCCTGTAAACCAATATGTTATCTGTCTTTCCAAGTTTTGTGTTATCTGCAAATTTGATAAATATGCCTTCCTCCAAACCATTGGTAAAAATGTTAAATGGCATATCACTAAGGGCAGATCCTTGGGGCACTCCATCAGATTTCTTCCTTGAAGTTGTTCTGTTAATGACTATTTTGGGGTCTGGTATTTCAACCTGTTTGAATCCCCCAACTGTACAATGCCTCTAACCCCCATGATTCACAAGACGAGGATGAGAGAGTTGGTCTGATCAAGTCTTTCCTGAACCTCCCTCCATCCTCTCGCTAGCTGTTAGTAGCACCCTCTCACCAAATTTGTCTTGCATATGTTTCATAAATACTTGCTTATATATATATATATATATTTGCTTATGTATATATATATACATATATATGTATATATATGTATATGCTATCTACCCTGACAGAATAGAAGCTCCTTGAGGGCAGAGGGTGTTTCATTTTTGTCTCATTGTCCCTAATGATGATCACAACGCATAGCATATGGGAGACAAACACTTGCTGATTAACTGAGTTGGCAAATGCTTTGTTGAAATCCAAGTCTACCAAGTCTACAGCATTCTTCTGGTTTACCAGTCTAGTTGCCATGTTAAAAAAAGGAAATCAGGTTTATCCACTATGATTGATCCATAATGAAGGCATTCTATCCCTGTACATCATTGCTTTACTTCACAATGCTCACAAACTACATCTTTAATAGTATATTCTAGAATTCTTCCAGGCATTGAGGTCAAGCTCATTGGCCAACAGTTTGACAGCCTTTCTTTTTTTAATTTTTCTTCTGCATTTCCTCTGTAGCAACTTTCCTGTTCACCACAATTTTATAAAGATCAATGGTTCTGTAATCACCTTCATCAGTTATTTCAGTATCCTAGTGACTCAAACCCACTGAGACCAACTTGATCCTCTCTTACCATCTTTTCACTTATCTTTGATGTCAACTCCCTGCTAACCTTCTTAATTTTTGTTTTCTTTTTCCAAGTCAGGAAAATCATTCTTCTTGGTAAATAAAACTATGCCAAACCATAGTTGAGTATCATGGAATCTCAAATTGGAAAGGATCTCGGAGGTCCCCTGAGTCTAACATGTTCCTAAGCAAGAAGCCCCTCCATAACATTATTGAAGAATAGTCATCCAACCCCTTCTTGAAGACTTCCAGGGAAGGGGAACTTACTACTTTCTAAAGGAAGCTAATTGGCACAGGGAATAGGGTTGCTGGACCTGGAATCAGGAAGACCTGCATTCAAATGCGGTCTCAGATTCAAGTCTGGTCTCAGACAATGCTCAAAGGTCAAGAGAAAACTTGCTAGCTGCACGACCCTGAGCATATAGTAGCTAAGTTTCCTTATCTGACCAATGAGGGCAATGATACCATCTACTCCCTCCCAGAATTGTTATGAGAATGAAATGAGGTAATATTTATAACGTGCTTTATAAACTTTAAAGCGCTGTGTAAATACTAGCTATTATTATTCCTAAGGCAGACCATTCTTTTTTTGGAGAATCCATTATTAATAGGAAGATTTTCGTTATATCCAGCCCAAATCTACCACTCTTATGCCACGGTCATCTTCTTGCCAGCTGTCTTCCTATTCCTCCCTTGGGCCAGAAACTATGCCCTGGAGGATGACCCTCTTACCATGGGCCCCAAGAGTTCTGATTGCTGTGTGGTTCGTGTGGCTCGTTGTATCCAGGCAGCCTTAGCCATGCTCCATCTCACGCCCTGGAAATATTTTCACTGGCTGTCCTTCTGCTACTTGTGCCCTCATTGCCTCGCCCTGATTTCTATGAATCTGTTACCAGATAATCTCTATGTATAAGACAGTTAGCTAATTTAATCTCTATGTATAAGACAGTTAGCTAATTTAATCTCGATGTATAAGACAGTTAGCTAATTTTTGGTTGGATTATCATTTATCTTTGCTGGATTATCATCTAACACTGACTACATAAGCATGGGCCTCACCCCAAGGCCTTCATTTCTTCTTTCTCTACACTTTCTCACCAGCTCCTATGAATTCAACTATTGTTTTCTCAGCAGACACGTCTCAAATCTATATATCCAGGCCTAACGCTCTCTTGAGAGCTATCTGACATCACTTGATGGATGGTTCTACTTGAATGGAGTCTCAAACTCAACATGTCTGAAACAAAACTCACTTGCCTACAATCCCATCCCACTAAATTTTTTGTTAAGAGAATGACCATCCTTCCTGTATTGTTAAGAGAATGACCTTCCATTCCAATTACCCTTGACTTTTCCTCTTCTTCCTCCTCTTCCCCCCCTTTTTGTGGAGGGGTGAAAACAGGGCAATTGAGGTTAAGTGACTTGCCCAAGGTCACACAGCTAGTAAGTGTGTCAAGTGTCTGAGGCTAGATTTGAACTCAGGTCCTCCTGACTCCAGGGCTGGTGCTCTACTCACTGCACCACCTAGCTGCCTCCCTCTTCCCCCTTTTAATCAGCTTTCAGGTTTTTTGTTCAATTCTATCTCTGCCAAATTTCTCACATCTGTCTCCTCTCTACTCACACTAATTCATACCCTAATAATTTCTTTCCTGAACTTGAATTTAGGCTCCTATTTTGTCTTCCTGCTTCCAGTTTCCACCCTCTCTAAGCTACTTTTCACACAGTAGCAAAGCATATGGATTCCTAAAACATAGATACTACCATGTCAACTCCTTCTCCTCCAAATATCTTTGATACCTCACACTTTTAGTATAGAATACAAAGTCATCAGCCTGGCATTTTGAAATGCTCTCCAGAAATTGGCTCTCACCTACCTTTCCATTATTATCTCATATTACTTCCCCTCTGACACTCTTCATTCCAATCAAACTGGCCTCCTAGCTGTTCTCAGTACCTGACAGCCCATGCTTTTACACAGGTGGTCTGCCATGTCTGGATTGTACTCTATCCTCACTTTTCTCTCTTGGAATCCTTAGCTTTCTTCAGGACACAGCTCAGGTGCCACCTCTTAAATTACGTTTTTCCTGATTCCCTCTGTTAATTACTTTGTGTGTATAAAATATGTATATATGTCTATATACATACATATAGGTACATGTATAAACATACTATATATACACACACAATATAAATGAGTGTATGCATGTATATGTATGTACGCATATATGTGTGTTTTCTTTATACACACACATACTATTTACTTATCTGCATTCATGTTGTATCCTCCCAACAAAAGATAAACTCCTTGAAGGGAGGGAATTTTTCATTCCTTATTATGTCCCCAGCATATAGTACATTGCCTGGCACACGGTGGGTGCTTATTAAATGTTGCTTGAATTTTTGAATGTGTTGAATTGCAAAGAACTCCCTCCATTGATGAGACTGGCAGTCAGCCACCAAAGGGCCTGGAGACTTGCCTGGGAAATTGAAAGTTTAAGTATGTGTCAAATAGAGGTCTTGAACCCAGGTCTTTGTGACTCAAAGACCAGCCCTCTATCCACTACTTTATGCAGCCCCTTCCTTACTTCTTGGCAGTTCACTAAAATGAAAGTTAAACACACTATCTAGGATTCACCAAAGGAAAATTGCTTGATTCAGTGATGGCTTCAATCATATATTCATTTATTCATTCAACAAAGAATAATTGTGAGCCTACTATGTGCAAGGTATTGTATTATATATTGAAGGCACTAGAAAATAAGAAGATATTTTTAAAAGGTCCTCTGTCCTCAAAGAGCTTACAGCATAGTAATATGACACATATTTATTATTACCTTTAAAGGAATATTTACTTTGAAAACATATTTTGATATAAGTAACTCTGTGTTTTTCTAATATCTGTTCCCAGACCACGACAAAGCTTGGATATCAAGAGGAAAAAACAAAACAATGAAGACGGTCAGCTCATATTTCTGTTTTAAAAAAACACAACCACACACTTTACCACTTCAAATATTTCTGTAAACACATATCCTTCTATTTGAAAATTGGAGGAGCTCATCTACTACTGTTTCACTAAAATCATTCAGTAAAGTTTGTCTTTAGCCTGCCATTTCTGATGGTTAGTGATGATCAACACAAAGTGCTGACTATCCAAAGACAGAAAATAACCCCAGCCTTCTCCTTAAGGAACTTTAAACATCTAATAGAGGAGCTAAGACCTATGCAGGTCCTTTGGGGTCTGACTCTGTAACCTGACACATTGGCTTTCCCTCCTAGTTTAATGTCATCAGCAAATTTGACAAAGATGCCTGCACTTAAGTCATTGACAAAAATGCTAAACAGTACAGAGTCAAGGACAGATCACCAGAGTACTTCCTTCTAAGCTGACGTTGACCATTCATGATTCCTCTTTGGGTTCAGTCCTTCAATCGATGCTGAATGCACCTAATCGCCCTGTCGTCTAGCTCGTAGTTTGTCCATAAAGGTAGCATGAAAGACTTTGCTGAAATATAGGTGTACTATGTGCATAACAGGTGGCACAGTGGATAGAGCCTCAGGTCTGCTGTCAGGAAGACTTATCTTTCCAAGTTCAAATCTGGCCTCAGACTAGCAGTGTGACCCTAAGCAAGTCACCTAATCCTATTTGCCTCAGTTTCCTCCTCTGTAAAATGAGCTGGAGAAGGAAATAAAGAACCACTCCAGAATCTTTGCCAAGAAAAACCCAAATGGGGTCACAAAGAGTCAGACACAACTGAAAACAATTGAACAACAACATATCTATAACATTCCCTTTATCTGTTGGTCTAGTTACCTTGGCAGAGAAGAAAATTACATTTAATAAATGATATCTTTGATGAAGTCATGCTGGTTTTTAGTGATCGCTGCTTTTCTTTCTAAATGCTCACTAACCTACCCTTTAATAAAGCATTATAGAATTTTGCCAGGAATCAAAGTCAAGATCACTGGACTAGGTCTTCCTGATTCTACCTTCTTCATTTAAAAAATAAGAATAGCATTGACCCTTCTTCAGTCCCACAGCATCTCTCACACTCTCAGAGGTCTTTCAAAGGTCAGCTCAGCACCTACATCTGCCAGTTTTTTCAGTGGTGGCTACCTGGTACAGCGGATAGAACTGTGGGCTTGGAGTCAGGATAGACCTGCCTTCAAATCTAGCCTCAGACACTTACCAGTTGCAGGATCCTGGGCAAGTCTCTTAACAACTGTATGTCTCAATTTTTTCATCTGTAAAATGGGGATAATAATAGCAGAAAGAAAGAAAGAAGAGAAGGAAAGAAGGAAAAAGACAGAGAGAGAGAAAGAGAGAGAGAGGGAGGGAGGGAAAGAGGGAGGAAGGAAGGAAGGAAGGAAGGGAGGGAGGGAGGGAGGGAGGGAGAGAGAGAAAGAGGCAGGGAGGGAGGAAGAGAGAGAGAAAGAGGGAGAGAGAGAGAGAGAGAGAGAGAGAGAGAGAGAGAGAGAGAGAGAGAGAGAGAAAGAGAGAGAGCGGGGGAGAGAGAAGAAAAATGGCCTTCAGCTCTCATGCAAGACTCTTGTCCTGGATGGGGTCCTCTCTGGGTACTCAGTGGAAATAATAATAGCCAAGCTATAGTTTTCTCTGATGGTTCCATGACTTGGGCAACAATCAATATGATCTCCCCACATGTTAGTAGGTATGGGACAAGGAGGCTTGCCAATCCAGGCTTAGAGGTTCAGTGACAGCAAAGGGTAAAGCAGGTATGGAGAGAGGGGAGAGAGTGAGTGAGGAGAGAGTGATGGGAAGGAGGAGGGGAAGAGGGAGAAGAAGGAGGAGCACCCCAGTTTTTGGTGTCAGGTGCAGCTCTCTCTTTCCTGAGTCCTTCTTGAGCAGGAAGGGGCTGCAGTGTTTTCAGACAACAATGGAAGCCAGCATTCAGAGACCGAGGGAAAGCAGTTTCTCTTTATCCTGCTCCTTTTGAAGAAAGCCAGACTTCCTGAGCCAAATGAGCCCTGCCTTCTTTCCACTGTCCAAAATCTTTATCCCGTCCGTGATGAGTAGTCATCCTACCTCTAATTTGATCCTTTTCTTGCCTGAAATATCTAGGGGGAAAAAGGCTCCTTCGTCTTGTCCTCAGCAATTGTCAGCAGCCTCGCTCATTCTGAGTGTAAATACGCCTGATTGCGTGGCTCTTTGGTATTCCACTTCTGTTCCCTCCCCTTGCTTCCTATATATTAACTTAAGTTAGTTAATGAGTTTCTTGTGCAGTCACATCAATCTCCCTAGACAGCTCCTCCCTTTATTCCTCAGGAGAATTACTGTTGTTGATCTCTTTAGGATTTCTTTCTTGAGTGCTTCTGAATGCTTTAGGGTAGATTTCTGTAGAATTTTAGGCCACAGGTTCCCCCTTTCTTTGAACCCCAAGATCTGCTTTCCTAAAATCTAAAATTGTTATCCGTCAATGCCCAGATTTCTTCTCCATGTTAATCACAAACTCATCATTCCTGTATTTTTTCTTAAGTAAAGAGCCTCTATTTTAAGCTGTGGTCTAGAAAATGAAATCCTTTACTCATATACAATTTTAATGAATTGTTCACTTCAGAAATCTGCTCCCCCTGCCCCGATTCCCTATCCTCAGTTGTTAGAAGTGATATTTTAAAACCTTTGGTTTCTTACCTAGGACCCTATAATTCCTAATTATCTTGTCTCAGTTCTTTGTCATGGTATTTCTTCTTCCGACATGAATCAGTAGAGACAGGGAGGGGTTGTCAGGTTTGATAAGTCTTAGGGGGCTCTTTGTCATGTCCTGGATATGTGCCCAAAATGACAAGGCTTCTTTAGGGTTTGTCTGTTGGACAGATGGCTGCTTTTGGATGACTGGGCACTGCTTTATCTCTTCTTCCTCTGACCCTTACTAGATAATCTCCCTTCTAGAAGGTTCTACTTGTGGATTGGCCTCATCATTGGGGCACAAGAAACTGCTGCTTTTTCAAAGTGTTCAACTCCCCATCTTTGGGAAGACCCTCATTTCTATTACTTGAGGTAGCTAGGTGGCATAGGGGAATAGGATTTATATCTTCAAATCAGAAGGACCCAAGATAAAATCCTGCCTCAGATGCTAACTGTGTGACCCTTCTTAACCTCTCTCAGCCTCAGTTTCCTCGTCTATGAAATGAGAATAATAATAGCATCTCTCAGCCTCGTTTCCTCGTCTATGAAATGAGAATAATAATAGCATTTCTCAGGGTTGTTGTGTCAAATGAGATTTCATAAGCACATAGATTAAAGGTTTGTAAAACACACACTCTATAAACACACACACTTCTCTATATATGCATGTATGTATATATGTACACACACATATATGTATGTATGAATGTATGTGTATGTAGTGGTCCTTCTTCCCTTCCTTTTCTTCATCCACATTTCAGCCTAAACCAGGGGAAGGCAACCAGGATAAGGAAGGAGCTAGAGAGGGTTGGTTGAAGGAACAATATTGAATTTGGGGGAGAGAAATCTTAGGGCAATATGAGTTTTGTCTCCAAGTATTAGGAGGAAGACTAGACTTCTCCTTCTTAGCCCCAGAAAGCAGAACCAGGAGCAGAAAGGAGGTGGGGGTGATGATGATGAGAGGCATCATAGATCTAAGTCTGGAAAGGACCTCTGAAGGTATCTAGTCCAATTCTCTCATTTTCCAGTTGAGGAAATTAAGACCCAGATTGATTAACTTGCCCAAATTAATTTGCCCAAAGTCACATAAGTACTAAGGATCAGAGGTGGGATTGACACTTAATGTGAAATAAAATTTGAGCCATCTAAAAGAAGACTGGGTAGCTTTGGGAGGCAGTGATTCCCCATCACTAGAATTCCTCAAATAGAGATTGGATGACCACTTATTAAATTAGAGGAATTCCTACTCAGTTATGGATTGGACCACATATCCCCTGAGCTTCTTTCTCGAGTGCTGAGATTTTTTGAAAGTATGAATTAGTACATATATATTATTACTATTGTGCTTTTTTGTATTCTTCTCCAACCATCACGTGTGTGTTTCATCATGAGTGTCCCATAGGCAGGGCTTCCATTTCTTTTTTCTTTCTTCTCCCCCAAAGCACAGAGATGCACAAGAGAAAACCAACAGAGGGGACTTGGTGCAGACTGGTGGAATTGAATTGAAGTGAGTCCTAAGAAAGTCCTTGTTAAGGCCTAATTAATCTTTCATCTGCTCTGTTTCCCATCACACCCTCACCCTCTCTAGGGTAAATAATACCAGTTCATTTTGCCCTTCTAAGTGGCACAGTGGATATAGTACTGTGCCTAGAATCAGGAAGACCTGAGTTCAAATCCAGCCTTAGAAACGTACTAGCTGGGTGAACCTGGACAAGTCATTTAATCTCTGTTTGTCTCAGTTTCTTCATCTATAAAGTGAGGTTAATAGCATCTATCTTCCAGGGTTGTTGTGAAGATCAGATGAGATAATAATTATAAGTGCTTAGCACATGCCTACCACATAGTAGGCACTCAATAAATACTTATTTCCTTCCTTCTTTCCTTCCTTTCCCACAGGCTAGAACTGAGGGAGGAGAACTTGACCCAAAGTGTTTCAGAAAGGCCAGACTGGGGAACCAAGGGAGATTGCAGAATGACCTCTCTGGAAAGACTGGGAATATTAGAATATGAACACTTTGCTTTAGATCCTTCTAAGGCTTCCAAGGTTTCCCTCACTGGAGATCTTCAAGGGAAGCCTGGATTTCCATGTGCCAGGGATAGTCACAGATTTCTGGACAGCAGTGGGACACGCGGGATACAAGGTACAGCAAGGGTAGTTGGTAAAAATATTGCTAGGATGTAATGTGAGAACATGACGAGGGCTGCCTACACACACACACACACACACACACACACACACACACACATACACGTATACGTATATGTATGTCTATATATATAGATATATCTATATGCCTATGTGAGCCACTCACCAAGGACTGTGGGGTCCCAGGGTAGGAATTTTGGATCTGAAAGTGTAAATTCCCCCAGGGCATGATCCCTGGTCCAAAGGATCACCAGCAGGGAGGCTGGCAAGAAGCTGGCTGTGGCATAAGGTCAGCAGATTTAGGCTGGATCTGATGAAAATCTTCTTATGAATATTAACTTCCCCAAAGAGGCATGGGCTGCCTTAGGAGGAATGTTTTCCCCTTATTAAAAGTCTTCAAGAAATCACATCACTATAGCAGAACTTCAGTCCCTGGCCACAGAGAAGACTCCTGACCATGGATCTGGCTTGGCTGAACCACTAAAAGTGTTGATGTTTCTACCCCAAAAGTAAACAAACTGCGCCCAAGACACAACTGTTGTTATTAAATGCTTTGGAAGTACAGTAGTGAGTAATCTCAACTGGTCAATGGCAAAAGCAGACACAGATTCTAAGAAGCAATGTAGAAGCCCCACCCATTGCTGGGTTTGTACACTACCCCACCCTCTGTGCTTGAGCAGAAATATCTCTCAAGCAAAGAAGGGTGGTATTTTTAGACAACCACATCTCTTTGGAAATGTCCCTTAAAGCCACCCAACTCCCTTTGGTCTAACTCTATGTGAATTTAACCAAGCAATCTGCTGATCTCTAATTGAGTCTCATGAAAGCACTTACCCACCACAGTAAGGGTTCAGTCTGGGTTCTTCAGTCAAGTACATGAAAATATGGACATAATACTGATGGAAGGGAAGAGACCTAAATTCTGATCTATCTGAGCTCTGCCCAAAGGTAGCCATGTGACCTTAGAAAAATCATTCCACCTTCATGGGCCCCAATTTCCTTCTCTCTAAAATTAGGGAGTGGACTATATATTCTCTAAGATGCCTTGATGCTCTGTATACTAAGGTCACTTTTAGCACTAACCTCCTAATACTTCATAGGATTTTTGAGCTGAAAGGGATGTTGGAAATTAGCTTGTATATAGCCTTTGCCCTTTGCATTTGAGGAAACTGAGGTTGAGGAGTTAGCAGCAGAGGCATCTCTGCCCTTAAACATCCTCACATCTCTCCAACCCTGGCACAAAATTCCACCCTTTAGAGTCACATTCAGGTCAATGAAATTGGACCTCATAAGAATAACAGAATCTGATTCCTAAAAGCTGACACAGAGCTGAGAGAACTAGTCCAATGTATCCTTCTTCTTTTAAAAATATTATTTTAGGGTGGAGCCAAGATGGCAGCTGGAAAGCAGGGACTTGCTTAAGCCCCCTACCCCCAGGTCCCTCCAAACACCTATAAAATGGCTCTGAACAAATTCTATAGCTGCAGAACCCACAAAATAACAAAGAGAAGCAGGGCTCCAGCCGAGGACAGCCTAGATGGTCTCTGGGAAGGGTCTATCACATGGAGCTGGGAGCGGAGAGGAGCAGAGCCCAGCATGGGCCGCACCAGGACCAACCAGACCAGGAGCTTGGCGGAATAGGTGTAGTGCCCTGAATCAGTGAGCCGTGGCAGTCACCAGACTTCTTAACCCACAAACGCCAAAGACAACAGAGAAAGTTAGTGGGAAAAGCTGCTAGAACAGAGTGAAAGGAGTTCGCTGTTGGCCACCGCCCCAGGGGCAGAGGAGGTGATGCAGCTCTGAGGCTGCTTACAGAGCTACAGCTGCAGTAGCCTCTGGCCCCAGGCCCACCCTGTGGGAGGAATTAAGCAGCGGATTAGAGAGGGAGTGCAAAGCCTGCTTAGCCCTGCCTGATCTGGGCCTCAATCCTGGTTGGTAGTTATTGGAGGAGAAGGAGTGCTGGTGTGGCAGAGCTTGCCATGTAGAAGTAGTTCTGAAAACAGCACTGCAGCCCCTCAAGCTTGGGACAAAGTACTCTCAACTCTACAATCAGTCGTACCCTGACAAAAAACTCAGGGGCCAAGTAGTTGTCTGGGAACATGAACAGGCAGCAAAAATGGACTCAGATTCAGACTCAGACTTTGGAATCTTTTTTTGGTGACAAAGAAGACCAAAACATACAGCCAGAAGAAGTCAACAAAGTCAAAGAGCCTACATCAAAAGCCTCCAAGAAAAATATGAATTGGTCTCAGACCATGGAAGAACTCAAAAAGGATTTGGAAAAGCAAGTTAGAGAAGTAGAGGAAAAATTGGGAAGAGAAATAAGAGTGATGCGAGAAAACCATGAAAAACAAGTCAATGACTTGCTAAAGGAGACCCATAAAAATACTGAAGAAAACAACACCTTAAAAAATAGACTAACCCAAATGTCAAAAGAGCTCCAAAAAGCCAATGAGGAGAAGAATGCCTTGAAAGGCAGAATTAGCCAAATGGAAAAGGAGGTCCAAAAGACCACTGAGAAAAATACTACCTTAAAAATTAGATGGGAACAAGTGGAAGCTAGTGACTTTATGAGAAATCAAGATATTATAAAACAAAACCAAAGAAATAAAAAAAATGGGAAGACAATGTGAAATATCTCCTTGGAAAAACCACTGACCTGGAAAATAGATCCAGGAGAGATATTTTAAAAATTATTGCACTACCTGAAAGCCACAATCAAAAACAGAGCCTAGACATCATCTTTCAAGAAATTTTCAAGGAAAACTGCCCTGATATTCTAGAGCCAGAGGGTGAAATAGAAATTGAAAAAATCCACCAATCACCTCCTGAAAAAGATCCCAAAAAGAAAACTCCTAGGAATATTGTTGTCGAATTCCAGAGTTCCCAGATCAAGGAGAAAATATTACAAGCAGCCAGAAAGAAACAATTTGAGTATTGTGGAAAAATAATCAGGATAACACAAGATCTAGCAGCTTCTACATTAAGGGATCAAAGGGCTTGGAATATGATATTCTGGAGCTCAATGGAGCTAGGATTAAAACCAAGAATCACCTACCCAGCAAAACTGAGTATCATGCTCCAAGGCAAAATATGGATTTTCAATAAAATAGAGGACTTTCAAGCTTTCTCAGTAAAAAGACCAGAGCTGAATAGAAAATTTGACTTTCAAACACAAGAATCAAGAGAAGCATGAAAAGATAAACAAGAAAGAGAAATCATAAGGGACTTACTAAAGTTGAACTGTTTTGATTACATTCCTACATGGAAAGATGATGTGTGTAATTTATGAGACCTCAGTATTAAGGTAGCTGAAGGGATATATATATATATGTATATATACACATACATACATATAAGTGTGTCTGTGTGTATGTACATGTACATATATATGTATATATATACACAGACAGAGGGCACAGGGTGAGTTGAATATGAAGGGATGATATGTAAAAAAATAAAATCAAATTGAGGGATGAGAGAGGAATATATTGAGAGAGGGAGAAAGGGAGAGATAGAATGGGGCAAATTATTTCACATAAAAGTGGCAAGAAAAAGCAGTTCTGTAGGAAGGGAAGAGGGGGCAGGTGAGGGGGAATGAGTGAATATTGCTCTCATCGGATTTGACTTGAGAAGGGAATACCATACACACTCAATTGGGTATCTTACCCCACAGGAAAGGAGTAAGGGGATAAAAAGGGGGGAAGGTAGAAGGGAGGGTAGATGGGGGAGCAGGTAATCAAAGGAAACACTTTCAAAAAGGGACAGGGTCAAGGGAGAAAACTGAATAAAGGGAGACAGGATAGGATGGAGGGAAATATAGTTAGTCTTTCACAACACGAGTATTGTGGAAGAGTTTTACATAATGATACACGTGTTGCCTATGTTGAATTGCAAGCCTTCTTCGGGAGGGTGGGTGGGGCAGGAAGAAGGGAGAGAATTTGGAACTCAAAGTTTTAAAAGCAGATGTTCAACAAAAAGAGATGTTTTTGCATGCAACTAGGAAATAAGATATACAGGCAATGGGGCATAAAAATCTATCTTGCCCTACAAGAAAGTAAGGGAAAAGGGGATGGGAGGAGTGGGGTGACGGAAGGGAGGGCTGATTGGGGAATGGGGAAATCATAATATATGCCATCTTGGAGTGGGGGAGGGTAGAAATGGGGAGAAAATTTGTAATTCAAAATCTTGTGGAAATCAATACTGAAAACTAAAAATATTAAATAAATAAGAAACTGTAAAAAAATTATTTTAATATTTTTTTAAAAAAAATTGAGTTCCAAACTCTCTTTCTCCTTCTCCTCCCCTACTCATTAAGAAACCAAGCAATATGATTTCAATTACACATGTGAAGTCATGCAAAACATATTTCCATATTAGCCGTGTGGCCAAAAAAAGCAAGAAACATAAAGAAAGTGGAAAAAAATGTATGCCTCAATTTGTGCTCATAGTTCATCAGTTCTCTCTCTGAAGGTGGATAGTATTTTTCATCATGGGTCCTTTGGAATTGTCTTGATCAGAGTAGCTAAGTCTTTAGCATTTATTCGTCATTACAATTTTGCTGTTATGGTGTACAGTGTTTTTCTGGTTGCGTTCACTTCCCTTTGCATCAGTTCATATAAGTCTTCGTAGGTTTTTCTGGAACCATCCTGCTCGTCATTTCTTATAGAACAGTAGTAGTCTATTGCAATTCTATACCTCAACTTATTTAGCCATTCCCCAATTGATGGGAATCCCCTCAGTTTCCAATTTTTTGCTACCACAAAAAGAATTATAACAAATATTTTTGTATATATGGATCTTGTTTCTTTTTCCTTGATTTCTTTGGTGAATGGAGCTCGTAGTGGTACTCCTGGGTCATAGGGTATGCACAGTTTGATAGCCCTTTGAGCATAGTTCCAAATAGTTCTCCAGAATGGTTGGATCAATTCACAACTCTACCAACAGCGCATTAGTGCCCCTATTTTTCCACATCCTGCCCGCATTTGTAATTTTCTTTTTCTGTCATGTTAACCAATCTGATAGGTGTGAAGTGGTACCTAAGAGTTATTTTAATGTTCATTTTTCTAATCAATGGTGATTTAGAGCACTTTTTCATGTGACTATTGATAGTTTTGATTTTTCTTCTGAAAACTACCTGTTCATTTCCTTTGAACATTTGTAAATAAAACCTATCCCTCAAGAATACCCTCTCTAACAAGTGATCATCCAGTCTTCAGTGGAAGATATTTAATGGGAGAGGAGGAAGATAAATGCTTATCCCTGAGGTAGCCATTCCACTCTTGGATACCTTTTTTTAAAGAAAAATTTTCCTTATATCAAACCTAAATATGACTTAGTCAGTGGATCAGAAAGAGCCTGTACTTCGAATCAGAAGACTCAAGTTCTGATTATGTTATATACAAAAATAAAGACAAGATAATTTTAGGGGGGAAGGTGTCAGCAATGGGGGGGTGGTCAAGGAAGGTCTCATGTAACAGGAGGGTGATTGACCACAGTTTAGAAAGAAACCAGAGATTCTAAGAGGCAGAAGTCAGGATGGAGAGTAGTCCAGGAATGGGAAATAGCTCCTGTGCAAAGGCACAAAGATGGGAGATATCACACATGAGGAGAAGCAAGACCAGTATGGCCTGACCAAAGTGTACATAAGGAAGAGTGATGTGTAATATCATATTGGAAAGGTACGTTATAGACAAGTTAAGATGGGCTTTAACTGCAAAACATGGAAATTTTGTATTTGATCCTAGTGGTAATAGAGAACTACTGTAGTTTATTGAGCAGGGGAGTCAGCTGTGTGGAGAGAGGACTGTGGATAGGGAAACCAATAAGGAGGCTATGACAGTAGTTCAAAGAAGAAGTTATGAAGTTCTGAACTAATAATGTGGTAGACTTTGTGAGAGGAGAAAATGGAAAAGAAGTGAAAGATGCAGAAGTGAAAACTGATGAGACTTGGCATCTAAATGCATGTCTGGTGAATAAGAATGAGGAACTGAGGAGAGCTCAAAGTTTCATACCTGGGTGACTGAAAAGATGGGAACATCCTCAACAGATATAGGAAAATTCCAAAGATGGTTATGGGAGGGAGAGAAGATTGAGTTCTATTTTAGACATGTTCATTTTGAGATGCTTACAGGACACCCAGTTGAAAATGTCTGATAAGCCATTAGCTTAGCTCAGGAGAGAGACTAGAGTTGGCTATGCAGATTTGGGAATTTTCTATATAGGAATGAAAATTGAACCCATGTGAGCTGATTAAGGCACCAAGAGAGTCAAGAGATTGAAGAAGGCAGGACAGACCCTTGGGGTATAAGACACAGTTAAGGATCAGGGTATAAAGATAGAATGGTATAAAGTATAAAATACTAGAGAGGAGAATGAGAAGGAGCTGTAAGGCAGGTGGCAGAACCAAGAGATATAATAAATGTAATAAAAACTCAACAGAAACGCAGCAGCCAGGATGATAACATGGCTAAATGAGATAAGAAGTATAAAATATCATGTGTTAGAGTATACCTCTCTGCAGCATTTGGTAATAACTATGTTCTAAAGCTCCTTTCAGCTCTAAGGTTCTTTACTCTATATTCTAAGAGCCATTTACCACTGATGCTCTATATCCTTTCTATTCTAGCTCTAACATTATATTTTGACATTCTATGTCCTAAGGTTTCATCCATCTCTGACATCCTGTTCTAAGAGCTTTTCCTGCTCTGACATTCTGTGTTCTCAGTTCCTTCCCAGCTCAGACATTCTTTACTCTAAGTCCCCTTCTGGCTCTGACATTCTGTATTCTAAGATCTCTCCCTGCTCTGATATTCTGGGTTCTAAGGTTCCTCTCAGTTCTGATATCCTGGGTTCTAAGGTGCCTTCCAACTCTGACATTCTGTGTCCTAAGCCCCTGTCATGATTTAAGGTCCCTCCCAGCTCTGATATTCTCTATTACAGGGGCTCTTTCAGCTCTGACATTCTATGTCCTAAGGTTTCACCCATCTCTGACATCCTGTTCTAAGAGCTTTTCCTACTCTGACACTGTATTCTAAGGTCTTTCCTAGCCCTGACATTGTGTGACTTTATTACTCTGTGACTTGATCTTGGATGTAGTGGGAAACACTTTGTTTTCCAATTGGTGAGGGATATAGTCAAGACTTTTCTTTGGCTGTTCCCCTTTAAGCATGTCCCCAGTTGGGGTTCCTCTACTGGGACTCAGCCTCCCTACTCTGTCAGACTGGTTCTAACCTCCCCACTTTTTGCTTTGTCTGCTGACCTAGACTTGGTAAATTGGTCCCGGGGTGAGAGAGAGCAGATCTTGTTAAAGAGTTCTAATTAACCCACCGGGAGTGAAATAACCAGTTTTTCCTCCCTGGTGTCCCAATTCCCCCTACCAGCTTTGATTTGTTTCCTGAAGATTGCATGAGTTTTTGGGGACGCAGGGGAGGGAACCCCTAGGGGACCTTTAAAGGACTGAGGTTGTTAATGAGGCTTCCAGAAGGCTGAAAACCCAGGGGAGGAGGGGGTCAGTGGAGGTGGTGGCCTTGTAAGAACGAAGAAAGGGATTCACAGACTTTCATGTACATATCTTACATCATTAGAGATGAAACAGACCTTAGATACATTTAGTCCAACCCCCTCATTTTATTTTATTTTTTTCTCCTTAAAGACAAAGCCTCCCTGTCTCACTCAACCTGGAGTTACAGGGGCCAGTCATGGCCCAATCCCACTACTGATAGGCTCAGGACCTTTGAGCCACTGTTTCTGACCTGGCCTGGCTCATTGTTCTTTAGGCAGACTGGTGTGTCCTCACTTCCGCCTGCTAAAAGCTTGACATATTGATTCCAGGTTTAGTGCAGACATCAGATCAGCTTAGCCCACTGTAGCTCAAAATGCCTGAGCTCTACATCTGCTACTGTCAGCCTCGTGGTATTGGGGATTACAGGTGTGCATCCTCCACAAATGGCCCCAAGCCCTTCTTGGGGCCATTGAGAGTCAGCAAAGTATACTGAAGAGAGTCCCGGAGTCAGGACAAGCTGCTTTCTTGTTTCCTTTTTTTTTGAGGCAATCAGGGTTAAGTGACTTGACCAGGGCCATACAGGAAGTATCTGAGGCTAAATTTGAACTCAGGTCCTCCTGACTCCAGAGCCAAAGCTATATCCACTGTGCCACCCAGTTGCTCCGGGACAAGCTGTTTTCTAACTATCCTTCTGACCACTTACTAGTAATGTGACCATGGCCAAGCCCCTCTGAAGTGTCAGTTGTCTCATTTATAAAATGGGGAAAATACTCATAATAACTACTTTGTAGGGGTATTCTTTGACTCAAATGAGACAATGCAAGTAAAACACTTTGCAAACTTTAGAGTCCTATGGTACATGTCAGTTATCACAGACGAGGAAGCTGAGGCTACTTGTTCAAGGTAACAGAGCCAGCAAATACCAGAGCGCAGCCTAGAGCTCAGACATCCTAGAACATGGAACGTCACCACTGGGATTGACATTAGAGGACATTTGCTCTGATCCCCTCGTTTTAGAAATGAGGGAATTCATGCCCAGAGAAACGGCTTGGTTATTTATGTTCTCAATGGGTCCAGGGGAGGCCTATATAGGGCTGATTGATTTAAAATACCTGGGATTTGGAAACATCAGTATGATTAACTCAGATTTTTTTCAAGTTTTCTAAATCCTCCTACCATTTGTTACAGTGGAAAGAACCTTGGCCTTGCAGTCAGGAGGCCTGTTTTATTGTTTTTATTTGTTTCTACAACAGTAGGAAGCAACACAAATATTATTGTTACTATCACATAAGGCATGAATGATTCTCCCAGTTTTCAGACTAGGTAAAACCAAGGCCTCAAGGCAGATGGTGATGTGGTCATTACTGCCACCATCATTATTCCTCACCTATGGTGCTTTTCCAGTAACGAAGAACTTTCCCCTCCGCCATCTTATTTTATCCTCACAACAACCCTGGGTTATGGGCTGTGCGTATGTTCTTATTCGCATTCTACATATGAGAAAGCTAAGATTCAGAGAGAAGTGAGTTGTCCAAGGTCACAAAGTTGGCATTTGCCAGAGCTGGGATTTGTTTTCATTCGTTTGTCATTTCCAGCTCTTCCTGTCCTCATTTGGGGTTTTCTTGTCAAAGCTAATGGCATGGTTTGCCATTTCCTTCTCCAGGTCATTTTACAGATGAGGAAACTGAGGCAAATGGGGTGAAGTGACTTGCCCAAGGTCATGCAGCTAATAAGTATCCAAGGCCAGGTTTGAATTGGGATAAGCTCCCATAATGCTTCCTTCATATCTGATTTCTGTGAGGTAGGTAGTGCAATTTTACATTTTACATACAAGGAAATTGAGACTCTAGGACATGGGCATAGAATCACAGAATAGAAGAGTTAGAAGGTACTTTAGAGGGTACCCAGCCAAATGGGTGCCTGAGCAGGAATCTCTTCTAAGCATCTCTGCCAGAGAATCCTTCAGCTTCTTCTTGAGGTCCTCCAGTGGCATCAAGCTCACAATCTCACAAGGTGACTCTCTCCACGTTGGGGGAGCTCTAACTGTTAGGAAGTTGAGATGCCCATGGGGGGCTCCATAAGCTTCACCACTGCTCTTTTTTCTGCCTCCTGGGGTCAAACAGAAGCAGTGTGATTTGTCTTCTGCATGACAGCGCTTCAAGTGTTTGAAGACAGCTCTCCTTCAACTGATTCCATGACATGGTCTCCAATTCCCTTATCCATCTTCCCAGAATTTTTAGTTTCTTATTTATGTAATACAGCAGGGACCAAAGCAAGCAACCCAAACCATCCTTAGTCTCTCATTCCAAACCACATGATTTAAAACTGTCAATATCTGATCATTTCCCTATACAAGGAGAATAATGGTTCAGTGAATAGAGTGCCGGGCCTGAAATCAGGAAGACTCTTCTTCCCGAGTTCAAATCTGTCCTCAGAACTTACTAGCTGTGTGACCCTGAGCAAGTCACTTAATCTTGTTTGCCTCTGTTTCCTCATCTGTAAAATGAGCTGGGGAAGAAAATGGCAAACCACTCTAGTATCTTTGCCAAGAAAAATCCCAAATGGGGTCACAAAGAGTCACACATGATTGATATAACTGAACAACAAAACAAATCAGTCAACAAGTATTTATTAAGCACTTAATATGCTCAGGCACTATGGGATATAAGTACAAAGTATGAAATAATCCCTATTCTCAGTCATTTAGATTTTAATCGGGGAGACGACAAGTGCATATAAAAAGCATGTGTAACATACAAATGAAATGAAGGCATACAAGTATATACAAAATAGCTAAATACACGGTAATTAGGGAGGGCATTAGCAGTTGGGGAGACCAGGGAAGGATTCATGCTGAAGATACTTGAGCTTCATTTTAGAGGAACAGAGGGACTCTCAGGCAGAGATGAGTAGAGTGCATTCTATTCTAGTCAACCTCAGGACCATTCTTGACTCTTCATTCTCTTTCACTCCAGCACTGAAATATTTTCCAAATCTTGCCAATTCTACCATTAAAACATCTCCTGCATCTAGCCCCTTCCCTCTACTCTCATTGCTCCTAAATTAGGCCTCTTGCCTGGGATGTTGCAGTAGTCTCTTGACTGGTGTCTTGACCATGAGCCTCTCCCCTTTGCAATCTACTTCACCACCAAATGGATATCCCTGAAGCACAACTCTGAACCAGTCAGCTCAAGAGGTTCCAGTGGTTCCCTATCGCCTCTGGGATTAACATACAAAATCCTCTTTATGGCATTGAAAGTCCCTTCTGACCCTGGCTCCAGACTACCTCTCCAGGCTTATTACATACTGTTTTCCTTCACACACTCTGCATTCCAGTCAAACTGACCTACTCAATGGCCTTCACACACAACATCTCACCTCCCGTTTCTATGACTTTGCACAGGATGGCTGTCTTCCATTCTCACCACTGCCCCTTGGGATCCCTAGCTCCTTTTCTTGGATCCTTCCAAGGATCATAGATTCAAAAGTTCATCTAATCCAACTCCTTTACGGTTATCTAATCCAGGGGTGGGCAGCCTGCTGCCTCAAGGCCGCGTATGGCCTTCTAGGTCCTCAAGTGTGGCCTTTCGACTGAGTCCAAGTTTTACAGAACAAATCCTTTTATTAAGGAGATTGTTTTCTGAAGTTTGGATTCAGTCAAAGGGCCGCACTTGAGGACCTAGAGGGCCACATGTGGCCTCGAAGCTGAAGGTTCCCCACCCCCCGATAATCCAACTCTCCCTTACAAATGAAGAAATTGAAGCCTGGAGAGGTTAAATGACTTACCTAAAGTCACACAGTCAGTGAATGGCAGATCCGAGTCCTTTGATTTCGAATCTGTTGCTCTTTCCAGTGTACTACATTTCTACTAAATTTATTCAGTCAGCCAATTAGTCAGTCAGTCAACAAGCATTTATTAACCTCCAGGCTCTGTGCCAAGTACTAGAGATACCAATATAAGCAGAAAGAAAGACCATTCTTGCCTTAGAGGAGCTTACATTTTAATGGGGATGGAGAGAATAAGCGATTCCACATAACTTACTGTGTGCCAGGCACTGTGCTAATCCTTTTTTAACAAATATTATCTCATTTGGTCTTCACAACAATCCTGTGAGATAGGTGGTGTTATTAGCCCCATTTTATGGGTAATGTAACTGAGCAAACAGAAGTTAAGTGCCTCGCACAGGTAAGGGTCTGAGGTCATATTTGAACTCGTCTCCTGACTCCTGACACAGTGCTATATCCCCTGTGCCACACATAGAAAAGATGAAAAAAATGTGGATGGGAGGAGGAAGAGATGGAGGTGTGGGGGTTACAGTCTCGTATGGAATGAAGAGACAGCTATTTTAGGTGCCCCCTGAATTGGAGGTTCTGGAAAGAGCCATACAACCAGAAGAAGGAACTGCAGAGGCTTAGGATACTTCCAGCTGTTAACTCCAGGGCTGAAACAATCATCTAAGATAAGTTTTCTGGGGCATGATGGAGTTCAGATCGTAGACTAGAGAGAAATGGAAAGGATGTATCTTTCCCCCATGGGACAGCCTTTCTGAAGTAGAAAGACAACTAGAGGACAGCTGCTATGTCCCCTTTAAATCTCCCCTTCTAAACAAGTTCAATTCTTTTCACTATACGATCCTCACATAGGATGAATAGAGACCATTCACCATCTTGGTCACCAGAGAAGAGTTCCTTCACACAATCAGACTCCCAGAGGTAGAAAGGTCTTCAAGGCCATCTACTCTAATACCTCAAATGAGAGGGAATTAGGGCCTGAACTGGGACAGTGAGGAGGTAGTTGATTTTAAAAAAGACATAGAAAGACTTCTAAAATCATATACGCAGAATAACTAATACTCAGAAGAGAGTAAAAGGGATCTCAGAAGGTGACACAGAGAAGCAGAGCAATTAATACACACACACACACACACACACACACACACACATATATATATATATACACACATATTATATATATGTATAAACTGATGCAGAGTGAAGTAAGTAGGACCAGAACAGTAAACTATAACTTCAATATCATAAAAATGAATAATTTTGAGGACTTTAATATAGGTGAAGAATGAAATGAGCAAAACCAGAACAATTTATATAATGACAACAATGCTGTAAAAATAAAGAACTTTGAAAAACGCAAGAACTATGATCAATACAGTGACCAGTCATGATTACAGAGGACCAATGAAAAAACCTGCTAGTCACTAGAGAGACATGACAGATTTAGGATACAGAATCAAACAGGCAGGCAGACAGGCAGACAGAAAGACAGGCAGACAGACAGGCAGGCAAGCAGTCAGGCAGACAGACAGGCAGACAGACAGGCAGGCAGGCAGGCAGGCAGACAGGCAGAAAGACAGGCAGACAGAAAGACAGGCAGGCAGACAGACAGGCAGATGGATAGGCAAGAAGGCAGGTAAAAAGAGAGACAGGCAGTCAGAAAGACAGGCAGGCACACAGACAAGTAGGCAGGCAGACAGACAGGCACACACACACACACACACACACACACACAATATTTTGTATACAGCCATTTAGGTAATTTGTATTATTTAACTATATATATTTGTTACAAGGAATTTGTTTTTCTTTTCTTTTTTTTCATTTGGATGGGGGGATATAGCAGAGAGAAAATAAATTTATTAGTCGAAAAAAAAGAGGGAAGTGCTACAGATATGAAATGTTGCATGTACTTTCAAATGAGATCATTGTATTATTAGTTTTACTTAATTGTTTTACCAGAGACCTCTCATCAGAGTGGGAGGGGGTGGTGATCTATCAATGCTTGTGATGTAAAACCAAAACATATCAATAAAACTTTATGTTTAATTGTCCTGCTTGTCTGTGTCACCTTCTGAGATCCCTTTTGCTCTCTTCTGAGTATTTTAAAAATGTTCCATTGATGCTCCTACTCCTTTTTCTTCTTTTTTCCCCATCATAATCACTACCCACAACTTCCCCTGACCCTGCCAAAGAAGCCCTCCTTTGTGACAAATAAGCATAATCAAGCAAATCAAATCAACACATTCCTTGTGTATGGAAATAAGTATCTCATTAGTCCATCACCTCTCTGCTTCATCATCAGCCTTCTGAAGTCAGGACTGGTCATAGCATTGATCAGAGTTCTGAAGGCGATCAGCTATTATTAACATGGAACGCCAGAGTTAGAAAGAATCTTAGAGTCTAGGACGACTGGATTAGAAAGGGTAGTGAAAACCATCTAATTCAAACCCCTCATTTTACAGATAGAGAGACTGAGACCCACAGAGGGGAAAGTACTTGCATAAAGCACCCCAAGTTTGGAACAAAGCTGACACTAGAATCCACATCTCCTAAGTTAATCCACAACTCTTTCCACTGTAAGCAATTTTTTCTCCCATTTTTCAAAGGACCTGTACTTGCAGCCCCTTGCCTCATCATCCCTGCATTCCTATGATGTAGCTTTGTCAAATGCTCCTATTTTCATTTTGTGGAGGCAAGGCAAAGCAATAAGAATTTGTATCAGGCATGCATTGAGGATTAAAAATACAAGCAAATACAAGCTTACATTCTAGTGAGAGAAGATGACACACCCAAGGGAGATGAAATGGGAGAGGGGTGAAGGTTATCTGTGTTGGGTCATAGTGTTGAAGTCTAGAAAGTCAGAAGAACAGTGGAAAGGGGGTTGAAGTTTAGCTGGCCTGGGCCCTTCCTCAAAATGGAGGCACGGGGAACACCAAGGTTTAGAGAGTTGGTCCTATGGTTTTATATTTGCCCAAGGTCACACACTGAGTTAGTGGTATCACTGGGGTTATAGACCTAGCTCTTCAACTGACTCACTGTGTGACCTTGGGAAAATCACTTAAACTCTCTGAACCTTAGTTTTCTTATACTTAAAGTGAGAAAATGATATTAGATAATTTCCAAGGTCTCTTTCCACACAAAATCCTATGTGGGTTACATTAGAATTAAAAGAGACAGGCAGCTAGTAGAGCACCGGCCCTGGAGTGAGGAGGACCTGAATTCAATCTGGCCTCAGACGCTTGACGCACTTATGAGCTGTGTGACCTTGGGCAAGTCACTTAACCCCAATTGCCCTGCCTTTCCCCCTCCAAAAAAAAAAAGAACTAAAAGAGATCTTAGAACATAGAGTATAGTATTAAGAGGTATATTGAAAGTATCTTAGAGAACAGCTAGTCCACCTTCAAGGTAAAATGATTTGTCTAAGGTCATATAGCTACCTATGGGCAGAGCTCAGATCAAATCTTAGATCTCTTCACTACTATCAGTATTATTTCATCATCTTCTATGATTATGTACTTGGCTAGAAAATCCAGACTGGACCCTTGCTCTCATGGGTAAATCAGCTCAAGAGGCTCGATCAGAGATCAGAAGATTGCTTGGTGAGCATAGACTTAGAGCACAGGGAGCTGGGTGTCTTTAAAGGATATTTCCTATAAAATGTGGTTGTCTAATGACTACTGTCCTTCTTTGTTCTGTGTATATTTCTGTCTAAAGCGCAGAAGGTAGAGTAGTGTACAAACAGCAATGGGTGGAACTCCTAGGCTGCTTCGTTGAGTCTAGGTCTGCTACAGACAAGTTTACTCACTGCTCCACTCCCAAAGAATTTAATGCCAACATTTGTGTCTTGGGGTGGTCCGTTTGGTTTGGGAACAGAAAAATCAATCCCTCTGGGAGTTCAGCCAAGCCACACCCATGGCCAGGAGTTTGCTCTGTCATTAGTCTGTCTATTCTGATATAGTTGAATCCCTTTTCCATTTCATGCCCAACTGTCTGGGTCCTTCCCTTGCTCCATGCCAAAATCTCTACCCTCTTTCTTCTTTCCTGAAACCTCTCACCTTTCCTTTTGTTAATAATAATGATATTGTTATTAGTAATAATAAGTAATGACAGCTGACATCCATGTAAAACTTTAAGTTCTGAAAAATGCTTTTAACATATGATTTCATTTGACCTTCACAACCATTTTGTGAAGTATGCATGAGAAGTATTATTATAATAGTCATTCCATCTTCTATCTCCATGCCTTCGCATGTTCTCAGGCCTAGAATCTGCTTCTTCCTCATTTGAACCTCTTAGAATCCACAGCTTCCTTCAGGTATCACTTCCTTTCTTTATCTTTGCAATCATTAATGTTTTCTCCCTCATCAAATTAACTTTCATTTATTTAGATTCAAAGTCTCTGGAGTTTAGTATGTCAACAAGCATTATATTAAGAATGAACTCTGTGCTAGACATTGTGCTAAGCTATGGGGATATAAATACAAGCAGAAAGAAAAATAATTCTTGCCCTCAAGGAACTTACATTCTAAATTGTAGAAGACTACACATAAAAGGAAGCTGAAAACGGGGTGGGAAGAGGTAGATACATGGTGGAATCTTATTTCAGCCTAGTGAGAAATGAAAAGATGGCCTGCATGGGTATCCTTCTTAAATAGAGGTTCTGGGAGGAACTATCCAATCAGAAGGAAGGGCCATAGGAGCTGAGGGTACTGAGGTATGAATTCCAGGGTTGAAGTTATCTTCCACAATGAAGGGATTTCTGGGGCATAATGGAGGAGTCTGGATTGCAGTCTGGTGAGGTATGAATGTTTAGAGCTAGAATGAACTTTTAAAAAAGATATCTAGTCTAAATCCTACTTATCTGAGTGTATGTTCTATTCTCCATGTAGAATGTTAACCCCTGATGGCAGGGGTTTTGTTTTTTCCTATCATCTAGCACAATGCTTCACACATAAAAGACAACCAACGTTATTGAGTTAAACTGAGTTGAAAGGAATCAGATAATAGCATCAGTACCAAAGCAGATGTCTTAATCCAATACTGTACTAATAGCACACCAGAGCCAATGGTTTTGCGGTAGTCATAGACTCATATAATGTTGAAGTGGGCAGAGATTTTAAGGATCGTCTAGTTCAGAGGGCTGTATCAGCACCATGACTGTTCTATAGCCGTTTCATGGCTTGGAGAGGTATATGAATATCACTTCAAGAAGTCTACTCCATTATCTGGGGTGTATGAGATATTCAGGGAGGACTAGCACCTCTGCTATGAGGGCTTGGTAAGCCCTCTTCAGGGCTGCTCATCCGTCTTTGGCGTCCACCTTTCTCTCAACTCTCACTGATGGCTCCCAGAACCTGTAGCATGTGCAACAGCCACACCCTGGTAAATCATCTCATTAGAAGGGCTAAACAATGTTGTGGGCAGCCAATGGTAAGTTGATAAATTAGGGTGATGTTTACTCAAATGCATGTGAAGACTTTCCCTGGCAAAATGGGCAGATGAGAACAATTTGTTCCAATAGTCACAAAGGCACCTGAAGGAGAGGTGCCATGGAGCACTTGAGCCTCATCAGGCATTGAAGATGCCAAGGTAATCCACTGCATCCCAGTCCATTGCCAGTTGCCCTGGCTTTTGTCTTGCCACTTGACTTCATTGACTTTGGAAGATAGAGTGAGGCTGACAACTTCATGCACTCTGCTTCACTTAAATCCAATTCACACACAAGTCAATACATCACCCTGTGATGTCATTAGTCCTCTTTAAAATAAAAACAAACTCAATAAGTCTATAATTACTATAGGATCAATGATCTGTTTCTTGGATTATGGACTCTCAGTCAGACTCATGGTCTAAGCTCTGGATCTGGGGTCAGGAGACTTGGATTTCAATCCTAGTGTCCATACTCAGAATCTGTATGAGTAAATATGTGAATTATCTGTGATTTGTTCAGCATGAGGAATTCTTTTTCAGGTATAAATTGGATTAGAAGCCTTGAAAGTCTCTTCTATATTTAAGATTCTGTGAGTTTATTATTCTTTATGCAGTAACTCCATTGAGGAATGTAGATCACAATCCATATTTTTAATGAATAGTGTTGCAAAACTTTGAAATAAAAATGATCAAATAGATGGCAACATATTAGAATAATTAGAGTACTAGAATAATGTACTATGACAATGTTGGGTTTATACCAGGAATACATGGTTGGCTGAATGTGAGGAAAACTATAAATACAATGAATTGTGTTAATAATGTAAATAGTACAGCACGCAATTATATCAATTGATGCTGTAAAAGCTTTTGACAAGTCCAATACCTGTTTTTGTTTTAAAACACTGGAAAGCATAGGAATAAATGGACCTTTCCCTATTATAATAAATAATATCTATCAAGAACAAACATATAATGGAGAAAAACTAGAGACCTTTCCAACAAAATCAAGGGTAAAACAAGGATATCCAATTATTAACAGTATTGTTTAATATAGTTCTAGGAATGCTAGTTATATCAATAACACAAGAAAGTAAAATCAGAGGAATAAACATACAGGTAAAGAAAAAACAAAATTACCTCTTTGCGGATGATATGGTGATTTACTTAGAAACTGTTAAAATTAACCATAAAATTACTTGAAACAGTAAATTCAGCAAAATCGAAGCATATGAAACAAATCTGTGATTTAGAAGATACATCAGAGCATTCCCTGAGGCAAGGAGATATTAAGTAACTTGCTTAGTATTAAAGGAATAATAAGCTTTAGAGGCAAAATTGAAGCTAGATCTTCCTATTTTTGAGTAAATCAATTCACAAATATTTATTAAGTATCTACCATGTGCCAGATACTTTGCTAGAAACTGTGAATACAAAGTCAAAAATTAAATAATCCTTTCCCTCAAAAAGCTTATAGTTTATTGGGGATTAAAAAATTTTCACATAGGAGATGCCACTGGAAGAGAATTTTGAAGGATAAAAGGGATTTTAAAGGGAAAAAGTGAAGTAGTAGTGCATTGTAAATATGGCAGACAGGTTCAATATTAGGAAAACTATTAGCATAATTGATCATATCAATAACAAAACTAGCAGAAACCATATGATCATCTCAATAGATGCAGAAAAAGTCTTTGACAAAATACAACACCCATTCCTATTAAAAACACTAGAAAGCATAGGAATAAACGGGGCCTTCCATAAAATTATAAATAGCATCTACCTAAAACCATCAACAAGCATTATTTGTAGTGGGGATAAGTTAGATGCATTCCCAATAAGATCAGGGGTGAAACAAGGATGTCCATTATCATCCCTACTATTCAATTTGGTACTAGAAATGTTAGCTGTAGCAATAAGAGAAGAAAAAGAAATTGAAGGAATTGGAATAGGCAAAGAAGAAACCAAATTATCACTTTTTGCAGATGATATGATGATTTACTTAGAGAATCCTAGAGAATCAAGTAAAAAACTGCTTGAAATAATGAGCAACTTTAGCAAAGTTGCGGGATATAAAATAAACCCACATAAATCCTCGGCATTCCTATACATTACTAACAAAGTCCAACAGCAAGAGATAGAAAGAGAAATTCCATTCAAAGTTACCGTAGACACTATAAAATATTTGGGATCCTATCTGCCAAGACAAACCCAGGGACTATATTAACATAATTATGAAACAGTTTTCATGCAAATAAAGTCAGACCTAAACAAATGGAAAAATATCAGTTGCTTATGGTTAGGCTGAGCTAATATAATAAAAATGACAATTTTACCTAAGTTAATCTATCTATTCAGTGCCATACCAATTGAACTACCAAAAAATTATTTTACAGAGCTGGATAAAATAATAACAAAATTCATCTGGAAGAACAAGAGGTCTAGAATATCTAGGGTAGTAATGAAAAGAAATGCTAGAGAAGGTGGCATAGCCATACCAGATATTAAACTGTACTACAAAGCAGCAGTCATCAAAACTACCTGGTACTGGCTAAGAAACAGAGCCATGGATCAGTGGAATAGAATAGGTACACAAGATGGAGAAGTCAACTACTATAGCAATCTACTCTTTGATAAACCCAAAGAGGCCAGCTTCTGGGCTAAGAATGCACTATTTCACAAAAACTGCTGGGAAAATTGGAAAATGGTAGAGCAGAAACTGGGCATAGACCAATATCTTACACCATATACCAAAATAAAGTCAAAATGGGTTCATGATTAGGAATAAAGGCTGATACTATAAGCAATTTGGAAGATCAAGGAATAGTTTACCTATCAGATTTATGGAAAAGAAAAGAATTCATGATCAAACAAGAGATAGAGAGCATTACAAAAATGCAAAATGGATAATTTTGATTATGTTAAATTGAAATGTTTTTGTACAAAAAAAAGCCTATGCAACAAAGATTAGAAGGGAAGCAGAAAATTGGGAGAAAATCTTTACAACTAGTGTCTCTGATAAAGGCCTCATTTCTAAAATATAGAGGGAACTGAACCAAATATATAAGAATACAAGTCATTCCCCAACTGAGAAATGGTCAAAGGATATGAACAGGCAGTTTTCAGAGGAAGAAATTAAAGACATCTATAGGCACATGAAAAATGCTCGAAATCACTACTGATTAGAGAAATGCAAATCAAAACAACTCTTAGGTACCACATCTCTCCTGTCAGATTGGCTAGAATGACAAAACAGGAAAATGATAAATGCTGGAGAGGATGTAGGAAAATTGGAACATTGTTACATTGCTGGTGGAGTTGTGAACTGATCCAGTCATTCTGGAGAGCAATTTGGAACTATGCCCAAAGGGCTATAAAAATGTTCATACCCTTTGACCCAGCAATACCACTTCTAGGATTGTATCCCAAAGAGATCACAGAAGTGGGAAAAGGACCCATATGTACAAAAATATTTATAGTGGCTCTTTTTGTGGTAGCTAAGAATTGGAAATCAAAGGGATGCCCATCAACTGGGGAATGGCTGAACAGGCTGTGGTATATGAAGGTAATGGAAGGCTATTGTGCTATAAGAAATGGGGATGATATGTACTTCATAACAACCTGGAAAAACCTACATGACATAATGCTGAGTGGGCAGAGCAGAACCAGGAGAACATTATACACAACCACAGATATATGGATTCTGTGAGGACTAACCCTGACAGACTTTGCTCTTTCAGCAACACAAGGTGCAAAGACAACTCCAAAGGACTCACGATGGAGAATGCTATCTACATCCAGAGAAAGAACTATGAAGTATGAATGCAGATTGAGGCATACTTTATGCTCACCTTTTTTTCCATTTTTTTCTCTCTTTTGTTTTTTGTTTTTGGGGGTTTTTTTTGGTTCTGTTTCTTATTTCTCATGATTCATTCCATTGGTCATAATTCTTCTCCACAACTTGACTAGTGTGTAAATTAATTCAATGCAGAGTGATATGCGGAAGATATATGGGATTCCATGCCATCTTGGGTTGGGGGGAGGGAGGGAGGGAACTCAAAATTATGTAAAACCAAGTGTTGTAAACTAAAAATAAAAAAAATAAATAAAAATTAAAAAAAGAAAATATGGCAGACAGCCAGTGCAAAGACACTGAGATAGATCATGGAATGTCAAGAGTAAGGAACAGAGAGAAGGCTAATTTTTTTGGATTGTATGGTGCATAATGGGGGAATGATATATAGTAAGATTAAAAATGTGGGTTGGGCCCAGATTGTGAAGGGCTTTAAAGGCTAAACAAAGGAGCTTATATTTGATAACTGGGCAGGGGGGGTTGTTTGTTTGTCTTTTCATTTTAGTATGAAAGGAAAGTCACTTATAACTTTCTGAAGAATGGATTGGAGAAAAGAGAAACTTGAATCAGGGATACCAATTAAGAAGCTATTACTAATTTTACTTTCTTGTCTTATTGCTATAGCTAGCATTCCTAGGTGAGAGGTGATGAGAGCCTGAATTATGGGAAATTGGTAAATATATGAGATGAGAGAAGGGGACAGCATGGGAGATACCGCAGAGTTAGAAATGCTGAGATTTGATGATTGGGTATGTACATGAGAAAGAATTAGGAGGTCAATGATAATTCTGAGATTACAAAACTGGTTGACTAAAAGAATGGCAGTTCTCTTGACAGAATAAGAGAGATTTGGAATGGGAATGGGTTTGGGGGAAAAGATAATGACATACTGAGTTTGGGATGCCTGTGGAACATCCAACTTGAAATATCCAATAGACAGTTGCAGTGAGTGAGGGGACCAACTCAGGAAAGATGAAAGCTAGATATACAGATTTGAGAGTCTTATACAAAGAAACCTAATTAAACCCATAGGAACTGATAAGGATTGAGAGGTAGAGAGACATAGACAGCAAGGGAGAGAGACAGAGAGATAGAAACAGAGAGATAGAAAAGGAAGGAGAGACAGAGAAGGAAGGAGAGAGAAACTAGAAAATGGCCCAGGACAGAGCTTTAGGGGTATTCTCACAGTTAAAGAATATGTTGTTATTCTTATTAGTCTTAATGTCATCATCATCATCATCATCATTATATGATAATGGATGTTGAACCAGCAAAGGATACTGAGGAGTTGCCAGGAAGCACGAGAGCCAAGAGAGCACTATCACTAAAACCTAGGGAGAGTAACAAAGGTGAGTGGGTGGCCAACAATACCAATGCTGCAGAAAGGTCGAGAAGGATGGGAACTGAGAAAAAGCCACCATATCTGGCAATTGAGAGAACAATGTCAACTTTGGAGAAAACAGTTTTAGTTAATTGATGAGGTTGAAAGCTAGATTGCAGTAGTTAAAACCCCAGACTAGGAAGAGCAGGCAAAGGAAGATGTGGAATAGACTGGTTCATAGCACACACCATATATCAGAGGTATTATTGAGTGTGGAAAATTGCTTGTGAAAGTCTGTGTAAAGCTTATTCAGGAGACATCCGTTTGCATGCTTTTGTTGAAAAAATGGAAAAGGGTTGTCAACAGGATAAGAAAAAAATCATGTGGTAGACACAAGAGCAGGACCAAGTCTAAAGACTACATTAAAACCAAGTAAAGTGAAAATTCTTTCCGGAAAGAGAATCAAGAGAAACTAGACCAACAAATTACACAAAGAATTCAAGCACCATGATTCTGATGCACAGAGTTCTTGCTACTATTCTACACCCCAGTTAGCCTGATGACATTGAGCAAATCACTGGGCATCTCTCAGCCTCAGTTTCCTCCTCTTTAAAATGGGGATAACAATACTTATACTGCTTATGTCATAGCTTTGTTGTGTAGAAAATGGTTTGTCAACTTTAAAGAATTATGGAAATATGAGTTATTATCCTCATTATTATACACTTATAGCTGGAAAAATCTTTAAAGACAATCTATTTATACATGATTCCATGGCCAGTGTTTTGCTCAGCTACCCATGTTAGCTACCAGTTGTCTGTACCATGGCCAACAGCACTAAGTCAGCATGGTAGACAATAGCTTGGAACGTGGCTTTGAGATCTAAATCAGCACCCTGGATAGCAGCATATTTCAGGATTCAACTGCCTGCCCTTGTGAAAATGTACACCACTGAACAAGCTTCCTGGAAGATTAAGTTAAATTATGAAAGAAAAGATATGTCAGCACTGTGGCTAGTAACTGCTTGCTTGTGTGGGAACTTTGTTTCCAAATTCTGTGAAACCATATTTGAAGGACATATTGTCACTACTCATGACAACTTGAAGATATTTTGTATATTGGCTCCCACGAATACATGACTGTGTATGTACATGACACACAATCTTCAGGGAAATAAAGACATGTTATACAAGGTCTTGACTGACTCTCTTAGAGGTGCAGCAGGTAAGGCCCAAAACACCAATCAATACTAGGAAAGTCAGGAAGGGAAAAACCTGGACCATCACACCCAAATTGTTGCAAACTTCCAAGAACCTTACCTCTCATCTATATTTCTAACATATCAAACCTTCCATTCTTACTCAGACAAAGGGCTTATATGACCAAGGTATACCACTTCTGAAGAGAGTTCAAAGCCAGACTAAATACATACTCCTGTTCCACTGGATTTGGGTAGGGATACTTTTTAAAAAAAAAAGTTTTATTTTTTCCAATTACATGTAAAAATAATTTTGGACATTTAGTTTTTAAAATTTTGAATTCCAAATTTTTTCCTCCCTCCTTTTTCCCCTTCCTGAGATAGTAAGCAATTTTATATAGGTTATACATGTGAATTATGCAAAACATATTTCCATAATAGTCATGTTGAGAAAGAAAACACAGACCAAAAAAACCATGAAAAAAAATTTAAAAGTGAAAAATCATATGCTCTGATCTGCATTCAGACTCCAACAGTTTTTTTTTCTCTGGAGGGATAGCATTTTTCATCATGAGTCCTTTGGAATTGCCTTGGATCATTGTATTGCTGAGAGTAGCTAAGTTGTTCACAGCTGATCATTGTACAATTGCTGTTACTGTGTACAATGTCCTCCTGGTTCTGCTCACTTCACTTTGCATCAGTTCATGAAAGTCTTTCTAGGTTTTTCTGAAATCAGCTTGCTTGTCATTTCTTATAGCACAATAGCATTCTATTACAATCATATGCCACAACTTGTTCAGCCATTCCCCAATTGATGGACATCCCTTCAATTTCCAATTCTTTGCCACCACAAAAAGAGCTGCTATAAATATTTTTGTACAAATATGCCTTCCTCACCTTTTTCAAAAAAAACCTCTTCAGATTACAGACCTTTAGCAGTGGTATTTCTGGATCAAAGGGTATGCACAGTTTGATAGTCTTTTGAGCACAGTTCCAAATTGCTCTCCAGAATGCTTGGATAAAAGTCCACCAACAATGCATTAGTGTTCCAATTTTCCCACATCCCCTCTAACATTTATCAATTTCCTTTTCTGTAATGCTAGCCAATCTGATTAGGTGTGAGGTGGTACCTCGGGGTTGTTTTAATTTACATTTTTCTAATCAACAGTGATTTAGAAGATTTTTTCATGTGACTATTGATAGCTTTGATTTCTTTTTCTGAAAACTACCTATTCACATCCTTTGATCATTCATCAATTGGAAAATGACTTGTATTGTTATAAATTTGACTCTGTTCTTTATATATTTGAGAAGTGAGGTCATTATCAGAGACACTTGCTGTAAAAAAAACTATAGGTAGAGCTCCTCATACTCATCTCTATAGCTACAATTTGGCTCTCCTACTCTTGAACCCACTGATAACACCTCAGTGATGTAGAAATCCAGGCAAAATATGGCATGCATATTCTTTATACCAATAGCTAGTTAGTACTGTGCCTAGCAACCTTTTGCTTCTGTGGAAACCTTATTTCCAAATTCTGGATTCTTATGATCCTGACATAGCAGATTGAGTCATGGAGTGCAGTGCTTTCCATACTACTAGCATAACTTGGGGCTTGTAGCACCTTTTACACTAATGACTTTCCTTACTTATTTAGGAAATATATAAATTCATTATGTCACAACCACATTTTAACCCATTCTCTCCAACATCAGGACAGTCTTTTAAAAATTAAAGGTTGTATGAATGTAATGGAATACTATTGTGCTATAAGAAATGGGGAAGATATGGACTTTATAATAACCTGGAAAGACCCATATGATCTGATGCTGAGTGAAGGGAGCAGAACCAGGAGAACATTGTACACAGCCACAATCATATTGCTTCTGTGATGACTAACTTTGATAGACTTGGCTCTTCTCAACAATACAAGGTTCAAAGACAACTCCAAAGGACTCATGATGGAAAGAGCTATCTACATCCAGAGAAAGAAGTACAGACTCTGAATGTAGATTGAGGCAAACTATTCTCTCTCTCTCTCTCTTTTTGTTTTTTTTTTTGTTTTGTTTCTTCTTTCTCATGATTCATTCCGTTGGTCATAACTCTTCTTTACAACTTGACTATTATGTAAATATGTTTAATGCAGAGGTGTATGTAGAACATATATCAGATTTCTTACTGTCTTGGGGGGAGGAGGAAGGGGAGGGAGGGGAAGAAAATTTGGAACTCAAAAATCTGTGGAACTAAGTGCTGTAAACTAAAAATAAAAAATCTAATAAAAAAATTAAAGGTTGGGTTAGAGGTGTAGGGAACAAATTTGTTCTTGAGGTAGCTGTCGTCAACTGTCAATTCTCCACTTCCAGCACCCTGTGTTTCACAATCATTGAATCAATAAATATTTATTAAGTTCCTACTATATGCTGGACACTGTACTAGACACTGCGGTTACATCAAGGACAAAGAATAAAAGAATCCCTACTTGCAATGTGCTAATGGGAGAGCCACAAGTACACACATACACACATCTACAGCATAAATGTAGTCAATAAATTCATACAAAGAAGTTAAATACAAGACAGTTTGGGAGGGGTGGGCAATAGCAATGGTGGAGGGAGAGGAATCAGAAAATGCTTTATGCAGAAGATGGTGCTTGAGCTACATCTTAACATAAGAGAGAGATTCTATGAAGGCTTTAAGAGACTATGAGTTATAGAGGGAATGTATTCTAGGAATGTGGGATGACTAGTACAAAGGCATAGAGATGAGAGTTTAGGATATGCTTATTCTGTATTCAGGTCTCTCTTTATGTGTCATTTCTGTTGTATACAGAAGCAAAGGAGTAGTGAGGTATGGCTCAAGGAACCCTGGACTGGTAGTCAAGAGTTCTCCATTCAAATTCCAGCTCTATATTTGGCATACAGTGGAACTCCCTTCAGCAGTCATTTTATTCCTTCTGAGACTCAGTTTATCCAGTGTAAAAGACAGGTTTGGATTAGATGAATTCTAAGGCCCCTTCCAGTTTAAACATTTGATGTTTTGGGTCCCTTCTAGCTATAACTTTCTATGTTGTCAAGATCTTTTCTTTAGCTGAATGCTGGCCTTGAAATAAGGATACATGAGCTTGAGTCCTGCTTCAGACATGTATCAGCTTGTAACACTGGACAAATCATTAAAACAACCAGAACTTCACTTTCCTCGTTGGTAAAACAGAAACAATGATACTTAGAGTATATTGCTTATGTAATAGGATTGTTCTGAAGAAAGTACTTTGCAAAGTTCAAAGAACTATTAAAATCTGAATAATTTTAAATTAAGTTCCCTTCTAGCTCTAACAACCTATGTTCTAAAGTCCTTTCCAACTCTAACATTCTTCTTCTCTTTCTGACATTCTATGTTCTAAGGCCCCTTCCAGCTCTGACAATCTTGGTTCTAAGAATCTGTGAAAAGTACCATACACATACACATATGTATACATACATACTTACACACGCATATGTATTTGCAAAGCCTATTATTGTAAGATCCCATTCAAATCCATTGACAAGAAGGTCCTATTGTCCCTCTTTTTGAAATTCAATTTTATTTTTATTTTCAGTTCCAGATTTTCTCCCTCCCTCCATCTCTATTCCACCCATTGAAACAGCAAGAAATACAACCCATTATACATATAAAGTCATATAAAACATATTCTACATTACTAATGTTCTGAAAAAAAAAACAAAAACAAGAAAAAGAAAGAGAAAAAAATGTTTCAATTTGAGTACTTTAGTTTGCTGAAGGTGAATAGCATTTTCATCATGAGCCCTTTGGAATTATGGTGGAGCATTGTATTGATCAATTACCAAGTCTTTCACAATTGATTCTTGTTGCAATGTTAGTGTTACTGTGATAATTATTCTCCTGGTCCTGCTCCCTTCATTTTGTATCATTTCATACAAGTCTTCATAGGTTTTTCTTAAACTAGCTCCTTTATAATTTCTTATGTCGCAGTAGCATTCCATCACAATCATCTGCCACAATTTGTTCAGCCTTTCCCCAATTGATGGACAATCCCCTTAGTTTCCAATTTTCTGCCACCACGAAAGAGGCATTATATTTTTGTACATATGGATCCGATTGCTTTTTCTTTGATCTCTTTGATGTATACACCTAGAAGTGGTGTTGCTGAGTCAAATAGTTTTTCAGTTTTTAGAAAGAGTTCCAAATTGCTCTACAGAACAGTTGGATTAATTCACAGCTCCATCAACAGTAGATTAATATATGTATTTTCCCATATCCCCTCTAACATTTATCATTTTCCTTTTCTGTCATCTTAGCTAATCTGATGGGTATGATGCTTCAGAGTAGTTTTAATTTGCAATTCTCTAATTATTAGTCATTTAGAACTTTTTTCATATGATTATAGGTGGCTTGATTTCTTCCTTTGAAAATTGCTTGTTCATACACTTTGACCACTTATCAATTGGGAAATGGCTCTTATTCTTATAAATTAGCCTCTGTTCCCTACGTATTTGAGAAATAAGACCTCTATGAGGGAAATTTGCAATATATTTTCCTCTGGTTTCCTTCTTTTCTTCTATTTTGGCTTATGTTCACTGTATTGGTTCTGTTTGTGCAGAAATTTTTTAAATTTTATGTAATCGAAATTGTCCATTTTACCACCTGTGAACCTCTCTATCTCTACTTTGGTTATAAACTCTTCCCTTATCCATAGATCTGACAGGTAATTTCAAGAAGGTCCTATTGTCTCTCAAGCCATACTCTGCTTTTTATGAATTTTCTGAGAGTTGTCTTAAAGATGTAGCTTAATCTAGACCCTTCTGTTATCAGAAGGGTACTTAGCATTTAGATTCCAAATTTTATACAGTCCTCATTAAATTCATTCTGTGTGGCTTCAGAGGAAAAATATAGAACAATGTGAAAGTATCACATGTAGATTAATTTGGACTCAGAACTTTCTGATAATCAAAACTTTCCAATAGTGGATGGAGTGCTTTGTGAGGTAGTGAACTCCCTGTCACTGGAGCTGTTTTACCACAAGCTGAATGATCACTTGCTGGGGTTTCTGTAAAGATTCCTGCCTCTGATGTCCCTTATAACTCAGAAGCCTGTGGTAATCAAGGGAGCTTGATATTTATAACCTAGCGCCTAAGCCTTAGGCACCTTTTAGGTCTTTGGGTTCGGCCTTTTGACTGAGTCTAAGTTTTACAGAACAAATTCTTTTATTAAGGGGGTTTGTTCTGTGAAGTTTGGAGTCAGTCAAAAGGCTGCACTTGAAGATCTAGAGAGAGGACCACATGTGGCCTCAAGGCTGCAGGTTCCCCACCCCTGGCTAAGGGTTACCTTATAATACCAATGTTACTCTGTCAATACTAAATCACTATAAACATAGAAACAGGAAATCTGTATTGCTGAAGAGAAACAGTACCATATAGTGGAAAGAACACTGGGCTTAGAGTTAAGAGACCTGAGTTCAGATCCTGGCTCCCACATTTGCTAGCCATGTGATGCTGGATATATCACTGAGCCTTAGCTTCCTTATCTTTGAAATGGGGACAATAATATCATACTATCTCCTTCATGGGGTTGTCATGAGGAAAGCCCATCAGAAACCTAAAGGTACTAAAGAAATGGGAGCTGATTCTTTTTTTATCCTCCTGTGGGAATATCTGAAACAAGATCCTAGACTGAATGCCATTTGCCTCTAGGTGTTCCTGATGTTTATTCAAGGTTTGTTGGATAAACATTTATTCAACACTTGCTGTGGACAGAGCTGGTGCTTTCATCACCAGGGTAGATACAAAGGTCAGAAGACAGCAATGACAGCAGGAACAATAGCTGGCATTTATATAAGTTTGGCAGTGCATGGTCTCTGCCCTCCTTGGGTTGAGAGTCCAGTAGGGGGACAAGACATTAACACAGATAAATACAGTATACCGTATAACATAAGCACATAAGGCTGGGGGAAACACAGTATTATCTGAAGTGCTTTACTGATAAGGATATCACGGAAGGCTTTCTGGAAGCAGATTTAAAAGCTGGGTAAGTGAGGGGAAGAGAAAGAAGATATTCAGACCATAGGGATCATTGTAAGCAAAGAGCCTTGGAGGTTGAGGGCCTACAAAGTGGACCAATTTGGCTGGAACAGGGATTGCACTGAGTAACTGTGGGGAATGAGAGAGTGGGCACAGTCAGACAGCTATTCATTATGCTGGCTGACTGATGTTTGTAGGTCTCTTGGGTGAGAAAATGCTGGATTTGGAGTCAGAGGATCTGAATGCCAGCCCTGGTTCTGCTCCTTACAACTTCTGTGACCTTGAAAGCTTATTATTTCCATTATCTAGGAAAATGTAAAATAAAAGTCTAGGATGAGCTACATTCTAAGGTCTCTTTTAGCTGAGTCCAAGAAATGTAAAGACCTAACAAATGGGCCCGTTAACTTTTCAACTAATTGGTAATATCTGGTGGGAGGCCTGACAGTTGCTAGGCATACACAGCTTTTCCATGTTTTCCATCTTGGTGGCTCTGCAGATAGGTATGGGTGGAGGGCAAGCATGGAGTCAGGAAGACTTGAGTTCAAATCCAGCCTCAGTCACTTACTAGCTGTGTGACACTGGTCAAGTCACTTAATCTCTTTTTGCCTCGGTTTCTTCATTGGTAAAACGGGGATAACAATAGTACCTACCTTGCTGGGTTGTTGTGAGGAGCAAATGAGAAAATAATTGTATAGCAGTTAGCATGGTGCTTGACACACAATAAATTCCATATAAATGTTAGGTATTACTGTTATTATTGCCATCATCATCAAGGACTTCAACGGTAACCTCTGCCCCAATGGCTCATGCATTTTGCGATGGCTGCTTTGACATCTTTGTTCCTCAGGGTGTAGATGAGGGGGTTCACCACAGGTGTGAGGATGGCATATACCACATTCCCCATGATGTGGAAGTCCACAGGAAGGTCAGCCCTGTAGGCCACATAGGCCACAGCAATAGATGTATAGTAGGTGCCAACAACAAGGAGATGGGATGTGCAGGTGGAGAAGGCCTTCGACCGGCCCTCCTTTGAGCTGATCTTCAGGATGGAGATGAGAATTCGAGCATAGGATAGGACCACCAACAGCAAAGGCATGAAGGAGACAGTCATGGCACAGCAGAAACCCAGGAATGTTTGGAAGGTGGGGTCTGAGCAGGAGGCCTGTACAACAGCCAGGTGGTCACAGAAGCAGTGGAAGACCTGGGCCAGGGTGCCAAAGGCCATCTGGGATGATTGGACCACAGCTGGGATGGGCAGCAGGAGGGCAGCTAGCCAAGCACCAGCTGCCAGCTTGGCATTGACCTGTGGGGACATGCGGACTGTGTAGTGCAATGGGTGGCAGATAGCTTCATAGCGATCATAGGCCATGACCACCAGGATAAAAGCCTCAGAGCAGGAGAAGCCATGGAACAAGTACATTTGCAGGAAGCAGGCTGGGAAGGAGAGGATTCGGTCATCTAACAAGAAGAGAGAGAGCATCCTGGGGATGGTAGTTGTGGTAAAGAGGATGTCCAGCACTGAGAGGTTGGTCAGGAAGAAGTACATGGGCTTGTGAAGGTTGGAGTCAATCACCACAGCTACCAGGATCAGGGAGTTGCCAGTGATGACAAGGAGATAGAGGATAAGGAAGATGAAAAAGACAGGGAGGAAGAGGAACTTTGGGAGGGAGGGGATGCCCATCAGGTAAAAGGAGGTGGGAGAGCCATCTGAGTTGTTACAGGCCCATTCATTCATGATGAGACAGAACTTGGCCTTATTGGGACTAATCCTGAAAACATCTGGAAATGGGAACCATCAGAAAGATGTTAGTCCTTACAGAGATGCCTACTGGCTTTCCTTTTCTGAGGGAAAATGTCTATTTTCCATCATCTCTAATACAGCCACTACCAATTGGAAGGGAGAATGATGCATTTAAAAGAGCATTATTCTTAGACTTGTAATGCCTGAGTCCATATCCAAGATCCTCCACTTACCATTTTGCATCTGCTGCTTTGCAACCCCAAAGAACAAGATGGCTCTTCGAGGATAAGTTCATCACTTCTAATCTCACCACCATATGCTGCCTACTCCAGTCTTGATTGACACAATCTCCCTCAGCCTCCTTTCCCTACTGTTTAGAGGGCTGAAGGGTGGGGTACCAAACTCCTTCTAAAGTCTTCCTTTACAGAGGACAGAAAATGGACTCAGCTCACTCCACTTTGTGTCTGTTCCTCTGCCTGGCTTCAACTCTCCAAGATATGATGCTCCCTGGTGTCTCCTCCATCCCCTAATCTTGCTTTCCTGCCTCCTTTTATGCATTGTCTCCTCTTATTAGATTGTAAGCTCCATGAGGAAAAGGACTATATTTTTATTAATTGTATCCCTAGCACTTAGCACTGTGTATGGCACACAGTAGACATTTGATAAATGTTTATTGGAGTGGATTAGACTTACCAGATCTGTGATCCCAGGGATATCAAGCCACCTGGAGAAGGCAGTGAGCTCTAGTGGAAAGAATGAAGGATTTGGTTTGAATCTTGCCCCTGCTACTTTTAACCTGTCCTACCTTGGTCAAGTCACAGCCTCTCTGGACCTCAGTTTCCTCATTTGTATAATGAGGGTAGGACTAAATGACCTCTAAGCTCTCTCCCAGCTCTAAACATTTGTGATTTATGACCTTTTCTATCTTCATTTTCACACTGTGGAAAATGGAGAGAATACCTACACTTTTCCTAGCTTCTTGTAAGGAAGACACAAGTGCTAGAGAAACCTCATTATAAAAGGGTGGTGTGAAGGTGAGCTCCTTCAGTGATTATCCATTGGAATCATCAGGCTGAGGACAAGAGGGGTGGGGTGGCCTAAAACCCTGCAAGTGGTGCCAATTGGCTGAATCCCACTAAATGCTATAGGGCAGGCTGTTTGACCAAGCTAAGACCCTTCCTTTGACCTGTCAAAAACAGCTATGTTGTGTCCTGAACCATGAATTAGGAAGATCTAAGTTCAAATTCAACCTCAGATGCTTATTAGCTGTATGACCTTGGCCAAGTCACTTCACTTCTGTCTGCCTCAGCTTCCTCAACTGTAAAATAAGGATAATAGTAGTGTCTATCTCCAAGGGTTGTTGTGAGGATCAAATGAGATAGTGTTGGAATCACTGGCAGCTGTGGCAGTTTCCAGACTTCTCAACCCACAAACGTCAAAGACAACTGAGCAGGTCAGTGGGAAAACTGTTGGACCTAGATGACAGAAGTGTGCTGTCCAGCCCCAGGGCAGCAGAGGAGGCTGCAGCAGTGGCTGCGGCTGCTTCCAGAGCTCTGCGCCCACAGACGGTGGGGGGAAATCAAGAGGCTGATCAGAGCAGGAGTGCGGGGATCACTTCGCTCGTGCTGAGGCAGGGTTCTTCTTGCTTTTCCGTGCTTGGATCTGGGTCTCATTCCTGGTTGGTAGTCCTTGGGGAAGGAGGAGCACTGGGGTGGCAGATTGTTATTGTTTCTGTCTTAGCCTAAGGAGTCTGTTCCTTTCCTACTATGGACCACCTTGACATGAATATAGGAAAAGAGAATTGTACCTTTGTCCTTTATTGGGCTTTCTTGGAAACTGGGCATTAATTACTTCTTCAGTTGTTTAAACCTGCTGTTTATTTCTCGCCCATAACTCCCCTATGGCTCCATTCACCATGCCTCTTTCTATCACCTTGGACTCCTATAACCACCATTTCCCTACATCTGTTGAATGTAAACTCCTTGAGGGCACAAACTGTATTTGCTTCCTCATCCCCACTCCCCCCAACACACACTTAACACATTTCTGGGTACATAGTAAACACTTGAGTACAGATTTTTTTGTTTATTTAAAAAAATTAATTCCAAGGATCCCTAATAGTTTTTAAGACTCAGAGAGTCCTTTTGTTACACCCATCTTGGGAGGTGGGTTAGAGAAGGATTAAAATATTGTTTTATATCATCCTCTTCTTATACTCCATGCCACCATGAAACAGCCCAACTAGCTGTTCCCCTTAGCAGACATTCCATCTCTTATCTTCACACCTTTATACAGATGGTCCTCTTTGCTTCGAATACACTCTCTCCTTGTTTCTTTACCTGTTAGAATCCCTTATTGTTAAGTCGTTTTGGAGTCATTTCTGTCTCTTCATGACCCCATTTGAAGTTTTCTTGGTAAAGATACTAGAGTGGTTTGCCATTTCCTTCTCTAGCTCATTTTACAGATAAGGAAACTGAGGCAAACAGGATTTAAGTGACTGGCATAGGGTCACAGAGCTAGTAAGTATCTGAGGCTGGATTTCAACTCAGAAGATGAGTCTTCCTCACTCCAGGCCTGGTGCGCTATCCACTGCGCTACATAGGTGCTCCTAGCTTCCTCTGAAGCTCAGCTCAAGGGATACCATCAGACCTTTTCTGATTGCTCCAGTTTTTAGTGCTTTGTCCCTCTTTAAATTTCTTTATATGTGAATTGTCATTACTTAGCTGTATACATTATGCTGTGTCATGGATAGAGAGCTGACCTTGAAGCCAGGGAGACCTGGGTTGAAATCCCATCATTTGAATTCAAATCTGTTGTCAGATACTTACTAGCTCTATGACATGGGGCAAGTCATTTAATTACTGTTTGCCTCAATTTCTTCATCTGTAAAATGTAGATAATAATAGGTTAAGGGTGATTTTTATTTTATCTTTTTATCCCTAGAATCTAGAACAATGTCTGGTACATAGTAAACACTTGAATAATTAAAGCATCATTTACTAGGTGCCGTTTCCTTCTCTGGCTCATCTTATAGATGAGGAAACCAAAGCAAACAGAGTTAAATGACTTGCCCAGGGTCACACAGCTAGTAAGTGTCCGAGACCAAATTTGAACTCCGAAAGATGATCCAAGAATAGAACTGTAGGATGTCATAATTGAAAGAACTTCAGAGATCTAGTCCAGTTCTCTCATTTTATAGATACAGAAACTGAGGCCCAAAGAGAGTAACTTGTTAAAAGTCACACAGAGCTTCAATCGTGAGGCTAGAACTCATGGGATCATAGATTAGAGCTGGAGAAGACCAATTTCCTTGTTTTACAGATGAGGAAACTGGGGCACAAAGAAGTTAAAGTGACTTGTCCAGGATCACACAACTAATAAGAATCCAAAGTAAGATCCGAACATAGGTCTTCCTAATTCCAGGTCCATTTTCCTATTCACTAGGGGACCATACGACCCCTCTCAGTTCTCTTCATTCCCAATCCAGGAATCTTTCCAGCCATTATTTTTATTTCTCTCCTTGGGATTCAAAAAGAACAAATGGGCTCCTTCTCCATAACATCTCTTCGTTTATTTAAAGATAGAAATTACTTCCCCCAAATCCTTTTCCCCCAAGATGAACATCTTCAACTACCTCAGGCCTTCCATAGTGACCCTGAGAAGTTTGGCAAATGAAATTAGGAACAAACTCCAAATCAATGGCGTCTGTGATATGGTGACAAGGCAACCCTTGGAGGGGAGGGAATGGAAATCACTGAGATTCAATGTGCACAAAAATATTTTAGATGGCATCCACAAGGTGGGGTGGGAGACTGTCTACATCATGTGACAGGGGACACTAGGTGCCTCTCTCTAACCCAAAGTCTCCAACACCCTCTCACTGTCCAGTAGTGGTTTGTTCCTTTGGAGTAATGATTGACCTCTTCTAAAAATGAAAGCAGGGAAAAGGAGCACATTCATGCCCAGAAACTTGGTAAGAACACATTTATCAGACTCTTTCCTCCTAGTAAAATGTGAGAGGAGCACCCAGCCACTTGATGTGAGATGAGGAGGCACTGCAATGAGGAAGTGGTGGTGGCATGAGCCAATAACAGACTTCTCCAGTGTCACAATTGTCCTCAAGCTTGGCCCAGTTTCTAGTGCCCAGCAAATAAACTGAATAAGGTCAACCTGCTTAGGTTTAGAGAATAGAGGCTCTTAAACTTCAGGCTTCTTGAAGTGAAAGGATTGGACTAGATATCTAAAGTCTTTTCCCAATAGTCTAGTCCATCCATTCCACTCCTCTTTACCCCATCATGCCCTATTCCAATCCATGCTGCTACAGAGAATGGCATGTTGGAAAGTGCACCGCATTGGAAGCTAGAACAGGGAAGTTCAAATCCTGACCCTGCTACTTAATACACTGTGTCACTGTAAAGTCATTTAACCTTCTGAACCTCAATTTCCTCCTTTAAAATATAAGGAGGCTACACTAGTTGTTTTCTATGGTTGATCTCCAGCTCTAAGTTCTGTTCTTTGTTATTCACTCCATTCTATCTTTTGTGCTTAGTTTTGCTGTGAATTGAGGCTGGGGCTCACCTTTTTATGTTGTATAAAGAAAAGGCTTCTGAGCAAAATAACGCCATAAGAAAGAATATAGAAGGCATATTTAATTGCCAAAGGGAACCTCGAGGTTCCATGGTTTTATCAATGTGGGTACTTCCTTTATTAATGCAGTTCATGACTCTCTAAACACCTTAGGGAATGGTCTTCCTGAGTTATCGTGGTCAATAACCATATCATCCAATGGTCAAACTCCTGAGTCACAGAATTTCACAGAATCTCTGAACTGAAAAGAGAACTAAGAGGCCATCTAGGTTAACCCATACCTGAACAAGCATTCCTTCCACAGCACTCCCAACAAGTGGTCATTCAGCTTTTGCTTGAAGATGGGTGGGGCACCCATTACCTCTTGGAGGCAGCCCATTTCACTTTAGGACAATTCTAATTATTAAGGTATTTTCTTTACTTTAAGGTTCAATATGCCTCTCCCCCAGCTTTCCTATGCCCTTTGAATTCTGTACTCAGGAGTCAAGCAGAACTCATTTAATCTCTCCTTCCCAAGAAAACCCTCTAAATACTTATAGTTCTCATGCTCCCCCTAAGCCCTCTCTTTTCTTCTCTTGGCTAAATATCCCTAGTTCCTTCAACTGATCGTTAAATACTATAGTCTAAAGGTTCCTCACTATCCTTCTCTCCCTTCTCCAGATGCTTTCTGATTTATCAACGTCCTTCTTATTATGTTGACCTAGAACTTCATGCAACATTCCAGATGTGGTCTGACCAAGGTAGAGAACACCAGGGCTATCATTGCACTAGTTCTAAGCACTGTGCCTCTCAGTGAAGGCTAAAATTACATCAGCTTTTTTTGGGCTTCCATATTGCCCTGTTGACATACAGAGTTGGAGCTTCCCCTTTCCAAGCTCAGAGATGGAGAATGAGAGAGCTGTCTTATCTCTGTCTCCCATCTCTCTCTGACTTTGCCTCTTAGCACAGTCCTGGGAAGTCCTGAGTCATTAGGAATCTGGGACCCTACATATTATGCCCCTGCTCACCTGCCTAGATTGGGAAAGCCTGGTTCCAGTGTCTTCCCTCCCCATCTGGCCAGCCACAGGCCCCCAGCTCTGCGGGGTTAGGGGAGTCCAACTCTAACTGATCCCTGGCTCCTTTAAATCCAGGATGATGATCTTTTCTCACCCCTTTCTACCTCATCTCTTCCCTAGAGGGACTGATACCTTCCCCAGACTATTGGATATCAGCACCAGTACCTCTGCCCTGAGGTTTCTTCTCCCTCCTGCCCTGGGGATGCTGCCTGCCAGACAGACAATAACAACTGTCTGGCACCAGAGGAGAAGAGGAGAGCCTCTGGGGTTTGCTTATTTGAGATTAACCAGGAAGTGGGGGCATTATGTTCCTGCTTCAGCCCCCAGAGCAATAACAATAGCCATGCCTCCCTTCTGTATGTACTTTGTGATTATAAAAAATTTTCATCTATCCATGACTTTGTGGTAGAGGGGAAAGAACCATAGATCTGGAATGAGATAAGCTGAGTTCAAATCCCATTGCTGTTAAGATTTGTGTGACTTTAAGTAAGTCACTTTCCCTCTGGGCCTCAGTTTCCTCCTCTATATAATGAGGAGTTTAGGGCAGAGATTCTTAACCTAGGGTCTGTGAACTTTCAAAAACAATGTGATAGCTATATTTCAATATGCTCAGTTTCATTTTATACATTTAAAAACATGATTCTGAGGAAGGGATTCATAGGGAGGACATTAGCAGTTGGAGGATTATAGAAAAATATGCAGAAGATGGTACTTCACTGTGCCTTAGAGAAAGAGAGGGACTCTATAAGGTGGAGTTAAGAAGGGGGTGTGTTCCTAGCATGTGGGACTAAGGGGACAATTTCCATCCTTTTTATATTGACTCTATTTCATCTACCCACTCAATTTATGAAGGATAGTGGGGCCTCAGAATGTCAGAGAGAAGCTGAGGGGCTGACTTACCTGCGAGCCAAACTTTATCCTAGACCAATGGCCTAAAGTAGCTCAATTATCCCATGTGTAAATACATCTGATCCCTAATTGCACACATGGACTAATGAGACATCATTTGATGACATGCTTTGATCATAGTAAATACTTAATAAATACTTACTGATTATTTATAAAAAGACCCCACTATCCAGGGGCTGAAGAAGACATGTTAGACCAGAGTAGGACATATAGCGCTAATGACTCCAGGTACACTTTAATTGCAAACTCAACCAATAGACAGTATAGCGGCAGAGTCTCTGGTTCATCTCTGAAGCCCTCATTAGTAACAACTCTAATATGGAGGTGGTTAATTTATGGGAGGCAGCTTAGTCAGCATTTGATGGTGAATCAGAGGATGTGGTTTCAAGTCCTGGCTCTGCTATTTGCTATTTATATGACCTTGAGCAAATCACTTAATTTATCTTGGCTTCAGTTTCTTCATCCAGAAAATGAAGGGACTGGACTAGATGACCTCTAATTAGGGTTCCTTCTAGCAGATCCTAAGATCCATAAACAACAATAAACAAACCAGGAACTAAGCTAAGTCAGCACCATGGTTAGCAACCTGTTTCTTGTACTTGGAGTAGTGCCATGGGCAATGATATATCTGTAGCTAGAGTCAGCACCTTGTTTCCAAATTATGAATTATTACCCTATTATGGGGCTTGTAGCACATGATATTGGTGAGAAGACCTGTGTCCCAGTTTTTCTGCTTACAAACAGGGTGATCTTGAAAAAGTCACTTAACTATCTTGAGACCCAATTGCTCATGTGTAGAACAGGGATAATGATCTCTATCTTGTCCATCTTATTGATAAACAATGTTAACAAAGTAAAGAGCATCCAGAGTTTGACTAGGATGTTTTATGATAATTTGTTGAAGGAATTAAAGATGTTTAGCCTGAAGAGGAAGTTTAGGGAGGGCATAATTATTGTCTTCAAGTATTTGAAGAGCTATCATAAGGAAGAGAGTGTAGATTTGTTCTGTTTGGTCCTAGAGAGAGCTAACCAAGAACAATAGCTGTGTGTGTGTGTCTGTGTGTGTGTGTGTGTGTGTGTGTGTGTGTGTGTGTGAAGTTATTTAGAAGCAGATTTCAGCTCAATGCAAGGAAAACTTCCTAACAATTAGAATTTTCAAAAGAAAATGGGCCATTTTAGGGAGTCCTTCATCACTGCAGATAGTTAAGCAGAGCCTGGATGACCACACATTGAGAATATGTTAGCTAGAATCCCTGCTTCAAGTTGGGCTTAATTTAGATGACCAATGAGGTTTCTCCTCAGCTCTGAGATTCTGATTCTCACACTGTGGTTATGAAGTTAGAAGGAGATAATTGATATGAAAGTACTTTCTAAACTATAAAGTTCTTTGAAACCTGTACAAGGCTACATTATCTGTAAAGTTCTTTGTAAGTGATAGAGCTATTTGAAATAATAAAACACTTTGATACCAGGAGAGTAGTTGTAACCTGAAAAATGTTTTATAAGTTTTAAGTCACTTTTCAAACTGCAAAGTGCCCTGAATATGTGAGGAATTATTATGTTGCCATTTATTATTAGTAGTAGCAGCAAGAATAATGATCATTTAATACAACTCCACAAGCCTTTGTTAAACACCTACTTTGTCCCAGTAGGCCTTGGGAATACAAATAGTTTCTGGCCCAAAGAAGCTCACATTTTACTGAGAGAAGGGGCAGGGCATGATGAAACTGTGAAGAAATGATACTTCCCTAGATGGAGCCTTTCTCATTCATTCTTTACTTCATTTATTTGGCAAATATTTATTAGATACCTAATGTATGCTGGGTACTGGGGGATGTGCAAAGTTCAGACAAGATATCATCCCTTCCCTCATGGTGCTTATAGCCTAGTAGAGAGATAAAGTAGTAAGCTAGATGATGGTTGTATGCAATACTACATTACAAATGCCTTACACCTGATGGATAGGATCTTTTCTCCCAGAGGACTATGATAATAGGTATGGACATATAAAACTAGTCCAGGGTCATTTGGTTAGCTGAACCAGCCTCTGTGATTAGGTGAGAAATAGTATGGTTTAGTGAAAAGGACACTAGATTAGGGTCAGAGGTCTTGGATTCAAATCCTAGTGGATTTTTAAAAAATTACTACTTGTGGGAGTAAGCAGCTTCTCTCAGATACCCAGTTTCCTTATCCATTAAATGAATGACCTAGACTAAGTGATCTCTAAGTTCTCTTCCATTTCCTAATCCACCAATCAATCAATCCTCTGACTACCCATGACAGTTTAGGCATGTAAGCACCATAGCAGACAGTGTCAGACTTGGAGTGAGGAAGACTTGAGTTCAAAACCAACCTCAGACATTTACTCATTGTGTGACCCTAGCCAAGTCACCACTTCTCTTAACTTTAGTTTCTTCATCAGTAAAATGGGGATAACCATAGTACCTACCTAACAAGGTTGTTGCAAGGATCAAATGAGACATTTGTAAAATGCTTTGCAAACCTTTAAGCACAATATGAATGCTGACAACTATTATTACATAATGGATTAGGTCTCTTCAGTTCTAACATTCTATGTTCTGTGGTCACTTCCAGCTTTGACATTCTGTCTCTTCTGTCCTAAGGTCCCTTACAGCACTAATTTTCTGTGTTCTGTGTTCAAAGGTCTTTCTCAGCTGGCCTCAGTGGCCACACATGAAAGAGACCTCAGGGTTTGAGACCTTGGCTGTGTCATCTGACAGTCATGAGTTCTGTCAACTTGTCAATTTCCATTTCTCTCCCTTAAATGACAGGAAAGCTCTTTGAAAACCCCAGCTTCTGCCTCAGATCCCCTCTCAAGCCTTCTTCCAATATTCCATTGTAATATGAAAGTCTTCCTGGTCTTCCAGAGACCATGGTGCCAGGGCAACTCAAGTTTTGGCAGGTCCTGCCAGGCCAGAAATCTCTGAGTGAGGACCCAGCCATGGATTGTGACATATTTGTTATCCAAGAACCAGCCTAGCTAATTGTAAAGAAACTCATCATCAGAGGGACCAGCCATCTACTCAAAGACCTTTTTTGTACCATAGACCCATTAGCAGCTGGGTGAAGCCTATGAATTCTCTCTCAGAACAATGTTTTTAATTGTATAAAATAAAATTCACAAGATTCCTAAATAAACCGAGTATAATGAAATTCAGTTATCAAAATACATTTTAAGAAACAAATTCACAGACCCCCATGAAATCTATTGTATGGACCCCAGATTAAAAGCCCTTGGAAGGGGAAGAGGCTAAGAGGGAGGATTCATGGCAAAAGCACCATTAATCTTTTCAAGTATGGAAATGGTGAAGATGTGTGTCAGATGCACTGAAGAAAAGGAAGAAGGTGTTTACCCTGAAGCCAACAGAGCCTGGGAGAAGTGGAGGACCCTAGGAGCCAAGCATCACTGGTGACATTAAGAGAGAGCCAGATGGGGTCCCCTCCCATGGGGCTCTTGGGATGAGGCCAACACCCTGTTAGTTCATGTTTGGTTCTATAATGAAATGAAGTACTTGTAAATCATTGCACATTTAACAAAAGGAGGGTTACTTAGTCCAACCATAGCAAGGATTTGCAACGAGGATATAATGGTACTTAGCTTCTACAGACATAGGTTCTTCATCTCCACGTAGAACCATGTCAGCATGTCAGAAAGTGGTGATTCATGGGAACCTTTTATACCCCTGGTGACCAAGAAGCCATGTTCACACAGGCAAAGATCACCAGGAAGGTGCATCAAGGGAGCCACAGCTTGAACCTTGACCCACCACTAGGCCAATCCAGTCTTGTCTTTGCTGCCTTTTCTTAACCCATGTTGGAGATGGAGAGAAAGGGGAAACTCTGGTAGATGTTGGTCCCATCCCATGGGACTAACCAGTCAAAGTTCAGTGTAGAGTAATGATAATAATAACTCACATTTTATGGTATTTAAGATTTATAAAATACTTCCCAAAGAATTTTACAGTTGCAAAGCACTTTATGTATATTGCAACTGTAAAATTCTATAGAAATGCTTCTGTGCTGTTATTAGAGATAGGGATGAGAAATGTGATTTCATTGATATAGGGAACTTTCAGTTGAAGAAACTCCCTCTAGCAATGTAGGTTGACAACTTCTCTTCAACATAGAGTCTTGGATAGTTGCCTAAAACACTGAGAAGTTCTACATCCAAGGACCCACACAATCAGTATGTCTCAAAGGCAAGACTTGGACCCAGATCTTCCTGGATTTGAGACCAGCTCTCTATCAATTATGCCAGGGCTGCTCCTTTGTGCTGTTGTGGTGGTAATTGTTATTATCAACATGTAAAGAAAGAAGAAAAATCAGGAGACATTGTCGAGAAAATTTTATTTTAAATATCTTTTGGAGCCAGGAAGATGGAAAAAGTCTGATTTTGTGGTTTTTAATGGTTAATGTTGCAACACTGGGGAATATATGGAACTGACCTGCATTTCAGTGCATCATCCCAATGATAAACTCAAAGTGATTTGTGCCTGCTCATTGTTGATAGGAACTCATTGGAAGTAGGTGAGACAGAGACATGTTGTAATAAGGTCAAGAAGACAAGAAGAGGTGGTTAAAATTCATCCTTTGTTCAGACTCAATTTTAGCAAAATGCATCAGCTGATGTGCAACAATTTCTTGTTGGCTGGTGTGCCTTGTGGTCCTAGGAAAAGCATTGATAGTGATTATTATCATCTTTGTTCTAATGTCTCTGACATGGTATAGAAGTGACCTTGGGTCCTGAATGACTATGCTAATGGAGGACAAACTGGCAGCAGCTACCACAAACTATGGTCTTAGCCTATGGAGAATTGAGTTTGAGTTTCAGCTCCAATGTTTAAGAGCTAGGTGACCTTAAAGGATCCTAGAAATATCTGTTATTGTTATTAACAGGGGAGAGCTGAGGCAGTACAAGGACAAACATTTGTGAGCTTCAGGCTGAAATTCAGTGCAGTTCATTCTATTAATCATCTATTCCATGCCTCCTATGAGCAGGGCTCTCGGTGGTTTACAAAGTTCTTCACTAGTGACAAATCTCATTAAAAACGAGAGCTTTATAATAATCTTGTGAGGCAAGGACTGTAAGTAGTCTTATACACATACACACACTTCACAGATGAGGAAACTGAGGCCCAGGGGGTGACAGTCCTTGCCCAAGGACATGGAGTTAGTAAGTTTGGGGGACAGAAGTCTCCCTATGCCACATTCAGAAACTTTTCCACTATACTCTAAAGCATTTTTAAAATCATGGGGTTTTGATTCCCATTTTTCAGAAGAGGAAACAGAGGCCTATAAAAGAGGAGATGATGTCGGCAGGTCAGTGATGAGAACTAGGACCCGATCCAAGGCTTCTCCCTGCTAAGTCTGGTGCTCTGCCCCCTGCACCGATGTGATGCCTGCTGAGGAAGCATCACCACATCACCAGACAAAAGGCTCTGCGAAAATGTGCCGTCCTCGGAGGCCCACTCTTGGGAAGGCTGAGAGCTGCTGTGGCCTGTCGGTCAGCACAATGTCTGATTCATGTTCAGATGTCTTTGTTTTCCAAACCTAGAGACTCTTATAGCCCATCTAGTCACTCCAATGTGCTGCATCCTGCACCTCCAAGCTCAGGCAATCGGAAGCAGATACCCTCTGTGATGTGATGGAAAGAGCCCGATGACCTGAGTTCAAATTTCAGCAAATCTCTTTGCCTCATTTTCCTCATTGTTAACAATAGCTCCTATTTCTATGGCACTTGACACTTCAATGAGTACTTTCCACACAGAGCCCAGTGAGGGAGGGAGTGTAAGGGTTGTTATCCCCATTCTACAGATAAGGAAACTGAAGTCAGCAGAGACATGATGACTTACTTGAGATTTCATATAGCCAGGATTTAATAAGCACTTATTTCCTCACCTCCGCATCTACTTCCCCACCCCCACCTCAGAGAAAAAAAGAAAAACAAAATCCTTGTAACAAATAAGCATAGTCTTCCTGCATTGGCTATGTCCAAAAACATCTGTCTCATCCTGCATTTTGAATCTATTGCTTCACTGTCAAGGCGTGGGCAGCATATTTCATCACCGTTCCAAAGACCCAGGATTTGAATTCAGATTTTCTGACACCAAGGCCAGCATACTTTTCCCTATGCCACCTTATCTGATCTTAAAATAACAGAATTGGACTAGACTAGGGATTCTTAAACTTTTCTGTGTCATAGTTTGGTGATGTGGGGAAGCCAATGCACTTCTCAGAATCATGTTTATTGACAACATCTAAAATTGAAGAAAGTTCTGAATTTCAGTTAGGGATTAAAAGAATAAAGATGTTATTTTTCCCCATCCCAATTCATGAAACCTACCTCGTGTTAAGAACTGACAAGCTGATCTCTAAGATCTTTATTTATGAACTGGCATGGCTGACACTTCGAGGCAGTATAAAGAAGGATGTTGTCATAATTAGAGCTGTCCAACAATGAAAAGGATTGCTCAACAGGAGGTGAGCTCCCCAACAACGGAGGCATTCAAGCAGAGACTAGAAAATACCTTAAAGAAGTATAGGCCTGGTGGTTCTATCCTATACTGGTGGTTCTTGATTTGGAAAGGGCTGCATAGTGGATGATTTCTGAGGTCCCTTTTAACACTAAAAGTCTAAGATAATCAAAAAGACTTATGATTTTGGTCTGCATGTGGGTCACAATACGATACCAGTTTAAACTGTTGACTTTACATCTCTAGAACTGCAAAGGCAGGAGGTAGATGTGTTGCAACTTGAGGAGAGAACTAACACCCAGTGGGACAATTGAGTGGCTCCCCTTGTCAGCCAGGTGATTGATGCCGTAGGCAATATAAACAGATGGTGGGGTGGGTGGGGAGAAGTAGATGCAGCTCACGATCTTCTTTTCCAGGGAATCATGAATTTGGTGATGGCTGTTTTGACATCCTTGTTCCTCAAGGTGTAGATGAGGGGGTTTACCACAGGAGTGAGGATGGCATATACCATATTCCCCATGATGTGGAAATCCACAGGAAGGTCAGCCCTGTAGGCCACATAGGCCACAGCAATAGATGTATAGTAGGTGCCAACAACAAGGAGATGGGATGTACAGGTGGAGAAGGCCTTCGACCGGCCCTCCTTTGAACCGATCTTCAGGATGGAGATGAGAATTCGAGCATAGGATAGGACCACCAGGAACAGGGGTGTGAAGGAGACAACCATGGCACAGCAGAAACCCAGGAATGTTTGGAAGGTGGGGTCTGAACAGGAGGCCTGCACCACGGCCAGGTGGTCACAGAAGCAGTGGAAGACCTGGGCCAGGGTGCCAAAGGCCATCTGGGATGATTGGACCACAGCTGGGATGGGCAGCAGGAGGGCAGCTAGCCAGGCACCAACTGCCAGCTTGGCATTGACCTGTGGGGTCATGCGGACTGTATAGTGTAATGGGTGGCAGATAGCTTCATAGCGATCATAGGCCATGACCACCAGGATAAAGGCTTCCCCACAACCAAAGCCGTGGAACAAGTACATTTGCAGGAAGCAGGCTGGGAAGGAGAGGATTCGGTCACCTAACAAGAAGAGAGAGAGCATCCTGGGGATGGTGGTTGTGGTAAAAAAGATGTCTAGTGCTGAGAGGTTGGTCAGGAAGAAGTACATGGGCTTGTGAAGGTCGGAGTCAATTACTACAGCTATTAGGATCAGAATATTGCCAATGACAATGAGGAGATAGAGGATGAGGAAGGTGAAGAAGACAGGGAGAGTGAATGACTCTGGAAGGGAGGGTATGCCCATCAGATAAAAGGAGGTAGGGGAGTCATCTGAGTTGTTACAAGCTCTTGTATCCATGGTAGATTGAAACTTGATGTCATGGAGATGGGCAACAGGAACATCTGGAAATGGAAACAACTGGGAAAATGTTACCTCTTATAGAAACAAGCTCTAGGCTTGACTTTCTAGTACATTCTCTTCTCATTGCCCTGGGGGAGATAAAAGTGATCACTGCCCACATACCTGTTTTCCAGAAAGCAGATTTTTTTCTAGATGCTTTTGTCATGGCCATGAAATAAAGTAAAGGATACTTGAATTTTTCTAAGTTCATAATCTAAAGCCTCTACCTAGATATTGCTCACTCCAGCCCTAGATAATTTGACTCCTTGTCCACCAAAACTGCAAAACTACAATGCAATAGAACTGCAGTCAGACTATTAATTTTTAAGAAATAATATATTTATTGTTAGTTCTGCTGGCTAAGGTCCAGAAACAACTGCACCTTTATATTTTTATCCCTGCCTTTTTCAAACAGATTGCTTTTATAAATACTTTCCTTTTCTTCTCCAGGAAGGACTACATCTAGCTTCTTACATTTCCAATATTCATCAGGGATATTCGTGACAGCAATACAATGATTAAAGAATTCATCTTATTCATACACAATAGGTTAAATAAAAAGGGAGTGGAGTAGAGCTTTATGTCAAGAAGATATCTACTTCTATGGAAATCTGTGAACCTAAATGAGAAAGAGCTAGGTGGTGCAGTGGATAGATTGCCCTGCCTGGAGTCAGGAAGACTCATCTTTCTGGATTCAAATCCAGTCTCAGACACTTACTAGCTGTGTGACTCTGGGCGAGTCACTTAATCCTGTTTGCCTCAGTTTCCCATCTGTAAAATGAGCCACAGAAAAAAATGGCAAGGAAATGGCAGCATCTTTGCTAAGCAAAACCCATATGGGGTCATGAAGAGTAGGACTGAAAAACAATGTAAGAACGACAACGAAAATGAGAAAATATGGTGGAGAATATTTGTGTTTGAATCAAAAGAAAGAGGAACAGAAAGAATTACATAGTTCCAGCATACTACAGATCGCCTGGACAGCTGGAAGAAACTGACAATAATATTCTACAACAGATTACAAAATTATCCCAGTCCAGATGGAGCAGTGATTAGGAACTTCAGTCATCCAGATGTGCTCTGGTAGTCTCTCAGTTTTTCTTAATCATTATTTTATTTCTCAGAGGCAGAAGAAACAACAAGAGAAACTGATATTTTGGTAGTTTTTTTGATGAACAAAGAACCTTAAAGAAAACGAAATTATAGAGACCCCAGAAAGAAACAATCATGTTTCCTTAGAGCTTTTGATAGATTAAGGAGAGCAAAGCTAAGTAAAGTAAAACCTGTACTCTAGTAGACTTTAGGTAAATGGATTTCAAAGAGTTCAAAGAAAGGAAGGGTGGAATCATATGGCCTGAGAATTTATAAAGGAAATGGGTCTAAGAGAAATGAATAGCTCTAAAGAGTAATATTTGGTTGACACAGCCAAAATGATTCCAGTGGGGGAAAAATGGAGGCACCTCTGTTGTGACTGTGAGGTAACTCGTCAATGAGTCTAGACTGTAAATGTCTTTGCACAAAAGGTGGAACTGGGGACAGAAATGAAAAAGCTGTTTCACATTGGTCGGAATGGGTTGCCTCAAAGCGTAGTGAATTCCTTGTCACTGAAAGCAGTCAGGGACTGAATACCCTATTATCAAAATTGTTATAGAAGTGTGTGGAAAGGATGTTGGACCCTAACACCCTCTGAACTCCCTTCTTACTCTAAGCTACTGAGATTTCATAATTTGTCAAATTGTATTTTGGAAGCATCTGCCATTTTTCTTTTGGATGTCCAAAACTTTGGGAGAATTTTTTTTCTCTGAATATTAATAGGTATATAGATTCTCAAGTTGAAGGTAACCTTAAAGATCTTGTGATCCAACCTTCTTGTTTTACAGAATGGGAAACTGAGGTCCAAACAAAGAAAGAGACATGCACCAGGCTTCACAGGAAGTTAGTAGCAGAGCAGGAACTAGAATGTTAATAATCAGCAGTGAAAGTTATTGATTCCCTCTCTCTCCAGTCTTCTCTTTCCCTGGACAAATAAACTCAGTAGGAAGATGGTGTGTTGTACTAGAAAGAACACTGACTCTGGAACCAGAGTCCAAATGGAACCTGGAATTATAAGGTCCTGGCATGAATCCTACTTCTATGTCCCACTTTCACTCTTTGAGCCTTGGTTTCCCCTACTTTAAAATAAAGGGATTGGATTAGATAGTCCATAGACTTTCTTCCAGCTATAAATTCTCTGATTCTGCATGCCCCTCTCTCCTCCCTTCTAACCTGCCCTTATCTCCAATGGCCATAGACTATATGAATCCAAGCTGATTTTCTCCCTAGCCCCAGTCAGAGAATCAGAGAATGATAGGAAGGAAATGAACCTGAGAATATAGAAAGTATAGGATTTTAGCACTGGAAGAGGCCATAGAGAACATCTCATTGAGTTACCTCACCTTATGGAGGAGGAAGTAGATGGAGAGAACTGGCAGGAGACTGGGTTGGAATTCTGGCTCCAACACTTACCAATTCAGACCTGAGGGGACACACTTAGCCTCTTTAAGTCTCAATTTCCCAACTGTTAAATAGAAATAGAAATACAATATCATGGAAAGGGGAAATGAATTATAAACAGACATACGTAAATAGGCATATGAGCTGTTGGTATTTCCCAACACAGACAAGGGGCTTCATTCCTGCTCCCTCCTACTGCCCAATCCAACATTCTTGGCTCTCAGATCCTTTGATGCCTCAGCTGCCCCACTAAAAATATCAATTCTTACCTTCTTAGCATCCCATTCCTTATGCAACCCCATAGTTGGTTTCCTGATCCCCATAATTCTGATGACTTGGCTTCCTGCCCTTCAGTCTTCTGATATCCCCTGGTCATTCCACCTCTGGGATTCCCAAAGCACCCAACTCTCTGGCCTTGAATGCCCTCCCTCTGTCCCCCACCAGGGCTCAGAGTCAAGAAGCCAGAGTAAGATCATCTCCTTTCTCACCTCTCTGCTTTGGTAGGAATCTGGAACTCTCTGTATCACAGCTTCTGCTCACCTACCTTTCTGGGGGGAACTTGCTCTGATGTCTCCCCTCCCCATTGGGCTGAATACATACCACCAGCACTGGGCTAGGGAGTTCTGGGGGGAGGAATCTTGTTCTGGAAGATACCTTGCCTCTTTAAACCCAGAACTTAGCCCTCCTCATCCCTGCCCCCGTCTGCCCCAAGAGGGACCAATAAATATTTCCAGGCCGTTGGGACTCAGTCCTCCCTTTCACCCTGGGGATGCAGCCTGTCAGACAAACAATAATAAGCATCTATTGCCAAAGGAGAAAGGAGGAGCCCCTGGGGTTTGCTGATTTGAGAATAAAGAGGCCTGGGACAGTGTTATCCCGGCCCACTTCCCATAACAATAACAAAAGCAATAACTAACTTGTTGTTCAGTTATGTCTAACTCTTCATGACCCCATTGGGGTTTACTCCACAAAGATACCAGAGTGGTTTGCCATTTTCTTCCCCAGCTCATTTTACAGATGTGGAAACTGAGGTAAACAAGGTGAAGTGACTTGCCCAGGGTGACACAGCTAGTAAGTATCTGAAGGCAGGTTTGAACTCAGGAAGATGAGTCTTCCTAAATCTAGGCCTGGTACTCTATCCACTGCACCATCTAGCTGTCCCAATTACCTTTTAGGCAGACTTTTATAGTTTATAGGGCAGCTTTCACATCCATTTTATTTCACGGGGCCTCATATCAACCCTGTGAGGAAGGCAGAACTGGGATTATTATCCCCATTACACAGATAAGACCACTGAGGCACAGAATGGTGAGGTGGGTTGATTCCCATAGTCACACAGCCAGCCTGTAGCCAGGTGGGATATGCCTGTATCAGGATCCAAGAATATATTCAGGTATAGTGGAGAGAGCACTGGCCTAGGCACCAGGAGGACTAAGTCCTAGTCTTGGCTGGAATTTCCATGTGGTCTTGAGTGAGGGCCTTCTCCACTCTGAGAGGGAGCAGAGAAGATCAGACTCATCTAGATATTTTGTCCACTTCTGTGACCACATTTGAGGGGGGCCAGTGTAAGATTAAAAGAGGGTTGACTCTGAAGCCCAAGGGGCTGATTTCACATCCCAGCTCTATTACTAAAATGTGAGTGGCTCCTAGCAAGTCACTGCCCCCCTCTGAGCCTCAGTTTCCACATCTGTAAATGAGGGAGTTGAACTATAGGTGATCCTAAAGTCTCTTCTTGTTCTAAATCCTGGATATCCAATATCAAGGAGCTCATGCATTTCTGAAGCAGCAGCTCCATTGTGTGCTACCTCTGATTTTTCAGAGTCTTTCTATATGTTGTACTCACATCCAAAAGCACATATATGCATACACCAATGTACATGTGCGTACAATACACATTGACAACAATTCCTATTTCCCTAGCGTTACAAAGCACTGGCCTCACCAGAGCTAGAACAAATGTGGGGGCAGAGAGGGCTTTGCTCAAAGGCACTGACACCTCGGGGTGGGGTGGGCAACCTGAGAAGAATGATTCTTCCACCTGGCCTTCTTCAAAGTCTGAGCTACCACCACTTCCCCAATCTTGGCACTAAAATGACCCACTTTCTCCCCAACTTCTGCAGAGATGAGGGCTAGCCTCTCTGGGGGATGAGCTGCCCCTGTTGTCAGCATTATTCTTTATGCCACTCCCCTCTCCCATCCCCTATCAATAAGTCTTCACTCTGGTGTTGGAGTTTGTTTTTTTTTTTTTTCATGAGAAACAGAGCCATAGTGAGGAATTGTTACCCTCTAGGACAAATTCAGTTTAGTGGAAGAGAATCAGGGGAAGCTTTTGGATTCAATTTTAGAATATGAGTAGAAGTTTAACAGGTCAAGGAAAGATATTCCAGGTATGAAGAAAGGCTCAGAGGAAGGAGTAGTGTTTGTGTTTGGGGGACATGGAGCCACCCAGTCTGTCTGAAGTTTGTCTCTGAGGAAAGAGCAGGGGAAAAAAACTTGGAAGATTGAATGATTATAAATAGTAGAGGGCTTTGAATGTCAGAACCAGAAGTCTGAACTTTACTCCATAGGCTCCAGAGAGTACCTGAAAATGTTGACCAGAGAAGAGGCACGATCAGACAATGTACATAGAAGAAAGTTTGGTCTGGCAGCCTAAGAGAGACAGATCGGAGCAAGGAGGGTAAAAGTCAAGGAGACTCACAAAGTCACTATCATAAGAGTCACATTGGTGAAACTGGGGGCCTGAGCTAAGGAGGCAGCTGTGGAAATAGAGAAGAGGAGGTGGAGATGAGAGATTTGTGGAGGTGCCATCCACAGGATCCAGTAACTTAGTGGATATGAGAGGTGAGGGTGGTGGAAGAGTCCAAGATGGGTACAAGTTTACAAATTTACTAGCTAGTGGGTTTTTTAGGCAGATTGAAATAAAGGTTTGGATCTTGCAAGACAGGTTCAGATTAGGATTATATGCATCACACACATACAAGATATATCTATCTGTGAGATATATCTATCTGTGAGATAAATACACATGTGTGAGATATACCTATATCTGTGAAATGTATCCATATCTATCTAGAGAGACAGGTCTATCTAGATCTATGTATCTATATAGTTCTCTCTCTGCATGTATACATATATATTTATATAAGTGTGTATGTGTGTGTTCACACATATATGTATATATATATATACACATATACACACATTCTGTTTTAAGGTCTGCAAAGCACTTTACAAATATTATTTCATTTGAGCCTCACTACAACCCTGGAAAGTAAGATGCTATCATTTACCCCATTTACCAGATAGAGAAACTGAGAGAAAAAGAGGTCAAGTGAATAGCCAAGGGTCACAAATAGCTAGTAAGTATCTGACTCCAGGGTCAGCTCTCCATCTGCTGTGCCACAGAGCTGTCTTGTTTACATACAAGTGGAAACTCTGACTGGACCAAAAGAGAGCACAAAGTGGGGATTCTTAATATTTTTTGTGCCATAAACCCCTTTGGTTGTCTGGTGAGGCCTATGGACCAGTTGTCATGAAATGAAAAGGCTCAGCCACATTGCTCACTCTCCATTATTGGTTTACCTTCTGACTTGGTCTGTATTACAAAGAAAACCAAATGAAACAAAAATATCTTTTTAAAAAACCAAAGTTCACAGATCCTCTGAAGTCTATCCATAAATCGTTTGGGGGATCTATGAACCCCAGTTTAACAATACCTGGTATAGAGAAAGAAGGGCAGTTGGCCAAGGACAGAGACTTGAGAACAGATGTAAATATGCACATGTAGACATACATACATATGTACATACATGTACTTCAGATCACTACTCAATAGGTGATTTGGCACACCCAGAATGCTCTCTCTCTCTGTCTCTCTGTCTCTGTCTCTCTGTTTCTCTTTCTTCCTCTCTTGTCCTTTCTCCTAGTACAGTGAGATATACCACTTTTCCTGAAAGCACCAATTTTCTAAGGAAAGTTTTAAAGGAAAAAAATGCCACATCCAAGCTCTGAAGTTTCCATCAAAGTGCCTGTCGCGTCTCCTCCCTGCCGTGATGCCTTACGTCTGCACTGGAAAGACTGTCAGTTACATTCTGTCTCTATCTCGTCGTCTTCACCTTTCCCCCGGGTGGCGTGGGGCTCCGACAGACTCACAGGGCTGAAAATGGAAAGTAGGAAGGAAGGAAGAGAGCCAAGTTAAAAATACCTCTGGTTGAATCTGATTGTCCTTCCAGCCTCTTAAGGGGTGGGCGGGTGGTATGAAGCTGGTACACAGATATTTGTAAACAGATTTCATAATCAGGACAGAAAGGAAACACTGAAGCCAGACAAATGAACTCTGAGTGTCTTGTCTCAGATGAATGGGCATCTTCACCCATGCTTTCGTTATGGCCAGTATTATCTTCACTAACAGAAACATCTTCACTTTTATTGCCATCATACCACCATTGCAATCTTTCTAAGTCTCAGGTTTAATTTTTCTTCCATGGGCAATATTGGGGGCGAAGTGCTGTGGTCTAAATGATATTACAGTCTGGAACTGATCCAATGATGCAAAGATTGTCACTAACTAGTCACTAATAGGTCAAAGTTAACTTGGTGAGGTGTCCCTAGTAACAGCTGCATAATTCTTGCTTTGGCTATATTCCATTCAACATTTCCATTAATGGTTTGGATGAAGGTATAGTTGAAGTACTTATCAAATGGTGAATGACATGAAACTGAAAGGGAGAGTTAGCATTGCGTGACAGAACTAGCATCTGAAAAGATCTCGAGAGGCTAGAACAATGAGGTGACTCTACCAAGGTGAAATTTAATAGGGATAAATATAAAGTTCTCCCTTTGGTTCAAAAACTCAATTGCATAAATACAGAATAGGTAGGCATTCTGTATTTGCATAAATATGTCTAACAATAATTTTATGAAAAAGGTCTGGGGGTTTTAACCAGTCTGCAAGCTCAATATGAGTTAACTGTATGACAAGAAAGACAGAAAAGCTAGTAGGACCTCTACCTGTATCAAATGAAGTGGAATATCCTCAAAAAAGAAAGCCATAGTCCTAATATTTCTGCCTGTCTAACCATGGCCATGTCTAAGCAAGTGTGTTCAATTCAGCAGCCATAATTTGGGAAGGAAATTGACACACTGAGGCAAAAGATGGCAACCACGATGGTGAAAAGGATGGAGATCATTCCACGTAAGAATCACTTAGGGCAGAGGTATCAAACAAGCAGCCCACAACACTCTTGACTGTGGTCTAAACTAGACTAAAATATAATTGGAAAATATTTAACAGCAGAAATAAAAATATGATAAGACATAAATGATGTTAATATGTGGCTTTCTAAGTCAATATGCATCCACAGGGATCCTTACGTACAGTTGAATGGCCCCTACTTCTACTTGAGTTTGACACCACTGATTTAGAGGACCCGGGAATTTTTAATTTAGAAAATAGGCTGATAGGCAGTACAATCCCTGTTCAAGTAGTTGGAGGGCTGCCATGTAGGTAAGGGATCACACTTCTTACTCCCCTCTACAGAGGGTAGGATAAGAAGAAATGGGCATAAGTTTCAGGGAGACAGATACCAGTTCAATATAAGCACAAATTTTCCTGCAATTAGATCTGTCCCATAATGGAATCTACAGACTACATTGAAAAGTGGAGAATTCTATATCACTAGCCTTCAAGCAGAGGTGGGTGACTACCTGTCATAGATGTTATAGCGGGACTTAATAATTCTGTGATTGATTTATAAAATGGGGCTAACCATGGACTGTCTTTGTAACTACAACTGGGTATCTCCCTACAAGCTATCATCATCATGCACCTTCACTGTTATCACTCTCACTCCTTTCAGAGCCACCTCCATTTTAACCCTGATGTCGAAGAAAATGCTCTTGACTTTCAGGCAGGAGACCTAGTTTCATGCCCTAGATTTGCCACTGTATTCACTAGGCAGCCTGGAGAACGTCACTTCAGCCTCTGTTTCCTCCTCTGTAAAAATGGGCAAATAATTCTAGTATTGCTTATTCATAGCAGGAAAGAGCCTTAGAGATCATCTAGTCCAATCCAAACCTCCCTTCCATTTTACAGATGAGGAAGCTGAGGCCCAGTGTGGTTTAGTGACTTGCCCATAGTCAAAGGGTAGTAAGTGGCAGATCCAGGGCATTTAGGAGGATCAAATGAAAGAAAAAAAGTAAAAGAACTTCAAACTCTTCAAAGTGCTAATTACAAGTAAGGGGATATTACAAAGATATTGAGTAAGGCTGTGCCAACACCCAAATAGAAATGGCTGAAAATAGGACCAGTGCGAGAGCATCACTAGAAGAATGGAGGAGCAGTTAGGTGAATGCCATGAAATCCATATGGGATGTCAGAGTTGGAAGAGACTTTAGGACAAAGAATCTTGGAGCTGGAATGGGCCTTAGAGATCATCTAAAACATCCTTGTTTCATAGAGAAGGAAACTCAAGCCCAGAGAAAGTAACCCATCCAAGGTCATATATCTAGCAAGAATAAGAGTTGGAATTCGCTCCCAGTTCTCTTGATTTCAGGTCGAGGACTTTGCTTGCCCAAGATCATAAGCTAAGTAAGTGATAGAGTCCAACAGGAATCTGTATCTTCTGGTGCCTACTCCAGTGTACTTTTCCATCATTGTATGAACTATTCCCCTGCCACTGCTTTGGGACCTTTTTGTAAAGTTGTATTAGATTACTAGCTTTTATGTTTGGAAATAAAGCTTTCATTTATAATGAGCATCAATGTGTAACTCAAGATGAATGATTCATTTCTGCATATCGGTCTAAAAGAAAAAAATATCTTTTAGAGCATGATGTAAAGAAACAGAAACGTCTAGGCACAATGTAGTAGCCTTGTTGACTCTTCCCACTCCCCCTTCCCTACCTTTTCTTATCAAGAGCTCAGCTTACAAACTGACTTTGGTTTCTAGACTCAGAAGCTTTCCCAAGTCTTGACATTTGGTGTTCTCATTTTAAGGCTTCAGAGGAGTAGCTGGCTACTTCTACTTGTTCTCCCTGACCTCTCCTTCCCCAGATTGCTTCGACTCTTTCTAGTCTTGACATTTTCTAACTTTAAAAATCCCTGTCTGTCATTACTCCCCTTATCAGAGCTTGGCTGTCACTTTCACCCTCAGCTTTGAGAAGATGCTGGCCCAACCTTCCATACTATATCTTCCTCTGTTCATTTTTTTCTAAAAATAGTGAGAAAGTGCCCTAGCTTAGGAATAAGATCTATCCTTTAATTCCGGCTCTGCCACTCATTCACTGAGTAACCTTGGGCAAGTCACCTAGAATCCAACACTTACTAGGTGCGTGACCGTGAGTGAGTTATTTTACTTTGCTGAACCTCAGTCTCGTCTTCTGTGAAATGGGGATAGTAATACATTATTTACCTCACAGATCTGGTGTCAGCAAAGTACTCTGTAAAGTGCTATTGAAATGGGAGTTTTTAGTAAGAAAAATGCAATTTTAGAGCTGGGAAATTTATCTTGAATCCAACCCTATCATTCTTCATGAAGGTAAACTGAGGGCTAAGGAGTAGAAATAGTTTGTTCCAGGTCACAAAGCAAGTTAGTAACAGAGGCAGAAGTGGAATCCAGGTCTGCTTGTATTCCCAGGACAGCTCCCTTTCCTCCACACCATGCTGACACTCAGACATTATCATCATCATAACTGGCATATCTATAGCTCTTTAAGATTTGCAAAGCACTTCACAAATATCACAGCATTTGATCCTTACAACAGTCCTGGGAGGTAGGACTGTCATTATCCCCATTTTACAGGTGAAGAAACTGAGGCGAACAGAAGTTAAGTGACTTGCTCAAGGTCACATAGCTGTTAAGTGTTTGAGGCCATTTTTGAACTCAGATCTTCTTGACCCCAGGCCCAGAGCTCTGTCCACTGCACCACCCACCAACTCTAAAATATCACTCCACATGCCAAGGGAGGCTGGCTTAAGTCACCAGCCCAAGCTAGGGGCTGATCAGCAAGTTTCTTGAGAATCATAGAATCTCAAAGCTGGAAGGGACCCCACAGACCATGTAGGCTTAACCAGACTCAAACAGGAATCTCTTCTATATCACCCCAAACAAGAATTCATTCAGACATTGCTGGAAGACCTCTAGTCAGCTCACTATCTCCCAATGTAATACATTCCACTCTGAGAGACACAATAAAGGTTCAGAAGTTTCATCAAACTTCAATTAATCTTTGTTTACTTTCCACCAGTTGCTTCTGGTTCTGCCCTCAGGAGCCAAACAGACCAGTCTACTCCCTCTTCCCCAAGCCAACCCTACAAATATTTGATGACAGCTTTCACGTCCCACCTCCTTCACCAGGTTAAGATATTTCTCATTCCTTCCATGAATCCTTAGATGGTGTGGTCTCCAGGCCTCTCAACATTCTGGCTATCCTTCTCTGGACATGCTCCAGTTAGCCAACGCCCTTCGGAAAATATGCCCCACATTTTAGAAATTAGACTGCAATGTTGCAGATGTGGTTTGACCAGGGCAAAAGACAGTGAGACAATAACCTTCCTCACTCTGGACTCTAGGTGTCTATTGATGTAACCCCAAATAAAAGTAACTTTTTGGGGTGCCACCCATTTTCTTGCTCCTGCCTCCCTCACTCATGTATTATTTTTATGCATGTGTTCAGTCTCTCACAAAACTCTGAGTGACCCAAGGGCAGGTATCACGTCTTCTCTAAACTTTTGCCTCTTCCCCTAGAGTGCATTCAATAAGTGCTTAACTAATGTTTACTGGATTCCACTAGCCCACTATTCCATCTTGTCCATGAGGATATTGCAAGAGAGTTTGTCAAATGCCTCCCTGAAATCCAGATGCACTCTGTCTGCAGCATTACTCTGATCTACTAGACTAATAATGCTATCAAAAGAGAGGATGAGTCATCTTCCTGTATGAAGGACACAGCCTGTTTTCCAGTGAGTTAAGACCAGATTAATAATAGCTGGAATAAACTTTATCTGAGTCTCATAAATAAATCCTATAGAAAGGCAGTGCTTTTCAGCTCCTTCTGATAAGCACCATGGAATTCTCGATGACTTCCATCTTCAAAGCAGTTTCACAGTTCTGATCTCATTCTATCCTCTCAATCCTGTGTGAAATGGGGGAAGAAGGGGCTGGAGGACTTTGTTATGCTATCAAAAACCCAGAGAGAGAGGGCTGGTGACTTGCCCAAGGTCACACAGAGGGGCTTCTATTCAGGGACTGACAAGTATAGGGTATGATGGGAGAACAATTTCATGTTTCCCTGAAGGGAGGATCAACTATAATGTGAAAGATGTAAGGGAAGAAGTCAGTACAAATGTGTTTTATGCCACTGGTGGATAAGGACAGGACCAGAGGGCATGACTAGATCATATTATAGAGGTAGGGGTTTATGTTGGATAAGAAGCTGGAAGAGCTTGGAATGGGTGATCCAAGAAGCAGGGTGAATGCATAATCTTATTACTCCATGGGATCATAGATTCAGTCTGGAAGGGATCTTAGAGGCTATGTACAGAGGAAGAAACTGAGGCTCACAGGGGTTAAATGATTTGCCTAAAATCACACAAGTAGTAAGTGGAAGAGGTAAGAGTTGAACCCAGGTACTCTCATTCCAGTGCCTTTTTAAAAAAACTATACTATAGTTCATAGGACTTAGAACCGGAAGGGTCCAATGCCCTTCCATCATTTTATAGATAAACAAACTGTGGCCCCCAAAGGTGAAACACCTCTTAAGGTCCTCTGACCATGCCACTCTTTGTGTAGGAAACTTGTCTGTTTTCCCCAGAATAAAATCCAAACTCCCAGTCCTGACATTCAAGAGTCTGCATAATCGGATTCCCAATGACCTTCTTAGTGTTATCTTAGACTATTCACCTACATAGGCAATACTCTCCAGTGAAACTGGATGATTCTCTGTGCCCCATTTTCATCCTGTCCTCTTCCAATGTCTGTGCTATTGCTTACATATGCTATCCCCTTGCCCTAATGCCTGAAACAGATGCCTTCCTTCTTCCCCCAACTCCACCTGGTGGAATTCTCACCTTCATTCAAAGGCCAACTGAGGTGCCTTTTCCATGCTACCTTTCTCCATCTCTTCAATCAAACATGATCTCTTCTTCCTCATATTTCAAATAGTAGTTTGCATGGGTAACTCCTTTGTATTTGCTGTTTAATTTGCATTATAATTATTTGCCTACATGGCTATCTCCTTATTGGGTTGTGACCTCTTTAAGAGTGTGACCTCTCACTCAAATTTTATGTATTTATCTCACGTTTAACACAGTTCCCTACATATGGTACATGCTTAATAAACAGTTATTGACTTAAATGGCGCAATGGAATGAGCCGTCAATCTGGAATCAAAAGACCTAGGATCTAATTCCAGCTTTGCCACTAAATCGCTGTGTGACATTTGACAAGTTAGCTGTCCCCTCTGGACCTCAATTTCCATATCTATTAAAGGAATGGGTTGGACTAGTACCTCTGAAGTACCTTCCAGTTCTGATATTCCATGTTCTAAGGTCTCTCTGTGCTCTGACATTCTATACACTAAGTAAACCCCTTTTATCTCTGACATCCCATGCTCTGAGGCCCTTTCTGACTCTGATATTTATGATCTATGTTTTAAGACATTCAAAAGATAGAATATTTCCAGAGGATGGTGCTCCCATGAACTCATGACCTTGTAAAAATTCAATCTGTAAGGATAATATGGAGCATTTTATGTTTATGCTCTATATTGAGAGGCAGTGGGTATAGTGAATAGAGGACTGAACCTCCACCCAGAAAACCTAGGTTGAAATCTTGACACAGCAATTTCAGAGTGATGTGACCATGGGCAAAACAATCAGCCTCTCAAAGACCCAGTTTCCTTATTAGTAAAGTAGGGATAATTATACTGTCTACCTCCTTTTTGGAGTTATTGTGAAGAAAGTATTTTGAAAACCTTCAAGTGTATAGAAATGTGTATTGTTATTATCAAGGTTCCTTCCACTACTGACCCTGTATGACTTCATATATTGAATTTTCTTTTGGCCACTTTGCTACAGAAAAAGAAAATCAGACCAAAGGAGTTCTAGAGGGAAGAATCTGTAGGTGCCACATCATGCCACACCCATCATTCTGAGCATCTAAAGATAGTCAGGAATCCTGTCCTCCCTCACTTCACCTCCCCCACTTTCCTCTGCTAAGCTACACAATAACTCTTTCTTCCCATTAGTTCAATTAATCAAGTCAGTCAACAGGCATTTATTAAGTAATTACTGTGTGCCAAGCCCCTTGCTTAAGCACCTACTATATGCCAGGCATTTTGCTAGACACTGAGGATACAAATACAAAGAATGAAAACAGCAAGTTAAAGTTGAGTTTGTCTAAAGTGTGATTTTATCATTGCACCTCAGAGCTGTCACATCTAATACTAACAGCAATAACTTACATTTATATACTTCTTTGCAAAAACACTTCCATTACAACAACTCCAAAAGGTAGTCTGAATTATAATTATTCCCATTTCATAGATGAAGAAATTGAGGCTCAGCGAGAAGTGGTCCAGCTAGAAAGTGTAACGGGGGACTGGTACATATTTGGAGTGTCTGTCAGTGTCTTGCCACACAGAACAAATAGGTTAGTGAGCCTAATTCCAAGAGAATTGTCATAACATGTGATATAAATGCCGCGGAATGACTATGGAGCATGTGTAGAAATTCTGTAATTGGTTTCCAGTCTGCTAACCATGTACTTAGGAGAAGTCCTTAGAATTGGCTATGTAGCTAGAACTGGGAGTGTCTTCAAAAGGGCTCTAGTAATCAGAGGCTTGACCGTTTTGCACTTTGTCTGCTTTCTCTTGGTTTGACTTCTCTGTTGAATGTGCCTGGTGAGAGACAATGCTGGAAGGAGAAAAGCATTGTGCTTCCTCCCTCCAAGATTGATGTGCCCCCATGAAAAAGGGGGATTGACCTTTTTCGCTTGCTATTTGTTTTTTGTTTATTTGTTTGTTTTAAGCAAAAGGGATTGGAGACTTCAGATTTATAAATTTCAGAAGGTCAGGAGAGTAGCTATCCAGTGTCCTAGAGTTTAAGAGTCAATGCTCATACCAGGTTTTGCAGCCTATTTGGCATCAGTGCCCCAAGGAGCAAGAAATGATCTTTGAGATGATTTTCAGGCACAGCCCAATAGTAGCTAAGACAAGGAGCTGCTTTGCACCTCATCTGAACACAGACTTGGTGGTACCAATGTTACATAGGCACTGAGTTAAGTTTGAACCCACTCTCCTTAAAGATTGAAGTGGAAATAAGGTAGAGTGTGTCCCCAAAGTGTGTGTGGAGAGGATTTTTGTATTTTTATTCTTGCTATATCTTCAAAGATGTTGAATGATTAAATGGGACTTGAATACTAATAACTGATGTTAACAGAGAGGGTAAACACAATTGACAGGGGCTCAAGTCCCTATAATGGCATTAGAAGACTAATATCCCTAACTAATCAGAGACCTCGAGAAGCCTGAGGGGAGATGAAGCAAGCCTGGCTCTGGGATAGTGAGGCTGGAGCCCTTTTACTACAGAAGTTTAAGAACCAGAGATCAAACCTGGGCCCTGGGTTTAGCTAGGTGACAAACTTGTTTCTAGTGACACAGATAGGAAGTATCAGATCCAGGGCTTGAACCTAGGTACTCTGACACCAGGTTTATAACTCTTCCCAACACATTATGCTGACTTCCATACACCATGGTATTCCTGGTCTCCATTGATGGAAAAGATCATAGAAAGGGCTACTCAGGCCTTGGAGCTAAAGTCGCACCATAGGGGGCCCATTCATTGCTACCTAGAAGTGATTATTATGCCACAGTTATAAAGTCCAGCAAAGGAAAGCCTTCCAGGCTACTTTCTAGGTCTATGGAAGGACTTAGTTGTTGAGCTCAGTCTCTGAAAGTGAGCCTGCCTGCTAGGGAGTTCATACTGGATCTCTTCTGCTAAGGAAATCTGTTCTTGCAGTCTTGAGTGGATTCTTCTCAACCCTGTGTTATGTGTGTGAATGAGTGTGTGTGTGTGTGTGTGTGTATGAGAGACAGAATGTGACTACGTGTGTGTTTGTGTGTGTGTGTGTGTGTTTCCTAGGCTGGTGCACTGGTCTGCTACACGCTCTCAGGAAAGTAAGAATCCTTGGTGGGATTATGCTGGTTTGTGTGAAAGAAGGAAGGGTTGAGTAGGATTATAAGCTACCAAGGGGCTACCTCCTGCAGGAATGGATATTCCATATCCTTGCATAAGCAGGCAGGGCTGACTGCTCTCCCAGATTCACATACTTCCCAGACTGCCAGGGACCTTGGAGACTACCTATGCCATTCAGTCATTTGACAAGTGAGAAAATTGAGGCTCATGGAGGTAAGTGATTTGTCCAAGGCCAAATAGTGAATCAGTGACAGAGACAGAATTATGTTATTATAAAATGCAGAATTCAACACTATTCAGAGACTAATAACTCACAGTTCTGTAGTACTTGAGGGTTTACAAAGTACTGTCCTCAAAAGAACTCCATGAGGTAGATGGTACGTTACTCTCAATGTGTAGATTAAAAAAAACAGACATAGAGAGATCGAGTAACTGGCCGAAAGTACATGGTAGAGCCAAGATTTGAACCCAAGAATTCCCAAGAATTGCCACTGTACTATTGCCTTCAGTACCCTGGCATTCTATTTCAGGCTAGATCATCTCACCTCTCCTTTCGGTACCTTGCCCATTCCATTCTCCTCATTAGCTTGTCACACACACACCCCTACCCCTATACTTTGAGCTGGCTTGTCAACCTTTCTCCTGCTCACCTTTGTCCTAAATCTTACTCCATAGATCAGAATCCATTTCCTCAACAGACTATACCTGTTAACAGTGTATTCGGTTTTTGCCATTTTAGGAATGATGGCGGCAATTTCCCAGAGTCTCCACTGGTACATTTGCAATGTAAGGGAAAAGTGAGAAAGACCTCTAACACATTGAGTGGATGCCCCATGATGAACTTATGGGAAGACATGGACAGCATGTGGTTGAGTGGTGTGCTACATTATTGGAAGGCAACATTCAAACTGGTGACGTTATTGATATAGTCATCTGGAAAAGACAGATTAGTTAGAAGAGGGTGAACAGACTAGAGACCATGCAATATGACGACTGGTTGAAGAAACTGAGGCTGTTGAAAGGAGGAAATTTGGAGGATATATGATAGCAATCTTTGGGAATTGAAGTTCTCATATAGAAGAGGAACTAAATTTGTTCTGCTTTGCCCTCCAGAAGGCATAACTAGGAGCAGTTAGGGTGTGGGCAAAGATTTAAAATCATGTGGTTGGCACAGATATATGGATTCCGTGAGGACCAACCCTGACATACTTTGCTCTTCTCAGCAATGTAAGGTGCAAGGACAACTCCAGGGTACTCACGATGGAGAATGCTATCTTCATCCAGAGAAAGAACTGTGAAGTTTGAATACAGATTGAGGCGCACTACATGCTTGCCTTTTTTGCTTCTCTTTTGTTTTTATTTTGGGTTTTTTTTTTGGTTGGTTCTGTCTCTTCTTTCTCATGATTCATTCCATTGGTCATAATTCTTCTCCACAACTTGACTAGTGTATAAATTAATTCAATGCGAAGTTATACATGGTAGTTATATGAGATTCCAGGCCGTCTTGGGGAGGGGAGAAAATCTGGAACTCAAAAATTATGTAGAACCATGTGTGGTAAACTAAAAATAAATAAATTAATTAAGAAAAATAAATAAATATATGAACCCTTAAAAAAAAGTCATGTGGTTGGGCAGTAGTATGCAAAAATTAGCCTAAAGTTGGTTCTCCTCAGAAGAGTCCTGACTACTGGAACAAAACCAACCAGAAGTTGGCTTATTTTTCAAAACCCAGTTTTGGAACTTTACATTTATGACTATTAAATTTATTTTTTATTAGCTCGTTGTAGCCAATTGAGATATTTTTGCATCTTGACACTATCAACTAATGTGTTAGCTATTCTCTTCCAGTTTCATGTCACCAGAAAACTCAATAATCATGACATCTAAATCTTTATTTGGCAGTTAGGTGGCACAGTGGAGAGAATGCCAGGCCTGGAATCAGGAAGACTCATCTTCTGGAGTTCAAATCTGGCCTCAGACATTCACTAACTGTGTGACTCTGGTTAGTCACTTAACCCTGTTTTCCTCAGTTTCCTCATCTGTAAAATAAGTTGGTGAAGAAAATGTCAAACTTCGGGGAGAGGAGCCAAGATGGCAGCTGAAAAACAGGGACTCACTTGGGCTGTCCCCCAAAACCCTCCAAACACCTGCAAAAAATTACTCTAAACAAATCCTAGATCTACAGAACCCATGAAATAACAGAAGGAAAGAAGTCTCCAGCCCAAGACAGCCTGGATGGTTGCTGGGAAGGGTCTTTTACACTGTACCGAGAGGGGAGCACAGCCCAGCGTGAGCCGTGCCAGGACAGACCAAGGAATGTATCAGGCTGAGCAGGCCTTAGGACCCTGAATCACTGAGCTGTGGGAGTTACCAGACTTCTCAACCTACAAATATCAAAGACAAAAAAGCAGGTCAGTGGGAAAACTTCTAGATCTGGGTGAGAGAAGGATGTGGTCTGGTCCCAGCCCCCGAGGTGGCAGGCAGCAGAAGCAGGAAGTTCTGTGGGCTGCTACCAGAGCACCAGCAGCAGCAGCTTCCGGAGCCCCTGGCCCACATGGTGGGAGGAATCAAGTGGCAGATCAGAGCAGGAGTGTAGAGAGCACTCTGCTGGTGCAGGGGCAGGGTTCTCTTGTTTTGCCCTGCTTGGATCTGGGTCACAGTCCTGGTTGGCGGTTCTTAGGGGAAGGAGGAGTGCTGCTGTGGCAGAGCTTGCAGTGATTGTGGAGTACAAGTAGCTCTGAAAACTGCAGCACAAAACCCCTGAAGCTTGGGACAAAGCACTCTTCACTCTGAAAGCACTCATATCCTGACAAAAAGCTCAAGGGTCAAATAGTTGGCTGGGAACATGAGCAGGCAGCAAAAAAGGACTCAGACTCAGACTATAGAATCTGTTTTTGGTGACAAAGAAGATCAAAACATACAGCCAGAAGAAGTCAACAAAGTCAAAGAGCCCACATCAAAAGCCTCCAAGAAAAATATGAATTGGTCTCAGGCCATGGAAGAGCTCAAAAAGAATTTGGAAAATCAAGTAAGAGAAGTAGAGGAAAAATTGGGAAGAGAAATGAGAGTGATGCAAGAAAACCATGAAAAACAAGTCAACGACTTGCTAAAGGGGACCCAAAAAAATACTGAAAAAAATAACATCTTAAAAAATAGACTCACCCAAATGGCAAAAGAGCTCCAAAAAGCCAATGAGGAGAAGAATGCCTTAAAAGGCAGAATTAGCCAAATGGAAAAGGAGGTCCAAAAGACCACTGAAGAAAATACCACCTTAAAATTAGATTGGAGCAAGTGGAAGCTAGTGACTTTATGGGAAATCAAGAAATCATAAAACAGAGCCAAAAGAATGAAAAAATGGGAAGACAATGTGAAATATCACATTGGAAAAACCACTGACCTGGAGAATAGATCCAGGAGAGATAACTTAAAAATTATTGGACTACCTGGAAGCCATGATCAAAAAAAGAGCCTAGACATCATCTTTCAAGAAATTATCAAGAAAAACTACCCTGATATTCTAGAACCAGAGGGTAAAATAGAAATTGAAAAAATCCACCAATCACCTCTTTTTTTTAAGTTTATTTTTTTTGAGGGGGGAAGGCAGGGCAATTGGGGTTAAGTGACTTGCCCAAGGTCACACAGCTAGTAAGTGTGTCAAGTGTCTGAGGCTGGATTTGAACGCAGATCCTCCTGACCCCAGGGCTGGTGCTCTACTCACTGAGCTACCTAGCTGCCCCCACCGATCACCTCTTGAAAAAGATCCCCAAAAGAAAACTGCTAGGAATATTGTCATCAAATTCCAGAGTTCCCAGGTCAAGGAGAAAATATTGCCAACAGCCAGAAAGAAACAATTTGAGCATTGTGGAAACACAATCAGGATAACACAGATCTAGAAGATTCTAAATTAAGGGAATCTAAGGGCTTGAAATATGATATTCTGGAGGTTAAAAGAGCTAGGATTAAAACCAAGAATCACCTACCCAGCAAAACTGAATATAATGCTCCAAGGCAAAATATGGATTTTCAATAAAATAGAGGACTTTCAAGCTTTCTCAGTGAAAAGACCAGAGCAGAATAGAAAATTTGACTTTCAAATACAAGAATCAATAGAAGCATGAAAAGGTAAACAGGAAAGAGAAGTCATAAGGGACTTACTAAAGCTCAACTGTTTTGTTTACATTCCTACATGGAAAGATGAGACCTTTCTCAGTATTAGGGTAGTTGAAGAGAATATACATATATATATATGTATATATATATACATATATATGTATATATATATATATATAGACAGAGGGCACAGGGTTAGTTGAATATGAAGGGATGACATCTTAAAAAATAAATAAATAAATGAAAGAAAGGGAGAGATAGGATGGGGTAAATTATCTGACATAAAAGTGGTAAGAAAAAGCAGTTATAATGGAAGGGAAGAGGGGGCAGGTGAAAGGGAATGAATGAATCTTGCTCTCATTGGATTTGACTTAAGGAGGGAATAACATACACACTCAGCTGGGTATCTTACCCTACAGGAAAGTAGGGGGGAAAGGGATAAGATGGGGGGGTGTGATAGAAAGGAGGGCAGATTGGGGAAGGAGGTAATCAAAAGCAAACACTTTCGAAAAAGGACAGGGTCAAGGGAGAAAATTGAATAAAGAGGGACAGGATAGGATAGAGGGAAATATGGTTAGTTTTTCACGACATGACTATTATGGAAGTGTTTTGCATAATGATACATGTGTGGCCTACGTTGAATTGCTTGCCTTCTCAAGGAGGGTGGGTGCGGAGGGAAGAAGGAGAAAATTTGGAACTCAAAATTCTAAAAACAAATGCTCAAAAAAAAGTTGTTTTTACATGCAAGTAAGAAATAAGATATACAGGCAAGGGGTATAGAAATCTATCTTGCCCTACAAGAAAGTAAGGGGAAAGTAGATAAGGTGGGGGGGAGTGGGGTGACAGAAGGGAGGGCAGACTGGGGAAAAGGGCAATCAGAATATATGTCATCTTGGGGTGGGGAAGGGTAGAAATGGGGAGAAAATTTGTAACTCTAAATCTTGTGGAAATCAATGTTGAAAATTTAAAATATTAAATGATAATAAAAATAAATTAAAAAAAAGAAAATGGCAAACTTCTCCAGTGTCTTTGCCAAGATAACCCCAAATGCAGTCACAAAGAGTCAGACACAACTGAAATGACTGAACAACAACAGCAAAAATCTTTATTCAAGTCATTGATAAAAATGCTTGAATAGCACAGGGCCAAACACAGATCCCTGAGCCTGGATATTTCCTTCCAAATTGACATTTACCCCTTAATGACCCTTACTGAAGGAATATGGTGCCAAATCAATGAATTTGGGATCAGAGGGTCTTGGTTCCAGGACCAGTTTCCCACTTACTATGTGATGTTGGGTAAGTCTCTAACTCTATGAGCCTTAGTTTTCTTGTCTGTTAAATAAGGGATAATGTCAAAGGTCCTTTTCAGCTCTAAATACACGATTCATTGCCTGAATGATCCTACTTTTTGGAACTGGTCATCATCAAGCTACAAATCTACCTAGCTGTACCATCATCCTGCCCACAACTCTCCAACTTTTTCCCCAAAACAGCATAGGAGAAGTGTCTAAAACAGAGGTAAACTATATCTACAACCTACAGCATTTCCCTAACTCACCAGTTAAGTTAGGACCAGCTTTTGATGAAGGCATGCAAGATTTTAGTAATCACTTCTTTTTTTTAGATACTCACAAACCATCCCTTTGTTATCTTCCATGATTAGCCAGGGACTGAAGTCAAGCTCGGTGATATCTAATTGGAAGACTCTACTCTCTTTCCTTTTGAAAAAACTAATACAACTTCAGCCTGTCCACTGTCTTAACCCAACCCTCTCATTCTGCCATTTTTCAAAGAGTGGTCATATTTGCCAATCGTCTTACTTCCCTGAGATGTACTTCATCTAAATCTCAGCTCTTGAGCTTGTTGAAGAGCCAAGTTTAATAAATACTAATTAGTTGACTATAATTACTTTATTTGCCATGCTGTTTGATCAACATCATTTGTTTTGAACAAAGGCAATGTGGTATAGTAGACAGAAAGTCAGTCTCTAAGCTGAGCAAATCTGAGTTTAAGTCCTACCTCTGACACATACTGACTGTGACTCTGGACAGATCACTTAATCACGTGGTGCTCTAATCAATTCTCTAATTGCTCTCTAACTCTCTAACATTACCTCACTTTATTTTGTATTTCACCTTCTTGCTAATCAAAATTATTTTTGTTCTGTTCTTTACATCCCAAGATTATTCTTCTTCATTGAGAAAATGGAAGGCAAAATTAGAGCTGCAGACCTCTGCTGCCTCTTCTCATCTTGTCCACTCTGAGAAGCAGATCCTTTGAGCTTTCTTTAATAACCAACATTGCTTTGGGGGATGGGAGGGAAGTTGTTTTTGTTGTCTTTAACAGTTGCCATCAGTCTTAGTTCATTCTGAGCTGTTAGTTCTCCTGACACAGAATCCTATAATTTGAAACTTGGAAGGGAATTCAATAGCCATCTAGGCCAAGAAGACCACTGGGGCACAGGTTGTGTTTTCCCAATTATTGCTTCTATAAGGCAAAGGAGGTAGAAGTGAAAGATTTATCTGGACGGTGAATGTCAGGCTAAAAAATGGGATTTGGACTTTTGAACCATGCTTTAAAAGACAGAAATGACAAATTACTGGCCAGAGATGAAGAACACTTAACAAAGGCCCATAAGAATGTATTTGCTGGATATTTCAAAAACTAATCAAAAAAGCTTTAAGCTAAGAAAAGATGGGGGAAGGAATAAGCATTTATCAAGGACCAGTTATGTGCCAGATACTAAGTTAAATATTTTACAAATATTCTCAATGGATCCTCACAACAATACTAATAAATAGGTACTATTATTATCCCTATTTTTACAGTTGAGGAAACTGAAACAGACAAGGGTTAAGTGACTTACCCAGGATCACACAGCTAGTAAATGTCTGGGACCACATTTGAACTCAGTTCTTCTTCGCTCCAGGCCCAGTGCTCTATTCACTGAACCACTTACCCACTGCTGGCAACAGAGGAAGTAGAAAATATTCTCTCCCTCTCCCTCACTTCCTTTCTGTCTGTCTGTCTTTCTCTGTTTATCTATTTCTTTCTGTCTCTCTCTATACAAACACATGTATATATGTATGTGTCTCCAGTTGTCCTGGTGAGCATCAGGCCACTAGACTCAGATGGCTCTGGAGGAGAAAGTGAGGCTGGTGACCTTGCACAGCTCTCCCTCGCTCAAAGCAAAGTAAACTGCAAGTCATGTCATCATTTCCCTGATGTCATGGTCCTCTTCAAGAATGAAAGGACAAACACATACCATACATGTATGTATGTATATATTTGAATATATATACACAGTGGCAGTTGGCATTGTGGATAGAATGCTGAGCCTGGAGTCAGGAAGACTTAAGGTCAAACCCAGTCTTAGTTTTTGGGTGCAGTAGTGGGTTAAAGGCAATGAGAATACAGGATTGGAATGGTTCCTAATCTGTTTGAGGTCATCTAACGAGAGGATGTGAAGCATCTTCTCGATGATCCCAGGTGCAATGCAGCCACTGGAGCCCAGATGAATGCTTATTTAGTTATAATTGGAGAAATAGGCAGAGACCTCTTGAGTTTGTTTTAGGGAAGACGGCAGAAGAGAACAATAAACAATTAAAGCTCTCTAGGTATACAGAATGACAGCCAATGAATATGGCTAGGGAGTTCTGTTTTGAAATTACATGGTCACTGCCAAGAGGGTGGCCTTGAGTTGTTTTCACAGGTGAGAAGTAATAAGAATCTAAAGCAGGGTGGTAGCCATGTGAATGAAGAGATGGATATGACTACGAGACACATTGTGGTGACTTGGAAGCTGATTGGATATGTCAGGTGAGGGAGACTGAGACGCTGAGAGTGATTCCAAGATTAGGAATCTGGGAGATTGTAAGGATGGGGGTGCCCTCAACAGAAATAAGAAAGTTAGGAGGAAGGGAATAACTCCAAAACATCTACGAGCAAAGCTCTTGAGAAAAATACAGCTTGTTCATAAGATCAATTTGAATTTTCAAAAGAAATTATGCAAGTCAAATCAAGAAACATTTATTAGATATGTACTGAGTGTCAGGCACTGTGCTAAGTGCTGGAGGTGGGGGTAGAAGTCCAAGGAAGGCAAAAAATAGTCTCTGCTTTTAAGGGGCTGTCCATCTAATGGAGAAGACAACATGCGAATAACTGCACACAAAAGATATATATGCAAAATACTCCATCTCTGAAAACTAGCCATTTTCACTGGCTGTCACTCATGCTTGGAACTGTTCATCTCATCTCTACCTCCTGGCTTCTCTGTCTTCTTTCAAATCTCAGCTAAAGTCTCACCTTCTAAAATGCATTTCCTGGTTCTCCTAAATCTTAGTATTATCCCATATTCAAATTGTTACAGAGTGACCCCAACTTAGGTAAGTTTAATAAATACTAATTAGTTGATTATAATTACTTTATTTGCTATGCTGTTTGATTAAACATCATTTGTTTTGAACAAAGGCAATGTGGTATAGTAGATAGAAAGTCAGTCTCTAAGCTGAGCAAATCTGAGTTTAAGTCCTACCTCTGACACATACTGACTGTGACTCTAGACAGATCACTTAATCACATGGTGCTCTAATCAATTCTCTAATTGTTCTCTAACTCTTCACTATATAGTAAAAACATAGCTCCAGTCTTAATTAATTGTTTTGAACTAATGTATCCTCCAGGTAGCTAGTAAAAGTTAATACATCAGTGGGGGTTCATGAGCTCTGGGGCTGACCCACAGAGTGCCTTACATCTGGGAGAGCTTTTCTGGGGAGACATATGTAGTTAGTGGGTATGCTCTAGATACAAAGAAAGAAGCATTTCTTCTAAATTTGAACTGATTTGTATGTTACCAAAATGCTTAAATAATCCTGACTTTTGAGACATTGGAGAAAACCTTATGTGATGGTTCTTTTTATCTCCCCCTCAACTTTGGTCAGAAAGACAAGAGAAATCTAATAAGCTAAATGCTTATGTAATGTTATGGGTGAACTGCCAAGCCCTCAGGAAGCTTATAGATTATCTGACTGTATGCATTAGATTGGAAAAATGGACCAGCAGGTTTCATCCAGAGTGCCCAAGGATAAGAATACATAAAAGTATGCCCATTTCTGGGACCAGAAGAAGAGTAGATGTTGTGGTGTAGGACTCCTAGCATGGAGAGGATCATAGTCAAGAACAGAGGAAACTTTTAGTTAAGAAAGAGTTTAGAAAGCTAAATTCAATGATCATTATTGTTCTTCATATGTCTCCTTCATTCGTTTCTCACCCTCTCTCAGCTTCTTAATGTGGGTGTTCTCCAAGTTTCCATCCTTGATCTCTAAGTAGACAATTCTTCAATTCCCATCTCAAACTCTGTCCTCTTTAGACCCACATCTCCATCTGTGTACAGAATCTCCAAGTACTCTTTTTGGCCACCGAAGGTCTATGGGAGTCATCTTTTTTAAAAAAAAATTAATTAGTTAATTTTTAGTTTTCAACATTCACTTTTATAAGATTTTGAGTTCAAAAATTTCCCCCTTCCTCCTCTCTCCCCTCCTCAAGATGGCATGCAATCTGATATAGGCTATACATGTACAATTATATTAAACATATTTTCACATTAGCCATGTGAAAGAAGAATGAGAACAAAAGAGGAAAACCATGAGAAAGATAAAAAAGGGAGAAAATAGCATGCTTCAATCTGCTTTCAGATTCCATAGTTCTTTCTTTGGATGTGGATAGCATTTTCCATCATGAGTCTTTTGAAGTTATCTTAGATCGTCGTATTGCTGAGAAGAGCTGAGTTTATCAAAGTTGGCCATTGCACAGTGTTGCTGTTACTGCGTACAATGTTCTCCTGGTTCTGCTCACATCACTCAGCATCAGTTCATATAAGTTGCTCCAGATTTTTCTGAAATCCACTTACTCATCATTTCTTATGGAACAGTAGTATTCCATTACATTCATAAACCAGAACTTATTCAACTATTCCCCAATTGATAGGCATTCCCTCACTTTTGAATTCTTGGCCATTACAAAAAGAGGTACTACAAGTATTTTTGTACATGTGGGTCCTATTCCCTTTGTGATGATCTCTTTGGGATACAGATCTAGTAGTGGTATTGCTGGATGAAAGGGCATACACAGTTTTAATAATTAATTAGTTATTAATTAGTAGCCCTTTGGACATAGTTCCAAATTACTGTCCAGAAGTTAGATCAGCTCACAATTCCACCATTAATGCATTAGTGCTTCAATTTTCCCACATCATTTTCCTTTTTTTGTCACAATACCCAATCTGATAGGTGTGATATGGTACCTCAAAGTTTTAATTTTTGTTTTAATGTGCATTTCTCTAATTGATAGTGACTTAGAGCATTTTTTCACATGACTATAGATAACTTTAATGTCTTCATCTGAAAACTGCCTGTTCATATCCTTTGACCATTTATCATGGGGAGAATGACTTGAATTCTTATAAATTTGACTCACTTCTCTATATATTTTAGAAATGAGGCTTTATTAGAAACATTGGCTGTGAAAATTGTTTCCCAGCTTTTTGTTTCCCTTCTAATCGCTGTTGTATTAGCTTTGTTTATGCAAAACTTTTTAAATTTAATGTAATCAAAATTATCCATTTTGCACTTCATAATGTTTTCTGTCTCTTGTTTGGTCATAAATTCTTCCCTTCTCCATAAATCTGACAGGTAAACTAATCTTTTCTCTCTTAATTTGCTTATACTATCACCCTTTATGTCTAAATCATGTACCCATTTTGACCATATCTTGGTATACAGTGTAAGATGCTGGTCTATGCCTAGTTTCTGCCATACTATTTTCCAGTTTTCCCAGCAGTTTTTGTGAAATAGTGAGTTCTAATCCCAGAAGCTGGAGTCTTTGGGTTTATCAAACAGTAGATTACTATAGGCATTGACTACTGTGTCTTGTGTACCTAACCTATTCCACTGATCTACCACTATTTCTTAGCTAGTACCAAGTAGTTTTGATGATTGATGCTTTATAATACAGTTTTAGATGGTATGCCTAAGCCACCTTCTCTTTCATTTCTTTTCATTAATTCCCTTGATATTTTGGACCTTTTGTTCTTCCAGATGAATTTTGTTATCATTTTTTCTAGCTCTATAAAATAATTATTGGTAGTTTGATTGGTATGTGTGTTGGCAACCAAAAATGGGCTCCTTAGCACTTAGTCAACAAGTGGCCTTGACTAGTTTGGCTTTTTCCCCTGAACTGAATGCTGTTTGTATGTTGGACTGGAGTAAGCTTGTCGGCCCCTTCACCTTGCTTCCCTTGCTTAAGCTGATGGAAAGAACCTGTGCTTTCCCGGTCAACCCCTTCACCTTGCTTAAGCAGATTGAAAGAACCTGTGCTTTCCCCGGCGTACCTTACACCCCCGCAGAAGCTGGATGGTTAAAAGCAGCTCCCGTTGGAGCCAGAGGCTGCTACAGCCACAGCCACAGCCACAGCCACAGCCACAGCCACAGCCACAGCCACAGCCACAGCCACAGCCACAGCCACAGCCACAGCCAAAGCAGGAGCTGCCAGTAGCAGAGCTGACCTACGGGAGGAAGCTGAACAAAGACTTCAGGCCAGTGGGTAATCTTTTTACCATAGAGGGGGAAGCATGATTTTGCTTTACGCAATCATGCTTCTCTGTAGCCTCCTGGTTACTCTTTCAAGGCATACTTATTGGGCCTGGAAGCTTTTGATCAATATATCAAAATGGGGTTGCTGGTTCATGGGTTGGTTACTGTGGAGCCTAAATATATGTTTTGATTCTTCTACCTTCTACTTTGAGAGTTTCTTATATCCGGCGGTTCCGAACCTTTCAGACATGTTTATGATCCTCTTTGAGATTATAAACTCTGCCCTCCTAATACAGTATGGCACCAAATAAGTAAATTAATTTAGATAGAATTGTCATTTTTATTATATTAGCTCAGCCTACCCATGAGCAACTGATATTTTTCCAATTATTAAGATCTGACTTTCTTTGTGTGGAAAGTGTTTTGTCATTGTGTTCATATGGTTCCTGGGTTTGTCTTGACAGGTAGACTCTCAAATATTTTTTATTGCCTGCACTTACTTTAAATGGAATTTCTTTTGCTACCTTTCTATCTCTTGCTGCTGTACTTTGTTAGTAATACGTAGAATGCCAACGATTTATATGGGTTTATTTTATATCCTGCAACAGCAGTCATCTTGCCTGAGTCAGCCCAGGAGGGCTTCTTGATCTCCCAGAGCAGCCATTCAATAACATTTCAAGTACCCTTTCTGACCACCTATATCTCCAAAGCAGTTTTCTTCCCCAAATCTGGGCATCCCCCATTCCCCCCACCCAAACTTTCCAGCTACACACTGTTGCTTGACATCCTAAAACAAATCCACCCCAAGGCTGAACACCTATGGACAGTTATAGCCCACCTGAACTCATTCCTCAATAATTAATATACTCCTACCCTATCACTCCCCCAACCCAATTATTCTAAAACTCTAGCTGCCATTGTTCAAACTCCATTCTCAATCCCTCTTTGACTGCACCTTATTCTTAGGCCCCTCAGCCTATCCCACCAATGTCCTACGCCAAAGCTGTATATCCCTTCTACTGTGCTCTCGGGAATGTCTGGTCCATAGGTAGCAAACTAGATTTCATCTTACACTTTTTTCTTTCTTGCTCCCTCCATCCTCTTGCATTCACTAAAACCTGACTTCTTCCTGACAATACGGCTTCCCTGGCTACCCTTTCCAGAACTAGTTGCCCTTTTCATTCACATCCCCTGACATAGTGGTCATGATGGGGAAGTTAGAATCAGTCAGCAAAAATTAACATCAATTAAACACTTACTATATGACAGGCACTGTTCTAGGTGCTGGGAATACAAATAAAAACAGAAAGAATAATAGTCCCAAATTAACATTCTAATGGAGGAAAACAACACACAAAAGAGAATGGAAAAATGGAGTGGAGGAAAGAAGGTAGAGATGAAGGTACCCATTACAAGGGCGTGGTAGAAAAATTCCTGGACCAGGAGTACAGCCCAGAGAGTAATGAAGACATGGCCAACCAGCTTGGGCATCTTCCATAAAATGGAGGTTTTGGGAGGAAATGAGTAATTAATGGAAAGGGTCTCATATGCAAAGGGTACTTCCAGTGTAAGAAATACAGGGGTATAGTGAGCTTCCAGGGTGAAGAATTTTCTGTGGAATGATAGAGTCTGGAGAGTTAAGTCTAGAGAAGAATACTTGCTACCCAATACCACTTCCAAGTTCTCCCTCTACTATCATCACTCAGTAAGTAACCTTTCCTCCTCTGAGATTTATTCAATCCATATTTATTATCAAATTAAGATTCTGATGGCTGTTGTCTACAAATCTCTAGGATTGGTAGGGCTCTCTTTACTTCTCAGTGAGTTCAGGACTTGGCTCACAGTCTCTCTCCTCCCTATATCTCCCCATACTAGAGTACTTAAATATACATATTGATACTCCCTCAAAATCCCTAACTTCCCAAGTGCTCATTTTATCATTTCACATGACCTACTCCTCCACCCTACCAGAAATGGTTATATCCTTGATGTTACTATCACTCACAAATGCATACTTCCATTTTCAGGAACTCTGAAATTCCTTTATCTGATCACAATCTGTTGTGATTCAACCTCCTTCTCTGCCCTGAATCCCCAAAACTTGATCTTTATCCTCACAATGATCTGCAGTTCTTCTACCTCTCAGTGTTTTCACAATCTGAACTGGCTACAATCTCCTTTCTACCTTTCCCACTAGTGAATTCACTCATTGGTGAATCAATTCAAGTCTATTCTCTCCCCTCAACTCCCTTGACTCCTAATCTTATCAAAGATCTTTCTTTGTCAAGCCTCAGTCTTGAATTATTCCCACCACTCCTTTTGTTCCTGTTCATGTACTTCCGAATGAAGATGGAGAAAATCACAAAACCTTGGTGGCTGGGACCACTACCAATTTATATTGCATAATCTCAGCTGAACCCTCACTGAAGCAAGGCAATCTTCTTATGCTTCTCTAATTGACTCATTATCCCACTTACCACAACTGCTTTTCCAAACCTTTTCATCCCTCTTCTAGCTTCCCAGGGCTCCCACATGATCTCATATTTCACTGATCAAATTGAGTATGTTCACCATTCACCAAGAGTTTGTTCTTCTACCTTCCTCTTCTCATATCACTCATATGCTTTCTGCCACTTTCTCTTCCTTCACTCCTGTCTCATATGAAGAGGCCCTTTTCCTTCCCAAAGCAAACTCCTCTACCTAAACAAGTGATCTCTTTCTGTCCCATCTTCATCCGAAGATTGTCTCATTCTTTAATCTTCCTCCCCGCTCCTCTGTCCCTTCCCCCCTTCCTTCCTTCCTCCCTCCTCCTCCTCCTCCTACTCCTCCTCCTTCTTCTTCTTTTCTCTGTCTCTGTCTCTTTCTGTCTCTGTCTCTTTCTGTCTCTGTCTCTTTCTGTCTCTGTCTCTTTCTGTCTCTGTCTCTTTCTGTCTCTGTCTCTTTCTGTCTCTGTCTCTGTCTCTTTCTGTCTCTGTCTCTGTCTCTTTCTGTCTCTGTCTCTTTCTGTCTCTGTCTCTTTCTGTCTCTGTCTCTTTCTGTCTCTGTCTCTGTCTCTGTCTCTGTCTCTGTCTCTGTCTCTGTCTCTGTCTCTGTCTCTGTCTCTGTCTCTTTCTGTCTCTGTCTCTGTCTCTGTCTCTGTCTCTTTCTGTCTCTGTCTCTGTCTCTGTCTCTTTCTGTCTCTGTCTCTGTCTCTGTCTCTTTCTGTCTCTCACTCTGTCTCTGTCTCTTTCTGTCTCTCACTCTGTCTCTGTCTCTTTCTGTCTCTCACTCTGTCTCTGTCTCTCACTCTGTCTCTGTCTCTCACTCTGTCTCTGTCTCTCACTCTGTCTCTGTCTCTCACTCTGTCTCTGTCTCTTTCTGTCTCTCACTCTGTCTCTGTCTCTTTCTGTCTCTCACTCTGTCTCTGTCTCTTTCTGTCTCTCACTCTGTCTCTGTCTCTTTCTGTCTCTCACTCTGTCTCTGTCTCTTTCTGTCTCTCACTCTGTCTCTGTCTCTTTCTGTCTCTCACTCTGTCTCTGTCTCTTTCTGTCTCTCACTCTGTCTCTCTCTCTCTCTCTCTCTCTCTCTCTCTCTCTCTCTCTCTCTCTCTCTCTCTCTGTCTATCTCCCTGGCTGTTTCTGTTTCCCTACTGCCTACAAACATGCCCAGGTCTCACCCATCTTCACAAAACCCTTGCTTGATCCATCCATCTCCACTAACTATTGTCCCATATCTGTTTTCCTCTTTTGTGGATAAATTCCTTGAGAAGGACTTCTACAATTAATGCCTTCACTTCATTCTCGTCTTAATTCTTTGCAGTCTGGCTTCTGACCTTATCATTCAATTTAAACTACTTACTCTAGAGTTACCAATAATCTACTACTTGCCAAATCTAATGGGTCTTTTCACAATTCTTATCCTTCTTAACCTCTCTGACACTGTTCATCGCCCTATTCTCCTTGATACTTTCTTCTCTCTAGATTTTCATGACACTATCTTCTCATAGTTCTCTTCCCACTTGTCTGACCACTCCTTTTCAGCCTCTTTTGCTGGATCTTCTAGGTTTTGACCATTAACTGTGAATGTCCCCCAAGGATCTGTCCTAGGTACCCTTCTCTGTCTATACTATTAAATGTGGTGAGCTCATCAACTCCCAAGGATTTAATTATCATTTCTATGTAGATGGTTATCAGATCTGTTCATCCAGCTCTAACTTCTCTCTAGCCATGTATCTCCAGTTGTATATCGGATATCTCAGATTGATTGGTTTATAGGCATCTTAAACTCAATATACTCAAAACTGAATCCATTATTGCCTCTTCCCTGCCCCAACCCTCCTCTCTTCTTAACTTCCCTATTACTATTGATGGTGCCATTATCCCCAAGTCAGGCTCACAACCTACATCTCATTCTAAACTTCTCACTCTGTCTCATTCATCATATCTAATCTGTAGTCAAACCTCATCTCTTCTATCTTTATAACATATCTTTATAGCCTTTTGATTGGTTTCCCTACCTCAAGTCTCTCCCTACTCCAGTTATTCTCCACTCAGTGTCAAATTTGTCTTCCTGAATCTCAAGTTTGACTATATCATTCCCTTCCTCATTCAATCAACTCTAGTGATACCTATTTCCTCTAGGATCAAATATAAAATCTGTTCAGCTCTTAAAAGCCCCCCATAACTTGGCCCTTTCCTACCTTTCCAGTCTTCTTACCCCTTCTACCTTCCCATATACTCTTCCTAAAAACTCAGTGTAACTGCCCTCCTTGCTGTGCTCCACACACACACTGTGCTGCATCTCCAGTCTGTGTATTTCCACTGGCTGTCCCCCATGCCTAGAACTCTCTCCATTATAATTTCTACCTTCTAGAATCTTTGGCTTCCATCAAGTCTCAGTTAAATCCCACCTTCTACAAGAAACTTTTTCCTGTCATCCTTAGTGCTAGTGCCTTGCTTCTGAGATTATCACAGTAGCTCAAAAGAAATGTGAGATACACAAATTTAGAGACATCTCCACTCCAAATGTTCACATGGACTATTTGTGCCTGACCTGTGGTGGAGCTTTCTGAGCTTGCATTGGTCTAATCAGCCACAGTTAGACACAATGTACCTTGACTCCAATATAGTGATGCCATTTTGGTCCTCTTCAAGGACCTCTTCAAACAACCAACCAACTAATCTCCAACTTACCCTGTATGTTATCTGACCCAATTGTGAACTCCTTGAGACCAGGGACTATTTTTACCTCTCTTTGTAACCTCTGTGCTTAGCACAGTCTCTGGCACATAATGGGAATTTAATAAATTGCTAATTTACTGATTGACAAGATATCTATAACTGGATGGCTCACAAGCACCTCAAACTCAATACATCTAAAATGGAATCTTTTTCTTTGAACTGAACTCCTTTCTCTAATTTGACTATTTCTGTCTGTGACACCACCACTCACCTTGCCTATTGTGTTCAAAATCTTGAGATTACTTTTGGCTCCTCCCTGTCACTCACCTCCTTTATCCAGTTTGCACCTTGTGTCACTTCTACTTGTGTCACATCTCTCACATCTATCCCCTTCTCTCCAGTTTCCTTGTAACTACCTCAGTCCATGGTCTCATCACCATCCCCCTGGACTTTACAATAATTTCTGAATAAGTCTCCCCTTCTCCACATCCCCTTCACTCCAATCCCATGTTCATACTACCAATAGACTAATATTTAATATATTATCATGAACATATATACATATATATGAATACATATACATACACACATAGATGTGTGTATATATACATATGTACACATATACACATATATGCATGCATACACACAGAGACCTTATATCAAAGATCTTTACATTCTGAAGGACCCAGGCATGCTTTGGAGGTTATCTCACCTCTCTGCATTGTCTCTTGATTCCTGTATAATCTGAGAATATCAGCTCATGATCCCATCTGCTGTGTTATCACCAATTCCCCTTGTAAGCACACAGTTCCCAAAATTAAAGGAAGCAAATATTTCTCTACGGATCAAAGAAGACAGAATGAACTATCAGAACCCATGGGGAGCAGCAGCATCCACCAATGAGCAACCCCTCCCCAGAGACTTAGATAACTTCAGTGGTTTACAGAGATGTGCTAGGTTAAGTGCCTGTCATAGTTCCCAAGTGGGAAGCTCCTCCTCCTGCATTTTCCTATGGATACCAGTGGGTGGTGCTGTACTTGTAGCTCTCTGCTGCTCCCAGCAAATTGTATAAACACAGTTTTTCCTTACTAGCTCTTGACCACGGGAAACTCTTCTCAGTTCTGGGCCCTACTCCTGTACGTCAGAGGGAATATTCCAGAGTTTCCCTGTCTTGGGAGGAAACACAGTGCCCCCTGAGTGTAACAAATGTAGTGCCAAACAATCAGCCTTGCACTCTGAAGTTTCTCCTTTGTGCTAAGGTCCCTGTTGACCTGTGGTCTTGCAGAAGTTCACCTGATGGGGTGCTTGTTCTTGGACCCTAATTCTAACATCACATTTCCCCTTAGCCTCTGCCTGGGTGCCTGTGCCTGAACTCCAGTTCTAAAATCACATTTCTCCCTAGCTTCAAAGCATTGGCCCAGGCAGGCTCTCTCCAGTTTAAGGGCAGCATGCCTCACCAAAACAACTAGCTCTCAAAACATATTCTTCCCCAGGCAACCTCTCTCTAGCTAAAGGGCAGTGTGCCCCAAAATTATCTCTGCTTCTTCCTCAGTAAGCAGCTATGCCCAATTATAGATTGATTCAGGATGCTTATAATTGCCTACACTGAGTCAATTATCCACATATCCTAGACATAGTCAAATGTATACTCCCTTCCATTAATCTTGTCTAACAAGACACGTGATGGAATCCACCTGGATATTTCCAGTCAGCCTTGAACTTTTGGTGACTTAGTGACATTTCACAGGCAAAACCACACCCCCAGGAAGCCCCGCTGTGGGCTATTCCCCAGGGAACTATGGATAAGATACCTGTGGTAGATACAAAAAAGTATATGTTCCTTTAAGAACTGACCACCCCTTAATCACACCCAAACCACTCCCTAATCCCTCCCGAAAACACCTGATTGACAGATTTCATCCCTAAATCTTGTACTTAAACTTTCCCTGTAGCCCTGTATGGTTGTAGGTTCCCTAAGAACTCTTGTCCACTTTATTTATGTAAAGCATAATAAATCTTTGCCTCCTTGACTTAAAGAATGCTTGGGTCTGCAAATTCATTCCAGGCAGCCTTGCCTTGGGAACTTTGGTTTGGGATTTCTATATCCCTGAGTTCATTTCTCCCTCAGCACACCCAAGAGTCAAGAATGTACCTCTCTCCATCTCCCCTCTGGGCATGGCCATGTCACTGACACATTGCAATATGGTGACTCTCCCACCCAGGGCACCTTGATGTCTCCTCTTCCACCAGAGTGAGTGCAAGCCAAAACATCCCAATGTTCTCTCCAAATTGTCTTTCAAGTAGCTTCAACCCCTCTGCAAACCACTGGGTGGGATTATGCAAACTCTCTAGGGATTCTCCCTCCACATTCTTGGGGAGAAGGAGAAGTGAGCATTACCTCATGCCAGGAAAGTGTGGAAAGTTAAAAAACATTGTACTTATTCCATATAAATCTGAGTGTGCCTTTCCTCAGTTCCAAGATTTTTAGTGGTTCCTTCTTGCTTTCCAAATAAAGTCCAGACTCCTTTACTTGGCATTCAAGGTTGTCCTTAACCTGGCACTAATCTACATTTCCATTCTCATCTTACATCACTACCATGCCATGCATTTTACATGCCATTCATGCTGGAGAACTCTCTGCCCCTTGAGGATACACCTTCTGCCTCCAAGGTTCTGCTTGGGCAGTTTCCTAGGTCTGGAACACCCTCCCTCCTCTTCTTTACTTGTTAAATTCCTATCCACCATTTTAAGTCCAAATCAAATGGCACCTCACCCAGGAAGCTTGCCTTTATCAATTGGTAATAACTTTCCTCCTCAGACCTCAGGTAGCACTCATCCACCTCTAATGCCCTTGTTGGTAATAAAGTGCTATTATAGTTAGTGGTCTTTTGTGCCCTAGCCATTAATGACCTTTCTTTTCTCCCCTCAGACCTTGCATATGGCATTTTGTATCTCTCTGGACTTACTCTAATGTGCTTAATGCTTTGGGAGTCCATTAGCAAGTACTTATTAAGTGCTTATTATGTGCCAGGCTCATAGTACTAAGTACTGAGAACACAAAGAAAAACTAAAAATAATTCTTGCCCTCAAGGAATTCACATTCTGATGGGGGAGTTGACATGTAAGTAACTACACACACACACACACACACACACATATGCATATCTCTATAGTTGCATGTATATATAATTGCAAGTATACATGTGTATAAAAATTATATGTGTATGTATGTGTGTATATGAAAGGTATTCTCAGAGGATAAGGTATTAGTAGCCAGGGAGACCTGAAAAGTCCTCCCATAGATAGTGTGCTATAAGCTGAGTCTTGAAGGAGACCAAGGAACTGAAGAAGCAGAGGGCAGAGCCTTGCTAGTGTGGGAAACAGCTAATATAAAAACACAGAGATAGGTGATGAAGTCTATCATATTGGAGAAACAACAGTAGACCAGTGCACCTGAATCATAATGTATACAGAGGGGAGTGAAAGAGTAATGGATAAAGAAGGGACCAGGTTGTTAAGAGCTTTAAATTCCAAACAGAGAACTTGATATTTGATCCTGAGGATAATAGGGAGCCACTGGAATTGGTTGAGTTAGGAAAGTCACATGGGTAGATCTATGATTTACGGAAATCACTTTGACAGCTGAGTAGGGGGTAAACTGGAATGGGGAGAAACTTGGGGCAGGGAGATCAACCAGCGGGCTATTGTAACCATTCAAATATGAGGTGATGAGGACCTACACTGGTCAGTCAGTCAATAAACATTTATCAAGCACCTACTATGTGGCATGTACTGTACTTGACATTGGGGATATAAAAAGAGGCAAAAGACAGTTCCTTGTACTCAAGAAGCTTACAATCTAATGAGACAGACAAATAAGCCAATAGAAACAAACAAGTTTTATACAGGATGAGTAGGAAATAATCAAGAGAGAGAGAGAATGCATTAGAATTAAGAGGGGTTGGGAAAGGCTTCCTGTAGAAGATGGAATTTTAGTCGGGATTTAAAGGAAGTCAGGGAAGCCAATAGGCAAAGATGAGGAGTGGGAGTATACCAGCTGTGAGGGACAGCCAGAGAAAATGCCCTGACCCCAGAGATGGAGTGTCTTGTTTATAGAATAGCCAGGAGGCCGGTAACACTGGATTGAAGAGTACTTCATGGAGAGTAAGGTGAAAAAAGACTGGAAGATGCAGAAGGGGGTGAGGTTATGAAGGGCTTTGAATGCCAAACAGAGGATTTTGTATTTGATTCTGAAGGTAATAAGAAGACACTACTATGGGGGTGGGGGAGGAATCTGCACTTTAAGAAAATCCCTTTGGCAGTGAATAAAGGATGAACTGGAGTTAGGAGAGACTTGTAGCAGGCAGACCCATCTGCAGGCTGCTGAAATACTCTAGTCATGAGGCGATGAGGGCCTGCAACAGAGTAGTGACTGTGTCAGAGGAGAGATATTGCAAAAGGGAAATAAACAGGCCTTGGCAACAGCTTGGATATGGGTGATTAGAGATAGCGAGGAGTCAAGGAGGACTCCTAGGTCATGAGCCTGAGGGACTGGGAGGGTGGGGTTGCCCTCTATAGTAATAGGGAAGGTGGGAGAGGGAGAGGGTTTGGAGAAAAGATAATGAGTTGAAGATATCTACCCAACTGTTGACCCTTTTGTGTTCCCCTTCCTTCATCCATAAACTGAGGCATCTGGACTGAGCAAGGTGCCTTGAACCCACTGGGAGAAAGCAAGAGCAGATAAGGAACCCCATTCCTCCCGGTAGGAACCTGAACTCACAGTTGGGTCATAATAGAAGACTATCTTGACGCCAAGTACAACATTCTGACCATTATGTAACACTATCATCTTCCTCTACAGCCTGTTAGCTTCTTTAGCAAATGGATTATGGTTTATCCAAACCTGATATTTCCCCCGTGACTCTCACAGTGAAGTGCACAAGGCAGGTGCTTAATTTGTGTGTGTGTGTGTGTGTGTGTGTGTGTGTAGACACAGTTGTTGAATAGAATTGCTGACCTGTGTGCTTTAGTCCAGTTCATGGAATCTGCTGTTCTTTGTGCCAAAGTTTGGCCACACCACAATGCTGTGTCCGAATCCAGTATTTGGCTATAGTCAGCCAACCCAGCAGAGAACATCTAGGGCAATCAAGTCTGAAGACAGGCCAAAAAAGAGGAAAACTTTCCAGTCTGGAAGGATGATGAGGCTTTATTCTCAAGGCTGCATGGGGATTTAATTGACCAAACCCAGGAACACTAGAACTAGGAGATGCTCCTCTTACACCCCCTCCACCCCTACCTCCATTCCTTACCCTACCTTGGGGCAGTCGGTGGGGCCATGTATACAATGCTGGACTGGGAGCCAGGTAGACCTAAGTTCAAATTCAGCCTCAGACATTTATTAACTGTGTGATCCTGGCCAAGTCACTTAACCTCTGTCTGCCTCAGTTTCCTCAACTTGTAGTATGGAGAAAATAGTAGCACTCACCTTATAGGGGTGTTGTGAGGGTCAAATGAGATACTAGTTGTAAAGGCTTAGCACAGTGCCTGGTAAATAGGAGGTGGTATATACATGTTTATTCCCTTCCTCTTCCTTATCTCTTTGAATCTTAAAAGAGTTAAATTTAGAAGAAAACAAAAGGAGTGCACAGGTAACAATCCCACCTCCAGGTGAATTCAAGAATTCTGTTCAACCAATGTGAGCACACACACACACACACACACACACACACACTATTAAGCACCTGCCCTGTGCACTTCCCATGAGAGTCAAAAGGCAAAATTCCAGGTTTGGATAAGTCCATTTTACAACCAGCAGTAAATTCCTAGAACAGACCTATTCAAGCAAGTCTCTACCATGTGCTGGACAATAGGCAGGGGCCAGGCGAGTTCTGAATCTCTTGTTCAGCTCTGGGCACCACATTTAAGAAGGACATTGACAAATAGGAATACATTTGAGAAAATTGTGACCATGATGGAGAGGGAACTTGAATCCTGATGCATGGTGATAGTTTGAGGAAATGGAAAAAAAGACTTAGGGGAGACTTTTTGTTAAGAATCTGGGCAAAGGCGTGCTTATCAAGGTTGTAGTTGACACGAATCTGGGAGCGATTGATAACACTCTGGGTGACAGAGCCCAGAGCCAAAAAGATCTTGACAGCCTAGAACATTGGAGCAAATCCAGTAAAAGGGAATTCAATTGGGATACTGCAATATCTATCAAACTACCAAAGGAGGTACTTTATAGAACAGGACAAAATTATAACAAAATTCGTTTGGAGAAATAAAATATTTAGAATTTCAGGAAGAATAATGAGGGAAAAAGGAATGAAGGAGATATAGCACTTCCAGACCTCAAATTATATTGTAAATCATTACTCATCAAAAACCACTTGGTACTGTTTAAATAATAGAAAAATAGATTGGCAAAAATTAAAAATACTGAAGTATTTTTTTTGGTTTTAATGCACAGATGAGGACAGAAGGAAACCACAGAGTCACAGATAAGTAATAATAATAGCTAGCATTTATATAGTGCTTTAAGGTTTGCAAAGCATTTTAAATATATTAACTCAGTTGATCCTCGCAACAACCCCAGGAAGGAAGTGCTATTATTATCCCCAATTTGTGGATGGGAAAGTTCCTGTATAAATTAGGCTCAAAGAGGTTACATTAGCCACAGTCTGAGGCAGAATTCTCTGCTATTCTCTGAGGCAGAATTCAAACCCAGGTCTCCCTGACCTCAATTCCCAGCATTTGAACTATTGTACCAACTAGATGCCTCTCAGAAGCTTTTAAAGTTTCCTGAATTTGTTACATAATTAATAAATATTAAGTTAAATTAATTAAATTAATATATTTAAAAGAAAAGCAACCTGTACATAATAAAGCCCCACAATTGAATTCAATAACCCAATATTTAATAAACCCAAGAGCATTAACCACTTAAGAAACGAATGACCTGTTTGACAAAAAACTTCTGGGAACTGGAAAACAGATTGGCAGAAACTATGTTAAGAGCAACATCTTACACCAAATGCCATAATAAGCTCAAATAAGAGCAATCTGAATATGAATGTATAAAAACATAAAATTTAAAAATATCAGCACAGAAGGATATAGATACTTTTCACAAGTATGTCTAGGGAGATAATTTTTAATTAGCCAACAGATAAAGGAGATTTAGAAAAATAGAAAACTGGTTATTTTTTATTCTAGAAACTGTCAAGCTTTTCCAAGAATAAAATCAATGTAGACAGATAAGAAGAGAAGTTACTGATTGGCAAAACAATCTTTGCAGCAAATATCTCTGATAAGGATCTGAAACTCATGACATGTAGGGAATTAATAAATACACAAGTACAACAGCTCTTCCACAATGAATAAATGGCCAAAAGATATGAACAAATACTTCTCCAAAGAATAATCATACGAAAGTTCATTCCAAATAATAAGAAAGATGAAAATCAAAAGAATTCTGATATTCTATCTCAAACCCAGCAAATTGGTAAAGATGGCAAAATAGTCAATGCAGAAGGTCTATGGAAATACAGGGATACTAGTATACTGTTGGTAGAGCTGTGAAATGATATGACAATTCTGGAAAGGAATTTGGAATTATGTGAAGAAAGTGATTAAAATGCTCAGACTCTTTGGCCCAGAGCTTCCACTACTAGGTATATAGCCCATGGGGGTGAAAGACAGAAGGAAATATTCACAACCATACTTAAAATGGTAGCAAAAGCTGAAAATAACAATTAAGGAATGGCTAAACAAATTGTGACACAAAAAAGAATATTATTGCAATGTAAGAAACAATTAATATGAAGAATTCAGGAAAGTTACAGAGCTAAATAAAGAAAACCAGGAAAACAACATGTGTTATTATAATAGAAATAATATAATAGAAATAGATAATAATATAAATATAAATAATATAAATAGAAAGAACTCAAAAAATGACACTGATCACTATGCAAGGGATGTGTTGGTAGATGTTTAACAACTGACTCTTTGAAAAAAACTGTACCCATAACACACTTTGTAGTTTAATCAGCATTATTAACATTTTCTTCATCATTTTCTTATGCAAGGACAATCAACAAAACAGTAACTCAAGCTCTGATTGTAGTATTTGCTGATTTATGAGGTATAAATCCGTATACTGAAAGTTTAACAATCACCTCTCACTAACCTGTTTAAAATGGCTCCAGCACATCTTTGATTGTAATTATAATAGTAAGTTTAGCTCTAGAGAAAGGTTGAGAAAATGCATCTCTTTCCCTCCATTGTAGAAGTGGGAGACTATGGGTGTGCTGCATTATAGAAACTCTTTGGCATGGACTTTATATTGGTTAATCTTGTTTAACTGTTTTTCCTCCTCTCTTAATTTTAAATCTTTGTTATAATGGGGAATTCCTCTTAGAAAATGTGAAGTAAATGTCTTCATGCACCTGTCAGTTGTTCCGGCTTTGCCCCATTGGGGGAGGTGGGGCACCTCATTAGCACCATTTCCATGACCATAGATCTCGAACACTAGTGGATCGTGTGTCCTGTTTTTCCACATGAGGCCTTGCAGCCTTAGGCTTGGGAGCCTTTGTGATCCACAGCAGTTCCATTAGAATAAAACCCAGTCATCTGTGAGAAAAAAAAAAAAAAAAGAAGAAGAAAGGGATATATTTAGAAATGAATGTAATAGAAAAACAAAATGCAATTTGCCCAATAGATAAATGGTCAAATGCTGTGAACAGGCAGTTTTCAAGGGAAGAAATCCAAGCTATCAATAGCCCTATGAAAAAAAGCTGGAAACTGCTAATAATTAGAGAAAGGCAAATTAAAGCAACTATGAGGTTTCACATTGCATCTATCAGATAGGCAAAGATGACCGACCAAAAAAAGAAAAAGAAAGAAAATGACAATTGTTGGGGAAGATTATGGGAAATTAAGTACATTGAGTGGGGTTGTCAAAACAGTGTAGAACCATGTCCTGCAAAGTCACTAAGCTGTGCATACTCTGACTCCATGATGCCTGTAACCGTAAAGGGGTAAAAAGAAAGAGGGGAAATCCACATGGACAAAATATTTATAGCAGATCTTTTGTGGTGGTAAAGAATGGAAAGCTAAGGGGGTGCTCATCAATTGGTGAAAGGTTAAACAAATTGTGGTATACAGATGCAATATTGTGTCGTAAGAAATGATGGGATGGAAGATGTCAGAAAATGCGATGACATGTATAAAGTGATGCAGAGTGAATAGAGTGGAACTGGGAGAATAATTTATGCAACAACAGCAACATTTCAAGAAAAACAACTTTGGAACACTTAGTAACTCTGATCAAAGCGATGACCAACCACAATTCCCAAGTACTGATTCCAAAGTATTCATTATAAAACATGCTACCCCCTACTGATAAAGAGGTAATAGAGCCAAGATGCATAATAGCACATACCTTTCTGAACACAACTAATGTAGAAATTTGTTTTGTTTGACTATGCATATTTTTATAAGAATTATCCCCGCCCCCCAATTGGGGGTAGAAGTGGAAGAAAAAATAGGAGATAGAGATGGGGTAGAAAAAAAGAAAAGAAGGTTATTGAAGCATCTTTTTTTTAACACACAGAAGAGAATATAAGATAAGCAAGAAAAAAAAATTATAGGCAAGTAAGATAGCTTTGAAAGTTTATTGAATTCATTATATATTTAAAAGAAAAGCAAGCTTTTCATAAAATAGAGATCCATAGTTTCATGTTCAATTCTCTTCTATTAAACCATGTATATGGAAATACCCATTTTATTCAACGTTAAGTTTAGAATTTTAAATTTTTCAAGAAACCACCCCCACAGTCAATAAACTGAGATAAAATTAAATTTAGTAGGAATAGTTGTAAAATCCTAGCAAGGGTTCAAAAATAAACTTCAGAAGCAAAAAATGGGGAGAGGGACATGTCTATTCATCTGAAAAAGATCAGAGAGATTTCTTATGTTGACAAGGCTAAAGTTCAATTAAGAGCCCAGCTCTAATCAAAATCTAATCAAAAACACAGCCATAAATCCTACCTTAGGTCCAGCTTTTACCACAACCTAAACTGACCTCTTATTTCTAAAATTTACCTCCATTCTTCATCCCAATATGAGCATTAATTGCAATGTCAATGGCAAATAATTATAGTAATAATGGTAATCGTTACTCTAATAATGCTGGGCAGCTAGGTGGTACAGAGGATGGAGTGCCGGGTCTAGAGCCAAGAAGACCTGAATTAAAATCTGACTTCAAATATTTATCAGCTGTGTGATCCTGGGCAAGTCACTTAAGCCTGTTTACCTCAGTTTCCTCATCTGTAAAATGAGCTGGAGAAGGAAATGTCAAACCACTCCAGTATCTTTGCCAAGAAAAGGGGTCATGAAGAGTCAGATGCAACTGAAAAATTACTTAAACAATAACAGTAATAGTTAGGTTTTATTTGGCATTTTACAATATGCAACGTGCTTTACAAGTATTATCTCATTTTGTCCTCACAACAACTCTGGGAGGTGGGCTCTATTATTATCCCCATTTTACATATAAGGAAACCGAGGCAAACAGAAATAAAGTAACTTGCCCAGGGTCACACAACTAAATGTCTAAGGCTAGATTTGAACTCAGTTCTTCTTGACTCCAGGCTTAGTACCCTAACCCCTGTGTTACCTAGATATACAAGGCAAAATAATCTTAGGATTAAAAGAGTTATAATTTTCAGAAACAGGAAGATAATAGCCTTACCATACTCTACCCTCTGCATATATGGAATATTTTATTCAGTTCTTGGTAACATGTTTTAGGAAAGACCTCACTAGCTTGTAGAATATCCAAAGGGAAGCAACCAAGATGGTGAAAAATCTTGAGTTCATGCCATATAAAAATAACTGGCATTCATATAAAACTTTAAGATTTTAAAGCATTTCCAATTCAGATTTCCTGTTATTCTGTAATTAGAGTTATCCAAAAATTGAATGGGCTTCTTTGGAAGGTATTGGATTCCCTCTGCTTGAACCAGGAAGGAATTCTAAACATTCTTCGTGTCATTGGAATCTTTTGGCAATCAGTCTAGCCAGCCCCCTTCTCATAATAATGTTTTCTTAAAATTCATAATTTTAGGAAATGCTAGGGGCAGCTAGGTGGCACAGTGAGTAGAGCACTAGCCCTGGAGTCAGGAGGACCTGAGTTCAAAACCAGACTCAAAAATTCGACACACTTACTAGCTGTGTGACCTTGGGAAAGTCACTTAACCCCAATTTCCCTGCCTTCCCCCATCCAAAAAAAAATACTAAATTTTATTAAGACAGCCAAGAAAAAGTTGCATTTTCCATCATCCAAGTTCATGGACCTTCCAAAATCTATCTGTGGGCCTCAGATTAAAAACTCCTAGGGTCCTTCAAGTCTATCCAAGGAAGGATGGATGACCAATCCTCAGGGATATTTGTAGAGAGAATGCTTGGTCAGGTATGAGGGTCTTTCCAAATCTGAGATTCTGTGATTCTCACCCCCTTTCTAGACTATTAGCAACACTCTTTTCTTCATCTTTGTATTTTCCCTAGTGACTGACATAGTGCTTAATTAATATTTATTGAAGGAAAGTGTATGGATGGCCCAGTGTGGGACTATGTGGTTCTCTTTTACCTGTACTACTAACAACTTTACCCCTGTGTGTTATTTCTGAATCCATGTATTTACTTCTCCTTTGTGAAGAGACCCCCAAAACACATTCTGGGTGTGATGGTGTTGGAGATGGGATGGAAAGGGGGAAGGGGAGGCTGGGAATGGAATTTAGATAAGGCAGTAAGTTAAAGAAGAAGCAAAGAAATCAGGGATCACTTAACATAGGTCTTTGAACCCCAGTAGATAAACAGACTCTGTGACAAAATTCAGACGTTCAATGCCTTTTGGAGGGTTCAAAGTTCAAGACAGAGAAGATTAGAAAGAACTTAGAAGCCAGCCTCTTTGACTGGAAGGCAAAGGCCTCCCCCTAAGTTCATAAGATCATTCATTAATCAGCAAGTATTTACTAAGCAGGGGATGAGGGATGCGGTGTCCCCACAATCTGGAAAATCCACATAAAATTTTTATTTTATGGTATTAAATGATAAATATTAGTTTATATATATAATTAATTATAACAATATTATACAATACTATTCATATATTTTATGCATTTCTGAGTTTCTAAACTTTTTCTGTATCATCTGCTGGCCTTCATGTGTTGTCTGTGGCTTCCACAAAACTCCCCCCAAATTCCTATTTAATTTCTTATGCCGACCTGCAATATATCAACACTACAGCAGAGAAAGCTGCAATGTTGAAGAGATAACTATGTTAAGCTGGGCGCAGCTGGCACTGTGCTGGGCACTGGGGATACAAGTACAAAGAATGAAAATCTCTACTCTAAAAAGAATTTACATGGGGGAGACAACAAGAGCATATAAAAATATAAACAGCATAAATAGAAGGTGAACAAATGCAAAGTGGTTAAACACAGAATAGTTGCAGAGGGAGTCCACCAGCAGTTGGGAGGATCAGAAAATGCGGGACAGGGGGGTGAAGTTGTGCCTTAAAGGAAACAAGGGGTGGTACAGTCCAAGCATGAGGACTTTGTTGCTGCAAAGGTGTGGAGGTGGGAGATAAAGTATTCTATGATCACAGATTTAGAGCTGGAAGAGACCTTAGAGATCATTTCATCCGAAATCCCATTTTACAGATGAGGAAACTAAGGCCTGGAGCCCAACATTACTCAAGTAAAACAAGTGACAGAGGCTGGATTTGAAGCTAGATCCTCTTACTCCAAAGCCTGTGCTTTTTCCCCCATACCATGTTATCTTGTCAGTAAGGAATAAAACCCTGGGCTGAATCCTTCACAGCCCCTGAGTAATTCTCTGGGCACCCATTTCCTCACCTAAAACCCTAATTTGTTGTTAAGTAGCTTCAGCTGTGTCTGACTCTTCATGACCCCATTTAGGGTTTTCTTGCCAAAGATACTGGAATGGTTTGTCATTTCCTTTTCCAGGTCATTTTACAGATGAGGAAACTCAGGCAAACAGGGTTAAGTGACTTGGTCAGGGTCACACAGCTAGGAAATGTCTGAGGCTAGACTTGCACTCAAGAAGATGACTCTTCCTAACTCCAGGTAAGGCACTCTATCCACTGATCTGCCTACCTCCCAGGATCCTCATAGAGGACAGATATCTCAAGTTATCGTTCCTACTCTTCCTGGCTCAGTTCCCTTCAGTGATTATCCCTTGTGATCTTCTGGGGAATAATTAGCCAAAGTCCATCTTGCAGTTTTATAACAGGACCTGCAATCTAACAGCAATAACCAGACAATATTGACCTACAATAAGAGGAGGCTGATTTGATTACAATTGTGTTACCTAAGGAGAAGAACATTCACTACGTTCTGGTTTATCAGGGAGGATGAAGTTTCCAGGCAAGATATAAAATACGGTATCTTGGAAAAAGCACCAGGTCTGGATTTAGGAGGCCTAGGGTTGGCATAAGAAGCATGGGATAGTGTAAAGAGCGCACCACTGGGGGCAGAAGCATGGGATAGTGTAGAGAGCGCACCACTGGGGGCAGGAGACCTGGGTTCATATCAAGACTCTGCTGTTGCCCATCTTTGTGTCCTTGGAGAAATCATTTGACAGCTCTGTGCCTCAGTTTCCTCATCCATAAAACAAGAGGGTTGGACTAGATAACCTCTAAAGTTCCTTTCAATTCTGTATCTGTGATCCTATGTATCCTATGGTCTGACAAAAAGAGCATCTCATGGTTGCTTTGATTATGTAACAGGAGACTGGCCAATGAGAGGTCATCCCTTGTGAACACGTGTGCATGTTCATCTGATGCAATCCTCCACATGGGCTTTGGAGCATGTGCGGATAATCTCTGACTATTTCTAGTCTGCTTACCTCTTGGGGAGGAAAAGCTTTTTTTAATGGCGTCTAAGCTAGAAATGAACATGCAGACAAAAAGCCCAAATAATTAGTACTTGTTCTCTTGCCGGAGTGAGAAGGATGAGCTGATGTGAGCTTCCAGGATGGGGAGGACCCTCCAGCCCTCTCTTACCTGGAGCCAGAATGAAGTTTTCTTTTTATCCTGGAAGACATAGCATCAGCAGTCTGCTTTCCCTGCCATGGTCCACCTGAAGCCTGCCCTTGTTTTTGTCTCCATTATACCCATTCTTTGCTGCTTAGGTAAAGGAGTATTGGAGATGGAACAGGCTAGGCTATGACCTTGACAACTTAAAACAGTCAGGAAAGCCACCAGAGACTCAAGGGCCAGGACATGTGCCAGAGCTTTTGAGCAATTGAGCCTGGTCCTCCAGAAAAACCCAGAGGAATGACTGGGATGCAGCCCAGCAGTGGGTTGATCCCACAGCCAAGATGCTGGGTCTTCCAAGAAAGGGAGCAATTCTAATTAATTGTCGTGTCATATTTGGAAATGAACTTGGTAGAGGTGAATGCTTTATAGCAACTGTGCTAAGTTTGAGCCCACTCTTTCCAGAGACTGAGGTAGTTCAGGAGAAGATGAGTGCCTAAGTTTTAAAAATGTTTTTTTTAATTGATTTTACTTCTTTTTTAAAAATTTAAAAAATTTTTATTTAAAGTTTTCAGTTCCAAATTTTTTCCTTCCCTCCCTCCCTCCCCTTACCGCTCCCTGAGATGGTAAGCAGTCAGATATACAGGGTGTTCCTAAAGTCTGGACACGCAGGCAAAAATGTGTATTTTCAAGAAATGAAATGAATGAAATTTTCAACTACATTTTATTTAATTGGAATATTGACAAATAACATCTGCAACATGATTTCCATCATTTGTGACACAAAGGTTGATGAGCTTTGCAAGATTCATGTGAACTCAGTATAATAACTCAATAACTCCACATCATCATCAATTTTAGCACATTCACTCTTGGAATATGAATATGAAATCATATGATGTTATTTGAGGTTGAAGATGTCCCCAGGATTCAAGATACTTAGGGCAACAAGGAGCATATGGGGCAGCTGTTTGTACTCATGACTATTGGAAGAGTGCTAACTTCTATATATGTATCTCCATAAATAAAGCCTATGCAAGAAAACCAACCACAAATATGCTACATTTGTCAGACCATGATAATTCTCTGAACCCAGTAGTAGTTCCTACCAGGACAGGTACAATAGAAGGCAAGGGCAGAGCTAGATAGGAACTGGAAAGGAGTAAGACTAGAGGAGATGGGGAAGAGGGAAGAAATGGTTGGTTAAGAAGAAACAATGGGAACCACGGCATAAAGTAACCCTGTAGTCTTGGTGTTCATGTGATGAGGAGATGAGAGCAAAGCATAATATGATATGTGTCCTAGACTTTAGGAAAATTAATTTCGAAGAGTTAGTCCAAGGTTGGGTAGAATCCCATCACCTTTTATTCTGAAGGGGAAATTGACTCAGTGGGGTTGGAGAACTCTCAAGACCAGAATTCCAATGGTCAAAAGTAGTTCTAACAAGAAAGAAACCCTCCATGATCTGACTCCAACCTACTTTTCCAACCTCAACTTGCCTTCCCAGTCTTATTTCTCATTATTCCCCTCCATGAACTCCAAATCCATATTGCATTGACAATTATTCATTCGATCTCCCACCTCTGTGCATTTGATTGCTCATACCTGGACTATACTACCTTCTCATCACCACTTCTCTGAATTTTTTATTCCCTGAAGACTTACATTAGGTGCCACCTCCTTCATGAAGCTTTCCCAGATCCTTCCAGTTGCTGGCACTCCCTTTTTTCTCAAAATATCTTGAGTTTATTGTAATAAAGTTTTGAGAACTGACTAGCATCCTAGAATTTGTAGTTTGGAGGGACAAGCATTTTCCTCTCAACCCTGAGGACCCTTTTGAGCCATAAGATGAAGCCGAATCATGCCCTAGAGTTCTTCAAGGAACAAACATAGTTTGCAAGAGACATACTCAGAGGAAGAAGCAAGGATCTCAAGAGTTCAGGAGCAGTAGCTGTAGCAGTAGCAGTGGGGGAAGGTTTCCCCAGCCCTGCTCAGGACTTAAGCCAGAAAGAATCAGCAGTACAAGCACAATAGTCAAAAGGAAAAAGGGAAAGGGAAGTCACAGGCTTTCTCCTACAGCCATCAAAGAGCAAAAGATGGTTGGGATGAAGTTTCCTGGTAGACCCACCTCTTCAAAGACTTCAAGGTTTGGCTTTTCTTTGACTTCCCCTCTCTCTGCCTATCCAGTAAAAGATACTCTAATACACTCTGTTTGCTTGCTCCACCTAAATATTTCCTGTATCCTGATTTGCCTCAGATATAAAGTAACCAGAGGTTATCTAGAAAAAAATATGAAGTTAACTTAAGGAGAAGAGCTAGAACTCCACCTGAATGTTGGGATTTTCCTAGATGGGAGCTGTTGTGATTGTGTTGTTAACTTTTCATCTGATATAAACTGTAAAATGGCAGAGAAGAAGACCATATGGACCTGAGGGGCCATTATATTGCTCTTAGATTTAAAAAAAAGGAGCTAGTTGTTGAAACAGAGTGTGACTGATTAAACATCCAAAGACTAAGGGGAAAAGGACAATAAGTGTCAGCTGGCCAGCTGTGCCCTCCACAGTCCTATCCCCAGCTACTGGTACTACATTATATTTATGTGTGTTCAGGTCATATACTTCCAGTAGAATGTAATATCAATAAGGGAAACATTGAATCATTGAATGGGTGTTGCCTCAAATAAACTGAAACCTGGGAAAGACTGTAGCTTAAAAAGGCCAAAGCTTCCCCACTGCATCTGGGGTCACCTCCAGTCATCCTGATCTATTTCTTGCCACTGAACACAGATGACACCAGAGGAGAAAGTGAGGCTGGTGACTTTGCACAGCCCTCCCTCACCTAAATTCAATTCACTTGCATGTCATGGCATCACTTTCCTGATGTCATGGTCCTCTTCGAGAACGAAGGACAAATAACAACTTGTGAGCAGCATGAACTGCCCCACTGGGGACCCAACTGGCCAGTTCCAGTTGGATGACACCACTTCTTCCTCACCTCTTCTCTGCTCTCCTCTCCTCCTTCCTTTCTCTGTCCATATAAGGCATCATATCCTTACCTATAGGCGCTCTGCCCAGGGGAATGAAAATTTTGATCACTGAAACCTCGAAAGATATCTTGGGGTTTATGGACTAGATTTTTTTTCTTAAGGACCATGTCTTAAACCCAAATCACTCTGGCTCTCCTTGATTGGCCAACAGTAGGTCTCAGCCCAAGCCCATGGGGTCATTGTTTGGGTCCTAATTGCTCAAAGTGAATGTCAATAGCAGTTGTTTCTGTTCTGGCCAGAAATCCTGAGAGTCTTCCCTTCCCAGATTGATTTTTTTTTTGACTAGATAAAAGAGGCCATTCTTTGCCTCATTTCTTACCTAGTCGTAATCACTGAATAGGTGTTACCTCAGTCAAATAGACTTGGGAAATATCTTAGCTTAAAAAGGCCAAGGTCCCCCAACGCACTCAGGGCCATCTCCAGTTGTCCTGATCTATATCTTGCCACAGGACTCAGATGGCTCTGGAGGAGAGAGTGAGGCTGGTGACCTTGCACAGCCCTCCCTCACTTAAATCCAATTCATTTGCAAGTCAAGACCTCCCCATCTTGATGTCATCGATAAGTGTAATATCACTTCTTTCATCTTTGTCTTTGTATATGTATCTAGCACAGTCTCAGTTCAATCTTCTGTTAGACTCATTTGTTAGCCCCATTCAGAATTTAAAAGCACATGCACAAAAACTGAAAGCAAAAGCAAATGACCTCATTTCTTAAAAACAGTGCAAGGAAGGGCAAAGTCCAGTATAAGCTTAGTCTTGATAAATTCTAGAAAAAGCTTGCATTTTGTGTGGTCAAAGTTTACCCTAACGCCTTAAAAGATGGGTGTGATTGCAACAGCATGAGACACTCACTCTCTACAACAAAACAGAGCAGTTTCTCTTTGCCTTAATACTCATTTCCTTATGACCAGTCACCTTTGCTAGGCTGGTCCTAGTCCAACAGACACATAGCACATTTCTGGATCCATTTCATAGCCTTTCAGCTTGGTATGACTATTGTAACTTGTACTTAATTGGAATAAGATTTGAAAATACAGGTTCACCTCCGTTCCATGAAAATAGAACAGGAGAAAATGATTAAGAACATCAAAAAGGTACCCTTTCTTTAAAAAAATTTTTAATAAGTGTATTTATTTTTAGTTTTCAACATTCACTTCCATAAGTTTTAAATTTTCTGCCTCTCCCTCCCCTTCCCCTCCCCAAAATGGCATGCAATCAGACGCAGGCTCCACATATACATTCCTATTAAACATATCTTCATGTTGGTCATGTTGCACAGAATAACCAGAACAAATGGGAGTAATCATGAGAAAGAAAAACATAAAACAAAACAAAAAAAAGAAAATAGTCTGCTTCGATTTGCATTCAGACTCCATAATCTCTCTCTCTGAATGTGGATGGCATTTTCCACCATGAGTCTTTTGGGATTGTTTTAGGTCCTTGCGTTGCTGAGAAGTGCCTAGTCTGCCAAAGCCAGTCATTGCACACAGTGGCTGCCACTGTGCACAATGCTCTCCCAGCTCTGCCCACTCACTAAGCATCAGCTTGATGTGGATGGAAACAGTGCCCTAAGGGTTGAGTTGCCTTTTCCCTGGTTTGTCCTCCAACTTGGAGATGCCTTAAAGTCTCTTGACACAACGGTGCCCTAAGGAATGAGTTTCTCTCTCCCTGGAGCCCTAAAGTCTCCTCCCCTTATCTTGAAATGCCACCAAACTTCCCCTTACCTTGGGCCATGGAATTCTTTGTCTCCCCCATCCAGGGTCATAAAATTTCAAGTCTCCCTTATCTTGTCCTTCGTTATCTTCAACCAGTGTCCTTGTCTTGTAAAACTTATCCTATCCCTAAATCTCCAACCCTCATAAGAAACCCTAAAATCACCCTACAGACCATATAGCTTTTCTTCTATGTAAGTCTGGTTCTTTCCTTACATCAGGATCTTTTATTTAGCTCCTTGCTAAATCTCAGGTCGGTGTGCTTTTGTGTCAATAAAGTTCCCCTTGGCTACAGAGAAGGTCTAAGTGAATTCTTTCACATTTGAGCCAAGCTCTCCCAACTCTGACCTTGTCAAGCTCATATAAGTCTTTCCAGGTTTTTCAAAAGTCTGCCCACTCACCATCTCCTACAGTAAGCATGACAGCATTCCATTACATTCATATACCACAACTCGTTCAGCCATTCCCCAATTGATGGGCATCCCCCCAGCCTCCAACTCTTGGCCACCACAAAAAGACCGGCTATAAATATTTTTGTACATGTGAGTCCCTTTCTCATTTCTATGATCTCTTTAGATCAGCCCCAGAAATGGCATGGCTTGCCCAAAGGGCATGCATATCTCCATAGCCACCTGGGCATAATTCCAAATTGCTCTCCAGAATGATTGGAGTAAAAGGTATTCTTAAGCTATTGTTAAAGTGATATTTTATTTTCCCCCAGTTACATGTAAAAACAATTTTAACTTTTTTTTTTAAGTTTTGAGTTCCAAATTCTATCCTTCCCTCCCTACCCCCTTCCTTGAAATGGTAAGCAATCTGATATAGGTTATACGTTTGCCCTCATGTAAAACAAATTTCCAGATTAGTCTTTTTGTGCAAGGAAAAGGATGGATGGAACAAGGAAGGAAGGAAGGAAAGAAGGAAGGAAGGAAGAAAGAAAGAAAGGAAGGAAGGAGAGAGAGAGAGAGAGAGAGAGAGAGAGAATAGTAGGCTTCTGTCTCTATTTGGACAACATAAGTTATTTCTCTGGAGGTGGATATTACTTTTCATCACAAGTCCTTTGGAATTGTCTTGGGTAATTGTATTGCTGAGAATAGCTGAGTCATTCACAGTTATTCATCATACAGTATTGCTGTTTCTACGTACAATGTTCTCCTGGTTCTGCTCACTTCACCATGCATCAGTTTATGCAAGTTTTTCTAGGTTTTCTGAAATCATCCTGCTTGTCATTTCTTATAGAAAATAATAATCCATTACACTCATATACCACAACTTGTTCAGCCGTTCCCCAATTGATGGGCATCTCTTTGATTTCCAGTTCTTAGCCACCACATAAAGAGCTGCTATAAGTATTTTTGTACAGGTAGGTCTTTTTCCCCTTTTTAATTCTTGAGCTATTTCAAGGAAGTGTTAGGATAAGACTTTTGCTGAGGATAAATGGAACAATGGTAATGAATGAGAGAAGGCAGAACTTCTAACCATTTAACTTCTGTTTTCTCTGTCATGGAGGATGACTTTTGTACTGGGAAATGTGATGCAAAACCCCAAGATGAGGGGGATGGTAAGAGAGTACCCTGCTGTCCTCAGTGAGTTCAAGTCACTAGGATTGAATGAACCATATTCCGGGGTATCAAAATAGCTGGTAGATGTAGTTATTGATACCTATCTGTGATCGCTGAAGAACTGTGGAGAATGGAAGAGAGGCTGAAGGACTGACTCTTCAGCAAATTTGGAGATTGGCACATGTGCTAATTTTCAAAAACACAGAGAAAGTACATTTAGAAACTACAGACCAGTGAGCTTGATGTGGCTCCTGGTAAAATTCTTAAGTCCTCTGAATCTTTACAACACATATCTTGAGTATGGCAGCTAGAGCTGGAATCAAGAAGACCTGAGTTAGAATCCTTTCATTGACACTAGCTATGTGATCCTTGGTCAGCCTCAGTTCCTCCATCTGTAAAATGCAGATGATAAAAACCCCTGTCTCACTGGCTTGTTGTGAGCACCAAATGAGTTAACAGATGTGAAGCGCTTTGCAAACCTTAAAACACCAAATAACTGCTAGCTCTTAGTATTATTGCTATTATTTAGAAGAATGCTTTGTGGGCACTTAGAAAAGGAAGTAGTGATCACTAGGAGGAAGCATGGTTTTATGAAGAATAGGTCATGCCAGACTTGTTCCTTTTTTTAATAGGGTAAGTAGGCTGGTGAATCTGAGGAATACTGTTAACATAGTACACCCTGATTTCAGCAAGGCATTGGATGAAGTCTCACGATGTTCTTGTTTACAAGATTGAGAAATGTATACAGGAGGATAGCAACAAAGTAGATACGTACCTTACCTGGTTGGACAACCAGACTGAGAGGTAATTAATGGATTGATGTCAATGTAGGGAGAGGTCTCTAGGGGAAGATCCCGAGGCTCTGTCCTTAACCTTGTTTTGTTCAACATTTTTGTCAATAACTTGTATAAAGGCACTGGGTTAACGCTTATCAAACTTGTTGATGACACAAAACTGAGTGAGACAGCTACCATTGTGGGGCAGAATCAAGTTCCTGAAATGTCTTGAGGGACCAAGACCAATTGGCCAAGTCTAATGAGATGAAACTTAATAGAGATAAATGAAAAGTCTTATATGGGTTAAGAAAAACATTACCTGTACAGATGCAGGATTGGAGAAATGTGGCCAGACAAATATTCATACAAAAAGAGCTGGGGGGAGGGGCAGGGGTTGACATGGTAGTCTCAGCGCTTTATGTGATTTTACTTGGCACAAAGAGAATGACTCTCCAGAAGAAAAGTGTGATCGTCCTCCTGTCTTCTGTTTTCCAGACCCCATCTGAAGTATTGTATCAGGTTCTGGAGCCAGTGTGAGAGGGGCACTATGAGGATGTGTCCAAAGGAATGTAACCAGGATGATGAAGGGACTAAACACCAAGCTACATGCTGGAGGAACCGAGGATGTCACCTTGAAAAAAAGATGACAGTTTCCCCAGCTGATAAATGGTCTTTAAATTCCCTTCTCACTTCTGTGCTCCAAGGATCTGTCTTTTGATACATATGTATAGCCTGTCCACAAATGCAGATTGCAGCCCCTGTATGCCTTAGAATATGGCCTTACAAAGGTGCGTTAGCTAGCCAACCTGTTACTGAGTCTCTCGGTGATCAGCTGGGCTGCTCCTCAGAGAACAGACACAAAATTCATCCCTCTCAAGCCCTTTCCCCTTGGGCAGGACTTCCATCTTATCATGCCACATCTTGCCCAGGAGCAGAGCTGACCTTGGACTCTCAACGGCTATTTCAGAGGAGCCCAAGCTCTGACAAGTTCCCTTTAAATGCAAATATATGACAGCTTGCCCTAGGGAAAAGATATTATAGCTATTATTATCTCCATATTATAAATGAGCAAACCGTTTGAGAGAGGTTAAGTGACTTGCCAATGGTCACACAGTAAGTGTCTGAGGCAAAATCCAAACCCAGGTATTCCTGACTCTGGGTTCTACAGACCTATGGTACTAATGTGAGGGTGAAATCTCCTTTTTGTTATGCTAGAAGACCAGGCCTGGCACCATAGAAGGGGGGAGCGGGCAGGTAAGTATTCAATCAATCAATGAGCATTTATTAAGCACCTGTTGTGTGCAAAGATACAAAGAGAAAAATGAAACTGTCTTTATTCTCGAGGAATGTACATTCTATAGGGAGAAACAACACAACTACAGATAAGTAAATACAAAATAAATACAAGGTCACTGTGAGCAAGGGAAGAAAATAGCATCTGGGGGATCAGGAAAGGTCTCACATAGGAAATGGCATTTAAGCTAATCTTTAAAGGAAGCTAAGGACTCTAAAAGGCAGAGGTGAGGAGTGAGTGCATTCCAGGCAAGGGGACAGCTTGTAAAAAGGCAGAAATTAGATCATGGGTGAGGTCACTTGGCCTCTAGATTCTATCCACCAAAAAGCTAATGAGTTCTTGTGTACTATAGGAAAAGAATCTGCCAAACTGGAGGGAGTATTGAAGTGATAGACAATGTTAGAGGTAGAAGGGAGCTGAGACCATGGAACGTCAGAGCCTGGAGGAAGCTTAGAATAGGGAATGTCAGAGCCTGGAGGGAACTTAGAACGGAGAATGTCAGAGCTGGGAGGGACCTTAGAACAGAGAATGTCAGAGCTGGGGGGGGGTGACGCAGAATGCCATAAGCGGACAGAACCTTAGAATGTAGAGTATCAGAGCTGGGAAGGACCTGAGAATATAGACTATCTGACCAAAGAACATAGAATACAGAATTTCTAAGATGGAAGGGTCCTTAGAAATCATTTAGATCCAGATCCTTTCTTTCATAGAGGAAGAAAAGGAGGCCCAGTGGTTTAGACACTGTCAGTGGTAAACAGCAGAACTGGCATTTGAATATATATCAATTCGCAGCTGTGAAGGATCATTTAGCCATTTCTTGCCCTTTTTCCTCTTTCAGAGAAATTTGACCAGTTTTCAGCTAATGTGAAAAGCAGCAGCAACTGTAACAATGACTGTAGCAATTTTTAAGAGTATTTGAAACACTTTTCAAATTCATTTTCACATTCAGTCCTCCTAAAAGCACTGAGAGGGAGGCAGGGAAAGAAAGGGTCATTAACCCCATTTCACAGATGAGGAGGCTGAGGCCCCTAGAGGTTCAGTGCCTTGCCCAAGGTCACACAGTGGTAGAGCAAGGATGGATGGATATGCAGGGTCCTCTCTGGAGACTTCCCCAAGGGTAGGCAGACTTCCAGCCCCTGGCTCAATGGATCTCCCTAAGGACGATTTGCACAGTGCTTGACAATTTCACTCTTGAGTTCCTTCAAAACTCTCAAATTGACATCCTGGCAATTTATGCCTGTTCAGTACTTCTAGAACAGCCTGTACATTTGGTCTGATTCCTCTGAGCTCCCTGTTTCAAAAGACAATGGAGGAGTACAGATATTTAAGATGTCTTTTCCATAAAAAACGGTGTTGGATCTGGAGTCAAGAAGATCTGGGTTCAAGCCTCTGATATATGCTAACTGTGAGACTCTGGGCAAACCACTGAAATTCTTTGTTTTTGAGGCTACTCTCTAAAACCATAGGTTAGGATGAGTTGCCTCCCTGTATTGACAGAGGGAGTTTCCACACTGGGAGTTCCACACGATAAAAAAAATCACAAGTTAAGACCCATGCCATCCCTCTGCCAATAACCCAATTAAGTCATAAAACCATGGAATATCAGAACTTCAAGCAGAGAATGTTAGAGCCAGAGCTTAAAAAATAGAAAATAGAATGCTAGGATTAAAATATATGAAAAAGTGCCTCAGACCTAAAAGGGGCCCTTAGCCTAACCTCTTCCTTTTATGTTGTTGGCCTTTTGGTTTTGGTTTTTTTTTTTTTTTTTTTGAGGAGAGAAGGGAAGGCAATTGGGGGTTAAGTGACTCGCCCGAGGTCACACAGCTAGTAAGTGTATCAAGTGTCTGAGGCCTATTTGAAGTCAGGTCCTCCTGACTCCGGAGTCAGTACTCTGCTTGCTGTGCCACCTAGCTGCCCCCAAACCTCTTCCTTTTATGGAGGAAAAAATGGTACTCCAAAGGGGGAAGAACCAATTTGTCCTTGGTTACAGTAATGTCACTGTCTTCTGATTACAAATCTTCCTCCCCATATCACACTTCTGCCTTTTTGTATCTACTTTTTGATTTTCATGTATTTTCCCATTTAATTCAAAAGATACTTATTGAGTACTTACCTTGGACAGAGCCTGTGATTGGGAGTTGTGGGAAAGACAGAAATAAACAAGGCAAGAGCCCTAGCCTTGAAGAATTCCCAGTTTGTTGGGGAATAGGAGCGAGTGGGGGGTCCCTGATAAGACACAGGCACAGAGAATCCTGATACATTTCACAAATGTGATCAGGGCCATAAAAAGAGTTAGACAGAGGGCTGTGGGATTTCAAAGAAGAAAAAGGTAATTTCTGATGGAGAGGGTTTCTAAGAAGAAAAGAGGAGAAGGTATTTGGGCCCCATCCTTTATCTTATGTTTTATTTGAATAAAAGCCTTGTCTAATGCTCCTTCTCTTCCAAATTATCATGATTTGTGTTGGAACATGCAGTACAGTGTGAAAAAGAATCCTTAGCTGAGAATCAGGAGATCTTGATTCTAGTTCTTTCTCTGTCCTTGACTCAATTAATCAGCCAGTATTTGTTCCCTCTACGACCTTGAACAAATCACTTTGCCTCCTGATCTCTAAGCATTTTTCCTGGTCTCTAAGGTTCTTTCCATATTCTAAACTTTAAGGTCTCTTTCATCTCTGGCATTCTATATTCCAAGGTCCCTCCCATTCTTGACATTCTCTGATCTGGGTTCCCTTCCAGCTCTGACATCCATTGCTCAAAGATTCCTTCCAGTCCTGATGTTCTTTGTTCTAAGGTCTCTCCCATCTCTACATTTCCGTAAATATTTATTAACTATGTGCTGAGGAAGATACAAACACAACAAGAAATTACCCCTGCCCAATGATTGATTTTTTCTATAGGTGGCAACATTACAAAGAGGCAAATTTAAGCAAGAGGTCATGAAAATGATTATAATTAGACATGTCCTAAAGTGGACTGGGCTGCCTTAGGAAATGGTGGTTTCTTCTTCTCTTTGGTTGGCTTCAAGCAGAGGTTAAATGGACACATGCCAGATATATAGTGAGTCTGAGTTGGACTAGGTGGACTTTGAGATCCCTTTGTGGTTCTGTGATCATTGTGTGTAACGGGAGTTGGGTGGTAGAAGGCAGAGATACCACCACCCCCAACCCCTAGTTACATGTAAAAACAATTTTTAACATTTGGGTTTTTTTTATTTTAAGTTCCAAATTCTATCCCTCTCTCCTCCCTCTTCCTCCTACCCTCCCCTCCTCCCTCCCTGAGATGATAGGCAATCTGATATAGGTTATACATGTGCAATCATGTGAAACATATTTCCATATTAGTCATTTTGTGGAAGAAAACAAAAGGAAGGAAGGAAGGAAGGAAGAGAAAAATAGTATGCTTCAGTTTGTATTCAGATGCTATCAGTTCTTTCTCTGGAGGTGGACAGCATTTTTTGTCATGAGTCCTTTGAAATTGTCTTAGATCATTGTGTTGCTGAGAAAAGCTAAGTCATTCACAGTTCTTAATTATACAATATTGCTGTTACTATGTACAATGGTCTCCTGGTTCTGCTCAATACACTATGCATCAGTTCATGCAAGTCTTTCCAGGTTTTTCTGAAATCATCCTGTTTGTCATATCTTATAGCACAATAATATTCCGTTGTAATCATATACCACAATTTGTTCAGCCATTCTCCAGATGATAGACCTCCCTTCGATTGCCAATTCTTAGCTACCACAAAAAGAGCTGCTATAAGTATTTTTGTACGAATAGGTCCTTTTCCCTTTTTAAAAAAATCTCCTTGGGATGCAGATCTATTAGTGGTATTGCTGGATCAAAGAGTATGCACAGCTTTCCAGCCCTTTGGGCATAGTTCCATGTTGCTCTCCAGAATGGTTGGATCAATTCACAACTCCACCAACAGTGCATTAGTGTTCCATTTTTCCCAACACTTAATATTTTCTTTTTCTGTCATGTTAGCCAATCTGATAGGTGTGATGTGGTACCTCAGAGTCATTTTAATTTGCATTTCTATAATCAATAATGATTTAGAGCATTTTTTCATATGACTATAGATAGCTTTGATTTCTTTGTCTGAAAACTGACTGTGCATATCCTTTGACCATTTATCAACTGGGGAATGACTTGAATTCTTATAACTTGTAACTTATGTTATTATTTTATATTGTAACTTATAATTTGACTCAACCCTATCCCTCTCTTCTTAAAAAAAAAACATTCAGTGATTCCTATTATCTTTGGGATAAAAGGCCAACTCCTTAGCTTGCAATTCAAGGTTATATATAATATGTTCCCCAGTTACCTTTCTAATGTAATTTCATATTACACTCCTCCAACCCCAAACCCTGTGATTTTGTCAAATTGGATTCATTTCTAAACTCATTCTGCTCTTTCCTGCTTCTCCTTAGCTCTTTCCACAATCCCTCTCTTTCTCTTGAAGTCCCACCCACTCTTCAAGACAACTAGTTGGTTTAGAGGAGAGAGGGCTGGACCTGAAGTTAAAAACACCTGGGCTCGAATCCAACCTTAGGCACTTTGTAGCTGTGTGACCCGGGAAAGTCATTTAACCTCTATCTGCCTCAGTTTTCTCTACCTCCCAGGACTGATCAAATGCGATAATATTTATAAATTCAATTCAATAAACATTTATTAAGTGCCTACAAGTGTAAATGTCAATGGGTTTGGAGCTGTAGACTACACTAGAAAAAGTCCAGGACCTAAAGATGGAAGAGATGGGTTCAAGTTCCAGCTTTGAACCTTCTTAGCTTTGTGACAGTGGGCAAGTCACTTAACCTCTAAGATCCTTTGTTTAATCATCTGTAAAATGAGCTAGGTGGTACAGTGGATATCACACTGGCCTGGAGTCAGGAAGACCTGAGTTCAAATCCTGCCTCAGACACTTACTAGCTATGTGACCCTTGGCAAGTCACTTACTCCTGTTTGCCTCAATTTCCTTACCTGTAAAATGAGCTAAAGAAGGAAATGGCAAACCACTCCAGGATCTTTACTAAGAAAACCCCAAAATGGATCACAAAGAATCAAACATGAATGAAACAACTAAATACCAATGAAAATAAATAACACCCTATGTTCCCTGTAAGAGTTTAACTGATTTTATGCTATATTAGTTTTATAACTGAGTCAATTTTTCTTCTGAGTTAAAGTTATAAGTTAACTTGTTATCATCCCCAAAAGGTATATTGTCCATCCTTGCCTGTCCTTGGGGGTCTTATTTCCCTAACAGACTCTCTTAAGCTCAAGGGAGTCTGCTAACTCAGGTCTACAAACAAGGTCTGCAAGATGCTGATGAGTCTCACAAAGTAATTAATATTTCTTAATTGTCAGAGAGAGGTGGTCACTCGCCCCATGTGGTGTGCTAGCCTGCTTTCTTTAAAATAATCAATCATGTTCCCCACCCCACACCAACCCCCATGATTCTGTCTAACCTATAACCACTTGCATTGTCTTCCCCACCTACCCAACTCTGTACTCCCCAAAACTGTATTAAGGCTGCTTTAGGGTCTTTGGTCATTAAGAGAGGCCATTGACCCAATTTATTGGTTATGACTCGTCTAACTAATAAATTGATTGTTTCTCAGTTTTCCTTAATTTTCTAATGTAACAGGATCAATCTCAAGTTCTGGTGTTGAGTTCAAAAAGATCAACTTCTCAAGTACAGAGTAGGGGAGTTATGCTTGGACACAATTTCTATAGATAAAGGTCTGGTGATCTTAGTGGACTACAAGTTCAATATGCACCAACAATATGATGTGACAGGCCCAAAATATTAGGTTAACTTAGGTTATATTGAGAAGCATAATGTCCAGGACCAGGAAGTTAACAGTCAAGCTGTATTCTCTCTTCTGCTCAGACTATATCTGGAATTTTGAGTTAAGTTCTGGGCACTACATCTTACAGAAAGCTGTTAGCAATCCCCCTAATTCAGTCATTCTCAAAGTGTGATCCAGGAAACTCTGGGTCATGGAGTCTTCAAGATCAAAACTATTTTTCCTAATAATACTAAGATGTTTTAATTTCAAATATGGTTAACATCAATAGATATAACTAATATGAAAGCTCTTTGAGAGGCCCTCAATAATTTTAAGAGGATAAAGGGATTCTGAGACCAAAAAGTTTGAGAACCACTGCCCTATTGTTTAATTTTTCCAAAAATTATTTTACATTCACTTATCTGACTCTAGTCCACACTATTTTCCAGCAGACTGTCAGTTCCTCAAAAGAAGGAGCTATTTTTTGCTTCTGTTACCTAGCATATTGACATAGTCACTGTCACCTAGTACATAGTAGGTGCTTAATAAATGCTTGTTGAATGAAAAAATCCAGGCCTAGTGACTTAAAAATCACTGAGGATAATTAGTTGCTTACTTCCCATTTGCTCATTTATCTTACAAGTCAACTCTCTCAAATATTTTAGTCTATTTTTCCTAATCTGAAAATCATTCTCTTTGGAAGAGAAAATAGAGGCAAAAAAAAAAAGCATTGGATAATTTAAAACTCAAAAATTTTTTAAATGAATGTTAAAAATGTTTAATGTGATTGGAAAATATTTAATGAAATAAAAATATGTTTTTAAAAGAATTGGATAGTTCTACTTTATCTTCATTATCTGGTATCATCATCCTATCAACCCCAAGCAAGAATCTCATCCCTTCTTTCATTTTCCTTTTTCCATCAATGTAACTAACAAAAGCTGGCATAGACCTCAGCATGACATTTACAAAAATTAGTTCTCCTTGCACATTCTGTGACCTCGGACTTTTAAAGGAAAAGATCAAAATCCATATCAACCTGCAAGAAAAAAATAAAAATTGGAAGGGAATATGGAATACAACTGAGGCAATTCCAATCTGACATCTTTAAATATGTTGTTGATGCTGAAAAAGGAGAAATCAATTCACTAAATATCTACTATGCGCCAAGTACTGTGCTAAGCCCTAAGGACACAAAGACACAAGTGAAACGATCCATGCTCAAGGAACTTACCTTCTTATAGGAGAGATAAGAAGTACCTGAGCTAGTATAGGAAGAATATACACCGCTGCAATGTGAGATAATTTTGGGGAGGCACTAGAGGGATCAGGAAAGACAATGTAGACGGTAGCACTTTAGCTGAGCCTTGAAGGAACAATTGACAGCTGGAGGAGAGGAGGGAGGCATTCTAAGCATGGGGGCCAGCTAATGCAAAGGAATGGTGGTGGGAAGGTCATGTGATTAACACCATATAATCCAGTTCGGCTGCTCTGGAGAGCACATAGAAGGGAGTCATGCTAAGAATTATGGAAAAGTAAGAAGAGCTCCGTTTGTGAAGAGCTATAAATGTCAAACTCTGGCATTTATGTTGGAACCTGAAAGTAATAGGGAGTCATTCTGATTTATTGAGTCAAGGTGGGGTAAGAGATGGGATATGGCTAACCTGCACTTTAGGAAAATCACTTTGGTGGCTGTGTGGAGGATGGGTTAGGGTAGGAAAAGACTTGCAGCAAGGAAACTAAAGGAAGTCTATTGCAATAGTCTGGGTGAGAAGTGATGGCGGCCTGAACTAAGGTGTGGTGATGATGAGAATAGAGAGAAGGGGACATATGTGAGAGATGTCGTGGGGCTATAAATAACTAGATCTGGTAATTAACTGGATATGTAGGGTGGGTGAAAGAGAGTGAGTTATCTGGGATAACAACGAGGTTGCGAAACTGGGAAACTAAAAGGATGATGATGACTTTGACAATAATAGAGAAGTTCTGAAGAAGGATGTGTTTAAGGCACCTGTGGGGCATCTAGTATAAAATGTCAAATGATGGGGTAGCTAGGTGGTGCAGTGAATAGAGCACCGGGCCTGGAGTCAGGAGGACCTGTGTTCAAATCCTGCCTCAGACACCTGACACACTTACTGGCTGTGTGACCTTGGGCAAGTCACTTAACCCCAGTTGCCTTGCCTTCCCCCCTCCAAAAAAATTTGGGGCAGCTAGGTGGCGCAGTGAGTAGAGCACCAGCCCTGGAGTCAGGAGGACCTGAGTTCAAATACGACCTCAGACACTTAGCACACTTTGCTAGCTGTGTGACTTTGGACAAGTCACTTAACCCCAATTGCCCTGCCTTCCCCCCTGCAAAGAACAAACAAACAAAGACAAAAATAAAATAAAATGTCAAATGAGCAGTTAGGAATGTGGGCATAGAGCTCAGGAGAGAGACTGGGATATATAGGTATATATCTATATCTATATATCTCTAGGAACCATTTGCATAGAGATGACATTTAAACATGAGTACTGATAACATCACAAAATGACAATATAGAGAGAAAAGAACCTAGAAATCTAGGGAGTGATCAGCCAGACAGGAAAAGAGGCAGGAGAGAGCAATGCCATGAATACTCAGAGAGGAGAGAATAGCCAGGAGGAAAAGGTGATCATTTATGTCAAATATTACAGAGAGGTCAAGAAGAATGAAGTCTGAGAAGAGGCCATTAGATCTGGCAACTGAGATCATTGTTAACTTTGGAGAGAGCAGCTGCAACTGTGTGATAAGGATGGAAACCAAATTGCAGAGCATCTAGAAGTGAATGAGAGGAGAAGAAATGGAATTTTGAGTAGAGACAGAATTTTCAAGGAGCTTGGCTAAGAAGGGGAGGCTATATATAGAACACTAGCTAGTGGGGATGGTTGTATATAGTGAGGGCCTTTTAAGGATGGGAGAGACTTATATTACCAACAACGTCCAGCAACAAGAGATAGAAAGAGAAATCCCATTTGAAATAACTGTAGACAATATGGAATATCGGGAGGCTTTTTTCCAAGACATGTTCAGGAACTACCTGAGCACAATTACAAAATATTTTTCACACAAATAAAGTCAGATCTAAAAAATAGGAAAAATATTAATTGCTCATGTGTAGGCCAAGCCATATAATAAAAATGACAATTCTACCTAAATTAATCTATCTATTCAGTGTCATACCAATCAAAGTATCAAAAATTAATTTTATAGAGCTAGAAAAAAATAATAACAAAATTCATCTGGAAGAACAAAAGGTTAAGGATATCAAGGGAGTCAATGAAAAAAAATGTGAAGGAAGGCTGTTTAGCCGTACCTGATCTCAAACCCTATTATTAACTGGTAATTATTGGTGATGTCATTTGTCCTCTACAAAACAAAGGACAAACAACAGGCAGTAAAGAAGGAATCAATTGATAGGAAGAGAAAGAGAAGGGGTGGAATGAGAGAGAGAGAGAGAGAGAGAGAAGACAGAAGGGATGTTTCAAAGGTACAAATATAGGAATTGTACTGAGTAAGGAGAAGGGCTACCTTTTCATTAGACTGTAATAAAGGAGGAAATAGGGATTTTATCAAGGAGTTGTGGGATGAGGAGGAGGGGAGAAAAGAGGTAACTTGTGGTGAATTACCTAGATTTTCTGCATAAAATGAGAGGCAAGAACCTTACTTGAAAGAATGTAGGGAGGGGGGCGCCATAGGAGACTTGAGAGAGAGTTTTGTAATAGCTATCGTGGAGAGTGAAATAGAAAATTAATTATGGAGGAGTGAAAAGATTGCTTTAGCCACACATGGTGGCATATATCTATAGTTCCTGCTACTAGGGAGGCTGAGATAAGTAGATCTTGAGGTTGATTGGCTCTCAGAATATGTGAAATTAAAGAGGATACCAAATGCTTGGACAGGAGGAGGAGGGATTCAGTGGAACAATACATGGAAGGAAGGAGTATTTTGGTTTAGAAAACGAGAACGAATATGAGTAGAGTCAGAGTGGAAGTAGATTGATACATCTTCTCCAGTAGCAGTGGCAATGTAGCTTTGATCATGGCTCCAGAACTAGAAAAGGGATGAATGAGGGGAGAGGGACGGGTGATACCTATCAGATTGGTAATATGACAGAAAAGGAAAATGATAAATGTTGGAGGAGATGTGGGAAAATTGGGACACTAATGAAATCAGTTGTGAACTGATCCAACCATTCTGGAGAGCAATTTGGAACTATGCCCAAAGGACAACCAAACTGTGCATACCCTTTGACCCAGCAATACCACTACTAGGTCTGTATCCCAAAGAGATCATAAAAAAGGGGGAAAGACCCACATAAACAAAAATATTCATAGCAGCTCTTTTTGTAGTGGCCAAGAATTGGAAATTGAGGGGATGCTCATCAATTGGGGAATGGCTGAATAAGTTGTTGTATATAAATGTAATGGAGTATGACTGTGCTATAAGAAACGATGAGCAGGCAGATTTCAGAAAAACCTGGAAAGACTTGCATGAACTGCTGCTGAGTGAAGTAAGCAGAACCAGGACAGCATTGTACACAGCAACATTGTGCAATGATTTACTATGAGACTTAGCTCCTCTCAGCAACGCAAAGATCCAAGACAATGCCAAAAGACTCCTGATGGAAAATGCTAACTACATCCAGAGAAAGAACTATGAAGTCTGAATGCAGATAGAAGCATACAGGTTTCACTTTTTTTTATTTTTGTTTTTTTCTTTCTCAAGGTTTTCCCCTTTTGTTCTGATTCTTCCTTCACAACATGACTAATGTGGAAATATGTTTAACATGATTGTATATGTATAACCTATATCAGATTTCTTGCTGTCTTGGGCAGGGGGAGGGGAGGGAGAAAAAATTGGAACTCAAAATTTTACAAAAATGAATGCTGAAAACTATCTTTATATGTAACTGGAAAAAAATACTATTAAAGGAAAGAAATGAGATGTGAATGGAGCAGCTAGCCAAGTATAGTAGGCTTCACCAATTAGGACCTGGAAGTAGGAATGGTGAGACAGGAGGAACCAGAGTTTTGAAGCTAAAATTCCCAGCCATCTCTGCACCACACCTCAGCCATCAGCCTCATCCCCCTCCCACCAGAACCTTGACCTCTCTGCCTTGGCTGCTGGAGGAGCTTTCACTTTATCCTGCCTGGAATCAGTCTTCTAAAAACACTTCCCGGAATGGCCTTCCATTTGTTGTCTTCCCTCATTAGGATGTAAATTCCTGGAGGGCAGAGACTGTATGACTTACTTGCAGGCTCAGCACAGTGGCTGACACTTCTTAAACATTAGAGCTATTCTAAAGTGGAATGGACTGCTTTAGGAAACAGTAGTCCTCCCTGTCCCTGGAGCAAAGGCTGAAGAACCACTTGCTGAGTATGTGGCAGAGAAAATTTCTGTTCAGGTAGGGGTCAGACTAGAATAGTTACTGAGATCCCTTCCAATTCTGAGGTTCTGTGATTCTGTGAAAACAATTACTTAAAAAAAATCCATTCATCCCAGGGTATTCGTTTCCCTTTCATTTCCATTCTTTTGACAGCTAAAAACACATGTTCATTTCAACTGAGGTATCCAAAGTTCATGTGTTTTTCAGTAAGAGGTGGAGTGTTCAAATTTCACAAGTATGTGAGAATGGCTGACACAAAGTAAGTACTTAATAAATACTATCTATCTGAAGAGTCCTCCAAAAGTCCTCCAAGGCATCTTCTCTGGTGTGGGCTGTCCAGCGGCGGGAGAGAAGATAGGGTGGGGTGGAACAGGAGGATTTGCAACACAGAGTTCAACAGAAGGATTCCCTAGAAAGAAAGGTTTTTCACATGCCACTGCTTGCAACATAACGTTATTTTGATTTCATCAAGCCATGAGATGCTTTAGAATATCTTGAATGACATCTATTATGGCTCATAAGAGTTCAGGTAGATGAAGAAAGTTTATTGTCCTAACTATGATATGAAATTGGATGGACCATCTATAAAGCTGACAGATACTACATAAAGGCTATACCTAGGTAGTGCAATGGATAGAGCCCCAGATTTGGAATCAGGAAGACTCATCTTCCTGAGTTCAAATCTGACCTCAGATACTTACTAGCTGTGTGACTCCAGGCAAGTCACTTAACCCTGTTTGCCTCTGTTTCCTCTTCTGTAAAATGAGCTGGAGAAGGAAATGGGAAACCACTCCAGTATCTTTGCCAAGAAAACTCCATATGGGTACAAAAAGAATTGTACATGACTGAAAAATGACTGAGACCAAAACTAAAAAGGAAGAAAACATGATGTATTGCCTTTGAGAAATCATGTAGTGCTTTTAAGACCCCAAACATCTCCCTAAAACCAAGGAACAATCCACTCTTTTGTATTCATCCTTTTATCTGCCCTTGCTTCTGTATGTGTCTTTAAGAGGTCCAGGTTATTTCAGGAGTTCTCCCTGCATCCATCCACATGGGTCTCTTTAGACAACATTATACTGCCTTTTCTCCATAGGAATCATGCTTTGTTGGGGACTAGGATTTGAAGGTGATGTTGTTCTTCTATGTAATTTTTTTCTTGAGAGCCTCCCATCACTTTTGGGACAACCTCCACTACAGTGTTTTAAGTCTTTCTCTGAATTCTTTGAAGTCTCCTTTTCCTTAATCTAAGTAGCCTGTTCAATTATATTCTACTTTCCCTGTCCATTGTGAATTCCAAGGCAAAGCCGTCACTTCCTCCCAAGATCCCCATCACTTACACGTTAATAACCAGTTTCCTGTCATTCATCAGAATCAGGTCCAGAATACTTATTCCTCTGTTCACTTCCTCTACTTTTTGAAGAATGATACTATAAGTAAAGTAACTTAAAATATATATGTGTCAGTTACTCTGCTTTTGTAAAAAAGAGCTCCAGTACATGATTGACCATTATATTGTGCCTCTAGGCTTATGATCTGCTTCACAGACTCCTCATCTATTCAGTATAGTCCCCCCACGTTATTGCTTCTGTTTCTCACTCCATTGACTTTCAACTGTAAACATTCTTCACCAAGCTTCCACCATGATTTCGGAATTTCTTCACACAACCATATCTTCTTAATGTACAATGTTATCCTACCCCCGCTTTTATCTCTTTTGTGCCTTCTGAATCCAGAACCATAGCTCAGTCATAGTCATAGTAGGTACTATATAAACCAATGAGTTTTTGTGGTTAAGATCTTCAGTTCATCATATTTATTTCTTATATTGTATATATTTGTGCATAGACATTGAAGATCGAGGGTATTATTGTTGGCTCCCTCTTCAGTTACCAGTCCTCCCTACTATTATTCCTCTTTATAAATGCTGTGTGCCACAATAGTATATGGTTTGGCAAGTACATGGGCAGTTTTCTCCCCATCCCCCTTCTTATAATTAAATGAATCTTGATATAACTCACAAAACTCCAGGGAAATACATTTTTCTTTGCCTCTAACAGGTGCATACCATCTCTGGTCAGGAGCCCATTATTTGTATACATTTAAGTTATGGTCCTGAAATTCAAATCCCATCCTCAGACATCATCGTTTTTAACCAGATGTGTATTTCCCAAAGCTTCCTTTCTCTTCAGAAGCTCCTACCTTCGGTTAGCAGTGGAGATAAAAAAAATCAAGTGTTCTCTGAGTCTTCAATTTCTTGCTCTGGGCTTTATCATCTCTAACAATGCTTTCTGATGATATCCTTTATCCCCAGGTGAATCTCTAACAGTAGGCAGTGCTCATTAGTCTCTCACATCCTGACTCTGTATGTTGGGAAGAAAAGGGCTATCTATTGTTCATGTCACATCGATATGGCTATCTCAGGACCTCTTAGTAGAAAGTTCCCAACTATGAGTACTTCTCTCTTCTCTCTTTGATCATTAATGAATCATATCTCCTGATGGTTCCTATAGGTCCTCATCATCATTCCTGGGAATACAACAACTTGCTTCCTAAGTAGCCAGGTGGTGCAATAGTTAGATCATTGGACCTAGAGCCAGGATAGACCTGAGTTCAAATCCTCTCTTAGGTGCTTACTAATTTTATGGCACTGAGTCTCTGAATCTTTTTCAGCCTTAATTTTCTTATCTATAAAATGAAAATAATAATGGCATCTACCTCCTCAGGTGGTTGTGAGGATCAGATGAGATAATATATATAATGGGTTTTAAAGACCCTAAAGTATTACTTAAGTGCTAACTACCATTACCACTACCACTACCACTACTACTACTACTACTACTACTACTACTACTACTACTACTACTACTGCTGCTGCTGCTACTACTACTACTATTTCTTCCTAAGAATATCCAGCTCTCTCATCTATGATAAATGATATATACTGCCATGGGGCTGAGCTTTCTCAATTAATGAGTGACCTTAACAAAACAAAACCAGCCCGCTGTATCTAGCTGGTCCCAGGTCAGCTCATGTTTCTTACTCCATCCAGCCGTGTACACTGGCCATCTTACCTTCCACTCTGTCTCCAAATGTTACCTTCCCTAGCTTCCACCTCTTGCTCTGAGCACAGAAATCAAATCAGTACTGTTATTGCTCCTAGAAAGGGCATGGCATTTGGTTGCCCTATGGACCAACTCACCAACCCTGGGATTCCTTCTGTGGCCCCCACTGCCCTGTATGTGTTGGCTTCCCCACTAGAATGTAAGCCCCTTACAGGAGAGCAAGGCTTCTCTTGCTTTTGTATTTGTCTTCCCTGTATCCAGACACATAGCAGGGGCTTAATGCATGCCTTTTTATCTATCTGTCCATCCAATCATGCATTGGTAAACTTCAAAGGTACAGAAGTACATTGTGTTACATTCTTCCACTTTCCTGGTAATGGGCTGTCTCTTCAGATTCTTTTTTTTCCCCCTGGTTTCTTTCCTTGACACATTGTTCCCATTCTTTCTAGGAACGTTCCAATCTTCTCAATACACTGGAGAGTGGAGATTTATTCCTATAGCCCTTTCATCTCCTCTTGCATGGGAACTGACCGATCTCCACTATGTCCATTTCCAGGAAGGGCAGGAAGCCGGTCTTCACGCTAACCAGCTGGAAGTGGGGGTGGGGATGGGGTGGGGGAACATGGAGAGAAATGAAAAGAGGAAGGACTAAGGTGAAGGGATGCCATTGTTGTAAGGATCAAATGAGATAACATTCATAAAAATTTACTTGCCATAGTGCCTGGAACATAGTAGGTACTATATAAATGCTTATTCTCCCTCCTACTATGTGCTAGGCACAGTGCTAAGTGCTGGTGATACAAAAGGAAAAAAAAACAATAAAATGTTCTCTTTCAAGAAGCTCACAATCTAAGGGGAGAGACAACATGCAAACAACTATATACAAACAAGCTATAGGCAGGATAAATTGAAAATAATCCACAGAGGGAAGACATTAGCATTAAGGGAGATCAGGAAAGGTGGAAGATAGTCTATTAGGTGGGACTTGGAAGCCAGGAGGTGGGGATGAGGAGGGAAAGCCTCATTTATGCCAGGTTCCCCACCCCTATTCTAGACGATATTGGGGCAAGGGTGGGGGGTGAAGAGGAGGAGGCTGGGAGGAGTGGGATGGCAGGGTGGAGGCCTTGGTGGACCTAATGTGGGGGTGAATCTTGGAGGCTCTGGGCTTTGCAATCACATGCTTTCTCTGTATCAGTTTTGAGTTGGGTTTCTTTTGGGTTTCTCTTCCTCCTTACCAGAAGCAGAACGGAGAATAAAGGCGCTGATGGTGCTGTTTAGAACTGGAAGCAATGAGAGTCTCTGGAGCTTCATCTCTTTGTCCTCCCCTTGCTCCTTAACTCTCTGTTCCCACCACCACATCCAAGTTGCTTTCACTGTCCTTACCTAGGGAGGACTAGCTCCCAGATAACCAGGGAGTGTCTCATTGGCTCCTGGCTCAGACTCGTAGCTCAGACGCTATGGGCAAGTTGTCTCCTGTAGCAAAAAGAATGCAGAATTTTCATCCATGGACCTGGGTTTGAATCCTGGCTCTGCCTTTTTCTACCTGGGTCATCTTGGGAAAGTTAGGGACAAACCAAAGCCTCAGTTGTTTTGGCTTTTCTTCTCCCATCTGCAAAATCAGGGGATTGGACAAAAGATCTCTTGAGATCTTTCTGATTTGGAATCCTATGATCACTCTCTGAGCTTCCGTTCTCTCATCTGTAATAATGGATAATATATAAATAAAATAGGATGGCTAGATGGTGCCGTAGTGCACAGAGTGCTGGTCCTGGAGTCAGGAAGACTCATCTTCCTAAGTTCAAATCTGGCCTCAGACATTTACTAGCTATGTGCCTGAGCAAGTCACTTAACCCTGTTTGCCTCGGTTTCCTCATCTGTAAAATGAGCTGGAAAAGGAAATGGCAAACCACTCCATCATCTTCGCCAAGAAAACCCCCAATGGGGTCACATTCACTCTTCTCCATAGTGACCAGGTAATGTTCTTATCCTTACAGAAGATTTCTGTAAAATGAGAAGGTTGTAGTCAATTTTCTTTCAGTTTTAAGATTCCCCAGATACATCATTTAGTACAACTGTCTTGTTTTATAGGAGATAAAAGTGAGGCTCAGAGAGAGACTGACTTGCTCCAGGTCACACATGATACAGACAAATCTGAAACTGAAAGTTAGGACTCAGTCCAAGACCTTTGCCACTTCAGATTTGCTTCTGGCTCCTACCTGGGCATATAACCTTGAGATAGTTGTTCAGCCAGGCAATAAGCATTCATTGTGTCTGTTATGTTCCAGGTGCTATGCTAAATAAGTCCTTCTGTTGAGGTTAGGGGACCATAAGTTGAGGTTTAGGGGTACTCAGGACCTCAAAATACTGATGTGCCAGGTCCTGCTTGAATGAATTCGACTCAAGCCTTCTTTCAGCCAAAGAGAAAAACAAAGTTTACTGAAGATTCGCCATATTGGGTAGAGTCTAAAGAGCCTGAGCTTTTGTGATGCCTGTGTTGACAAGTGGGCCAGATTGAATCTGAGTGCCTTCATGGAGGCAAGATGGATCTTATATACAGAAAGACTGTGGGAGGGATCTAGGGGTGGTTCTGGGGTGATGGGAGGGGGAGTTTAGGGAGGGTCTTGAGGAGAAGTCTAAGGAGGATCTTGATGGGACTGGGGTGACTAGAGTTCAGACTCCAGGGTTCAAGAAAATGGGATTTTGATAGGATCAAGGGTGGGAAGTTCCTAGACTATGGAGGGGTAGGCTTGGTTAAGAGTAACAAAAGATTTGGACCTAGAGATAATGAAAGATTTATGGCCTCAGACAAATGCCTCATCAAGTGGAAAGGTTCAAAGAGAGTTCAAGGGGGTTTCTGGAGCCTATACTCCATCACTTCTTCCTCAGTGGAGCAGTTTATTGATAGTCAGATCAATGTGGGCTTAGTATGGGGACTCAGTAAAGGGAATGGGTTTCATTAAGGGAAATGGGGACTCAGTGATGGAATGTGGGATGAGTAAAGAGAATGGAGCCTCACTGAAAGAACAGGGGTTCGATGAAGGGAATGCTTCTCAATAAAGGACTCAGTTATGGGATATGGACTTGGAAAAGGGGATGACGGTTCAGCAAGTGGGAAGGGGCTTTGGGAGAAGATGGGAGCCCTGTGAAAGGATTGAATCTCACTAAGGGGAATCAGCTCAGAGAAGAGGATTGGAACTCATCCAAGGGATCAGGGCTTTATGAGAGGATGGGAACTTAGTGAAGGACTGAGGTCTCACAAAGAGAAATGGAGGCTTAGTGAAGGCACAAATGCTCATGGAGCTGACTGTGGCTGAGTGAAGGAACACCTTTCAGAAAGGTAGGGACTCAGAGAGAGGTGTGAGCAAACATGGAGGGGATGGAAACTCAGTGAAGGGAATGAGGGTTGGCTGAGTGATGTGATAAGATAACCAGTGAAAAGGATGACTCAGGGATAGAATTGGAGCTCAGCCAAATGGATTTGTGAGGCTTTGGGGGTTCACTGAGAGGAATGGCACTCAAAGAGGAGGACCATGGCTAAGTGCTATGATGGAGGGCCAATGAAAAGAATAGAGGCTCAGTGACAAGTTGGGAGTCCATGGGGACTTAGTGAGGAGAGGGAGACTCACTGAGAGGAAGAAGTCTCAGGGGAATGGTCCACATGGAGTGGGCTGATGGTGCAGTGGTGGGAATGGAGCCTCAGTGAGGAGGTTAGAGCTCAGTGAAAAGATGGGGCTAGCAGATAAGAAGGGGTCCTAGTACAGAGAATGAGGGCTAAAGAAGGGGGATGAAGGGAGGAGAGTTTATTAAGAGAATGAGAGCTGGGAGAAGATGAAATCTCAGGAAGAGGGGTGATATCTCAATAAGGAACCAAAGGGCTCTCAGAGGGGGTTAAGGATTGGTAAATCCCTTTAGGTCTCAGTGATGGGTTGGGGGCTAAGTGAGTGGATAAGCTTCGAGTAAAGGGGTTGAGATTCAGGGATATACATGAGGTTTTTGGGAAGGGATGAGAAGCGAGTGAGAGACAGGAAGGGTCCCATAGAAAAAGGGGATTAATTAATATTAAGTTAATAATAAGGGGAATGGGACTCAGATTTATGTTGAAGGCTTAGTAAGGGGTTTGAGGGTTCAATGTGAGAATGGTGGTGGGTCCTCAGTTATATCTATGAGGGTTCATTGTTCATTATTGGGGTTTCCATAAGGGATGGGAGCTAAGAGGGATGGAATGTCAGTGAGAGCAATGATGGAGGTCTCAGTAGGCAGGATGATGGCCAAGCAGCACAATGGGATATCGATGAGAATAGTGTCTCAGATACAGAAATGGGAATGGAGTGTTGGGGTGGGGTTCAGTGATTTAATGAGTGTTCAGTATGGATAGAAGAGCTTAGTGAGAAAGATGACAGCTCAGTGAGTAGGGCATGGAGATACCTTGTCAGGGCTAAAAAGAACCTGGTATCCAGAAAAGAGACTTAGACACCTCCTGTTTACCAAGAGAGAGCAGTGCCTCTATACCTGGCCTCACACTGAAGGCATTTCACGGTCCCCTCAGATCTGATCAGACCTCCCTGGGTCATCCTCTCCATTGCCTGCCTCAAAGAAGAGAGCACCAGCTCAAGTGCAGGGGCAGAGAGCTGGACAGGGAGCCTAAGGGAGCTGGAGTCGAGAGGGCCAACCCCTAGGGGTGTGGCCGCCGCTCAGTGGGACCATCCCAACCACAAGCCCGCCTTCTCCACTGGGCTGCCTGAAGTTTGTCCCAGACCGAGAGGGAGGGGCATGAGAGGAGAAGCACAAACTTGGGGAGGCAGAGGGAGATTGAGAAACAGAGGAAGGGAGAGGGAGAGAGAGAAGGAAGGAGAGAGACACAGAAACTGGAGTCAAACAGAAAGATACAGGTAAAGAAAGAAAGACAAGCACAAGGAGAGGGACATACGGTGACGGCCAAAAGTGGAGGCTAAGGGGGCAGAAAGTGAGAGTGAGATTGAGTAAGGCTGCTCTTACTAAGGGAGGGGGCCACCTAGGTGCGCTGCCTTTGTGAGATTCGACAGACACTTGTCTCCCTGCCTGAAATCCCACCATTACAGTTTCATTTTCCTTCACACAGGTTTTGACTTTAAAAAGGCAGCAAGGTAAATGTGAAGCCCTTTCCACTAGAGATAACCCCAGAGCAGCCTAACAGGTTCAGATCGATGCCAACAGCATAAGACTTCGAAGCTCTGGTAAGTGTTGAAAGAGCGGGGAGGATGCAGGACCTGAGTGGCTGGAGGTGGGGCAGGGGGATTTCGGAGACGCAAGGCACAGGGATGGGAGGGGGAGGACTAGCGTGTGCAGGGAGGTGGGAAGGCAGCTGATCCCTGCTTCACTATTGAGGTGCCCTCGTGCACAGACAAGACAGATAGAGAGGAGACACAGAGAGATAGAAACAAGCAGAGAGACACAGGAAAGACAGAGATGGGCTAAAAACAGGAAAGTGACAGGCAGGAGAGACAGTTTAAAAAGGGAGACAATTCTGTAGTGTACAGATTGCTTTGGGCAAAACCTAGCAAAGTGGTTAGTGCATTTTAACAGAAGAGGGAAACTGAGACTTAGAAGGGGGAATGATTTACCAACCTATTGACTCTCTAAGTTCAGTGCTATTTCCCCTGTAGCATAAGAGATAGAGATAGAGACAGAAACAGAGAGAGAGAGATATAGAGAGAGTGAGAGACCGAGACAGGGACGGGGGTGGGGTTGGGACTTGGGGGAGGGGAACAGAGTGAACCAAATAGCATAAAGAGAAAAACTGGTGTGATGTTGCGACTGAAATGTAGAAGAGGACCTAGAATTCAGAGATAGTGCCAGAGTTCACTGCCTTGGACTCATGGGAAAAGAGGAGGAGAAGGGAGAGCCCGGGTGGAGCTGGACCTGGGGAGGGTGGATGGTGGAGGGAACAAAGGCTTCTCAGAAAGAGAAAAGGATCGGAGGCCAAGGTAACCAAGCAGTCACCCTTGAGGTTATACCGATGAACTTACACCTTGGCTGGGAGTCATCCTGCAACGGGAAGCTTGTAACCGATTTAGCAAGGGCAGGGCCCAGCTTGCCTCCCAGAGCTAGAGGGGAAGGCTTCCTGCCCAGAATTTATAGAGCGTGGCAGGGCCAGGAAAAAAGAAACCGAGGAGAACAAGGGTTTGAAAATTGTGCTTTTAAACCGCAGCAAGAGAAACTCGAGTAAGACTCAAGGGCAGCCTTTGCCGATGTGGGAGGGCAGGGTTGCTGGGGTGCAGAGACTGTGGACAGAGATCGGTGCAACTTTCCTGTCCAAAGCTTTTTAGGAATCTCAGTATTAATGATAGGAGCAGCCATATTAAGCTTGCACAAATGCAGGGATTATTCCCATTTTACAAAGGAGTAAACTGAGGCTAGGGGAGGAGAAAATGACTTGTCCAAAGATACACAGCTAGTAAGTAACAGAGAGAATTTGAATTTCTCATTTGACCCTCTGACCCACAGGCATGGGATTCAGAGCCAGAGGAACCTTAGAAATCATCTACTTTTTCCAAATGAGACCCACATGGGGCAAATGACTTGCCTAAGGTCACCAAGCAGGGGGTGGAATCAGGATGGCTCCCTAATGATTCCAGGTGAGCAGAGGTTCACCTTCTCTTGCTTGATCAGTGGACAGAACTGGAGCCATCTAAACCTAGAGAATAAAAGGCGGACAGTGGACACGGTAGTTGTCTTCAGATGTAGGGAGGCTGTGTCAGCCTGGGCAAGTCAGGGATCCTCTCAGAGACCTGCACTTTGTACCTTTGTGCAAGGAGGGTCATTATCCCTCTATATTAGAATGTATATCCTTGTGTGCATGATGAGGTTCGTTATGCTTGTATATCATAATACCTACTCACAGGTGTGTTGTGAGCGTCAGATGAGATAATGAATGGAACCTTCGGAGCGATATATAATTGTCAGGTTGTCACCATCACTATCATTACTGTTACTTTTGAGGCAAAAGAAACAGGTTTGTTCTGCCTGGCCCCAGAAGGCTAGGCACGATGGTGGAAAGTTGCAGTTATGAATTCCACTCTATGTAAAGAAACACTTCCTCCTGTTGTTGCTTGTTCAGTCGTGTCAGACTCTTCGTGCCCCCATTTGGAGTTTTATTGGCAAAGATACCAGAGTGGTTTAGCCATTTCCTTCTCCAGCTTGTTTTACAGATGAGGAAACTGAGGCAAACAGGGTGAAGTGACTTGCCCAGGATCACACAGCTAGTAAGAGTCTGAGGTCAGATTTGAACTCAGGTCTTCCTGACTTCAGACCCAGAGCTCTTTCCATTTCGCCATCAGAATGGAGCTCTCTAAAACTGGAATTATCTGCCTAGGAGGAGATGGGAGGTAGGTAGATAGTGGAGAAGGAAGATGATAGTGAGGGCCCCATCACTGCAGGTCTGCAGGCAGGGCTAGATGACTGCTTTGAGGGGACACCGACAGGGGATCCATGATCAAGTATGGGATGCTCTCTGGGGTACAGTTAAATAGCATAATGGGCTGGAGACCAGCAAGACCTGAGTTCAAATCTTGCCTCAGTTATTAGCTGTGTGAACCTGGACAAGTCACCTGACCTCTTTGCCTCAGTTTCCTCATCTGTAAAATAGGGATTACAATAGCATCAGCATCCCAGGGTTGTTGTGAGGTATAAATGAGATATTTTTAAAACATTTTGCAAACCATAAAGCTCTATGTAAATTCCAGTTCTGAGATCCCTTCATTCCCTGACTTTCCCCATCCCTGAGTCTATCTCTCTCTTATGATGCCCGGTATTGCGACTTTGTGTGTTGTGTGTCATCTCCAGGTGAGCAGCTCCTGAGGTCAAGGTTTTGGGTGTTCTCCATTTCTCCTCCCCGCCCCACCCCCAATCTCCCCAAATCCCAACCCTAGATGTGGTTGGGACTCAGGAAATGCTTGGTCAGTGAGTTTTTCTTTTCCATTCTCTTCCTAGCAGGCTCCCCCTTTCCTCCAGTTCAGACACCTGGTGTTTCCCTCTTCCCAAGCCCTGGGCAGGGGTCAGGCTTTCCTCTCTCAGACAATGAGAGCTGCTGGCCCAGCAGAAATGTCCCCCTTGGGAGAAGTACTTCCTCTCAGCATTGGCCCTTTCCGATTCAGGCTCCGATGCTTCCCTGAAGCCATCACACCAGGGAGCGTATCACAAGTCCCCCGCACTTACAGGGAGTTTGTTCTAAACCAGAAAGAGCCTTGACATCCTTAGGAGTTAGGTGACCCAGGGTTCACAATGTGTCTCTGTTACTAATGAGCTGACGAGTGCTGTACTGATGGGAAGGGTTCTTACGGCTGTTGTTGGTACGGCTTCTGGCCCCAACTCTATCCCTTAGTCAGTGCGTCACCTGGGGCTCCCCTGCAGTGAGGTCCCCTGCAGGCCTCAGTTTCCTCCTCTGTGAAATGGGCATAATAACTCCTGCCCTGCCTCCTTCCCTGGGACATTAATAATAATTTTAGCGAGCATTGGAAAGATTGTAAATCCCTTTACCTTCTTTATCTCCTTTGATCTAGCCCTCTGAGGTAGGTGCTCTTAGTATCCCCAGTTCCAGAGGAAGAAACCGAGATTTAGGCTCACTGAGCTGCCCAGGTACACACAGCCAATGGTGGTGCGGTGGAGAGAGGGCCGGGCCTGGAGTCAGGAGGATCTCTCTTTATGAGTTCAAATCTGGCCTTAGACACTTACCAGCTGTGTGACCCTGGGCAAGTCACTTAACCCTGTTTGCCTCAGTTTCCTCATCTGCAAAATGAACTGGAGAAGGAAGTGGCAAACCACTCCCCAGTATCTTTGCCAAGAAAACCTCAAATGGGAATATGAGGAGTCAGACACAACTGAAGATGCCCGAACAGCAATAATAGAAACATCTAAGGCAGGATTTGAACTCAGATCTTGCTGACTTCAAGTCCAGCACTCTATTCCCTGTACTACCTTTGTATAAGGAAGACACTTTAAACTGTGAAGAGCCATACTTGCATTTATAATATCCAGGGCACTTTACAGTTTGCAAAGTGACTTCCTCACAAGAGTCCTAACATCATGGATGTAGAAGTGCTTGGCAAACTGAGCTAGGGTTCTTTTCAGTCTCTCAGTGGCCTTCATGCTGTGTGACGCAGTAGGAGTCCCTGCCCTTCTCTGTTCTTTCTCTCTGCCACTGACAAGAGGGTGGACGACCGGACAGATCAGCTGGTACAAACCGTTGCCCTTCCTTTCCCTGTGATGTGGCCGGGAGTCTGGGAGAATCTGGTCCAACCCTATAGAGACAAAGCGAGAGAGGGATGCTTTCACGCTTTCTGTTGGAATAGAGCAAGGATAGTGGCAAGGTGGTGAGAAAAGAGTGGGCCCAAAGTTAGGAGATAGGTCTTTTCAGTCCCTACTGCTTCTAACCCAGGGGCGTCTGAGGGTGCAGCCTGGTTGGTGCCTCAGTTTTACCTTCTCTCAAATTAAGCTGTAGAACTAGATGACTTTTAGGGTTCCCTCCCATTAGGATCTTCTCTGCTCTAAGGTGTTGGTGTCAAACTCGAAAGGAAGGGATCCCTTTAGGTTGCAGGTATGACATAGAAAACCACAAATTAACATTTTCTGTGTTGTACTGAGGGCAGCTAGGTGGCACGGTGACTAGAATGCTGGGCCTAGCGTCAGGAAGACCTGAGTTCAAATGTGACTTTAGACACCTAATAGCTGTGTGACCTTGGATAAGTCACCTAACCTTGTTTGCCTCAGTTTCCTCATCTTTAAATTGAGCTGGAGAAGGAAATGGCAAACATTTCAGTGTCTTTGCCAAGAAAACCCCCAATGGGGTCACAAAAAATTGAACATGACTGAACAGCAACAGATGTATTATATTTTTATTTGTTTTGTTAAACATTTCCCAATTACATTTTAATGTGGTTGGATGCACCCAGGAGTGTTGGGGGCCACTGTGAGTTTGACACTTCTAACCTTCCACCTCTGACATTTGTGGTTCAGTGGAAAGATTCAGACAACCTGGATTCAAATTCTAACTGCCACTTACTACTTTGGACCAGTCAGTCAGTTAGTCAGTCAATAAACATTTGTTAAGTACCTACTATGTGCCAAGCACGATGCTACACAAATCCAAGAAAAGAAAGCTGGTCCTTTCCCTCAGGGAGCTTACAATTGGAATAGGGAAGACTACACACAAAAGGAAGCTTAGAGTGGTGGGGGAGACCGAGAAGGAACTTTGTTACTGGGAGAGCCATGGAAAAGCCCAAAGTGACTTCACCTCTCTTGGGCTTCAGTTTCCTCACCTGTAAGATGATGTGAATTGGACTAAATGAATTCTAAAGCTCCTTCCCTCTCGACATCTAGAGGACCCCCTCATACTTAGGTCTCTTCCAAATCTGATATTCTGAAATCCTGTGGAAGGAGACTCATTGCAGGATTATGAGCAAGGGTAAGATCCAGTTTGGATTCAGTCAAAGAGCTACACCTGAGGACCTAGAGGGCCATATGTGGCTTCCAGGCCTCAGCTTCCCCACCCCTGGTCTAGATGATCTCTAAGTTCCCTCCTAACACTATCTTTTCATGACTCCACTGCTGAGTGGTTCAGTGGATAGAGCCTTAGACCTGGAGTCAGGAAGACCTGAATTCAAATGTGACTTCAAATACTAGCTCTCTCACCCTGGGTAAGCCACTTAACCTCTGTCTGCCTCAGTTTCTGCATCTGTAAAATGGGGATAGTAACAGCACCTACCTCACAGAGTTGTTGTGGAGACCAACTGAACTAACACGGACAAAGTGCTTATACAGTGCCTGGCACATAGTAGGTGCTTAATAAACATTTATTTATTTCCTTCCTTCCTGACTTCTTGGATTTGAGCTGAGCTGTCCCTTAAAGGAAGAATAGGATTTAGAGTTGGGGGAAGAAAGGGGAGGACATTGTGGGAGAGCCTTGGGATTGGGGCCAATGTGTACAGATGCATGGATGCGGATGCTGGGATATTGTGTGTAAGAAATAGCAAAGAGCCCAGTTTGATTGTAGAGTGAGAGAAGAAGAATAATGTATAATAAGCCTAGGAGCCAGATGATAAAAAGCTTTCAATGCTAAACAGAAGAGTTTGTAGAGGGAGAGGTGAGAGCCACTGAAAGTTTTGAGTGAGAGAGTGACATGGTCAGATTTGTGTTTTAGCAGTTTCACTTTGCCAGTTTGTCATAGGGATGGATTGAGGAAGGGAAAGGCTTAAGGCAGACAGACCACCTAGGAGCCCATTTCAACAGCACAGATGAGAGGCGATAGGGTCCTTAACCAAGATGGTAGCTGTGTGAGTAGAGGGAAGGTAGCAGACTCAAGAGATGTTGTGGAGGCAGACTCAGTAAGCCCTAGAAAGAAAGGCAGTTTCTTGATCCCCCCAATAAGGGAAAAAGCAATCAGCCAATGTTTTCATTTATTGGGTCCTTCAGAAGATGAGTCTTGTAAGGAGTGAGGATGCATTGGCGGGACAATGTGTGAAGCTATGATCAGTTCCCTGGGGTAAGCCCTAAATGGATCCCTTCCAAAAAAAAAGGCAGATAATCCAAAAGATAAAATAATCTAAAATTTCAACGTTAGAGGCCAGAATGCTTTTCTCTACCCTCCCTCACTCCTCAGTATGTCTTGTGTTTTGTGGATGGAAAGATGGGTCAGGAAGGGGGTGGCTGAGTTTGGGATAGGGTTCAGAGAAGTAAAAATCCCCTCCTGCCCTAGAGATCTCAGCTCCATGACCTTCCCTGGAAACTACCAAAAAATGCGTGATTTCTCCGCAGACCCCACAACCTGCCAAGGCCACTTCAGGCCAAATAGCAACAGCTGGAAACAGCGGGACAGCAGGACTTCAATGAGGTCGTTGCTCTTCCTGTGGGACCACCCAGTGGGTCTACTGAAAAGAAATTTCCGTAATGTCCCCAGCCCCTCCCTCCTTTCCCCTAACAGCTGCTGCAGAATGGACAAGTTTCCAGGCTTCCTCTTTATCCCTACTTCTACCCCCTACCATGGCCTTTTGTATACCAGAGGGAGTAAGCAGATGAGTTTTGGCCTTGCTCCAGACCTGTGTGTTCCTCTTAGTGGAAAGGGATGGGCTTGCATTCAGGAGAGTCCTAATGTGGCTTCATGCAGATCACTTCCTCTCTCAATGCTCATGAAACAATAATAAAACTGTAAATAAAACCAAAAGGGAAAAAACTTGCCATACCTACTACATAGGGTCAGTGTTCAGGAAATGCTTTCTAAATTGTAAAACATTATAGAAATATGAGATGTTATGCAAGAAAGTAATCCGCACCTACTGTGTGCCTGCCCCATGTTGGGGATATAAAAACAAGAGTGAAAATTCCTGCCCTCAAGAACTTGTATTTGAGAGATGAAGGAAGGAAGGAAGGAAGGAAGGAAGGAAGGAAGGAAGGAAGGAAGGAAGGAAGGAAGGAAGAGAGGAAGGAAGGAAAAGGAAGGAAGGGAGGGAGAAAGGAAGGGAGGGAGGAAGGAAAAGCAGAAGGAAGGAAAAGGGAAGGAAGGAAGGAAAAGAAGGAAGGGAAGAGGAAAAGAAGGAAGGAAAAGAAAGAAGGGAGGAAGGAAAAGAAAGAAGGGAGGAAGGAAAAGAAAGAAGGGAGGAAGGAAAGAAGGAAGAAAAGGAAGGAAGGAAAGAAGGAAGGAAGAAAAAAGGAAAGAAGAAAGGGAAGGAAGGAAAGAAAGAAGAAAGGAAAGGAAGGAAGGAAAGAAGTATTTAAGCATTTATTAAATGCCTACTGTGTGCTAGGCACCATGCAAAGCACTTTATATATGCTATCTCATTTGATCCTCACCACAACCCAGCAAGGTAGCTGCTATTATTATCTCCATTTTACAATTGAGGAAACTGAGGCAAATAGAGGTTAAGTGATTTGCTTAGGATCACACAGCTAATAAGTGTCTGAGGTCAAATTTAAACTCAGGTCTTCCTGACTTCAGGCCCAGGGCTCTGTGCACTATGGTACCAGCTAGCTGCCTCTGAGAAGATGTGTGCATACATATAGACAGAATGAATACAAAATGATGGGGAGAAGGCTGGGTATTAGCAAATCAGGGAGATCAGCAAAGGGTTCCTATAGAAGTTGGTGCTTAGCTTGAGTCGTGGAGGAAAATGAAGCCTTAAAGAGGTGGAGAGAGAGGAGGTGGTGCATTCCAGACAAGGGGAACATCTGGTCCCAAGGGAAGGACATGGAAGGGTTGGGTAGAAGGACAGAATATGAATAAGGTTTGAGAGTCTGGCTGGAGCCAGATCGTGAAGTGTTTTAAATGCATAACAGTTTATATTCGATCCTGCAGGCAATTTGAGAGCCACTGGAGTTTGTGGAGTTAGGTAGGTGACAAGGTCAGTTCTTTGGTTTAAGAAAATCACTGTAGCAGGAGTGTGGAAGATGGATTAGAATGAGGAGAGCCCTGAGGCAGGGAGCCCAACCAGAAAACTTTTGGAATAGTCCAGGTGAGCAGTAATGAAGACTTGAAGAGGGATTGTGGAAGAGACATTCTGTGGAGGTATAAATGGTTGGATCTGTGGTCTGAGGGAAGCTAAACTGTCCACTCCCAATAATACCACTATGGGGCATATACCACAAGGAGGTCAAAGACAGAGGGAAAGGTCTTGTATGCACAAAAATATTTTTAGCAGTGTTTTTGTGGCAGTTAAAAAAACAACCTGGAAACAAAATGAGTGCCCATCAATTGGGGAGTAGCTGGACAAATTGTGGTATTTGAATGTAATGGAATATTAATTCCTGAACTGGGGCAGTGGCTGCGTGAGTGGAGAGAAGAGACTATGAGAGATGCTGTGCAGATAGAAATGAATAGATGGGAAACTAACTGATGGAGGCATGGCGTGAAGGAAAGTGAGTTGTCAAGGATGAGGTTATGAAACTAGGTGACTGGGATAATGATGGTGCCCTCAAGAGAATTAGGAAAGCTTGGAAGGGGCATGGGTTTGAAGGAAAGGTACTGTTTTGGACAGGTTAAGTTTGAGACATGTATCAGAGCTATCTCTTTATCCATTTAACTATCATCTGTCTATCCATTCATCTATCAATCCATCATCTATTCCTCTATTTATCTGTCTGTCAATCTATTTATCTCTCTAATCCTGAGACAAGTTCTCTTTAGAGGTATGAGAACCTAAAGTGTCAGAGCTGGGATTGACCTTAAAAAATTTACATGAAGTCATAATTAGATAAGATCTTTAATATTCTTTAACACATAAGGTTCTTAACCCAGGGTTGTGGTCAGGCATCCATGAACTTGAACTGGAAGAAAAGTCGTATCTTTATTTTCAATAATCTTTACCTGAAATTTTACACTTCCTTCAATTATGAATTTTTAAGAGAACGCAATCTGAGATATTCATAGGCCTCTCTACATTGCCAAAGGTCTCCGTGACACAAAAAAGAGCAAGAACCTCTAGCCTAGATAGAGGGGCAGCAGGGTGGCACAGTGGATACCAGGCCTGGAGTCAGAAAGACTGCTCTTTGTGAGTTCAAATCTGGCCTCAGACACTTACTAGCTATGTAACCCTGGGCAAGTCACTTAAACCATTTGCCTCAGTTTCCACATATATACAATTGAGTTGGAGAAGGAAATGGCAAACCACTCCAGTATCTTTGCCAAGAAATCCCCAAATGGGGTCATAAAGAGTTGGACATGACTGAAAACAACTGAACAATGGTAATAAAGTCTAGATAGAAGATCCCTTTTTTCTAAGTTCCCTTTCAACTCTGACATTCTGTTCAAAGGTCTCTTCTATCTCTAACCTGCTGGGTGTCTATAAAAGAGTTAAGTAGGGGCAGGGCCTGACTTTTGGCTGTCTGCTGTTTAAATTGTAAATTAATCCCTACCAAGCAGCCAATTTAGCATTTAAATTAACTTCCCCCAAGGTATGTATGAGTTATGAAAGGGGAAATTTCAGACTTAATGAGTTGAGTTGGAACCTCAGTGATTAAGTGCACAGGGGAATCTAATAAAATGAAACTTACTAGAAATAAACATAAAGTCATGCTTAGGTTTAAACAATCATCTTTACAGTACAAGATAGGGGAAGTTTGACTAGATAGCCATTCATCTTTAAAAAGATCTGGGAATTTTAGTGAATTGTAAATGCAATATAAATCAGAGGTCTGCTGTGATAGCCAAGAAATCTAAAGCAATGATAAGTTATATTATGAATGATAGGGTGTCTAGGACTTGGGGGTGATAACTCTGTCCTCTGCCCTGGTCAGATCACACATGGAGTACTGTGTTCTTGATGCCACAGTTTAGGAAGCTGGACAGTGTCCAGAGAAGGGCAACCAGGATGGTGAAGGAACCAGAAACCATGCCATATGGTGGCATTGACACTATTTGGGTTGCTAAGAACCCTGAAATGTCAGGGTCCTTGGCAGCTTCAGCCTGGAATGAATTCATGCACTCAGATCATCTTGCAGTCTGTGGCAAAGTTTATTGTAATGCCAACAGGAGCAGGCTGGGTTCTTAGTGAACCTGCTACTTAATGGGGGTGAGACTGGTGATTATACATGAAAAGGACAGTGGAAGGATCTGGATGGGATTAAGGAATGATTAGTAGTCTGGGGTGGGATTGTGCCACAGTGGTGCCACAGTGAAAGGAATATCAGGTAGGCTAAATCTGGTGATCTAGATGGGATTAAGGAGTGGTCTATATATGCAAGTAGTCTGGGGTGGGCCAAGAGTGACTGTAAAAGGAATGTCTAGTAAGCTAATCAGGTGATCTAGTTGGGCTAGGGTGGGCCAGTTGCCTTGGGCTGAGATGCCAGTGATCTGAGCTGCTGGAATGTAAGGGAAAATTCAGGAATTGGGTTGTTTCTAGAGACATGGTCTTTTCCTTTCCAGAGGCATTGTCCAGGTCCCATAACCCCATCAGCAGCACTGGAGAAAGAAACTAAAGGTGAAGAAAAAATTCCAGGAAACTCAAAACACCAATCATGTGCTTCATAGAATGAGACAAAAATGACAAAATTATTTTCATGGAAGAACAGATTTTGGTTAAGAAGTTGACTGCAAAACAAAACTAGAAAGAGGATTTGTACTGTCAAGCCCACTGGCCTATGGCTCATACAGGCTCCACTTTCTTCCCCTTTTGAAAATCAAAACGACACTTGCCCTTCTTTGGTTTTGTAAGGTTCTCCACCATCTGATGGTGAGCCATTCTTAGTGGCTCAGCAAGCAAACTCATTTGTTTTTCCAGGGATCTAATTTGTCAGGGTCCAATGACTTTAATTTACCAGCAGCAGCTAGGTTCTTTCTTATTACCTCCTTGAATTTTAACTCAATGGTAGCCATATTTTGTCTCCTCTTTTCAACTCCAAAGAATATTTTTTCTTGGCCATACAGAGGAGTGCTAGATTTGGAGTCACAGGGCCTGAATTCAAATCCTGGCTCTGCCATTTACTTCCTGTGTGACTTTGTTAATGTTATTGAACCTCTCTGGCCTTGTAGAACGAAGGGGTTGGTTTAGATGATTTTGAAGGTGCTCCCCAGCTCTAAATCTATTATGCTGTGAGCCTTGGACATGATGGCCATCTTCATATATTTGAAGGGCTGTCCCACAGAAGAGGAATTAGGCCTGTTCAGTTTAGCCCCAGAGGGTGGAATAAGAAGAAAACAGTAGAAGCTGCAAATAGGCCAATTTGAGCTTGACAGGAGAGGAAGCTGCCTGATCATTGGGACTGCACAAAAGTGGAGTGAGCAGCCTCAGGAGGCAATGAATTCCTTCTCACATGAGGTCTTTGAGCAGAGCCTAACTGACCACTTGTCGGTTGTATTTTTCATAGGCATTCCTTTCATGTGTGGCTTGGACCATGCAGCCACTGAGGTCTCTCCAGCTCTGAGACTGCCGTCCCAAGCTATCACAGAATGGCCTGACACATTTGGGGAGGGAGGTATAACTTCTAACTGGAGAGATCAGAAATTCCATAGTATAGGGGGACATAAGCTGAGGCTTAGAAAGAGAAAAAAATTAGAATGAGGAAGCAAATGGAGTTAGGGATGAGATTAGAGTAGGTTCTAGGCTCCAAGATGGAAAATGCAAATATATGGAAATAGGAGAAGGCTGGAAGATGAATGGTTTGTTTCAGGGAGGAGTTTTCAGTCATTGAAGGTGTAGAATTTCCCAAAGACAGTCACATGGGTAATGAACAAAAAGGGACCTCACAGGCCATTTCGTCTAACCCTTTCATTTTACAAATGAGGAAACTGAGGGAAGTTAGGTAACTGGCATCTGTGGAAGGTAAATCAGAAGGAAGATATTGGAGGCAAGGGAATGGGTTGAGGGAAGTCGTCTGGCCAAGAGGTGATGAGATCCTGCATTAGGGTGATATTAATAGGAGTGGTGGTGGAGGGGCTAGATATGAAGGGCATTATGGAGGTAAAATGGACAAGATTTTGCAAGTGATTGGATGCTGGGGCTGAGAAAGAGGGAAGAGGAAAAGAGGACTCTGAAATCTCTAGTCTATGGAACTTGGAAGGGGCTAATGCCATTAACAGAAATAGCAGCATTGGGAGGAGGGGACGGTTTAGTGAGAAAGATGAGTTTGGTTTTGGACATATGGAGTTTGAGGTGATTTTGGGACATCCAGATGTCTGGCAGGCAAATGGTGACATGGGGAACTCAAACTCAGGGGAGGGAGAGGGATTGGAAAAGGATTAGTAGAGAGGTGATAATTAAAGCCATGGGAGTGAATGGGATCTTTACCGAAAGTATTCAAGCAGCCTGTGGCATCTGCCCCTGAGTGCCTGTACTATGAGGGTGGATGAGATATGTACACTTCTGCCCAAGATGCTAGGGGCCTTCCTCTAGTTCTCCTCATATTGCATACAGACTAATGGCACACACAGGCTCCCCACGAGTTATCCTTTGCTCTTGAGACATTACCCCCACCAACCACCCCCCTTTCCTTTTTGGTCATCTGACATCCTTTACATCCCTTCTCTTATGCAATTCTTAGCTGTTAGTGTGGTTTGCTGTTTATGCCCACCATGTGGACACACAAGCACACACACACATACACACGTACACGCACACACATGCACACACGCGCACGCACACACACACACATGCACACACGCGCACGCGCGCACACACACACACACACACACACACACACACACACACACTATTGCCTTTTGGCTGACCCTCAGCTTCAATTCTTGGGAGGCCTAGCTCAGTATTCCATGAATTGAAATCCTGTAATGTCACCATAAGATTATTGTTACAGATGGGCTTTTGATGCAGAAAGAAGCTTGGAGTCACTAAAATTACAGTGTAATTTCCTAATGATAATCATAAAAGGACCTCAGAGGTGATCTAATACAATCCCTCCATTTAGTAAATGAAGAAACCTGGAGCTCATGGAGATTCAGTGACTTGTCCAAGGTTATAAAGGTATTCAGCGTCAGATGTGGGATTTGAACTCAAGTTCTCAGACCCCAGACCCAATCCTCTTTTCATTATAATCCACTGCCTTTAACCTACCTTCTTTTCTTCCTCCTGTCCAATTCTGGGCCCACTTTATTGCCCAAGTTCAGAGTCCAGCTTGTATGTATGTTTTCATATAATAGTTTGACAATAGGTAAATACTATTATCCTCATTTTATAGATGATGAAACTGAAGGTCTAGGAGGCTAATTGAATTGTACATCATTGCATAGTTTCATAGGCTAAACTTGAATCCATGCCTTCTGACTCTAGATCCAGCACTCTTTGTGCTACACCGTGTTGGCTTGTGCGTGTGCATGCACCATTTCCCTCACTCAAATGTAAGATCTCTGAATAGCAGAGATTGACTTATCTTTCTTTGTCTCTTTATTAGCTTGACCCAACATAAGACACTACACATAGCAGGTCCTCAATAAATACTTATAGATATAAATTAACCCAAGCTGGGACTAGTGGCTCATGGGAACTGGCTATCATGTTGGCCAGATTGAGAGGAAGGCTTGGGGAAAGTCAAAAGTAGAAACTCTGAAGAGGGTCCTCTGGGTACAGAGGAACTCAGTCACCTGAGGGAGCTGAATGGAGGGAAGGAAGGGTGAAGAAGACTAGTGTCCCATTTCAGCCTGGTATTGGCACAATCCTTAGAATACTAGAGATAAAAAGGACCATTAGAATACAGAACACAAGACTGTTAGAGCTTGAAAGGACAAAGACTTACAACATAAGGTAAACAATGTTAGAGATTAAAAGACCTTTAGAACACAGAGTCAAACTGTTAGAACTGAAAGGGACAAGGACTCTTAGACTATGGGGCATAGAACATTAGACATGAAAGGATCTTTAGAACATAGAACATAAACTATTAAAGCTTGAAGGGACAAGGACCCTTAGAACATAGGACATAGAGCATTTGTGATTAAAGGACCCTTGGAACACAGAACATAAACAGTTAAAACTGAAAGGGACAAGGACCCTTAGAATATAGGGCATAGAACCTTAAAGATGAAAGGACCCTGAGAACATGGAACATAAACTATTAAAGCTTGAAGGGACAAGGACCCTTAGAACATAGGACATAGAACAGTAGAGATGAAAGGACCCTTAGGACAGAAGGGACGAGGACTCTTAGAGCATTATCCGGGACTTTGTGGAGCTTGCAATTGAGCAGGGGAGGAGACATGAACATGGATGACTAATATCTAGTATCACAGGATGACATTAAAGAGGGGTGAATAAAATCTTTCTGAGGGTCTAGGGGGAAAGTCTGTTACTCTCCAGGGGATATAATGGAAGGCTTCCCAAAGGTTTTTCAATTGGGTCTTCAACAAAGAGGAAGGATCCAACAGGTGAAGAGGAAGAGAGAGAGGATCTTCCATGGCCCAAGGAGCTGAATGAACAAATGCAGGTGCAGAGGTTGGAGCATGGTCCAGTTCAGCCTGTTAAGCTTGTGGAGGAGAATCCTATCAGACAGGTTTGCAAAGGTAGGATGGTACCAACCATAGGGAGCCTTGAATGCCAGACAAAGCTGTCTGAACTTTATTTAGTGGGTGACAGGGAGCTACGGAAGGCTTTTGAGAAGTGTGACATGATGGAATCTCTGCATCAGCATTTTCTTTTGCCATAGGGATCAAAGTTAGAATGGAGGTGGGAGCCAGTGGAGGCAGGAAGCTCTCTCTAGAGGAAGGCTATTTTAATAGTCTAGGCAGGTGATAATGAGAATCTGTAAGATCAGGGAGAGAAGGGAGGAGGCTGATGCAAGGGATGTTGCTCAGGAGGAATTGACGGAAGGTCCTCTTGGGAAAAGAGCAACCTCTGCTTTTAGAGAAGAGGAAACTGGGGCTTAGTAGGGAAGGGAAGGGAAAATCTTGTCCAAGATCACATTGTCTGTTAGGTTCATGGACTTCAGACCTAGAAAGGATCTCAGACACTGTCTAGTCCAATATTTATTGTTTAGTCATTCAGTTGTGTCTGACTCATGACCCTGTGAACCATAGCACACCCATACTGTTCATGGGGTTTTCTTGGCAAAGGTACTGAAGTAGTTTTCTATTACCTTCTCCAGCTCACTTTACAGGTGAGGAAACTGAGGCAAACAGTGTTAAGTGACTTGTCCAGGGTCACACAGCTCGTGTCTGAGGCCAGAATTGAACTCAGATCTTACTGACTCCTGGCCCAGTGCTCATCCACTGAGTCATCTAGCTATGTCAAAAAATTGTTTGTTTAGTCATTTTCAGTCATTTCTGCCTCTTCATGACCCCATTTGGGGTTTTCTTGGCAAAGATACTGGAATCATTTGCTATTTATAAATCAAGAAACTGAGGCAAAAAAGGTTAAGTGAATTGCCTTAGGTTAAACAGGAGTGGGAATTGGAAGGAAGAAGAGAAAAGAGGTGAGATGAGAAGGGGAAAGGGAAGAGCATAGAAGAGGTTGGAGTAGAAGAGGAGAGGAGATAAGGTACAGGAGAAGAGGAGGAGGAAGAGATTAAAAACACATTAAGTTAGTGACAGATCTAGAACTACAGCCCAAGTCTGAGTCCAGGCCTAGGACTTTTTCCATTGTAGGATTCAGATGGGCTTCATTAGATGAGAGGTCACTGGATCAGGACTCACATCACCTCCACCCTCTAGTCGGACCCATTTCTTAGATGTTTCCCGCCCCCTCCTCAGTGGTCAGCTGCTGACCCAGAACCAGAGAAACCAGCATCCATGCTAAGGAGCACTGAATGAGTAAATGCTAAGGTGAGGATAAGGAACAAGAAATAAATGGCTTTATACCACATGCACACTCACAAACACACACACATACACACACACACAGCAGAAGGAGAAGCCAAGTCCTCTTTCCACCCTTGTACCTGAAATTTGAGCTAAGTACTAGGGTAAGGAGGCTGATGAGGTGGAAGAGAGACAGAGACATGACTTAAATGAAGTTGGCCTTTGGTGATGGGAAGGATCCAGACAGTATCTGCATTTGACGCCAAGGAGACATCAGCTTCTCTTAAAAGTTCCCTAATTCCCAGTTCCCGAAGCCCAGGCCATAAATCTCTCCTCCCCCTGGCCCAACTTGATCTTATTCTTGAGAAGTGGTTGGCACGGGAAAGGGAGGGTGGGCGGAAGGAGAAGACTTGTTTTGTTTTTAATAGTCCTTACAATCACTTACGATGATTTCAAGCCCTAGAGCTTGTGGAATCAGGCCAGGGCCAGGAATAAAGAGACTTGGGCCGAGGTAAATTACTTCCCCTCTCCGGGCCTCAGCTTTGGTCTCATAGAACATCAAAACCGGAGGAGACCAAGTCCAGTCTTTTAATTTTCACAGATGAGACAAATACTCAGGATTACATAGGTAGTAAGTAGCGGTGGCAGGATTCAAACTCAGGTCCTCTGCCTCCAATTTCAAGGCTGTTTCCACTATACCTCACTATTACTCCTATAATATGTGTAATAACAAAAATAGTAATGACGACCGCTAGCATTCACATAGCACTTTAAGGTTGGTGAAGTATTTTATATACGTCAACTTAATTGATTCTCACAACAATGCTGTGAGTTAGGTACTATTATTATCCCTACTTTTACAAATGAGGAAACCAAGGCATAGAGAGATTAACTGAATTGCTCAGGGTCACATCACTTTTAAGTATCTGAGATAGAATTTGAACGCAGATCTTCCTAACACCAAGTTCCAAGCTCTGTCTGCTGTGCCACCTAGCTTGGGAGAGGGACATTTCTGCTTATTGGGGGTAAAGCCAGTCACGAGGTTCCTGTTATCTGATTACCAAGCTACCCAGCTCTTCTTGATCACTGGCATAAGGCAGACTCTGCCCTATCCTCTCCAAATTTGAATCCCCAATGCCAACCCCACCAACCCAACCCAGACCAGCCCCAAGACATTTCATCATTTGCTCATTCCCAGTTTCAAGAATTTTCCCTTTCTTTTTGCCATCCTGTTAATGATGCCCTCTTCTCATATGGAGTGGAAAAAGAAGTCTCTCTTCACTCCACTTCATTCTCTACTCAGTTATCAAAGTAATCTTCCTAAATCCCAGGTCTGACCATGTCACCTCCCCTATTCAATTAACTCCAATGGTTCCCTACTACCTCCAGGATCAAATAGAAAATCCTACATTTAGCTTTCAAAGCTCTTTACAATCTGGCCTCTTTCTACGTTTCCAATCTTCTTATATCCTATGCTCCCTTCCACGTATTATTTGATAAAGAGACATTGGCCTCCTTGCTGGTCCTTGAACCAGATGCTCTATCTCCCACCTCCATTCCTTTTCTCTGCCTGTCCCCCCATGCCTGGAATGCTCTCCCTCTTCATCTCTCCTGGCTTCCCTGGCTTTCAGGTCACAGATAAATTCCCATTTTCTACAAGCCTTTCCTTATGCCCCTAATGCTAGTGTCCCTCTGTTGATTATCTCTAATCTATCTTTTATCTAACTTAATTATACCTGATTGTTTCCTCATTATCTTCCCCACTAGACTGTGAGCTCCTGGAAAGCTTGCCTTTCTTTGTGTCCCCAGGGCTTGGCACAGTGCCCTTTGGGGCATATGGCAAGCCCTTAATAAAGGTTTGTTGACTTATGATTGACTGAGAGACTGAAAGAATGGCTATCTGGCAGCTCGCTGGGATGCATAGGGTGGCCTTCCTTTGGAAGTTGCTTAGTGCATGAGGCCTCAGAGGTTGTTTTGCTGAGAAGCTGTAAAATCCAGATCAAATACACTTGGCAAAGAGTCTGGGGCTTTCCAGATGGATAACCAAGTTAGGGAGCAGGGCACTGACTCCTTGCCCAGAGATGCTCCCTCCTAGGAACCTTGGGTCAGATGATTCTGGGCCCAGAAGGGCAGAGCTGGGAGGCTTTCGAGTGTTCTGGCTTTCTTGCCAGCCAACTCTTACCCATGATTCCTCCAACCCCATGATAGAGGATTTGCACACCGAAAGTACCAGGGACAAGCTGCTAGGTGGACCAGCTAACTGACTATTGATGACTGATTTATTGATTGACTGGATGAATCAATGACTGACTGACTTTTCAACTGATTGAACTGTGTGCTAACTAGTTGACAGCTCTTGTGGCCTCTTCCCTTTTATCCTCCTGTACTCTCAGACCCTGGAATCTATCCCCCAGGAAGAGACCATATAAGTGGTCTATTAGATTAGCTCCAAGTCACAGTGGAAATTTTTAATTAAGTCAGGCCTTTGACTGAGGACAGCAGTGGAAGACATTAGCCAATGATTAGGGGGCTGGGGTGGGGGGGGTTGGGGTGGATGAGAGCTGGGAAAATGGGAAAGTGATGGGCAGATATTGGGGAGGGGTCCCTTCCCCTCCATCCAGCCTTAGGAGGGCAGGTAGTGGATTTTTGGCTGAGAGGTCAGCTTTGCTACTTTTAGCCTTGAGGGCTCACTGGGGTCCAGCTCTTATTGCCCCCACCCCCACCCTGGGGCATGGGGTCTTTCTGAGCCATGGGAATTTTCCATTGGCTAAAAGCTCCATCCTCCCATTTCCATTCAGGCTCATTCTTCCCTCCATCCCTGATGACTGGCTTGTGCTCTAGGCCCAGGAACCCCAAGCTCAGAGTCCCATGACTTCATGGATTTGGCTCCACTTTCTGCCCTCATACCCTGTGTCAGATTGACCCAAGGCAACGAGTGGGCAGGTGCTGCCAGCTCAAAGCCAGTTTGATTGTGTTTTAATGATAATAATTAATGAGAAATGTCATGGCAGAGTAGGTAGAACACCAGCCTCAAAGTCAGGAAGCCTGATGTCCAAGTGCTGCCTCTCATTCACTGGTGGGGTGATCATGTAAGTCGTGTAACCCCCAGACAATCTCTGAGCACGAAGAGAGTAGCAGATGAGGTCATCTGCATTGGTGGAGGGCAGTTTCACATTGGAAGTGTCCCACATGGATGAATTTAGCAATCCTGACAATAATAATAACAGAAACAGCTCATTTTGAGAGCACTTTAAGGTGCATGCAGCATTGTCCCTACAACAGCCCCATGAGATTGGTTATTCAGAGATTACCTTTTCTATTTCATGAAAGGAAGGAAGAAAGGGGAGGAGGGAGGGAAGAAGGAAGGAAAGGAGGGTGAAATCTGAAATAACTGAGGAAACAAAGGTTTGCACTTCCAAGCGTATGGATTTATTAAGTAACGCATGCCAATTGCATAACAAATTGGGACCAGGCCTCAGCTTGGCATTGAACCCTCAATACAGGGGGAGACAGACTTTTATGCGTTAAAAGAAAACAATTTTTAACAGGATATAAACTAGGATACAGTAGTGAATAGAGTACTTGGCTTGGAATCAGGAAGACCTGAGTTCAAATCTAGTCTTAGACACTTACTAGCTGCGTAACTTTGGGCAAGTGACTTCAGTCCCTCATCTGTAAAATGGGAACACTGGAGAAGGAAGTGGCACACCATTCCAGTGTCTTTGCCAAGAAAACCCCATGGGGTCACGCAGAGACAAACAGGACTGAACAACAGCAAAAACCAAGACTCAAGATTAAGTAATCTGGTTTCTAATTGGAGAAAAGATTAGGGGCTTTCTGAGTTGGGAGGGGGAGAGCAGACAGGTGCAGTTCCCTGAAATCAGGAAAAATGGATCAAGTTTTCATCAGGGCTTCCCCCGAGTGTCTGTACTTAGTTAAAGGAACATGGAAACAATAGCCGATTGACCAGTATGGGGCCAGTTTTCAGGCAAGACATGATGAGAATGATGACAATGACGAGAAAATTCCTTACATCAATCTTTGGCTCGGACCAGGTTTCTGGTCAGCATAACCTAGGTCTAAGTTGAGGGTCTCTATGCAACAGTTAGAGGTGGTTCAGCTTCCCAGTCATGCAGGGATAGGTTCAAACAATACAATAAGGCTTTCTTCCAATTCCCACAGTTGAATATAGTTTCTTTCACACACAAGTTGGACTTTTGAATAGAAAGGGAATTGAGTTAGATCCAGAATTCAGTCGCAAGGTGGAGTCAATTTGGTTCACACAATTACAAGGAGGGAAGGATGGGTGAAAAAAAGAAAGGAAGGAAGGAAGGAAGGAAGGAAGGAAGGAAGAAAGAGAAAGAAAGAAAGAAAGAAAGAAAGAGAAAGAAAGAAAGAAAGAAAGAAAGAAAGAAAGAAAGAAAGAAAGAAAGAAAGAAAGAAAGAAAGAAAGAAAGAAAGAAAAAAGGAAGGAAGGAAGGAAAGGAGGGAGGGAGGGAAGGATGAAAAGGAGGAAAGGAAGGAAGAAAGAAAGAGAAAAGGTGGGAAGGAGGGAAGGAAGGAAAGAAGAAAGGAAGGAGGAAAAGGGGAAAAGGAAGGAAAAAAGAGGAAGTAAAGAAAAGAGGGAGGAAATAAGCATTAAGAGCCTACCATATGCCATTCACTGTGTTAAGCACTAATATACCTCTTGATCCTCCTTACAATCCAATGAGATAGGTGCTATTATTGTCTCCACTTACAATTGAGGAAACCAAGGCAGAGAAATGTCAAGCAACTTGCCCAGGGTTACACAGCTAGTAAGCAGCAGATCCAGGATTCAAACTCAGTTCTTCAGACCCCCTACTTTAGTATTCTTTCCACTACATCCTTTTTCTTAAAGCAGCAGGACTCAGTCATGTTCTCTAGGTTAGCTGGTTCCTGGCTTGTTGCTCACTCTCTTATCACCAGTTTCAGTTCATGACCCCATCCCTTTCTAATACACATCTCCTCTTATTTCTGTACAGGATAATTACAAGAAGTTTAATGCTCCATGGTTTCCAAGTGCCTCCCACCCATAATCCTTCATTTTTCACCTTTCTCCCCTCCCCGCCCCACCCCCATAGCATGTTACTGTATAACAGAGTTATCTATGTTTGTATTGCATCCTCTCATACTCTCTGGACAAAGACCTTATCTTGTTTACCTAAACTTTGCCTCTCCTGGTTCAAGCATGATGATCTGCATGTAGAAGGTGCTTAAAAAGCAGAGGAAGCAGAGGCTGAACTTTACAAGGGTGAAAAACTGAGTCCCAGAAAAGGAAGTTGATTTACCCAAGGTCACACAACTAGGAGAAGTCAGGGACAGGCTTTGAACCCCTGTTGCCTGGCTCTGGGTCAAATATTCTTCCCCTTAACCCATGCTGCCTCTCTAGAAGACTGAGCTATGGGCTGAATTTGAGTACCAGCTCTATAATGTGCTGGCTGTGTGTCCCTGGGGAAGTCTCCTCCCCTCTCTGAGCTTCAGATTCCTCATCTACAAAAATCAAGATAAGAAGCCTTCTTTCTACCTTTCTCACAGGGATGTGGTAGCTCTTTGAAAATTGTAAAAGTATGATTCAACACCAATTATTGGTAAATGTTACAAACTTATAGCAAAAATAGTGATAAATAGAACTATTTTTGTTGCTGTTCAGTCATTTTCCAGTTCGTCTGACTCATCATGACCCCATTTCTTGGCAGAGAAAGTGAAGTAGTTTGCCATTTCCTTATGCAATTCACTGTACAGATGAGAAAACTGAGGCAAAGTTAAGTGATTTGCCCAGGGTCACACAGATAGTAAGCATATTTTTAAATAAATATATGGAAATCAGGGAAGAATATTCAGAAAACAGAGAAGCAGGCTGGTGGGTTGGGAAGAATGCTAGATCTAGGAAAGTTGGATTTAAATCTTGACACTGCTAGCTGAGTGAACCTGGACAAGTAACTTCACCTCTCTGACCTTCCTCTGTAAAATGGGGATAATACACTACCTGCCTCACAGAGTTATGAGGAAAGTACTGATGAAAACTTAAATACTGTAGAAATGACAGTTATTAGGGAGATCATCTACTCTAATCTCTTCATTTTACAGAGGCTAAAACTGGGATCCAGAAAGGGGGAGGGATGCTAAAGTAGTATGGCAAGTCAGTGGCAGAGCCTGACTCAATCCCAGACCTACCGCAGCCTCACAGACCAGGTTCTTCATTATGTTACAGATGGGAATAGTCTAGGTGGGTACCATAGGCTGTGGAGGGAGGAAAATGGATGACATGCCTAGAGAAGGTGTTTCCTTGCCCTATGAATTTCTTGTGTGAGTTTAAAGGGAACTGAATGAGGGGGAACCCTGGGAGGAGAGAGAGAGTGAGAGAGAGACAGAGAGAGACAGAGAGAGAGACACACACACACACACACAGAGACAGAGACAGAGAGACAGAGAGAGAGAGACACACACACACACACAGAGACAGAGACAGAGAGACAGAGAGACAGAGAGAGAGAGAGAGAAAGTGTCCAGGAGGTGAGAGGAAGGGGGACAATCAATGCAAGAGACTTCCTTATGGAGTGCACGAGAAAGGAGGCAACCAGAGGGGGTTTCCAGGTAGAGCCTGGAAGAAGTCTTTGCTAGACTGTTCACTGGGCTCCCCAGGGAGACAAGGAGAGTAGTATTCCCAGCAGGTACCATCACTCTGACCTCAGTATGCCTCCCCATCCTAGCCTGGGGTCCTGGGATCATCTTGCACAACACTATACCCCTCACCTCCAGACAGGCTGGCCTTCAGCTGGCTCAGTCCAGGCTGATTCAGGACTTTAAAGGGAAAAAAAATAAAGTTACTAGGGATGTCTCCTCAGTTATAGGTTTGCATCAGTTTCCCCAAATCCCTGGGAATAGCTCCAAAGGCACTAGATTTGAATTTTTGGACACCTGCTACTTCTTCCTACCTATATCGCCTTAGAGTAATCACTTCCCCTGCTTGAGCTGAATTTCCTCCCCTGTAAAATGAAAGGATAAAATTAAATGATCTCTTAAAGTTGTTTCCAGTTTTAAAATCTTGAGCTCTTCCAGGGAACTGCTCTGGGGTCTTCCAACTCATTCCCTCAGGAAGTTCTAGGAAAGCATGTGGAAACAGACTCTAGGATGATGCCAGCAGAGCTCAATGAGTCCTCTCCAGCTGCCAAGCCAGAGGCTTCAAGCTAGAGATAACAGTTTAAGAGGAGATGCTGTTCATTCTCAGCATGAAGTGGGGAGGGGGAGGGGGACAGTGGGGAGGGGCAGGAGGACAGGGTGGGGAGGGGGAGGGGGACAGTGGGGAGGGGCAAGGGGACAGAGTGGGAGAGGCTTTGGAAGGTAGCGACAAACTTAGAATCACAGAATGTTGGAGCTAGAAAAAACTTCAGAGTTTATACAAAATACATATGAAGCAGTTTGGTGGAAGGAGAGAGCCCTGACAAACTGGCTGGGAGAGCCCAGGGACAGGAAGGACCTTGTATGGAGGAAGTAGGCAGAGTATACCAACATGGAATGTCCAGTATGGAGAAAGACAGGAAGGCTGGCTTGGTTGGAACACAGCAGGCAACAAAGGGAGTTTATGGAAAATCTAACTGGAAACAGTACATAAGAGAGACTGGCCATTTCATAAGCAAGGCTCTTTCTTTTGCCCTTGGAATATTAAGCATAGAATTGAAAAACAAAAAGATAGGTCAGAAACTCAAGTCCTTGAGTCCTTCATAGTCTCTGGTTTTATGCTTTAACACTTCTGCAAACCTGAACTGGGAGTTCAGGCCCCTGGAACAGTTCTGCCCATCCCCCAGGGCAATTCTGCACCTTTAAGTGTCTACCATGGACAGGGCTTTGGAAGATACAAAGTGCTAGAAGTGCAAAGTATTGATTTTAGAGTCAGAGGATCGGGGTTGGAATCCTGCCTATGCTACTGATCAGCTGAATGATCTTGGGCAAATGACTTGAACTCTGTTGGCCTCAGTGATCTCATCTGTAAAATGAGGAGGGGCTGGGCTAAATTGCCTCTAAGATTCCTTCTGGCTCTTAAATCTGGGATGAAAAGCACAAGGTGCTTCTAGTCTCCTAGGGGAATATGATAGATAGATGGATAGATGGATGGAGGGATGGAGGGAGGGAGGGATGGAGGGATAGATAGAGGGAGAGAACCAGGGGACTAGACCTGGGATTTCATTGCATTTCATTTCTGCAACTTAGAACTCTTATTGAGTCGCTTTTCAGTTGCCTGAATGGTTAAGGGACATGCCCAGGGCCAAACAGCCAGGATGTGAACCCAGCTTTTCTTGGCTTTGAGGCCAGCTCTCTATCCACTAATCCATTTTGCCTCTCACTAGAAATGACTAGATTAGAAAATTTAAAAATCAAGTCTTTTCTCTCTCTTCTAGTTTTCCTAGGGTACTTGCATCCTCTGGATCTCTCGTTTGCCCCTCTCCCATTCAACCTTTCATTATTCGTACTGATATGTGTGTGTATATGTATGTGTATATATGTATATACATATGCACACATATACACATATATAGTATATATAAATATATTGTGGGTATATATGGGTGTGTGTACATAAAACAGATAGATAGATAGATAGGCAGAAAGGACTAAGAGCATCTTAAGGGCCATCTAAGGGTGACCAGTTCTGGGGGAAAGGAGAAGATTAGCCAGATCTCACCTATGTGCTAATTAACTGGACAGGTTTCCAGGAGAGGAGACTGAAGTCCTGAAAGACCCATGACCTGATCTCTTTCCACCCCATGGTGGGACACATCTCTTTATAGGACACGCCCAGCAGAGGATTGAAATGTCAGATCCCAAAACTGAGGTCAAGATGAACAGTAAGCCTGCATCTAAAAGTCAAGCTGAGCCAGTCCAGAAGAGGTTCTGTTCCAATCTATTTCTCAGCATCAAGGTACCAAATCTGCCACCAGGGAACCTTGGGGAGGACGGGCTGATAGAGTTGGGCAGTGGCTGCTCCTGGAGAAGAAGGGCTCAGGGAAATCCTTATCCTCAAATTGAATTCAATTCAACAAACATTTATAAGGAGAAATGAGAATGAGTGCATGGCTCTGGGGACAGGGAAATTTGGAAGAGGGTCTGGCTTGTGGCTCAGTTACCAGGACCCTCACAAGTAGAACCTAAGGAGCCCCCAATAAGGAAAGAGAATACAGATCATATACAAATGGGTCAATAAAAATCTATAAATGCAAAAGAATCAGCTATTGTTCTCTACTCTAAAGAGGCAGTTGGGGCCAAATGACTATTATCCAAAAAAATTATCTTTATTTGACCGTGAATCGAATGAGATATATTCTGTCCTCACTTTCTTCCTTAGTTCTCTGTCTCTCTCTGTGTCTCTGTCTCTGTGTCTCTGTCTCTCTGTCTGTCTGTCTGTGTCTGTGTCCATGTCTGTGTCCATATCTGTGTCCATCTGTCTCTCTCTCTCCCTCTCTGTCTCATAATCCCAGAGCTCTGCCTGAAAAGGAGGGAGAGTCCCAGGACAATGGGGTGGGAGTGAGTGGGGGCGGGGGACAGGGTGATAACAGAATGGCCTGGGATTTGTCCTGAACTATTAATAAATTGGAATTGATCTCAAATCCTAAAAGACAGCTAGAGGAGTCCTTGGGGATAGGAGGGAGAAGTGGATGGAGGACAGGGGTGATTGTGTTGGGTCAATCCTGGAAGCCCTCTTGGGTGAAAGGGCCTGTAACTGAGACATAAGGGACAGAACAAGGTGAGTGGAATAAGGAAAGACATTCCTCACCCAACTCCAGGGTAGAGGTTGGGTGGCCAGAAAGGGGTCCCCTAGTCCCACTTACCCCCACTCCCTCTTCCAGGAGCTCTCATACCCTTTCCAACCACAGCAACCCACCAATATAGCTCATCTCTGACTTTGAGGTGAGCATCAGCTCCTGGTGAGGTGGAGGGCGTAGAAGTGGGGATCTAGGAAGCAAAGGAGAATTCACAGCCCACAAACTTTTGCCACCAATAGTGTTTTGGAGTTCTGCACTTCTAGTTGTATTGGCCCTACCAGCTCTCCAAGAGACTTCCCTGGGATCTTTTTCTCTCTCTCCCCATTCCTTCCCACCTCCTGCGGGTCCTGCTTCAGAAGCTTAAGAGGAATTAATAAATATCTCCTCCCTCTCTGCCCACATGTTCCTTCTCACATAAATCATGTCTCCTTTCTCCGTCTCTTTTGTATTTCTCTTTCTCTGCTCTCTTTCTCCCTCCCTTTCTTCTGTCTTTCCTTTTCTCCTTTTCTTCTGTTACCCTCCCTCTTCTGTCTCTCCCTCCCCTTCTCCCTCTTCTCTATCTCTTCTTCCCTCTCCTCTGTCTCTCCCTCCTCTCCCTCTCTTTTGTCTCTCCCTCCCTTTGTCCCTCTCTTCTATCTCTCCCACTCTCTGCTGTCTCTCCCTCCCTCTCCTCTGTCTCTCCCTCCTTCTCCTCTTTTTTGTCTCTCCCTCCCTCTCTTTTGTCTCTCCCTCCTTCTCTCCCTCTCTTTTGTGTCTCCCTCTCTTCTGTCTCCATCTCTCCCCTCTCTGCTATCCCTCACTCTCCTCCCTTCCCCCTCTTTGTCTCTGCAGTTCTTCGTACTCTGCCACAGCCTGCTGCAGCTGGCCCAGCTCATGATTTCAGGCTACCTGAAGAGCTCCATCTCTACCATAGAGAAACGCTTTGGCCTGTCCAGTCAGACCTCAGGGCTCCTGGCTGCCTTCAATGAGGTATGTCCACTCCCCCTGCCCGCTGTGCTCTGGCTATCCTGGCACACTGGGGGAGCAAGTGAAGGTATCTTCTTTCTCTCTCCCATTTCCTGACTTGTCTCAGTTCTCTCTGCTGACTGTGCCCAGGACTCTACCCTTTGCTGTGGTTGGTCTTCCCAGTGATACTCTTCTGTATCCAGGCCTTCAGGGTCTCACCCTATGTCTTCAAAAGTAACAGTCCAATAAGATATACAGGCAGTGGGGTATAGAAATATATCTTGCCCTACAAGAAAGTAAGGGAGAAGGGAATAAGAGGGGTGGGGTGGGATGATAGAGGGGAGGGCAGACTAGGGGAAGGTGTAATCAGAATGCATGCCATCTTGGGTGAGAGGGAGGGGAGAGATGGGGAGAAAATTTGGAAGTCAAAATCTTGTGGAAACAAAATATAAACTAAACTAAAACTAAATAAATTAAAGTAACAGTTCACTCTCCAAGAGGCAACACCATGTAGTGAGAAGACTCCTGTACGTTCCCTAACACCCTGTGACCATCAAAAAGTCACATGCCTCTATACAAATAAAAGATTAGATTACATGATCTCTCCAGTCCCTCCCAGTTCTAACGTTCTACGTTCTAAAGGTTTCTTTCAGTTCTAATGCTCTATGTGCTAAGGTCTCTCCCAGTTCAGACATTCTCTGTTGTAAGGTCCATTCAGGTCTAATATTCTATGTTCTAAGGTCTCTCATAGATCCTGAGTTCTATGTTCTAGGATACCTTTCCTTCCCCCTCAAATATTCTACGACCTAGCTGTCTGCATTCTATATTCTATTCTAAGGTCCTTTCCAACTCTGACGTTCTGTTAGTTTATGAACAATTAGTAAGCTCCTACCCTGGATTTGTTTTGTGGAGGCTGGAACTGGCCAGACAGACTCTTTTAAGGATAATTGGGGTTGCCTTTCATCCCCACCACACAGTGCTGTTGTTCAAAGTCACCAAATGCTTACCCCACCCCCACCACTTCTCCTGGCCTCTAGAGCCTAAAGATGGAAAGTGGAGATTTTTCAATTGCGTACAACCTTAGGCAAGCAGCCCCCTTTCTCAGCCTGTTTCCTCTTCTATAAAATGAGAGTGTTAGAATAGCTTAGCTTGAAAGGGCTAATTGTGGAATCCTGGAGCTGGGGAGCACCCAGTTGTCTCACATAGGAGACAACGAAGGCTCTGGAAGGGGAAATCAATCACCCCAGGTCACGTGGCAAGTCGAAGCAGCCCTGGACTCATGAATTCATAGATGTTAGGGTCAGAAAGGACTTCAAAGATCATTTAGTTCAACCTTTTCATCCCACAGAGGAGGGGAATGAAGCCATAAGGATTAAGTAATTTACTCAAGATCACATAGCAATGTGGTCGAGGAGAAAAAGTTATATCCAAGGTCTCATGACTCCCAGGCCAGGGCTCTTAGGTCCCTTCCAGCTTTTGAATTCTGTGATTCTACCCCTATATCTATAGCAGTGGGCACATTTCCCTCCATGCCCTGGCTTGATGAGGGTCTAGAGTTGGAAGCCTCTCCCATGTTCTTATTCTCTTTTTGAGGACTGCTAGTTGGGCATGAAGGCAGCTAGGTGGCCCAGTGGATAGAGCACCAGGCCTGGAATCAGGAAGACTCATCTTCCTGAGTTCAAATACAGTCTCAAACGCTTCTTAGCTATGTGACCCTGGGCAAGTCACTTAATCTGTTTTCCTCAGTTTCCTTATCTGTAAAAAAAATGAGCTGGAAAAGGAAATGGCAAACCACTCCAGTCTCTTTGCCAAAAAAACAACCACCACCCCAAATAGAGTCACAAAGAGTCAGATGCAACTGAATGAGAACAAGGTAGGCATGAGTATAAGAGTGTGAGCTGTGGGGATGGGAGTGAAATATAGCAGGAGGTCTCCTGGAACAAGCTACTTGGAGACAGGCAAATGGATGAGGTGACCCCAATCTGTAGAGATGAGTTCTAACAGATGATGTCCATTCTCAGCATCAAGTTAGCTTGGGGTCTAAGGGAAAGGGAGGGATGCAGAAGCTTTGGGGGCTAGAGCAGGAAAGAATTTTAGAGCTCATCTAGCCTAACCTCTGTATGTTACAGGGGAACAAACTGCAGGCCAGAGAGGTTCACCCACTTTCCTGAAGTCACACTTAGAGTTAGTGGCAGAGCCAGGAATCAAAGCAAGGTCTCCATATCCAGCGCACTTTTCTTCATTCCTAGATTCTCAGGAGACTGATAATAAGCAAGTGGAGTCTTGGATTATTAGTCTTAAGTCTTGTAAATTTCCGTAACATCAGACCTTCACCCCACTTCCATGTTGCTGGGTAGGGACCAAAGACAAGAAAGATTTGGTTTTCAGATAGACTGCGGGGGTTTGAGGCTTCTCAGTGCTACAGCCCTCTCTTTGATAGTACAGAAGCACAAACATTACTACATCAATCCATGTATGTCCAGGCCAGCTCTCTATTGACTATTCCATGCCGTCTCCTAAGGAAGATAGTACAAGGATTATTGTCCCCATTTTTCAGAGGAGTAAATTGAGGTTCAGAGGACTAAAGGAACTTGTGGGTGGCCATACACAGCTGGTGGGTATTGGAGCTGGGATTCAATCTCAGGTTTCTTACCCCAAGTCCAGGGCTGTTCCCAGATCATCGCACAGTGGCTCATGGAGAGGAAGTCAGCCTGTCAGCCTTTTACCCCTTCCTGACTCTTCTCCCTTGCAGGTGGGGAACACAGCCCTCATCGTATTCGTGAGCTACTTTGGGAGCCGGGTCCACCGGCCCCGTCTGATTGGCCTTGGAGCTCTTCTAGTCGCGGTGGCAGGGCTCCTCATGAGCCTTCCCCACTTCATCGCTGAGCCCTATCGTTATGACCACGTTGACATTGGTGAGGGAGCCTGGAACCAGACCGTTGGGAGCCTATGGGGATATGTCACCCAGTTGATGGAACATAAAGTTCTTATGAGGAGTAGTGAGAAAGAAGTCTGGAAAAATGGAGAAATATTAAATTCTAGTGAGCCTTGAATGCCAAGCTAATGAATTCTCTAGGTAATGGGGCGGGGGTACTAAATGTTCTGGACAGGCTAGTAACAAGGGCAGACTTATCCTTTTAGAAGATTTATTTTGGCAAGTCTTTGAAAGATGGATTAGAGAGGGAAGAGATTGAAGGATGGTAGAGACTAGCTAGGAGGCCAGACAAGAGGTTATGAGATCCTGAATTAGGCTGAATTGTCAGCATGAGTGGAGCTGTTAACTCGATGACAAGATGAGAGATGTTTTGGAGGTAGAATCAACAAGATTTGGAAAGTGACTGGGTGAAGAAGGGGAGGGGAGGGAAAGGAAAGAATCAAAGACAATTCTAAGAGTCGAAGTCTGGGTGTCTAGGAGGATAGTGGTTTGCCACGCAAACATAAGCAAGTTGGAAGGAGAAAAAGGTTTAGATGGAAAGATAAGTTCCAGGAACCTGTTAAGGCGAGTGGCCATTGGAGCACCTGGGTGAAGGGGTACAACAGGCAATTGACATGTGGAAGAGGAGCTATAGAGTTAGTGGTCCTTGACAAACCAAGGACGTTCTATTTGATCATGAAGGTGATAAGAGTTTATCAAATAGGAGGCGTGATATGGTCAGACCTGGGATTTAGGAGGATCAGTCTGATAGCTGAGTGGAGGCCCGAGGCCCAGAGACAGCATAAAACAGTATGAGCAGTATAACAACCAGTCTTATCCCTGTATCTTCTTTTGGAAGAGGATGGATCTGAGTGGAAAAGACTTTAGAAAGAGAAACCAACCAAAAGGCTACTACCAGAAACCATAAAATGCTTCAGGGAACTCACATGAGGATAAGGACTGCTCATAGGTATTGCATTTGATAATTAGGGGCTCATTGTTGACCTCTGATCAGGCTGTGGAGTGGTGCAGTCTAACACCAGAGTACAGGGGATTGAGGAGTGAGGAGGGCATGAGGAAATGGAGTCAACAAGTGTAGATGATGCTTTCTACAACTTTGATGGGGAAAGGAAGAAGAAGGAGGTGTTGGTAGCTTGGTGGTAGTAGCAGAAAAGGTATCCGAAGTATTGAAGAAAGGGTATGTTTAATGCAATGAAAAGATGCTTACAGGCAAAGGGAAAGGGTCCAGTAATAAGAGAAAGAGAGAGAGAGAGAGATCAATGATTCATGAGAAAGAGGAGATGGTCATTGGAGCATGGTCCTAAAGGAGATGAGATCAAAAATTTAAGGAATTTTTAAAAATTTAAAGCCAGAAGGGCCATCTAGTCCAATATCTTGTTATTTTTTTCACATGAGAAAACTGAGGTCCAAAGACAAGTGACTTATTCAAAGTCACATTGTAAGTTAGAAACAGAGCCAAGAACCAGCATCGTCAGATCTAATGATACTACAGTGGAGGAATGGGACTTCGTCCTGTGAAACTGGAGGACAGATAGAGAAATGGGTGAGGACGCAGAGAAGTTTTGAGGCATAGAAAAGGGGAACTGAGGAAGTTTGTATGGCTTGGATCTTCTCAGTTAGGGTCTATTATGCAAAGTCTTGTACTTCAGCTCCAAATATTACCATTGTGAAGAAAGTCGAGTCAACAGGCATGTATCAAGCACCTAGTATGTGTCGGATGCCATGCTAAGTGCTGGAATACTAAGAACAGTAAAGATAGGTGGGTGGGTGGATGGATGGATATATGAATGAATGGATGAATAAATGAATGGATAAATAAATGACCCTTCCTGTCAAGGAAGGATCAGTAATAGAAGAGATAACATGCAAACAACTATGTATATACAACATATGGACAGGTAAAATGGGAGGTAATCTCAGAAGGAAGGCACTAAGATTAAGGAAGACTGAAAAAAACTTTTTGCAGAAGATGAGATTTTAGCTGAGACTTGAAGGAAGCCAGGGAAACCTGGAAGTGGAGCTGAAGAGGAAGACTATTCCAGAAATGGGGAACAGCCAATGAAAACGCCCAGAGTTGGGAGGTGGAGTGTCTAGTTGAAGGAAAAACAAGGAGACCATTGACACTGGATTACCAAGAACATGGAAGGGAGAGAGTGTAAAGTGCAAGAAGATTGGAAAGGTAGGAAGGGGCTAGGTTATAAAGTGCTTTAAAAGACTTCCTATTTGATCCTGGAAGTAATAAGGAGCCACTGGAGTCTATTGAATAGGGGGTGTGACATGGTCAGCCTTGAACTTCAGGAAGATCAATTTGAGAGCTGATTGGAAGATGTTCTAGAGTTGATGCAGGAAGGCCAATTAGAAGGCTATTGCAGTAGTCCAGGTGTGAGGTGATGAGCACCTGCACCAGGTGACAGGGTCAGGAAAGAAGGAAGTGTATATAAAAATGTTTCCAAGGTAGGATAGACAGAGATATAGCAGAGTGAGAGAGTGAGAGGTTAATGATGCTTCCTAGGCTGTGAGGCTGGGTGACTGGAAGGATGGTTGTACCCTCAACAATACTAATGAAGTCAGTAAGAGGGGAAGGTTTGAGGGAAAAGAGAATAAGTTCAGTTTTGGACATATCGAGTTTAAGAAATCTGCTAGCTATCCAGTTCAAGCTGCCCAATGAGCACTGGAGATGCAAGACTAGGAGTCAGGAAAGACTCCTTGGACATGGACTGGACATGCGGATTTGAGAATCATCTGCATAGAGATGGAAGCTGATGAGATACTCAAAGGAAACAGTATAAAAGAAGAGAGGAGGGGCAGCTAGGTGGTACAGTGAGCAGATCATCGGCCATGGAGTTAGGAGGACCTGAGTTCAAATCCGGCCTCAGACACATGACACACTTACTAGTTGTGTGACCTTGGGCAAGTCATTTAACCCCAATTGCCCTGCCTTCCCCCTGCAAAAAAAAAAAAAAGAAAAAGAAGAGAGGAGGGCTCAGGATAGAGTCTTGGAAAGGTTATGATTCTACAGGGTAAACAAAAATGCATAAATACAATTGTAGAGCTGGAAAGACCCTAGAATGTAGAAGGTCAGAGCTGGGAGGGACCTTGGAGGTCATCTAGTCCAATGCTTTCATTGTATAGCCCAAAGAAACTTGGGCCCACAGACATTAAGGGGTGCACCCAAAGTCATGGGGAAGTGAGTAACAGGGTAAGGATTCTCTCTTTTCCACTCTTCCCCAGTGCATCCTGGCAAGGGCATGGAACAATACAGCACATGGTGTATCAGAACTGGAAGGGAGCTTGGAGCAGAGGCTGTAGAGTTTCAGAGCTGGAAGGAGCTCTGAATCTAAATCCAAGGTTTTTAGAGGAGGAAACTAAAGCCCCAGGAGATAAAGGAAAGGCATACACAAGTAATAACAGAGCTGGGATTTGAACCCAAATCCAGTCATTGAAATTCAATATTTTTATTATCAACATGGTCTCCCTGAAATAAATGGCCTGATTTGTGTGTGTGTGTGTGTAAACAAGAGTCTTAAAAAGTTTGTTTGCCAAATATTTGCAGCTTGTATGAGGTGAGCAAATATTATTGACTGTCTTCGTTGAGGGTGTGCTTTTATTATACAGGGAAGATGTGTCCTGGAATAAACTCTAAATAAACCCCAAAATGAAGGTAAAGGGTATAAATTTGAACTCAAGAGGGAAAAGGCAGTCCAATCCAGTAGTTTAGGAATTATTAAAGTTTAGAAGGGGCCTCAGACACCGTCTAGTCAAACTCTGCCTTTTTATAGAGGAAGAAACTGAAGCACAGGAAGTTAGTAACCGATTTGGTCAGGGCTAGAGGGACCTTAGAGACCATCTAGTCCAGCAGTTCTTAACCTTTTTTATGCCATGGATCTGTCTTCCAGGAGTCTGGGGAAGCCTCTGAACCCCTTCTCCAGAATAATGTTTTTAAATGCATAAAATAAAAATACACAGGATTTATAATATTAAAATAGTTACAAATATTTTTTAAAAGTAAGTTCATGGCCCTCAGGTAAAGAATTCCTGATTCTAGTCCAGCTCCCTGCATTTTAAGGCCCAGAGAGGGGAGATAATTTGTCTAAGTTCACACAGGCAGTAAATAGAAGTGAGATTAGAACCCAGATGCTCTTGTTCTTAATTCAGTGCTATGGTTGTTTAGGTCAATGTTCTTTCCTCTCTACACCATGAGGTGGGAAGGAGGCGGGGGCAGAGGCCAGAATACAGCAGAGGGACTGACCTAGGGGTAATAAATGAGCTGAGTATGACTGATCTCTGTGGTGACTTTCCCTACATCACCATTTACCTGTTCCTCCTGTTTCCACAGACCTGCCTCAGGATTCTGCTTCTTCCTTATGCTTGCTGCCGCAGGCCCCAGCACTGGCCCTGGCCTCTGCCTCAGTCTCAACCCCAAACAATAGCAGCTGTGCCTCACACTCGGAGGGCCCACAGATGGCGGTGGTGGGGCTCATGTTCCTGGCACAGACCCTGCTTGGTGTGGCTGCCGTGCCCATCCAGCCCTTTGGAATCTCCTACATCGATGACTTTGCTCACCCCAGCAACTCTCCCTTCTACTTAGGTAAGAGTCAAACATGGTATCCTTAGCCAGGACCCTGGGAATCTGGGAGATGGAATTAGGGATTGGGGCTAGTGTGAGGTTTACAAATAAGATTATGAATGACGCTGGTGTTAGAGTTAGTTTCGGGATTAAAGGTTAAAGGTGAGAATGAGTTTTAAATTGCATTTGTTAGGACTGGATTAGGACTTGGATACGATATTCAGATAGGGTTTCGATTTGGAGGCAGAGTTAAAGGTACATTTAGATTTGGGGCTAGGTTAAAGGATTTGGACTGAGGTTGGGGTTTCAGTTCAATTTTGACTTGGGGCTGGCTTAGAGTTGGGGTTAACATTAGTAGAGCAGTTGGGGTTAAGGGTTAGGATTAGGGCAAAAGGGTGATATTAATGTTAGAACTGGGTTGGATTCATTTTGATTAATTTTTTTGGTTTTGTTTTTTGTTTTTTTGGCAGGGCAATTGGGGTTAAGTGACTTGCCCAAGGTCACACAGCTAGTAAGTGTGTCAAGTGTCTGAGGTCACATTTGAACTCAGGTCCTCCTGACTCCAGGGCCGGTGCTGTACTCACTGCACCTTCTAGCTGCCCTGATTCATTTTGGAATTAGGTTCATGGTGGTTCTTAGGTATGGCTGCAGTGGTATTGGGATGAGAGTTAGGTGTTAAGACTGGATTTTCAACTGGGGAAGCAGCTAGGTTGCACAGTGGATAGATGCCTGGACATGGAAGAGGAAAAGAACTGAGTACATATCCTGCCTGAGACAATTACTAGCTGTGTGAGGCCGAACAAGTCACTTAACGTCTATCTGCCTCAATTTTCTCATCTGTAAAATGGAGATAATATTGTCAGTTATTATGAGAATAAAATTAAATAATATTTGCACACCTTAAAGAACTATATAAATGCTAGCTATAGCTGTTGCTATTTACCATTGAGGTTGAGATGTGCAGGAATTGGAACTAAGATTGGAGGTAAGTTTTAGGATTCCGTTTTGGGTTGGGGTTAGGGTTGGACTAAGGGTAGGGTTTGTGGTTGTGTTTGGATTGCGATTAGGACAGGGCTCAAAATTGAGATTTCCATTAATCTTATCACTGGTTAAAGGATAGCCTTGAGCTTAGGGCTAAGAGAGCATCTAAGAGCTTTCCTTGTCCAGGCAATGGGTGTGGAGGGAGGAGAACCTTAGCTTTTGTCTGATCAAAACAAGAAGCTTTTCTAGAGGTGGTAAGGGCATGTTCTGACACTGAGTCATTGGAAAGAAGTGACTTGATCCCACTGCCTGATAATAAAGTGATGGACTTAAGGTGCAGAATGAGAAATACATATTTTTTGACGTGGCCAGTGTAGGAATTTCTTTTGCTTGACTCACAAGCATTTTATTTTTCTTGTTTTTTCTTTCTCAATGAGGGAAGTGGTAGGGGGATTTCATTGAAAATAATATTTTTTTTTGGTAATGAAAGAAATGGCTTAGTAGAAAGTATGGAAGAGCATTTGGGTTGCTTGGCTTGGATTTGAGTATTGGGCTATCTGAAGGTAGATTAGGCTGACTCAGGACATTGTGAATTCCCCATTACTGGAGGTCTTCAAAGAGAGAATGGGTGGTTACTCATCAAGAACACTTATAGAAGGAATTCCTATTTGGGTACAGGCTAGAACAAGGGTCATCTGAGATCTCTTCCAACTCAGAGATTCTGTGAGGCTTTGGGAGAATGAGAAGTATGTGTCACAGCCCTGGCTGAGAAGTCCTGGGCTATGCCTTGACCCAAGATTTTATGCCATGAACAGGGATCCTGTTTGCTGTGACTCTCATTGGACCAGGGTTGGCCTATGGGCTTGGAGGCCTCATGCTGAGGTTTTATGTGGATATTGATCGGATGCCCGAAGGTGAGTTCCCCTTTCTCTAATTATCCCCTTCCTCAACATCCTTTGACTGCTGGAAATGGAGGGGAGGAGGGAAGAGAAGGGAGGGCATGATAATCCCAGAGATCCAGAAACAACATGGAACAAGACTAGTGGGGCATTACAACCGGTTTTATTGGAGCATCCAATTGATTTTGTCTACTCTGAAGGCCCAGCTCTGTGCTAGGAACCATGGGGGAAGACAAAAGGAAACAATCCTTATTCTGAAGTTTCATTTTTTTGTACTTGTTTCCCTAATGCCTAGCGCACTACCAAAAACATAATAGGTGCTTAATAAATGCTTGTTGATTGGTTTAGGAAAATTTGAGGAGAGAGAGAGATTGATTGATTTCAGTGGGGGAAGTGGAGGCAGGGAGGGAGGGAAGGGAGGGTTGGCTCTCTGGCAATGACTTAGTTTTGTGGAAAGAGTGGTTTATACATCTTAAAACAATGTAGAAAAAGCGGCCCTGCTGTTACTATTCTTTTAGTTCAAAGGAGAAACTGAAGCCTCAAGAAAATGATTCTGGATCTTTCAAAGGGGGAAACAGGATACCCAGACACTAAGTCCCTAGGCTTTCCTGGAGTCAGGAAAGGGATGGGTGGAGCAATGAGGTGCAGTACCGAGAAGCCTCACTCAGTTTTCGAGCTGCCCAGATGTGTTTCTGGCCTGTGGTGGCAACTTCCTAAAACCAGAGGCTTAGCACTTCAGTGAGTCTTGGCTTCTAGGGAGCCACTGAAGGGGCCACCCCCACCCCAGGATACACAAGGAACCTCAGGGAAAGGAAGGGGCAATGAGGGCTGCAGCCTTCACTATTGGCTCATTTTTTTTTTAACTTTTGTTGTTTAGTTGACAGGTATTTATTTTCTCTCCCTCCCACCTTCTCCTTTCATTTTGAAAAAGAAAAAGGAAAACAAAATTCTTATGACAAAACCACAATGAAGCCAAACAAATTCCCACATTGGCCAGGCCCAAAAATATGTTTCATTCTGCGTCCTGAGTCTATCAGCTGCCTCTCTGTCAGGAGATGGGAAGCTTGCTTCATCATCAGTCCTCTTGGGCCTCGGCCTGATTTCACATTACTCCCCTTCATATATTCTGTTACTGGCAAATCATTTTACTCTACGTTCCCCAACTTGGTCCTGCCCCTTCCTCAGTCCCATTTATGCAAACAAGTCCCCTAGGGCAGGGATGCAGTCTCCTCATTTCTCCCTGTCAGGAGTGCTGGGCTCCCTGCAAGGCCCAGCTCAGGTGCTCTGATTTCCAGGAAGTCTTCCCTGAGTTTCCACCTCTCTCTTTCCTCACATTTCCTTTGGGCTCCTTTCCTGGATCTCTCCTTTCCCCTTTTCACAGTCCACCTTGTATCCTAGTTACTTACATAATTCTTGTATCACTCTCCAAACCCTCACTCCCATATGGCCTCAATACACTCCCTGTTAGTTTGTAAAACATGAGGTCAGGGACCATGTCATACTCACCATTGTCTTGCCATTTCCTCAGTGCCTCCTCAAAACTTTGGGCCCCAGGGCCAAATCTCTCAGCCTTGTTTGATCTCTTCCTAAAGCCTAACTTAAAACTCCTAGGGATGACTTTCCTAGCCCTTTGATTTGCTGTGCTCCCTGGGTTCAGAGACCCGCTACCCTCTATCCTTAATTACCTTCCTTCCTTCCCCTGCTGCTACCACAAGACCTGGGTTCAAGCATCTGCTCACTTCAGAAAGTGCCCACTATGTCAGAGGGACAATGCTAGCTTCTGGGGTTGCAAAGGTATATGACTGAAACAGCATCTGCCCTCAAGTAGATTTTACTCTGGCTGCACTCCCCACTCCCACTCTGGACCACAAGCTCATATTTTCAAGGTTTATTTGTGTTTCCCCTTACAAAGGAGAAAAAAAAAAGAATGTGCACATTCAGAGACAATGGCCCCTATCTCTGATTGCTTGAAATTTTCAAAGCCTTTTAAGGGAGGGAGGTGGTCTTACTGCCCTTTTACAGATGAGACAACGGAAACTCAGAGCAGTTCCTAAGATTCATCGATTGCGTAGGATTTAGGCCTGGGAAAGGGCCATGGCTCTCAATTAGTCCAAACCCTTTATTTCACAGAGGGCAATGAGCCCTTTGGGGGGAGAAAAAGCAATTGAACTGAGATCCCACAGTTGCAAGTAGGAATCTGTCCATCAACAAGACTTTATTGGTGCTTACTATGTGCCAGGCACAGTATGAAGCAGGAAGGGGGGCAGGGAAGAGAAGATGCGATGGAAAACAAGAAAACAGCCCCTGCCCTTGAGGACCTTATAGTCTAATGAGCAGAGGTGGTTTTTAAACCCAGGCCTACTGGCTCTGAACCCAGTGCCTTCTTTGCTTTTTCCAGAAATCTCACACACACACACACACACACACACACACACACACACACATGTGTATGCGTATATGTACGCATACACAATATATTGATACACACCAATTACATACGTACATGTACACAAACACACAGACACATACTATATACATGTGTGCATTGTACGTGTTATAGATGTATATGTGTATGCACATGTATAAACATCCAGCTTCCTGGCCTGCTGCCTTGAATTTCATTTAAACTCTTCTGTTTATTTCTTGTGATAAGACACCTCACCTAACTTCTCTGCAGATTTGGGGAGGAGGTCTATGTGTATGGAATGCTGAATATAGTGTCAGGTTGGTTTTTTTCTTAGTTTGTTTATTTTTAGTTTTTGACATTCACTTCCATAAGTTTTAAATTTTCTCCCCCTCCTTCCCCCCTCCCTCTCCAAGACAGCCTGCAGTCTGATATAGGCTCTGCATATACATTCCTATTAAACACATTTTCACATTAGTCATGTTGTATGGAAGAATCATAATGAATGGGAGAAACCATGAGAAAATCATGGGATCATAGCTTTAGAGCTGGAGGGGACCCCAGAAGCCTTCCAACATGATCCCCATTTTACAGATGAGGAAAGAGGTTCAGAGAATAGAAGGGACTTACTTACTTAAGGTCACATTGCTATTATGTGGCAGAGCAAGGTCTGAAGGCCTGATTCTAAGCCCAACTGCCAGCACATAAACTTCATAATTTATTCTTTAACTTAGGTTTCTTAGGCTTGGTTAAGTGCTCTAACCTGGAAACCCCTCACCACAAAGATCTGCCCGCTCCCCTTCCTGACCCAGAAAGGTGTTCTTGCATCCCAGAACAATTAATTGTTATTAGGCCATTTTGTTTCTCTAGGCCAAACTCATTGGGCCATTTTATAAGACCAGGCTCACTCTCAACCGGGAACCAAGTGTCTTTGTCAATGTCATTCTCTGGTTGGTTGTTTCACCCTCATTTTTTCCTAATTCCTAGCTGTCTAACTTTCTTTCCCTCCCTCCAAGGGAGACAGTAGAGTATTAATTTAAAAAAATACTGGATTTAAAGGTGGAGGAAGTGGCTTTGAATCTTGGCTTTGCTACTTACTACCTATGTGAGCTAGGGATAATCATTCCCCCCCACCCTTCCCACCTCAGTTTTCCCATTTGTGACATATTGGGGTTAATGGTCTCTAAAGTTCTTTCCTGTCCTAAATCCTGGAAAGCCTTCTACCTTGAGCTCCAAGGTGCTGTGATCCAGGCAGAAAAGAATGGGCTTTGTGGGCCTGAATCTGAATGTCATAGACACTCATAGGAGGAAGAGATTGGCTGGTGTAGCTAGGATAAGCCATTGCTTGCAGAGGATGAGTGCCTATGCCCTATGGGGTGGGGGGGTGATTCCCACCCTCCCCATGAAACAGCTTCCCAGCTTGCTGCCTTGTTTGAACTAATATGATTATCTCTTGTGAGTAGACACCTCCCCCAACTCCTCTGCAGATTTTGGGAAGGGAGGAGGGGAGGAAGGTCTTTGTGTGTTGAATATGTTATCTGATTTTATTTTTTGACATACTGATTGGTTTTGCTGATTTCTTTCTCATTTCCTCTTTTTAAAACTTCTGTTTTAAGAGATGACTCTTTGAGAGAGGTAAGGGAATAAATTAATAAATAAAATATTTATTAAGCATTTACTATGTGCAAAGCACTGTGGGGACACACATAGAAAAATAGGACGGTCCCTACTCTCAAGGAACTCATGGTCTAATGGGGGAGATAATACATATGCACAGTTTCAGCCGCAAGTGAGATGGAAAAGTCCCATGGTCCTTAGGGTGCAGGAACAAAACAAATGGTATTGCATCTTCTTTAATATCAATTCCACTGATAAAAATCACTTCCTTTTCTGATGTGGAGACATCTGACAGTGCCAAGGCCTCTGCTGGCAAGAACTTTACTTTCTGGGTCTTCAGAAGCTGGGGGTGGTAGCCTCTGCATGAGTGGTTGCCAGGCTGCATCTCCAGGATGATGGCTAAGGGTGCTAGGCTAGAAACACTGCCATTCCAAAGGCTCTTGGGATGGATACAAGTGGAAGTTTACGTGATTTAAAGACATTGATAAAAAAAATTTTTTGGAGGGGTTAAGTGACTTGCCCAAGGTCACACAATTAGTAAGTGTCAAGTGTCTGAGGCCAGATTTGAACTCAGGTCCTCCTGACTCCAGAGCTGGTGCTCTATTCACTGTGCCACCTAGATGCCCCCCTCCCAATTTTTTTTTAACTCTATCTCTCTGCATTAATTGGAACAGGGATAAAACTAGAAAGAGGATTTAAACTGAGTCTCTGAGTTGGAAGTTAGAGGCCATCTATTCCAATACCTCCCTGAATACAAGTGGGAGATTGACATTGACAAGGAAGCTTCCTTATTGAGTGAGAGTAAGATTGGGCTAGAACAGGAGTCAGCAAATGCCCCTGCCTTCTGCTTGTTTTTCTCTGGCCCACTGTGAGTAAATTTTGGGGGAAAAAAACCAGCCCTGAGAACTGCTCATCCAGCCTTGCTGGGGGATCATGTGCCCTCCTGCCCATTCTGTTTTTGGAGACCTCTAATTACTAGGAAATGCTCAGAGAGACTGGAAGGGAGGAGGGTTACACTGTACCCAACCCTGGGCTTTAAGCTTTGCTGAGCTACATCAGCTTCCTGAGGATTCTAGCTTTCCCTTTACATTTGTGCCCAGTGCTTCCTCCCTTACTCATTCTGAAGCCCTGGTTGAGTCTCACTAACATCCTAACCTCCCCGGTCCCTGGGTTCATCTGGCTCCCTGGTCTCAGGATGAGTAGCCCCTGGTCTGGCATGACAATGACTTTCCCCCTTCTGCTCCTTTCATCAGCGCAATAGAATACCAATGCCTGGTGCCTCCCCCCCTTCCCTTACCACATCCTAGGGATCTTATTTACAAAGGAAAGGAGAATATATAAATTTAGAAATAATACACCAGGGGAAGGGAAGGAGACATCAGTATAGCATCATAGGCTTTTGGAACTGCAAGGAACTTCAGACAACATATGGTCCTACCCTCTCATTTTACAGATAGGAAAACTGAGGTTCAGAGAGATTGAGATCTAATGCCTAAGGTCACACAGCTGGAATTGGTGGATTCAGAACTTGAGCCCAGGCCTTCTGACTCTAAATTCAGAGCTTTTTCTGCTATATACCATGTGCACAAAAGATTTCTGCCCAGCTTAACTATGCAGTTTATTAGTTTGTCCTAACAGAGGGGGTAATCAGAGTATAAGATTTGCTATCAGAAGTCCTGAGTTCAAGTGCTGGCTTTGCCACTGACTGGCTGTGTGACCTTTAGCAAGGCTCTTTACTACTCTCTTCTTCCCTCATCTGTAAAATGGGGCTAGTGATACTTTCATTGCTCCATTAAGGTTGCTGAGTGTTGCACTGGATAGAGTGCCATACTGGGGTCAGGAGGACCTAAATTCAAATCTGGTCTCAGCACTTTAGCCATATGACCCTGGGAAAGTCACTTAACCCTGTTTGCTTCAGTTTCCTCATTTGTAAAATGAGCTGGAGGAGGAAATGGCAAACCGCTCCAGTGTCTTTGCCAAGAAAACTCCAAATGGGGTCACAAAGAGTCAGATACGACTGAACAACAACAAACTCTCTACAAAGACACGAATTGATACAAGGCTAGTTTTTCTGGATCCCATATTGAGAGGTCCAGGATAGTGATGCTTATAAAAAGGAATCAGGGGATAGTAGAAAGAGTTCTGGATTTGGCAGATATTTCCTAGCTGTGTGACCTTGGACAGACAATTCACCTTATCTCTCTAGGATTTAGTTTCCTCGTCTCTGAAAAAACCTTGTAAAACCCTTTCCAAATGCCCTGTATGTTACAGAAGGTTCCCGAAGCCTGCTTGTGGTATGGTATGAAGGCTGCCACAAAATTATCCCTTCCAAGTTGAAACAGCTATCAATGGAGCTCCCTGTCCTCTCTCCAGATCAGACCTCACCGGGAGCACTATGTTCAGTTCTGATGCCACAAGAGAGGAAAGACAGGGCAATTGGGGTTAAGTGACTTGCCCAAGGTCACACAGCTAGTAAGTGTGTTAAGTGTACGAGGCTGGATTTGAACTCAGGTCCTCCTGACTCCAGGGCCAGTGCTCTACTTACTGTGTCACCTGGCTGCCCCGGGGTTGATTTTTCAAAAAAAAATCTAAACCCTGGACTTTACATTCATCACTTATATGTCACATTGAATTCAGTACTGAAAAAAACAAAGTGTATCCTAAGTGCTTTAAGATTTTTATAAAGCACTTGCCTTATGATAGCCCTGTATAGTAGGTAGTGAAAGTACTACTGCCTCCATTTTACAGATGAGAAAACTGAGGCTCAGAAAGACTGAATTGTCCAAGGTCCAGCAGCTGACAAGCAGCAGAGCGGGAACTCAAAACCAAGTGTTCCGAGTCCAAACCCAAAGCTCTTTCCACTGTGCCACACGAAGGAACATTGAAGAGTCAGTCCATTGTTCCAAGCTGTTCAGAACTTCCGAGGTCTCGATTCTGTCACCTCATATATCATTTGTCCCTCCCAGCTTTTGTGTCATCCCCAAGCTCCAACGCCATCTCTGCATCCATCCAAATCGTTGATAAAAATGCTGAATAGAACAGAGCCAAGGACAGAGCCTTGTGATGTTCCCCTGGAGGTTTATTGCCTCCAGAATAGTTTTAATAGTTCTTTTTGTTGTCATTGGCCCTCCTCCCAAGCCCAGAATCCTTCTGGATGCTTACATTCCTAGCCTGATTCTTCTAGAACTGTGCTCTTTCCTATCCATCCTTGGGTTACTTACTTACTTACATCTCCCCGAATGACTTTTAAAAATCTAAGTGGGTCATGGGATTTGGAGCTTGGAGGAACTCTAGCGATGATCAATTCCAACCCCCTCATCTTTTATAAATGAGGAGACAGCTGCTCAGAGAGCTCAAATTACTTGCCCAAGGTCACACAGCCAGGAAGGAGCAGAGCGAAGATTCCAACCCAGGCCCTTCAACTCCAAAACAGAGCCACCACCCCACTCCCTCTCCATCAGTTTTCTATGCATTCACATCTTAGGGTAACCCCCTCCTTCTTCATTAATATAATTTATGCTTACACTTGTTAAATTTTACTCTTGAGAAGTTCCCATCCTTCAGAGACCAACTTCCCCTGTAAGTCATTAAACCAGAGGTTCTGAGCCTACCTGTCTTTTCTCTGAACACTCTAATCTGCTCTCAAAAGCTTTAGGCTGCATGTCACGGTATGCCATGCTTCCCCCTCTCTATCTGTCTCTGGGATGGAGTGGTCACTGTCTCCCAGGGTTCCCTCTAATTTCTACCTCAGTAGCCACTTCCTCCTTGTTGGTCAGGCTCAGGTTAAGAATAGCACTTCCCCCTCCCTGCCATCTTCCTTCTGAAGGAAGAAATCATAATTGAGGCAAATCAAGAATTTATCAGTTGGTCTGCTGTCAGCGTAGGGCTCTGGTGCATGGTGCCTGGATAACCGAAGGCCCCTCTCACTACTATATACCATCTCCTGGCTGGTTGTTATGGGCTTCTGGAAATCATCAAACTGTATCCTCCCCCTCTCCCAGCCCTCCCCAATCAGGTTTTCTGTAGTACACAGTGCCACAATGATTTTCATGTATCGCTTCTGTTTCACCATTTTTATTTTCCTCTTCCATAATAGAACATAGATTCTTCTAATAGACTATGTGGGCAGCTAGGTGGAGCAGTGGCTAGAGCACCGGAGTCAGGAAGACCTGAGTTCCAATCTGGGCTCAGACATTTACTAGCTGTGTGACTCTGGACAAGTCACTTAACCCTGTTTGCCTCAGTTTCCTCATCTGTAAAATGATCTGGAGAAGGAAATGACAAATCCCTGCATTATCTGTGCTGAGAAAACCCCAAATGGAGTCACAAAGAGTCAGATACAACTGAATGACAACAATAAACTTTAGAATATAGAAGGTCCAAGCTGACAGGGACCATCATTAGAAATAATAAAAATAATAAATAGCAGTAATTAGTATTTATATAATGCTTTAAATTTTTCAGAGCTGAGAGAGACCTTACTTAGAACAGAGAATGTAAGAGCTGGAAAGGGAGCCTAGAGTACAGAATGGCAGAGCTGGCAGGAAGCTTGGAACATAGGATATCACACAATCATAGATTTAAATCTAGAAGCAACATCAGAGGATATCTAAGCCAAACCCCTCAGCATACAGATGAGGAAACTGAGGCATACACAGGTTAAGTCATTGGTCCAAGGTTGCACAGTTACTTATGTCGGTGGCAGAGCCAAGATGGCAGCCCCAAAGATCTTAGCGCACAGAAAGTTAGAGTGGGAAGTGACCTTGAAAGATCATAGTCCAGCCTGGTCATTTAAAGATGAAGTAACACAGACCCTGGGGGAAGTGATTTGTGTAAGGATGTAGAGCTAGTAAGAGTGAAGTTAGCCTTTTAACTTGTGTCTCCTGGTTGTTGGTCTAGGGCTCTTTTCACACACATTTTCCTTCCATATTCTCATTGGCCCCACACCCCCACCTGAAGCAGGTGAGGTGGTTATCCCTAATTTAAAGAAAAGGAGACTGAGCCTAATGTGATTGGATTTGCCCAGGGTCATGCAGTCAGCTCCAAGGTCTCTGAGGGGGATCATCAAAAGTGAAAGCAGGAAAGTATTCATGGGAATAAAGGATCCAGAGTAGGAAGAGACTGATTTGTTTAGTCCAATCTCATTATTTTCAGAGGAGAAAAATTAGGCCCAGAGAAAGGGAATGACTCGAACATGATCTATGTAAACAAGAATGAGGCTCCTCTGGCTCCAAATGGATTCGTCTCCCTTCACCATGGCACCCCCATGTACTCAGTTGGCTCTGGTTTCTTTTTCAGGAGGCATCTCCCTGACTCCAAAGGACCCACGCTGGGTGGGTGCCTGGTGGCTGGGCTTCTTGGTCTCTGCTGGTGCTGTGACCTTGACTGCTCTCCCTTATTTCTTCTTTCCCCGGGAGATGCCAAAGGAGGAGCAGGAGCTTGGTTTCCGGAAACGGGTCTTACCTTCGCTGGATGACAAAGTAAGGGCCCCTGGTGCTAGAGATACTACCCCCTACATCTCTTCTGCTCCTATGTGGAAGGTCCTCTTTCAAGGCAAAAGCAGGGTCAAGGATGGAGTTCTGTGGCACTTCACTAGAGATATCTTGCTCCCAAACAAAGCTAAAAGCAAAAAGAAAAGTCATTTTTGAAGTTCATGAAATTCTGGCTGGGAAGGGAGAGGAAAGAAAACAGAGGGCTGTAGGAGACAAAGCTCAGGGCCTGCTCTTCATCACCTCCCATTTCCAATTAATTATACTTCCCTGGGGTCCCACCATGCTTGAGAACTTACTTCCATTAGGCTTTTGGTATATGTGGCATACTGTTATTTGGAGCTGGGGGCAGGGTTGTGTTTAATGAAGACTCTAAGCTCTAACATTCAGAGCCCTTTCCTATCCTTTTAGGCCTGTGTCAGATGTCACAGGCCCCTGACAAATTGCAGAGGCATCATAGGGTCATAGGATTAGAATTTATGGGAACCTTTGAGATCATCTAGACCAGAGATGTCCAACTCCTAGCCCATGCCTCAAGACTCTGGAGTGGGCCTGAACCAGATTAAAAAGGAAAAGTATTTAACAAAACAAATGTAAATACAATGGAAAATAGCATTAGTTTGTGGTTTTCTAAGTCAATATGCAGAATCCGTTTCTATTTCAATTTGATGCCACTGAGAACCCCTTACCCTTATTTTATGTGGGGTTAGGGTGGGACTGAAGACCAGGGAGAGTAAGTGTCCTGCCCATGGTCACACAAGGAAAAGACTGGAGAAAAGGGAGATCAGTAATTGTAGAACTAGAGAATTGCAATGGTCTGCACAAGAGGGCTTGAATTAGGGTGAGTGAAGAGGAAGCAGATAAATCCAAGGCATCTGATAGAGACTGCCAGAAGTAATGAGAAACAGGAAGTAGGAAGACAGGAGAGGAGCTCTTTATGTGAGGGAAGAGCTTGATTTGAGGGTTGGGAGGCAAGTCAGATACAACGTATTCTTCTGCGTGTCTCTGTTTCTAGACAGTGGGGAGAGGGGCCCCAAGGGTGGGGTAGGCTTGAGGGAGGTGATCCCTCAGATAGATCCTAATTCAGACTGCCCTCCTTCTGGCCTAACTCACAAGAGATGGAGGAGAAAAATCGAAAAGAATGACACTCAAGTCCCATTTTTCGAGTGCTCTGATGTGTTGGCACAGCCCTGAACCCAGCAGTTGAGTGGTCGGTGTGTCCCTTTGGGACAAGCCCAGCCTGGGATCCGTTATATTTCAGTAGCACAGCTAGCCTTCAGTAAAGCATGTCAAATTCCTGGGGCTCCAGCTCCTTCTTAGAACCGGCCATGGGGCGCTTGCCCTTCTCTACTGTATTTTCTAAACTTCCACTTGGATCTCTAAACTCCCACTGAAGGGCCCTGATCCTGCTTCTCTTCCTGAGTTCAGAGACCTGCCAGATTCATTTGTACATCTCACAATCCCAGGCTCACCATTGGCCAACTAAAAAGCCTGATGGTATGATGGCAGAGCGGACTGAGGGGGAGGACAAGTGTTCTACCCGCATCATAATGTAATCGACAGCCAGCTAATTTTGCCTTCTCCATCCCACCCCAGCTATGCCCCTTACTCAGTGCTTCTCAGTGACAATCAGGTTTATAGCTAGAAGGGATTGTAGAGACCACCGAGTTCAACCGTCTCCCATTTCACAGATGAGGCAAAGAAAAATGAAGCAACTTGCCCAGGGTCACATGCAGCTTAAGTGTCTGAGGAAAAATCTGGACCAAAGACTCCACATCTAATACCCAAGTATGTTATGGAGCTGAAGGACAGCAGAAAAACCACTGACCTGGAGATTCAGAGTCCTAGGGTTAAGTCTAGCCATGTGACCTTGGGCATGGCTTAGCCCACTCTGGGCTTCTGTTTCCCCATCTGTAAAACGTGGAGATTGAAGCAGGTGATCTCCAATGTCCCTTCTAGCTTTGCTCTTTTAATACTGGTCTTTTGTTGTTGTTTGGTCGTTTTCCGTTGGGTCCAACCCTTTGTTTTCCCATTTGGGGTTTTCTTGGCAAATATACTGGAGTGATTTGCCATTTCCTTCTGCAGCTCATTTTACAGATGAGGAAACCAAGGCAAACAGAGTGAAGTGACTTGTTCAGGGTCACACAGCTAGTAAGTTTCTGAGGCTGGATATGAATTCACGAAAATGAGTCTTCCTGACTTGGGAGTCCTCAAACCAGCTACCAGTCCCAGTTTCTAAAACACTTGCTGTCTATGTGACTTCAGACAAGTCATTTAACCTTCTCTGGGCCTCAGTAAAATGGGTCTAATAACACTAGCACTCCCTACCATCCGGAGTTGTTGTTCGAGCACTCCATGAACTTGAAAACACTGCTGCTGACCCTACCTCCAGCCGGCATGCTAAGCAGTGCCTTGCTGTTTATGTTGTCACTCTGTTATACGGCTCTAAGTTTCTATGGCAATTCCTCTCAAACGCTGTGACTCAGCGTATCTAAAACTCTGAGTCAAAGATTCTTTGAACGATATAGTTTGTCTGCTGCCAACCCTTCCCAGTTCCTGGCTTCATCCTGTTAACAGTTTGAAAACCCCAGAATGGCTGTAGAGAACATGGAGCTCTGCTTCCCTCTCCCTCCTGCAATAAATATTGATGTGGGTGGAATTGTTCCTCAGCCTCTCCTGAGTGCTGACTTGGCTGCCTATGTTTTCATTATCTCCTGCCTGCCCTGGCCCTACCTCCTTCCCTCCCTTCTCCAGCTGCTGATCGTGAATCAGATGGATGGCCCTGGGCAAAGCAAGAGAAGGGGACCTGATGGAAGCAGGCACTGGAAATCAGGGAGGTCCCTGGGAATGAAATCTTCACCTTGGGGGAGCAGAGGGGAGCAGCCTAACCCAGAGAAATATGAGGGCTGAGGAAGGGGTACAGTATATGGAGAATCATAGAATGCTAAATCACAGAATTTTCAGACTTTAGATTCATAGAAAATAGAACCTGAGAAAGGAGCCCCTAGGTGGTGCTAGGCCTGGAGTCAGGAAGACTCATCTTCCTGCATTCAAATCTGGCCTCAGACACTTACTAGCTGTTTGACCCTGGGCAAGTCACATAACCCCATTTGCCTCAGTTTCCCTATCTGTAAAATGAGCTAGAGAAGGAGATGGCAAACCACTCTAGTATCTTTGCCAAGACAATCCCAGATGGAATCAAGAGTCAGACACAGCTGACTAAAAAAACCTAAAACAAACAAACAAAAACCTAAACAGCAAAGAACCTGAGAATCAAAAAAGAAAATCAAAGAATCATACAATCAGTCAGTCAGCTAGCATTTATTAAGGGCCTACTATGTGTCAGGCACTATTCTAAGCCCTAGGCATACAGAAAAAGGGCAAAAACCCCATACTCTGAAGCTAACAGTCTAATGGGACAGATAATATACATGCAACTATGTACAAATATACAAACAAGATCTAGACAGGATCTTGAGGGTGGTGTCCAAGGGAAGGCACAAAGATTAAGGGGGACTGGTGGCATTTTAGCTGAAACTTGCAGAATTCTAGGAGACAGAAAAGAGAATGTTGCAGGAATAGAGACAGCCAGTGAAAACACTCAAGAGTTGAGATAGGGGATATCTTCTTCTATGAATAGCAAGGAAGCCAGTGAGGGGTTGGGGAAGGGATGTAGGGAGAATAAAGTACAAGAAGACTAGGAAAGGAGGGAGGGGGCCAGGCCATGAAGGGCTTTAGAAGTCAAATGGAGAATTTCATATTTGATCCTAGAGGTAATTGGGAGCCCATTATTGACTATGGAAGGCGGGGAGGTGATATGGTTAGATTCAGCTAAAGTTGGCAAAACCAAGGCTCCTTTCGTTCCTATCATTGGGGTATATTATTCAGTTTAATTTAATCCAATAAACATTTACTAAATGCCAATTGTATGCCATGTACCTAGGGGCATCTAGGTGGTGTAGTGGATAGAGTGGCAGGGCTGAAGTCAGGAAGACTCATCTTAGCTATATGACCCTGGGCAAGTTACTGAACCCTCTGCCTCAGTTTCCTCACCTGTAAAATGAGCTCGATAAGGAAATGGGAAACCATTCCAGTATCTTTGCTGAGAAAACCCCAAATGGGGTGATGAAGAGTCAGACAATGACTGAAATGACTCAACAACAAAACTGTTTGCCAGGCTCTGTGTCGGGCAGTGGGAATACAAAGACAAAAATGGAAGCAGTCCCTGCCCTCTGGGAGTTTATGTTCTACTTGGAGGGGAAACAATTTGAGCAAGGAAAGTAAATACAAGGTCTGTCTAGGAAGAATGAACTGACAGTTGAGTGGGTGCAGATGAGGGCTGGGACCCACCCACCCCATAACCAGAGAATCAGGGAACCTCTGAGCGGGAAGGAGATTCAGTGACCGTTTAACCCAGCCTGTTCCTGAATAGGGATCCCTTCCACGATATCCTCAAAAAGTGCTCATCCAGACTCTGCTTGAAGATCAGGCAAATTTTTAAAAATATATATATGCACTAAAAAGAATGGGGCTAGGGACAGACCACTGAGATACTCCATTGAAGACAAACCTCTCCCAGTAGCATCTATTTCATCAATGGCTCTTATTTGGGTGTTGTCACTCACCTAATTCTGTGTCCCTTCTTATGGTTGATTAATAGACAAACAGATAGACAGACAGACATATAGTTAGATAGATAGATGGACAGACAGACGGATGGACTGACAAACAGACAGGTAGATAGATGGATAGATGGATGGATAGACGGACAGACGGACAGACAGACAGATGGATAGACAGATAAATAGATAGATGGATCGATGGATACATGGACAGACAGATGGACGGATGGACGGACTGACGGATGGACTGACAGACAGACACAGACAGACAGACAGATAGATGGATGGACGGATAGACAGACAGATGGATGGACTGACAGACAGACAGACAGACAGATAGATAGATAGATGATAAAGCATTTATTAAGTACTTACCATGTATCCAGCACTGTGATACATTGTGCTTATCACTAAAGATACAGAAACAACCAAGAAAAGCCCAACCCCTCAAAGATCTTACATTTCTTAGGGGAAGACCACACATACAGGGGATCTGGAAAGGAAGGAAAATGGGAAAAGAGGAGGACAATATCTCCCTGGGGGGCAGGATGAGGAAATGGGCCAGGAAGTGTCACAGAGGCCTAGGCTCAGGTGAGATAAGGGGAAAATTCACCCGTCTAAGTATGATAACGAGGGATGGAGTACAAGTTTCCAATGAGATGGAGATAGTTGGAGAGTAAGGCCGTATTAAGGAAATGATCAGGAAGCAACATGGAGGCCTGGGCTTTAGCAAGTGTGAGGCTAGTGTATGCAGCTTTACTTGATGCCTTGTTGAAATATCCAGTTCTTCTCTTCTCCTGGCTGAACATCCTCAATTCTAAACTTCATGTGAACTGAATGAATAAAGCTTTTATTAAGTGCTTACTTTGTTAAAAGCCCCGTGCTGAGTACTGGAAATGTAGAAATGATGTTCTCCATCTTGGGGAAGATGACATGTATAGAAAGTTTCAGCTGCAAGTCAAATAGAATTATCCTGTAGTCCTTAGGGTGAGGCAGCACGACAGGCAGTAATACCTCCTCTTTAATGGCATCTCTATGGATACAATCCTCTGCCTCTGATGTTGAACCATCTGACAGTGCTAAGAATGTCGGTGACAAGAACTCTCTTTTCTGGCTCTTCAGCAGATGTGACTGTAGCTCCCGAAGGAGCAGTTGCCAGGCTGCGTCTCCATCGGGTTCTCCTCCCCGGATGATGACTGTGAGAGTGATGCTAGAAGCGGGACAGGTGGCCCAAGGAGGACAGCCTCTCCCTAGGCTTGGATGGTTTTTTGCCTATTGGTGGCAGCTGATCAGCAGTTGTTCCTAGCAGTGATAAGGAAGGAGGGCCCCTCCTCCACAATGATTTCCCCCCTCAGTGATGTCAGAGGAGGCTGGACTGGAAGCAGGTCCAGCAGTTTGGGGGACGCTGCTATGCCTCCTGCATTGCCCTCAGGGTGCTCCTATAGTCTTAGAAGTGGATAGGACCTTAGAGGTCGTATAGTGAAACTCTCTCATTTTACAGAGGAAGAACTGAGGCCCAGAGAGGTGAGATGAGGTGTCAGTAGTTACACAGATGATTGCCTTCCTCTGGTTAAACTCCAGCTTTTCATTATTCTTCCTAAAATGTTCCCAAGCTAAACACAGAATTCCAGATTGGGTTGAATTAGGGCAGAGGACAGTGAGACTGTCATCTTCCCTATGAACTCTAGACTTCTGAAATTCATGCAGCCTAGGATTACGTGGGGGGTTTGGCTACCACATCAAATGGTTAACTTATCAGAATCCTGGAGGAGACAAAGCTGGGGTTGGAACCTGATTGGGGATTCCTAGAATATTAAAGACAGATCTACCACTGATTTACTGAGTCACCTTGGATATGACATTTTCCCATTCTGGGCCTTGGTTTTCTCATCTGTAACAAAAGATCTCTTCCAACGCTGATGCTCTATGTTTTGTGATCCTATCTAGCTCCATGTTCTTTATTCCACCCCCTCCCTCCCAAGTCCAACATTCTATGCTTTAAAGTACTTCTTAAGTCTAACATTTTGTGTTCTACATTACATGGGCCCTTTGGGCCTTAATATTCAATGTTCTAAGGGTCCGTTCACCTCAGACAGTCTACGTTCTAGGATTCTTCACTTTATTCCTTCTCAAGTCTAGCCTTTGAAATGAGGAAGTATACAGGAAAACATGGTTTTACTCACCCCTGATTCAGTTCTACATCTGTCAGCATCATGTCTCTGGAGAGGAAGCTCTAATTAACTTCCCTAGCCCTGCTGACCTAGGCATACTGGGCCCAGATGGGGATCCTGGAAGCCTGGTAGGAGCGATGGTGCAATCTTTCCTGTTTCGAGTTCTATTAACCAGAAGCCTCAGAAATAGAATGGGGAGACAACAAAGTTCATCGCACATTAGATAATCATGAAGCAGCAAGGATAGAAGGGACCCCAAAGTTGAATTCAATCCATTTCAATAAGCATTTATTTCATGCCTTCTAGGTGCAAAGCATTGGAGATACAAAGGTTAAAAAAAAATGACACAGTCCTGATCTCAAGGAGCTTATAGTCTGCTGAGGGCACGAGGTAGAAGACATTTACAAGCATAAGTATGATACAAAAGAGAGAGAGTCAAGCAAAGTGGGGCGCAAAGTCACCTGCTGAGACATGGGTGGGGGGAGGTGAAGGTGGGAGCTTGGGGATGAGATTTGAAATAGAAACTGGGGAGTGTGACATAGAGTTAACCAGGAATAAATAAAAAGACTGCTGAGGAGTGCTGACGGCCCAGTTGAAATTAGATGATTTGAATTTGTAGTGGTTCAAGCCTAAAAGATTTCATGTCCTCCTCTGGCAGGGTTTGTGTCTAGGGGAATAGCAGCAGAGAAAGCAAATGGTGCCAGTGATCCAGAACTGAGGGCATGAGCAGCAGGAGAATAAGGACATGAGGGATGCAGAACAGAGACAAGAGAACAGAGAACAGAGCTGAAATCATTAAATCTGAGTTGGGAGCAGCCTCAGAGGCAGCCCAACCCATACCTGGACCAGGATCCTTTCTGCTGCACACCTGATTCTGCACTGCTGTGATCCCTTCATCCAGACGCTCTCGGCAACACTTCCTCCCCTTTTCCCCACTCCTCTACTTTGGTTCCTGGAATTCCTCACCATTTTAATATATAAAGTTACTCTACCATCTGCACACCCTCCCCAGCCTTTTACTTATCTTGTACCTTTTGAATAAGCTATATTCATCCAGTGTCATATTCCTATCTTGGGTCTCATCTCACAATGTACTGGATAGATATTTTGACCTCTGAGATCATATTTTCTGCTTGAAGCAGGAGTTCTAGTTCATCCATACTTTGTGCATTTTTGCATAGACACCTAAGGCCATTTGTTTTTATTATTGGCTCCTTTCTTGAATTTTGTCTTTTTTAATTTCTGGGTATCCTTACTGCTATTTTTCCACATTGTGGCTTCCTTTTATTCTACCTAGCTTGGTGGTGCTCCATAGATTGTCTTCTCCCTCTGCCCAACTACACTACCTGTACTTCTTTTCCCCGTCCTCATCAATCACCCTAGAGGAACTCATTAGAATGCACACTCCTTGAAGTCAGAAACATACTTCCATTTGTAACCCTGGCACTTAGCACAGTGCCTGGCACATAGTAAAGGCTGAACAAATATTCTACTTCTCTCGTTCCCTTTCCCTTCCTCTCTCTCTCCCCCCTTCTCCCTCCCTCTCTCTTCCCCCTTCTCCCTCCCTCTCTCCCTCCATCTTCACTGTAATGACCCATTTATTAGCTTTCTCTAGGCAAACACATTTTTGCCAACTCTCATTAGGTGCACTCAATCCCTGGCCAACAGCCTGTCATGCCTATATTTTAGGCTATTGTCCAGAAATACAAATCTCATTCTCAGACTGTTTTCTTAACCAATTGTTCATCCCCTAAGTTTTCCTTCCTCTTCTGAAGTCCTTGCCTTTCATCCAGAGCACGGATGAAAATGTTGCCTGTGTCCCTGAGGTTTTGAGTTGCTTCCCCAAGACAACATAATCTTCAGCAATATTGAATAGTTTCACAGGATCAGAGAATCAGAGCTAGAAGAGATCTTAGGGACCATCTAATTCAACTCCTTCATTTTTCAAATGAGGATGCTAAGGCTTGGAGAGGTTCAGTGATTTGCTCATGGTCATACATTATAAATGACAGAGCTAGGATTCAAATTTCGATTCTCCTACTCTAAATTCAGCATTAGCATTATTATTTGTACTCCCATGAACCCCTAGAAGGGCACAGTAATCATCCAGATTGTCAAGTTCTTTGTGGTTCTGTCATACCCAGGATACATGCCATGGGAAGCAGTGTGATATGATGAGGGGAAAGCTAGGTGGTGCAGTGGATAATAGAGTGCTAAACCTGAAGTTAGGAAGACTCAGCTTCCCAAGTTCAAATCTGGCCTCAGATGCTTAATAACTGTGTAACCCTGGGCAAGTAATTTAACCTTGTTTGCCTCAGTTTCCTCATCTGTAAAATGAGCTGGAGCAGGAGATGGCAAACCATTCCTGTATCTTTGCCAAGAAAACACAAACAGGATCACAAAAAGTTGGACACAACAGAACAAGAATTCATCTTTAGTGGTTTATCTTTGCTTCCATCTTCTATACATCTTCTATGCACATTAAAAATGTGAATTTGTCATAAGGATCCTTTGCATTTGAGTTAGTTTCTTTAGGCAGTTCCCTTCTTTCCTCCTTATCTGAATTGTTTCTGCTTAGGAACTTCCCACCTTTCTTGGTCTAATTTCTGTAAAATAAGAAACTGCTGGCCCCTGCCTATCCTTTCTCTGAGCCCTCTGATATCTCTTTTCCAAAAATCTATGGTGCATGTCAGAGTAGGCACCACTTTCATTTTCTTGATAATGAACTCTATAATGGAAAAATCACTTGCCCCTGAGGGTTCCTGTCTTTCCCACTTCAGCATTTAGTTCGTCCTTATTGTTCAGGACCAGGTCTAGGACAGCAGCTCTTCTGGTCTCTTCTTTCACATTTTGAATGATAAAATCATCATTGAAGCAAATTATAAATTTATCAACTGTTTAAATTTTAACAAAGAAAATGCCAGCTAGGTGGCACAGCCTAGAGTCAGGACGACCTGAGTTAAAATCAGCCTCAAACACTTATTAGCTGTGTGACGCTGGGTAAGTCACTTAACCCTATTTGCCTCACTTTCTGCATCTGTCAAATGAGCTGGTGAAGGAAATGGTGAACTGCTCCAGTACTTCTGTCAAGAAAACCCCAAATGGGGCCACAAAGAGTCAGACACAATTGAAAAATAGCTGAAGAACAATGACTGATATGATATATAAAAAAGAATGCTTCAGGGCCTCGGTTTTCATTCTCCTTTTAATCTTAAACAGCACCTTGGCAGCTTCACATGTCCTCCTTCCTCTTCTGTTACTAACCTTGTCTTACCAATTTGTCTTATGACGTACCTTTTCCTCCTCTTTCAGGTTGAGTCTTTCTCCTTGTCCTTCAGCTTCTCAGTCCTTCCAGATTTCCCCTCCTCAAATATAAACACTGGGATCCTTCACAGCTCCCAAGTCCTCTGATTCACATTCTTAGACCCTTCCTCTGATTCTTCAACTCCAAGCCTTCTTCTGTGCCGTCTTACATACAACCTTATCCTACAGAAGCCAGAAGCAGACTCAGGCCAAAACCAGGTCAAAAGAATTGCACGGTTTGACCATGATTTAACCTTTAGAAGGTTCCCTTACTTTTCCAAGCTTTTGTGAAATTGAGGTAGCAACCCCTGAGGCCTCTGATATAAGGAAAGGGGTCATCGATTGTTGTCATTCTGTTGTTTGTCATGTTTGACTTTTCATGACCCCATTGGGGATTTTCTTGACAAAAATACTAGGGTGGTTTGCTTCCTTCTCCAGCTCATTTTACAGATGAGGCAAAGAGGGTTGTGACTTATTCAGGGTCACACAAATAGTGTCCGAGGCTGGATTTGAACTTGGGAAGATGAGTCTTCCTCACTTCAGGCCCAGCACTCTATCTACTTGCACCACCTAGCTGCCCTAAGTAGCCTATTCCAGGTTGAATTATTTTGGTCTTTAAGATGCTGGATACCAATTTGAATTTCCTCCTCTTGGTGTTGGTTTGGGTGAGGGGGTAGTTGAACGCCTGCCCCTCTATTAGGAGGCTCTCTGATTGGCTGAGAATGGATCTAGATGATGAGCCTTCTTCAATAGACTCAGGTGATTGAATCCCAAATGAACAGGGTAGTATTCTGGGACAGATCCAAGGGTGTACTTGGGATTAATTAGCTTGGGAGAGCTGATTGTTAAATTTCTGGTCATGACTTGATCTATCATTTTATTGATTCTCTAAACTTAAGAAAGTACTACTGATGAAGATTAAACTTGAAAGTTTGTTTGTGTATTTCCCCGTCACCCCAGCCCTAGTCGTTAAACATTTGCCAACACACCCATGTATTTCTCTTTAGACACTGCTTGAGCTTAGCAGAAATGCGCTAGAAGACTCAGGGAATGAAGTCATCACCAGACTGGAGGCCTGGTGACTAATGATAATAATATTCACTAGCATTTATGTAGCACTTTATAGCTTCAAAGTGCTTTCACTATTGTCTCATTTGAGTCTCACAACACCCCTGCATGGGACCACTCTCTGGTGGGAGCCGCATGGTCCTGGCTTGCTGAAAATAGTGATGGAACAATCAAGGCCTTCACTATGGTGGTTGTGGTGGTGGTGGTGGTGAATGCACTACAACTATCTTAGAATGAAAGCAGTGCCACCAGAGATGATGAAAAGTTTGATGCCCATCCTTGTTGTTACCATCCCATCTGCACCATCCCCTTCATTCCCTCATGCTCCATCCCCTTGGAACACTTGGCCAACCCCAGATGGAGACGGCCAAAGGAAAAGCACCCAGCACTCCCCCTGACAATCCTTTTGTACTTCTTCATAGGGAGAGAGCTCTCTCATCAAGCAGGGAGCAGGTAACTGTCCTGACAAAGAGAAGGATGGAGAGGCCCAAATTGCCCCAAACCTCACTGTGATACAGTTCATCAAAAGTAAGTGTCCCTTTTGCCCATCGGGGATCAGTCAGATGTGGGCACCAGCTCTAGCAAAGGGAAAGGGAGGTGATGATCAACATAGAGTGGCGGGATGGGGAAAGGTGGGGAACACAGTCACAAAAACAAAGAACAAATGGGCAATAACCAGTCAAACCACTGATCCTAAAATCTGTTTGGAGCAGTGGCTCCCAACCTTTTCCAATATGAGATGCCATTCTGAAAAACAAAACATTTGGCAGAGCTCCATATGGTAAGAATGGCACTATTGGTACATCCAGTGATCACAAAAATTCATGATGATATAAAGCCACGCTTTGGAAAGAACTGTCCTTTTATCTTCCTCACAAGAACATCTAGATATCTTTTAAAAAGAGTAATACACAAAAGTAACATGTTGAATTTATTGCATACTTTTTTTTTTGTAAAGCAGCCTGTATATAAAGGAGATTCATGATTTCACATATAATCTTTTTCTATTCTACTTGGTAAATGGAAATGTTTCTCTCTCTCTTTCTGCCTCTGTCTCTTTCTCTCTGTCTCTGTCTCTCTCATGAGATTCATCATTTTGTCCACCGTATAATGCTGCCTCTATACTGGAAGAATCGTTTGTACCATGAGTCACCAGAAGTGAGCAGTGATAATTCAGTTGGACAAGTCTTTTGTGGTCCAATAATAATAGTAATGATAACTAACATTAATATAGTGCCTGTCATGTGCCAGGCACTGTGTTAAGCTCATTCTACAATTATTTTCTCACCTGATTCTCACAATGACCCTGGGAGGTAGATGCTATTATTACCTCCATTTTACAGATGAAGAAACTGAGGCACACAGAGATTGGCTTGCCCAGGGTCCTTTATATCAAATCTGAATGTAGGGTCATGCAACTAGTAAGTGTCTGAGGCTCTGGATTTGAACTCAGAACCTCTTGACTCCAGGCCCAGCACTCTAGTCACTGCACCCTGGGAGAATAAGAAAGAGAACTTTTAAAAGATGATAAACATATGTAAGACACAATGATATTTGTTTATTTATGTTCTCATCCATGTCCTACATCTTTGGCTCTTCCCTCTCCCTGACCCTCTATATGCAGTGCATTGCAAAGTCCTGTCTATTTGACATCCGCAACATCTCTCCAATCTCTCTCCTCATTTTCTCCCCTGCTGTTGCCAACCACTTCATCTGGACTGCTGTGAAACCTCCCCCACTAGCCCCTCTACCTCCAACCCATCCTTCAAACTGCTGCCAAAATAATCTTTCTGTGGCTCGGGTCTAAATAATCCCACCCCCCTGCTCAAAAACCTTCACTGGCTCCTCGCAGCCCCAAGGATAAGGTACAGACTGTTGATAACCTGTTGCTTCACTGAACAGAGAGATCGCTACACATAGCCTTGTGCTAGGCTCTGAAGGATAGAGAAGAAAATGGTAAGGCACAGAGGTTTAATGAAAAGAAATAGAAGACTGAGGTTCCAGCTCTTCCTTAGCCAAAACCTTGCCCTATGGACTTGGACAACTCATTTTCCTTTTTGTACATCAGTTTCCTTCCCTGTGAGAGAGTTCGGTTAGAAAGATACTATTAGGGCCCTTCCAGCTCTGATGTTCTTTGTTCTATAGTCTAACTTTCAAATTCCCAAGATCCTCCTAGCTTTGACATTCCGTGGTTTGTGTTGGTTATAAGGCCTCCTCGAGTACTGACATTCTGTATTCTTCTTTTTTTTTTGTGAGGCAGTTGGGGTTAAGTAACTTGCCCAAGGTCACACAGCTAGTAAGTGTCATGTGTCTGGAGCCGGATTTGAACTCAGGTCCTCCTGAATCTAGGAAGTGCTTTATCCACTGTGCTGGCCTAGATAGATGCCCTGACAATGGGGCACATGCACTTATGTCCTAAGGCCACACGCAGCTCAGACATTGTGTTATTTATTCTGTTTTCTCCCAGCTCTTATATCATCATATGTACCATGTTCTGAGCCCCCTTCTGGCTCTGACATGTCCATATTCTAGAGTTTCTGACTTCAGGTGGCTCCCAGTTTGGGAGCAGTCAGAACTTAGATATGAACAACCATCAGAGGCTAGGAGAAACCAATGCCGTGCTGTGTATGCTGTAATCTGTGGATGCTGTTATGTAGAGGGTTGACCTTTGAGTCAGGAAGACCTGAGTTCAAATGTGACCTCAGATACTTCCTACGTGTGAGACTCTGGGCAAGGCACTTAACCTCTTTTACACTCAGTTCCCTCATCCGTAAACCAGGAATGAGAATAGCGCCTACGTCATGGGATTGTCGTGAGGGTCATATGAAATAACCCTTGTAAAACACCCTGCCAACCTTAACGTGCAATGTAAATGCCATCAGAGGGATGACTAGGAGACCACGTATGGGAAGGTGCCTGGAAACCACAGGATACTTTGCTTGACCTTGGAGACCAGAGGAATCTTGATGACCAAAAGAAGGGATGACTTCGAACCAATAACATGCTTATTAATCTCAACGAGGGCCAGAAGCCAGAGGGAAGTGAGGGTCACTGGCCGAAATTGGCTCTTTGAGCCAGCGCCCTCAGCCAGATCGTGTTTTGTGGTTTCTCTTTCCATATGCAAGTCATGGAGGCCAAAGTATCCCTGACCACAAGGTCTTTCCATCAGTGGACCAGTCTTAGCCCTGACTCCAGGCTTCAGCTGAGTCTCAAGGGCCTCGAGCGCCCCATTCTATGGACTGGGGAGATAAATGGAGGCGGAAGACCTGACCCCTGCCCTCAGAGAGCCTCTAGTGTGAAGAAAACATATGACTGCGATCATTAAAAACCCCTAGTGTGAGGGTGAGGCCCTGCTCCTGACCTCAGTGAGTCCCCAGTCTCAGGTGGGGGAGAACATATAATCCCTGACCTCAGATGTGCCCTTGTCTGAGGAGGAAATACAGCCCCTGAAGCCAGATAACTTGCAGTCTACTTGGGATCTGCCACACACTCACATTTTGTAAGACTGCTTACAGAACGATTGCAATTAAGTACAGATGCCAATGTCATAGGGAAGGCTGAGTCTACAGGGAAAAGAAGAGATCTGAAGAAGGTAGGGTTAATCCAAGAAGGCTTCTTGGAGAAGGTGACTTTGGAAAATGAAGCCAGTTGCTTTGCAGGATCCTGTGTGCAGGGACAGGACTCAGTCCTGAGTGTCAGGAGCCCCTGGTCTAGGCTCAGCTCTGTCACAAGGTCTCTGTTACTTGAAGCATTTCTAGGCAGCTTGCCTCATGACCTCGGTTAGGTCATTTCCCTGCTCTGCCCTTTAGTTTCCTTCCCTGTGAATGAGGGAGTTTAGAGTGACTGATACTGTATAGAAGGTCCCTTCCAGCTTATGTTCTATGTGCTAACATTTTATTGCTAAGATTTCTTCTTGCTCTGACATTTTGTGCCACCCCTCCCCCTCAACTGCTCCATTTGTGAAACAAGGGTGTTACAGATGATCTCTAAGTTCCCTCCCAGTTCCAACTATTTATGACTGTGCTCTATGTTTGTACAGCTGAGGGTGCAGATCCACGAAGGGACAGAGTATTTGGGATAGAGAACATTGAGAGGGGGAATTCCATGCTCATCCATCTACCCTGTAATAGGGGACTGTTTGTATTTATTTTCTTGGCTCCGTGGGAGACAACTCCCTGGCCTGACTTCCTGGCTGGTCACTTAGAGGCAGGCCATATGGTCTTCCAGTTGGAGTAGGATTCTCTTCTGATGATGGTAATTCATGGTGGAGGCAGTGGGGGACTAGGTCAGACTCACTTAGAAGACATCACATATCCTTGGCTGTGGGAGGAAGGTAGCCTTCCCTCATTCTTCCAAGGGCCTATTGATGGTCACAGTCCATAGTCCTGCCTTCACTTGGCATCAGCCTCAGACCATCCCAGCTGATTCAACCTTACACACTTTCCCTGGAAAATACTATTTCCCAGAATAACTCAGTCACTCCCTTTTGAGCTGAACAACCCGGAATTGACACACATAAAGTAAACCTTGCTGCAGACAGAGCCAAGTACTTCGTGTTCTGCCTTAATGGAACCATGTAATGCCAGGGCTGTAAGGGACCTCAGATCATAGAGTAGAGGATGTCAGACAGAACTAGGAGGACATGGAATTTTAGCACTGAGAAAGAAATCAGCAACATAGAACAGATTCACCAAATACGGGAAATGTTTTGGAAATAGTATATCCCAAATTCAACAAAGCAGTTAACAAAGGTTCTCATACTGTCCTTCTGGACAAGATGAGGTGTGGGCTAGTGCTAGACAACAGCACAGTTAAATTTATTTGTAACTGACTGAATAACTAGACCCTAGAAGTAGGCAGAGGACCAAAGCTTTAGAGCCAGAAAGTACCTCCGAATTCATTTCATCCATCCTGCCCCTCATTTTACAGATGAGGTTCCTAAGGTCAGGAGAAGTTAAAGGATTTGCTTAAGGTCACACAGGTAGGAAGTGCCAAGGTGCCCTCACTTCTAAATATAGTGTTCTTTCTAGCCTCTAATGAGTCAGAATGGTTAGAGAAAGAGAAAGCAACAGAGACAGAGAATGAGAGAAAAAGGAGAGGAGAGAAAGCAAGGGGAAGGGAGGGAGAGGAGAGGAAAAGAGAGGAGAGGGGAGGGAAGGGGAGGAGAGGAAAGGAGAGGGGAGGGGAGAGGAGAGGGGAGGGAAGGAGATTAGAGGAGGGGGCAGGAGAGAAGAAGAGAGGGCAACCGAGGGGAGGGGAGGAGAGGAGAAGACAGGAGAGAAGAGGAGAAGAGAGGGCGGGAGAGGAGAGGAGAGGAGATGAGAGGGTAGGAGAGGAGAGGAGAAGAGAGGGCAGGAGTGGAAGGGAAGGGGAGGGGAGGGGAGGAAGGGAGGGGAGAGGGAAGAGGAGGGGGCAGAAGAGAAGAAGAAGGGCAGGGGAGGGGAGAGGAGGAGAGGAGAGGAAAGGGGAGGAGAGGAGAGGGCAGAAGAAGAGGAGAAGAGAGGGCAGGGGAGGGGAGGAGAGGAGAGTTGAGAGGGGAGGGGAGGGAAGGAGAGGAGAGGGCAGGAGAAGAGAGGGGAGGGGAGAAGAAGCGAGAGGAGGAGAGGAGAGGAGATGAGAGGGTAGGAGAGGAGAGGAGAAGGGAAGGGGAGGGGAGGGGAGGGAAGGGGAAGAGAGGGGAGGGGAGGAAAGGACAGGACAGGACAGGACAGGAAAAGGAGAGGAGAGGAAAGGAGAGGGGAGAGAGAGATTTCCTCTAGGCTTTTCTCAAACCTTCAGCCCTGAACATCCAACATTTTGACCAAGGACTTGAATAGAGGCATAGATAATATGCTTATATGATTTGCAGATGACACAAAGCTTTGAGGGATAGTTTATACATTGGCTGAAAGAGTCAGCAGCATCTGATGAGATATAGATAGGCTAGAATTGTGGCCTAAATCTTGAAAGGATTCTGCTAGTTCTGCTCTGAAGAACTAGGAGAAATGAGGTTCTGCCTAAGGAGAAACTAACACTTAGGGCTACCAGTGAAATGAGCTGCCTTGGCAGCTGGGCATGCCTCTTTACTCTAGGTCTTCCAAGTAGTGCTTGTAGATGTAAATGACCACTCACTGGGGATGTCATCCAGCGGGTTCATGTACAGGAGCATGTGGGACTAGGTGACCTCTGGGGTCCCATGCAGCTCTGAGATTTTACTATTCTCAACTGAAGAAGGTAAAATATCAGATCTCAAAGGCACAACAGAACAAAGAATATCAGTATGTTGCCTCCCCCATTAGACTCCTTTTGCCTTTCTTTGTATCCTTAGTACTTCTCACAGTGCTTGGCGCACACTAGGTGCTCAACGAGTGCATATTGCCTGATTGTGTTAGAAGGGACCTTTCTTAGAACACAGAATTCTATCCAAACTGTGTATCCCCAGTTTCTATTACAATAGGTACTTAATATATATTGCTTAGTGAATGAATGTCTATTCCAAGGTCCCTTCCACCCCTACCATTTTGTGGCATTTTCTAAGATCTCCCCCAGTTCTGACATCTATTTTTCTTCCTTATCCTCTGATTAGTCTATAAGGATCATGTCCAATCTAAACTTTGTATCTCTTCGAGTGCCCAGTATGGTACTTTAGGCCCTCCTATTTAACAGTGTTTGTCAAAGGAATGGATGAATCCTGAATTCTAAAGGCCTTTTTAGTTCTAATATTTTTTTTTCCTTCTAGTAGTGACATCTTATGTTCCATATTCCAAGGTTCCTTCTGGTTGTAAGATTATTTGTTCTTAGGTCCCTTCTAACACAGCTAATCTATTTTCTGAGGTTCCTTCCAGCTCTGACAATCTATGTTCTATCTTCTAAATATTACTAGTGAATAGTTGTCCTTCATACTCAAAGAGGACCAAAATGATGTCTCTAGGGCGGGGTCGATGTACAGTGTGTCTGACTGTCTGATCAGACTCATATAAGCTCTGAAGGCTCTACTGCAGGTCTGGAACAAATATCCATGTGAATATTTGGGGTGGAGATGTCTCTAAATTTGTGCATCTCACGTTCCTTTTGGTCTACTGCAGTTCTGCTTCACTCATAGAGCACACAGTGCCTTCTCTGACGTGGGCACACCATGCTGGGTGGTCCTGTGCCAGCGTCTCCCATGTCTCACAATCAATTCCAAAGTTCTTCAGAAAGACCTTGAGAGTGGCCTTGTAGGAGCTAGACAATAGTTCATGGTAGATACCAAATGATAAGCCCAAGCAATAAGAGATAGAGGAGGTAGGAATGAAGGTAGGCTGGAGCCAGTGAAGGCTTCTTAGTGGATAGAAGACTGGAGCTAGGCCTTGAAGGATGAATAGAATTAGAGGAAGCAAATCAGAAGAATGGGAGAAGGCATTTGGCTCCAGTTGACCCTTCTAGACATTTCACATTATTCCCCTTCATGCTCCTGACATTCCAGCACAACTGGCAGATTTGCTATTCTTTGAGCTTGACATTCTACTTCCTGTCTTAGTAGCCTGGAATGCACTCACTTCTCACCTCTTCCACTTAGAGCCCTTGGCTTCTTCCAAGGCTCTCCTCAGGTACCATCTGCTGTGAGCAGACTTTCCTGATTCCTCTCCCCAGTTTTGTTTTATTGCTCCCTCCCTTCTCAGTTTCTCTTATATTTATCTATGTAGATGTCACTACATTATCTACATCTTCTCTACTTTGTTTCTGTGCCCCTCCCCATAAAGTGTAAGATCCATGAGGGTAAGAATGGTCTTTCATTTTGTCTTTGGGTTCCCAGTGCCTGGTACATTGCCTTACACTTAGAAGGGGCTCAATAAATATTGATTGAATTTAATTTAATGTATAAGCCAGAGGGAATAGCATGAGCAGAAAAAATGATCCTGGCAGGTGGTGAGGGGTGGGGAGAAGACAGCAGTGGACCAGCTAGGCTGGAGCAGAGGGAGAATGTTGGGATAAAGGAATGGGACTGTGGGTGAAGTGGGATGGAACAATGATGGAATAGGATAGGATGGGATGGGAAGGGAGGGGAAGAGAGGGAAGGAAATGAAAGAGGAGGGAAAGAGAAGGAATGGGATGGGAAGGAGTAGAAGGGGAAGAGGAGGGAGGGGAGGAAATGGAAAGGGATCAGAGGGGAGAGGAGGGCATGGGAAGCAGCATGGCACAGGCTTTGACAGAAGTGGACTTGGGTTCAAATTTCATCCCAAATGCTTACAACCTGTATGACCTAAGCAAGTCACTTAGCCTTCCTTGGTCAAGACTCCCCTTCTGGAAAATGAGGATTTGGGACTACATAGGTTCTGATATCTCTTCCAGCTCTGTATCTATGACCCTATATAAAGAAAAAGAAAAGAAAAACCCTAAGACTTGGTGCTATTGGTATCTATCATACTTACCTCAAAGAATAGATAGAGGGGATTCCGGAACTGGGAAAGAGGCAAAGGGGGCCTTTGAGGTCCCTTTTGGATTCTGGGAGTGACTGGATTTGCTATAAAGGAAGAAATTCAGTTCTGCTTAAGGACAAATCAGCAATTAGAGCTAACAATGAAATGGGCTATCTCAGGACTCAAGGCATTCCTCTTTGCTGTGGGTATAATTAACCGAACTTTCTAAGCTGTCCCACTAACCTGCTTCAACAGTGAGATCCTCATCACTAGTGGAGGTGCTCACACCTCCTTTTGGGGAGGCCATAGGAGAGTCTTGCCACAGTTAGAAGGTAAACACAAGTGCTTGCTAAGCTTCTTCTCAGCCCTGGGCATTCATGTAGGAACGGCTCCAATCTGATTTTCTCTTTCTCTCCCTGACAGTCTTCCCCCAAGTGCTGCTACGGAATCTGCGCCACCCCATCTTCCTCCTGGTGGTCCTGGCCCAGGTCAGCATGTGCTCCATGGTGGCTGGGATGGCCACCTTTCTGCCCAAATTCCTGGAGCGCCAGTTCTCTGTCACCGCCTCCTTTGCCAACCTGCTCATCGGTAGTATCAGCATCCCTGCAGCCATAGTGGGCATCGTGACTGGGGGGGTCCTGGTTCAGCGCCTCCACTTGGGCCCCAAACACTGTGCGACTGTTGGTATCCTAGGGGCCCTCACCTGTCTGCTGTTTGGTCTGCCGCTCTTCTTCATGGGCTGTCCCACCCACCGTATCGCCAATGTCTATGGCCCCAGGTGAGTAAGAGAAGAGACCTTTGGCATAGGCCAAGGTGGTAGTTATCCATGAAGTAGGAAATGAGGAGCCCTACAAGATGCTACCTGCCCCCCAAATCTCTCCACTAGTCCTAGCCTTCTACTAGATCTGAAATTTCTCCAGTTCAAGAATCTCTTTTGTCGTTCACTCATTTCAGTCGTGTCCGACTGAAGCCCCAGCCTTAAGGAACTCCCATCTTGGCAAAGAAACTGGAGTAGTTTGACATTTCCTTCTCCAAGAGAATCCCTAGTTTAGGCCATAAAAAAGGGATATTGTCTCTAGAAGGCACCTATAAAAATGTACACAAAAGGACAGCAAATGTTTGTCAATACCTCTATAGCATTATGGTAGAGACAAGTTAAAATTATCTACAACCAGATAGGCAGATACTATTCTCCTAATGTCAGACTCTAGCTAGATTGGGAGCTTTGAAGGAATGCATAGGGGGTTACAAGGGTTCCTTACCTGAGAAAGGAAGGAGAGCCTTGGTGATGGTGGTGGTGGCATTTCCTCTATCCCTCCCTCATTCAAACACTAGCAGGGATCACTGTCATCCATATCACTGAATGATCACTTTGTAAAATCCAGAGAACAGGCCCTGAAAGTACGAGAAACAGTACTAGGGGGAGAAAGGACCATAATGTTCAACTACCATTTATTAAGTGCCTACTGTGTGCAGAGCCCTGTGCTCGGTGTTAGGAAGATACAAAGTTTAGTTCATTACTGGCCGAGTGATCAGGGGAAGCCTCCATGGGGAGGTAACATGTGAGCTATATTTTTAAGAGATGGATGGTACGTAGTGAGAGGGTGTTCTAAGACCATATGAGTGAAGGCAATGAAGCCAGAACTCCCAGAAGGTGATGGGGATGGAGCAGGGGAAGATGGCAGGGGTAGACAGGAGTCAAAGAAAGTCATCCAATGGGGCAGCTAGGTGGCGCAGTGAGTAGAGCACCAGCCCTGGAGTCAGGAGGACCTGAGTTCAAATGGGGCCTCAGACACTTGACACATATACTAGCTGTGTGACCTTGGGCAAGTCACTTAACCCCAATTGCCCTCAAAAAAAAATCAAAGAAAGTCATCCAGTTTGACAAGCACAGAGCACATGGAAGTGAGGTTGGAAAAGTAACTAAAGTGTGGAGACCCTGAATCCCAGGCCTCCATCCATAGGTGTTTGAAGGAATACTAGATTTCATCACTAGAACTGGATTTGAATTCTGGTCCTGCCACCCGTGTGGTATAAGTTTTACCTCTTTGTGCCTCAGTTTCCTCATCTGTAAAATGAGGGCATTGGACTAAATAGCCTCCAAGCTCCCCCTCAGCTCCACATTTATTATCCTGTCAGAAGTTGGATCTTGTGAATATAACTTGGTACACAGCAGGGAGCCATTTAAGGGCTTAGAGCAGAGGAGTGACTGTAACCACACCTCTGCATAAAGATGAGTCTGGTTGTGTGTATACCATGAAAGGGGGAGAAGGAGAGTGGATGTTCAAAGAGGAGCTTAGAGGCTGTTGTATTAGTCCAGGGGCTGAGAAGGGCCAAGAATGGGGCTGGGGGCAGAGCAGTGGGAATAAAGGGAAGAGGGCAAATGGAAAAGTAAGTGCTAGCATGGAATTAATGGGACTTGATAACTGAGAGACAGGGGAAAGGGAAGAAAAAAACAACCAACCCCAAGATTTCCTATACGAGACATCTGTGAATGGTGATGCCACAGGCAGAAATGAGAGGAGGAAGGTAGAGCATTAGAGCACAGAATGTCACAGGCAGAAGGGGTGCTAGGTATCTCTGCCTCCTGGCTTCATTCAGATCCCAGCTAAAATCCCGCCTTCTATGAGAAGTCTTTCCTGATGCCCCTTAATTCTAGCACCTTCCCTCTGAGAGTGTTTCCAATTTGTCCCGAGTCTATCTCGTTCGTACATAACTGTTTGCATGTGGTTCCTATGCCCGCCCCGCATTAGCTGAGCCCTCTTGAGAGCGGGAACTGTTTTGGGCATTTTTCTTATCCCTAGCATTTAGCACAGGGCCTATAACATAGTAGGAGACATCCCCAACTTCAGCTCCACTTGGGGCTATGAGATCTCCACTGAAACTCCCCACTTAGGGAAGGAGAAAAGCTTTTGTGTCACAGAACAAGGTGTAGGGCCTAGCATCCTAGATTGGAGATCGTGTCAGAATCCTGGTCTCAACCCTTCCCTCTGATCACATCAGAGTGAGAACCAGGAGTTTAAAGCCCTTGGGCCTGATCCTTCTGAGGGGCTCTTGTTCCTGGGGTAGCAGCCAGAGATCAAGCCCCTCCCTGTCTTCTGTTTAACCACAGAGGACCAAGTTGTCCCTTCTCTCTTAGCATTTCCAGTCAACTTGGTCCTCAGCAACCTCCCTCCACCCTTCGCCCCCTTCCCCTCCCACTACTTTGTCTCCAGTCTGTCCTCAGGCACTTGGAAGTCGTTGAGACAGCTGGGGAAGTTAACATTTCTGTCTTCTCCAGAAAGATTCCATATCCCTTGGGGGCCCCCTTTGTTGGCTCAGATTTGGCTCTGACATCAGGACAGAATTTCCCAAACATCCCTGACCCTGGCCCTAGACTCAAGGAATGCCAAAACTTCAAAGAACCTTGGAACCTGGAACATGAGAGGCCTTAGAATGTAGAATATAGAATATTCGAGCTAAGAGGGACCTTGGAATACAGAACATAAAATGTCAGAGTTGAAAGAACCCCTAGAACCTAGCATATCAGTGCTAAGAGTTATAGAAGAGCATGGAATATTAGAACATATAAAGTAGGCTATTAGAACTAGTGACAATCTCAGGGATCATCTCATCCAGTTACCTCATTTTATAAAATGGAGGGCAAGTGACTGACCCAAGGTCATACATTTGGCCTTTACAATTCTCTGACTGCTTTTAGGGCTTGGTTTCCACCCACTACCATCTTTTCTCCCTTCAGTGTTTGTACCCCAAGAGTTTGGAACCCTCATAAAAACAGAAGTACTGTTGTCGTTCATTTTTAGTCATGTCTGACTCTTTGTGACCCCATTTGGGGTTTTCTTGGCAAAGGTACTGGAGTGGTTTGCCATTTACTTCGTTAGCTTATTTTACAGATGAGGAAACTGAGGCAAATAGCATTAAGTAATTTGCCCAGAGTCACACAGCTAATAAGTGTCTGAAGCTGAATTTGAACTCAAGTCTTCCTGACTCCAGGTCTAGCAGTCTATCTACTGTGCCACGTAGCTACACAAAGTACCTTACATAGAAATATAATCCCCAGCCTTAAGGAACTCCCATCCTGGCTCTTTCCCCTTAGGATCTTCATTCTGCTGCTTTTCCCTTCTACCCTGACCAGTCAAGTATTTGGACTAATTGTGGATTTACTGTGTGTTAAGCCCAATTCTCTAATACTGGGTCTAGTAAGAGGTGCCCACGTCTGAGGGGAGGGAGGGAGATAGGACCCTTGCCCCCCAGGATTCTCTAGTCTTAGATGACTAAGATGACTAAGGCTTAGATGGCTAAACGTGGTCCCTGAATTCAAGGATCAATTCCCACCCCCCTCCCCCACCCCCACTAGTCCCAGGGGAGGACACAGGATATCACATCACTTTAAGGGTTAAGCATTTTGTCTTCCCTTGTTTTGTATAAGTTTTAGCCTTAATATTTGTTCAACATGCCCTTCTGGAACCCTCTAAGAATCTCTTCTCTCTCTGTTGGCCACTTCTGGGCTTCCCCCTTCCCTTTCTTTCATAGAAAATATCCTTCCTGCAGAAAAAGATATTGTTCCTTAGGCATCCTCCGTGTATGCAGTGGTGCCAAAGCTGGGAATGTAAGTCCACATGTGTTGACTGACTGTGACATCTATCACCAGCCTCCTCCAGGGATGTGTCAGATTCCTCCCAGGCCTTAGAGATGTCCTGGCCTCTATACATCCCTAGGGACTGTCACAACTCCTAAGGATGGTGTATATGATCATGGATCAGAGAATTTAAAATTTTAAAATGCTATAGCGATCATTTATTCTAAGCCCCTCATTTTTCAGAGGAGGAAACCCAGGGAAAAGATGAGATTTACTTGCCTAAGTTTGCAGGGAGCATTACCCAGATAAAACCCTCTTTTCTCCAGCCCCAAAGGCAGGTTTCCCCCCATTTCATTGCTCTGACTCTCTCATTGGAAGCCTGATTCTCAAGTCTTTGGCTGTGCTTTTGGAAGTCCTGGCAAAGATTGCTCTGGAAAACTCCCCTTCCCTGGGCAGCATCCCCTTGTCCAATGCCACCTGGCTCTGGTCCCACCACACAGAAAGAGGCAGCCAAGTTTTTCCAGCCTCTGCCCCCACCCCTTGTGTCAGACATGCCAAGACAGTTTTAGACACATCGACAGTTTTTTGTTTTGTTTTGTTTTTTCTCAAGGGAAACAAGGTTGTGTGCTGGATTTTTGGTCTCTACCCTTCCTACTCCCTTCCCATATGAGTGTCATAACAACAGGATGGCAGCAGTTCACCTCCACTTTGACCGCCAGCACCTGGCTTGCCCCCACCTGCCTTCCCAGGAGACCTGTCACTTGGGGAGGCAAAAGACACTGAATTTGGAGACCAGGGCCAGGGTTTAGTCTTTGGATTTCCTGCTTCTTTTCTGTGTGGCTTTGAACAAACTTCTCTAAACCTCTGTTTTCTTATCTGGAAAATGGGGCACACTGATTTGAATGACATTCTTCAAAGAATTTCTGTACTTTGTGAATGCTGAAGTTCTATAAGAATCAGAGGTATGATCAGAACTGAGACTAACAGAGGGCGGCCAGGGCTTGCTCCAGGTGTTGGACATCTGGGCAGAGCCACTGCCCATTCAACAGGCCTGCTCCTTCATGTCACCCCTGGGCCACCCCTACCCCAAGTTCCCATGACCATCATGCTCCTCCCCTTCCCTGCCTGGCCTGGGGACCTATAACCTCCATCAGCATGGAACTGAAGAGAGGACAGGATCGAAGGCAGCCTTCAACAGCTGCCCTCTTCAGTCTCTTTCTCTTCCTCTCCTCTCCCTTTCCACTGTGCCTTCTGGAGCTCTCATCTATTGTTAACAAATTCCCCTTCATCCACCGTCCCTTCATCTCATATGCCTTCTATCTGCTGCTCACTGAAGCCTTCTTCTGAAGCCCCCACATTCCTGGCACCCTCTGCAAAGCTAGCTGCTCTTTCATTTTCAAACTCCTGACACCAGGCCAGGAGGAGGAGTTGGCATAAGCCTCACTTGCCATTCCAGAGTCTCCCACTGCCATCAATAGTCAACAATCCCTCTAAATCTTTCCTCCTTTAAAGCTCTCTCTGTCATGCCTGGGACCTTGTGGCCATCACCTATGACCTTCATGTCACCCATTCTCTTCCTCCACAAGTTCAGTGCCTGGTTCAGCCTCTACCTTCTTCAGATGCCCTGGCCTTCCGGTTCCTCAGCCTTCTCAAGTCCCATACCCTCTGTCTCCGTTCTACCTTAATCTAAGAACAGCATCTTTAGCCCCAGCCTTCCAATTTGGCTTAGCTGAATTTGCCCCAGGTGCCAGAAGTCCTAGTTAGAGTTATTATCATTATCAGTCATTGCCCGTCATCCATTATGACCCTCATCATCATCTCAACTTCCTGTACTTGATGCTTGGCCCCCTCCCTCTTTTATCCCACAGATCACTGGCCATCATGGAGAATCTGGGTTTCCCAACCTGGCCGCTACCTAGCCTTCTTCCCAAACTCTTCGAGTTCCTCAGAATTTCTGGGAGTCTCAGAGTCTCTCTTAGGAACCTGTCTAACCCCTACCTCAAGCATGACTCTCCTCTTCAACGTCCTGAACAATAGCCAGTTACCTGGCCAGTGCTAGAGTACTTCCAGTGATGGGGAGCTCACCTATCTCATGAGATAGCCTATTATAGTTTGGACTCCTCTGATTGTTAGGAAGTTTTTCCTTCTCTTGAGCTAGAATCTGCTTCCCTGTGACTTCTACTCACTGTTCTCAGTTCTACTCTGTGGGACCAAGGAGAACAAGAATAATCACTCTTTAAATCATGGCAGATCTTGAATACCAGACCTTGAGCCCCTTTGAAAGAGAGATTGTATCTCGTCTTCCACCTCCTCCTCTCCCTCCTCTTTCTTGCCCTTCTTTGTCTCTTCCTCTCCTTCCTCCTTCCTTCCCTACAAGCCTGAGCATAGGGGCCTGCCTATAACAGGGTCTTCACAAAGTATTTAAATAATTCCCATGACAGGAAGTTCAAAACTTTATGAAGGAGTTTGTCCCACTGGAAGACAACTCTAAATGTTAGGAAGTTCTTCCTTATTTGGAGCAGAAATCTGCCACCTTATACTTCTGTCCCTATGATAGATGTATTGCTTACCTGCCTTCCCTCCATCCCCAGGGCTTCCTCCCAGCCTCTTTGCCATCCAAATTCCCCAGTGACATACCTGATCCTCCTTTCTCTTCTGCCTTCTAAATCACCTCCTCCAGGAAGCTTTCCCTGATCAACCTCACTAGCTTTACTCATTCCCTCGCTGGGCATTCCTTCAGAGCTTACAGATTTTGTTGTATTCTCTCCTTAATTTTTTCTATTTTATGTCCATGTCCTGGGTGCAGTTCTAATCTCTCCTTCAGACTCTGGACTCAAACTAAAAATTCCGTGAGGACAGGGATTGTTTCTCACCATTTCTCAGACTCAGAGCTTCTTCAGGGCAGGATCCTGTCATCTCTGACTAGGGACCCTCTGAGAACAGACAAACCAGGGGCTCCCTGATTTGGGCTATGCCTTATGCTTCAGCCCAGAGATCCTCTGAAGGCAGAGGCTTGCCTCCTCCCTCCATTGGTCCCCCACAAAGGGCTCATCAGGCCCTCTGGTACACAGTCTCTAATCAAGCCTCATGATGGATCCCTTTGTGAGTTTCAGAGAGCCTCAGGGAGTCAGGAGACCTGAGTACTAGCCAAACCTTAACTCAATTAATTCAACAAGTATTAAGCATCTCTTATGTGTCAGGTGTTATGCTAGCCACACACAAAGATGCACCCCAAGATCTCCAAATCAGTCGTTTACTTCAAAAGACTTCAATTCTACCTCATCTTTGACATTGTCTCTCAGTCATTAACTTGCTATGAAATGAGGGGCTTGTACTAGACCATCTGTAAGAGACAGTGGGGTGGGGTGTAGTGGAAGGAGTGCTTGACTTGGAGTCAGGAGAGATTGGGGTTCAGTTCCTGTATTTAACACTAACAAGGCTGTATGACTCTGGGCAAGTCACTTAACCTCTTCAAGTCTCAGTTTCCTTACCTGTAAAATAGAGATAATATATGAAGTATTTACTTCACAAAACTGTTGGGATGATCCATTGAGATCATGTATGTAAAGTGCTTTGCAAATCTTAAAGCCCCTTATAAATGTCACTTGTTTAATTGTTATCATCTAAGGTCCCTTCTAGTGCCAACATTCTATGACCCAAGGCAAAGGCATTTAACCTCTCAGGTCCTCGATTACTTCATCTGGAAAAACCCTAGAGAAATTTGTATCTGAGAAGGTTGCTGTAGCTATGGCGATCTGAGCTGCAGAGAAACTGACCCCAGCTCAGTACATGCCTTCTCGACAAAGGGTAGCTTTCATATGGAGTGAAGCAAAGAGTCATTTCAATGGTGGACATCACAAAGATCCAATGGAGCCTCCAGGATTCAAAATTATTAAACAATGATGATACTTTCCCCAAGTAGGGGCTACTCTGGGTGATTCCTAAAGGGGAAGGCTATATCTTAGCTAAGTGTGCTATCTCTCTTGGCTCCCAGCATAGGACACTATAACTATTAGTAGCCTGATGGAATACAATACCAATGCCAAGAATACTATTCTCTGTGTTAATTGAATACCAAATCCACATTTTTACAGTGGAGTCTAGAAAAAGTGTCTCAATTCCAGAGGTTATTGAACTTTGGGAAACATCATGATTGATGTAGGAAAGATAGAAATAAGTTGGGGGGTGGGGAGGAGGGAGCAGTATCATGGGGTAAGATCTGACTGTGTGACATTGGTTTTTTTCACAGCACTTTTCCTGAAAATGGGGACTTCCTAAACTGTACGCAGCTGTGTTCCTGCTCCAAGAGTGACTTCAACCCTGTGTGTGACACCAAGAGCCACACTGAGTATGTCACTCCCTGTCAGGCTGGCTGCACAGGGCTGCAGGGTGATCCAGGTCCAGGTCAAGGCTCAGTGAGTCCCCTTTAGTGATCTTTCCTTCTTCTTCTCTCTCCTTCAATGGTAACAGCTGGGGAGGGGGGAGGGAGGGAGGCATGAAGGTGGAAAGGGGGCCGGAGATAGGGCTCGTTCACAGAATCTTGTGAGAGACCTCAGAGTTCACCCAGTCCAGCACACAGCTGAACAGAATAAGAAGTGCTCAGCCAAACTTTTCTTGGAGACCTCCAACCTACCACCTGTGGTGGCGAGTCCACTTTGGGATAGCTCTCCTTTTTCATACTATTCCTAACACCAAGGCTGATGCTACTTCCACTATTTCCAGTAACCACTGCACCCAGATCTGCCTTCTAGAGCAAAACAGAACCAACCTAATTCCTCTTCCATATTTGAGATCTTCAAATACCTACAGACAGTTATCACATCCCCCTAAGTCTTCTCTTCTGTAGGTTAACTATCCTTAGTTCTTTCAGCTGAGCCGTGTATGATGATCAGAACTGGCATGAGCAGAGGGCTCGCTGACACCTGCTCTGAAGGTCCTTTGCCATCCTTGCTGCCCCCCTCTGGATGCTTATCTACAGTTTATAAGTGTCCTTCCTAAAATGTGGCCCCCAGAACTGAACATAGCACTGCAGGTCTGGCCAGCCAGGGCAGAGGACATCAGGGCCATCCCCTCCCTCCACTGCAGCCAGAGCAGAGCCACCTCCAGTTGTCCTGATCTATATCTGACCACTGGACCCAGATGGTTCCAGAGGAGAAAGTGAGGCTGGTGCCTGCACAGCCCTCCCTCACTTAAATCCAAGTCACTTTCATGTCATGGCGTTGCCTCCCTGATGTCATGGTTCTCTTTGAGAACAAAGGACAAACAGCAGCAGCATTTGTTGACCGTGAGTCCAGCTTGAATCCACAGTGTGACATAGCTATCCACGAAGCTAATGCAGTTAAGATGTTAAATGACAAGGTCAGTAAGCATTTAATAAGCTCCTACTGTGCCAGGCACTGTGCTAAGTCGTGGGGATACAAAGAAAGGAAAAGACAGTCCCTGGCCTCAAAGAGCTCAGTCTAATAGTTAAGTGATTTGTCCAGAATTACACAACGAGTAAATCTGGGAGTGGAATTCCAACCCAGATCTCTGAGACCCAAGTGCAAGAATCTTCACATTCTACTGTAGCTATTTTAAAAATATTCCAATTGCTATGGTGTATCTAAGCCTAACTTTGGGGAAACCTCCAGGGAGACACTGCAGTTAACATAAGGCACTGCCTCGGTGGTTTTTAGCTACATATGATGGAAAAGGTATAGGCTTTAGCATCAGAAGGCTGGTCCAATTCCAGCCTCTGACACTTATTGTCTGTATTACCTTGAGCAAGTCATGTGACTTCTGACCTCTGCTTCCTCAACTGTAAAATGAAGGAGATCGGACTAGTTATGCTCAAGACTGATTGGACTAGATTGGACCAGATGGGGCCCTCTGGCTTAAGATTCCAGAATCTCTTCATGTTGTGGCGGCTACATTGTATCTAAGCAATGCAGGATTGAAATATATTGTTTGAGAACAATAAAATGTTTCTGTGTTTACAGAGAGTTTGCTGAGGATGTTTCAGAATGGTCAGGAATTGACTTTGATTGGTTCCCATACTGCCCAACCCAGGAAGGATCATTCCTGGTTTGTTGCTAAGATTCAAGAGTCATGGGACTTAGAGTAGGGAGAGCCTGGAGACATCATCCAGTTCAGGGATTATTCAGCGCGCGCGCTCTCTCTCTCTCTCTCTCTCTCTCTCTCTCTGTGAGTGCGCGCGCGCGTGTGTGTGTGTGTGTGTGTGTGTGTGTGTGTGTGTGTGTGTGTATCAACCCCTTAAGCAGCCTGGTGGAGTCCGGAACCCTTTCTCACAATCATTTTTTTCCTAATGCATAAAATAAAATATATAAGATTACAGAGAAAATCAATTACATTGAAATATGGCTATCAAAGTATTTTAAAAACAAGCCCACAAACCCTTGAACTCATCCAATTTCTTAATTTTACAGACTTATTTAAAGCCACACAGAAATTAAGGGACAAAGCCAGGGCAAAAACTAACTCCCAGCTCAGGGATAGAGGTTATCACTGTTGTGTTGCAATATCTGTTGTAATGTTAAATAGGCCTATAAAATGACAGGGTTGCACTGTATAAGATTTATAAGGACTTTTTCAGCTACAGTATTCTAGGTTCCATCTAGCTCAGACATTCTATACATTGCAAGGTACCTTCCAGTTCTAACATTCTAGGATTCTGTGCATTTGGTGGGCGGAGGTGTTGATATTTACCTCTTTCAGGGAATTACCCATTCTGGGTCACAAGTTTCTCCATATGTCAAAACTCTCTTCTTAAAGAAAGTCTCCATTTGATACACATATGTGTGTATGTATGTGTGTGCATGATACATATGTGTGTATGCACGTATATGTTTTAAAAAGAGAAAGAAAGGGGAGAGAGAGATAAGAAAGGAGGAAAGAAAAAAGGAAAAAGGGGGAGAGAGAGAGTGGGAGGGAAGGAGGGAGGGAGGAAGAGAGACAGATAGAGGCAGATGGAGATGGAGACGGGGTGGGAGGAGGGAGGGAGGGAGGGAGGGAGGGGTAGAGAGAGAGAGAGAGAGAGAGCTCTAATAATTCTTTAGCCACTCTTGTTTCTCCCTTTATTGGGATCATGCTTTCCAACATTTTTTTTGCTTTTCTCCCCTATGCCTAGCTTCATTAAGCATATTAAAATAAAAATTGATTTAATAAGGAGGACCTTATTGAGTTCTTCTTAGAACTTCTCTACTTCCATCATCCCCTACAACAGACGCTGGCACAGAAGCTGCCATTATCTCCATGGTGGCACTTTTACAAACATTTGATGAGGCCGCTGCAATACAAGATGACCGAGTATTCTTGACAATGTTTTTCTTCTTGCCCTTGAATGAACAATAAAACTAGCTTGGCCAGTTCCTTTATTTGCTTCTCTGAGCCCTCCTTCCTTGTAGCTGACTTCCTGTGGTCTTCTGGCTTAATCATAGATTAATCATAGAGGTACAAATTGTTGTACATTTGTTCATATATATATAGTACTTTAAGGTTTATAGAGTGTTCCACCTATATTAACAAAGGCTGTGCCACTGGAGTATAAGCCCAGGCTATTTCTACCATGTTAAAAAGGTTTCAAGAAGTATAGTTCTGAGTTTCTCCCAGCAATCCTGGGAGGTAGATGTTATTATTCTCATTTTACAGATGTGGAAACTGAGGCTGAGAGAGATCAAATGACTTGATGAGGATCATCTCTATCTCCCTGATTTCAAGCCCTGCCCTCTCTCTTCGGTGCCATCTAGCAATCCATTTCTGTTCTGCCATTGCCACCGCAGAAAGAAGGCAGCCTCAAAGGACTGTGGACCATTTTGTATTTTTCTTTGTTTTATGGATTTCCATGGACACAGAATTCACTGCCAAGTGGGCCGGGCTTCTGGTGATGAACCTCTCTATACATACTGTAGGGGCAGCATGGAATAGTGGACAGAGAGCTAGACTTGGAGTCAGGAAGTCCTGAGTTCAAATTCTACCTCAGATACTTACTAGTTATGTGAGCTTGGGCAAATCACTTAACCTCTGTACCTCAGTTTCTTCACCTGTAAAATAAGGAGGTTGGAGTTGGGGGCCTCTAAGTTCCCTTCCAGCTCTAAATCTATGCTCTGATGACACAAAGATAAGCTGACCATCAGTAAGTAATAATCTATTGGCAGAACTTATACTTCTTAAAACCTTTCTAGCACAGTAGAACCTGCCTGAGCTTATGCTTCAGTGATCTGCCCTTTGTTAACCGAAGAGTGTGTGGAGTCCTAGCATCTGATTCTCAAAGTGTAGGTATAGACTGATAGAAGTTTGGAGGCAGAAGAAACCAGTTTGGGTAAGAGTAGCCAGTAAAGCCTTCCAGGAGAAGCTGGAGCTTAAGCTAGACCTTGAAGAATGGAGAAGATTGTAGAAAAGGAGAGAGCATGATAAGGAAGAAAACCGGCCCAGCTGGTATGGAAGAGGCATACCAAGTAGCTAAGAAGGGCCACAACAGGGTGAGTCTCTTCAAGTACTTTAATTTGAGGACAAAATACTGTCTTCAAGTATCTGGAGGGCTGTTGGGTAGAAAAGTGATTAGCTTTTATTCTGCCTGACCCCAGAGGGATTGAAAATAGTAGAGAGGCAGATTGGGGCTCAATGGAATAAAAAAATACTGGCTGTATCAATCAGAACCATTCAAAAGAATGAGCTACCTTGAAAGGTAATGAGCTCCCCATTCCTGGAAGCATTCGAAAAGAGGCTTGGTTATGATTTGACAGGTACAACTTTGATAAGAGAGAGAGAGGAGGAGGAGGAAGAGGAAGAAGAAGAAGAAGAAGGATGATGATGATGATGATATTAGAGGGCTTTGGATGATGTGATTAGCAATGAGATGTTTGTCTTGAGCCTCTGTGGGGAGGAGTGGTATCAAATTAATTTGAAATTTGGAGACAGGAAAACACAAAACGGTTCTTTTTATCGCTCCCTCACTTTGGTTGGAGGAGATAGCTCATTAGTTAAGTGCTTATGTAACAATATGAGTGGGGTACCACAAACCTACTTTACAATCAGGTGGACTTCCAGTTGTCTTGAGGTAGAGAAGATGTAGCCTGGGATGGTAGAACAGATCATTGAGTTAATTTTTGAACTAGGACTTTAAATTAGACCAGGGTTGGGGAACCTGCAGCCTTGAGATCACATGTGGCCCTCTACGTCCTCAAGTGCAGCCCTTTAACTGAATCCAAACTTCACAGAACAAATCCCCTTAATAAAAGGATTTGTTCTATAAAACTTGGACTCAGTCAAAAGGCTGCACCCTAGGACATAGAAGGCCACGTGTTCCCCACCCCTGGGTTAGACTAATGAGTTAAATCTAGACAATCCAAGTAGGTGAATGCAACTTGCATTCGGGCATGTCTTGGAAGAAAGATGCTGTTCTTGTCTTGGGCTGTGCAGAGGGAGCTGAACATGGACCTTCAAGTATGCAAAGGGTATCACATGAAAAAGGGATTGGGCCTGATGCAGGGGGGATTTTTGTAGCAATTAGAGCTAGGCAAAAGTAGGATGAGCTGCCTCAGAAGTGGGCTTCCCATTACTGGAAGTCTCCAAGTAGAGATTAGATGACAACTTGTCTCCTGTTGTAGAGGATTCTTGTTCAGGTTACAGTGGATGCGCTCTGAGGTCCCTTGGATAGTCTGTGATTCTGTGACCTTCTAGCCTAGAAAGGATCATGCATCAGGCTATTCCACAGGAACAAATTAAGGATTAGGTTAGAAAATATAAGCACAATTTAGTCTGAAAGTGGTTAATTTCCTTTTATCCACACATCCTCTCCTTGGTATGTTATTTCTGAATTGAATATTCCTTTGTCTCTTGTGAATGAACCCTAAAAATCCACTCTTGAGACTTAGCACATGTGGAGATAGTGAGGAGGGAAAGAAAGAAATGGGACCTGGAACCAGTCATCAATTATGGTAGCAGTGACAAAGGAAAGAATAAGGTAATGGGGGGTGGAGAGAAGCATATCTCCAGCAGTATTAGTGACAAAAAAATGGCCAGAAAGTTCTGGGAGTCATGGTTGGGTGACATTCATAGGTTGGGGATGTTTAGTAAGGAGTACAAGGGACCAAGGAAAAGATCCAAGGGATCAGCTCCAAGGAAGACCTAGTACTCTATGAAGCTGATGTAGTACAGGAAAGCATAAGGTTCAATGCAGAATCCTTCATCCAGGTGTACCAGGGCTCCCCAATACCTTTATCTCTCTCACCCCCAGGATTCTTCTTTTCTAGGTTATCTACACCAACTGCAGCTGCCTCCTTTCAGGAATTAAGGACAGTTCAGTCACCTCTGGTTCCTGTGAATCATCTTGTAGTCATCTAGTGCTTCCCTTTGTCCTCCTCATCAGTCTTGGAGGGGCTGTGGCCAGTGTTACTCACACACCTGCCTTCATGCTCATCCTGAGGTAATGGCACACATACCCGGTTAGCCTGTGGCATGCCTCAGGCTGGGGGGACATGGCATTGTGTGATGGGACAGTTACACATATTATACAACAAAGGTAACATTGAATGTGAGGGATGACATATGGCTCACTGAGTGGAAGCAACCCCACATATTGAGATCATAAGCTAAGGCAACAGAAAATGTCTATTGGAAGAGAATATGATGGACCACATGGTATAGTGGGAAGAGTTCTGAATCTGGAGATAAAAGATCTGAGTTCAAGTCCTCACTTTGACACTTCCTAGCCATTTGAGCTTGGACGAGTCACTTAACTTCTCAAAGCCTCAGTTTCCTTATCTATGAAGTGAGAATAATTATCCTTGCATTTGCCACCTCCTTTTCCTTTGAGGAAAGTACTTCATAAACCCTAGAGTTTTCCAGAAATGGAAACTGATGTTGTTATATTAGATAAGGAAATGGGCTGTCAGTTAATGTGGACATCATTTCTTTCCTGATTACCACCCAGCAATGGGAGGCCACAGTAAGTACTCAGATCACAAATCACATGAATGAGTCAATCAGATGGATGAATTGAAGAATCAATGAATGACTCTGTAAATGAACACATTAATAAATGAGTTAATGAATGAACTGATGAACAAATTAAATTTCTGTATAACCTTGGCCAGGTCATTTCACCTCCATAGGGGCCTCATTTTCCTCATTTATAAAATAAGGGGATTGGGCTAAATGTTCTCTGACATTCCTTCCAGCTCTAGATCTATGATTTTACAACCACAGTTTCCTTAGTTCCTAAGTTTTTCATAGCTGTGGATAGGGAGAGGGTAACCCAATGATCAAGACTGGAAAGAGGGTCAGACTCTTGCATAGAATCTCAGAATTAGAGGGCATCTAGTCTAAGCCCTTCCTGAAACAAGCACCTCCTTTAAACTATTCCATGCTAGCAAACATCCAACTTTTGCTCATCTGGTGAGGACAAACCCACTACCTCCCACTTCTGGATGGCTCTAATTGTAATGGAAGTTGTTTTCATACATGAAGCTAAAAACTGCTTCACTACAACTTCCACCAATTACTCTTACTCTTCCCCCCCACCCCCACCAAGACCAAGCAGAATAGGCTTCATCTCTCTTCTTTGTGACAGCCCTTCAGAAAACTGACAGTATTTATCATGCTCCCCTAAGTTTTTTCTTCTGCAAGATAAACCTTCCCAGTCCCTTTGACTCATCTGAGGCCTTTGGTTTGCAGGGGGGTGAAGAATGAAGATAAGTCTTTGGCTGTTGGAATCCAGTTCATGTTGCTGAGAGTTTTAGGTAAAAACAAAAACTGGGATGGGGTGGGATGGGTTAAGGAGTCAGAAGGGAGGGAAGAAGAAGTGAGAAAAGAAAGGGAAGGAGGGAACAACGTAGAGGGGAGACAAATACACAGTATTCTAATCATTGTTTGGGGGGGTGGCCCAAGGTGTCATGGACTCCGAGACTTCTGAGAATCCCAAGAGTTCATCTAATCAAGAAAGGTAGTGATATGTAACAATAGCCAGAGAGTGTCAGGAGACCCATATCCTTGTCCTGGCCCTACCGCTCACTCATTATGAGACCCAAAATATTTCACTTCTCTCTTCTGGGCCTCAGTTTCCCCATCTATAAAATAAGTTTAGTTACTAGTTGTTCTAGCTACCTCTCAGAGATATCTTAGAAATGAGAGCAACCACAGTTCAACAAACCTTTAGTAAGCACCCATTCATGACAGTGAGGCTGCAAACCAGAAAAACCATGCAAACCCTGCCCTCAAAGAGCTTATATTTTATACATCATGGGCACAACTATGTATGATATACATTGCAATGTGATGAGGGGACCCTACAGTATTGGGGTTGGGGGAGGGGAGATCATGAAGGCTCCATGACAGAAGTGGCTGAGACTTGAAGGAAAAAAGGCGGGAAGTCTGGTCATGGAAAGAAGCCTGGATCTGGAATCAGACAGCCTAGATTCAGATCTCTACTCTGCTACTTGCTTGCTGTGTGACCCTAGGCAAATCATAAGCAGCTTGGGACAACAGAAAGGAAACTGGATTTAAAGACTAAAGACCTGGGTTCAAATCCTGGCTCTGCCATTTACCACCTGGGTGACCTTGAACAAATTGCTTCACTTCTCAGGGGCTTAGGTTTCTCATCTGTAAAATGAGAACACTGGTCTCTGATCTCAGAAATTCCAACACTCAATTCATGATGCTTCCCTGATAGTGAAACTACAAATGAAGGGGTTAGACAAGGTAGTCTCTAACCTTCCAGCCTTGAGCTTCTATAAATATGAATGGGGCAGGCGGAAGTGTTAACTGCTTACAAAATATCAGGCTTTATGCTGAATGCTGGAGATATGAAAAGAAAACAAGGCAATCCTTGGTGTCAATGGATTCTAAGTAGGGAAAACACCACATGTAGGAGAGTCCAGCTGAAGGCAGATGGAAGGGCCTGGGGGTCCTTGGTATGTCAGATGGACATGACTGAAGCTTTGGAGAGCACAGTGGCCAGATGGCAAGGACTTTTTGCCCTCTTGGCTGGATGCTGATGTGCTGCCCCCCCGCCCAATCCTCTTTCCTGTTCGATAACCCAAAGTCTCTGAATTGGTTGCAAGTCCGAATAGGAGGACAGCCCCCAGTTCCTACTTCACTCTGGGCTCTCCTAATGGAGATCAGCTTCCAGCAGGGACAGGACAAGGGCAGCATTCAGAGCTTCCTTCTTGCTAGGTCTAATACATAGAGAACTGGGCAGGATAGGCCCCCAGTATGTATTCAGGTATTTTGGATATCTGTGATCACAGGCAGAAGTGAATAGCTATGATTATTAAATACCCTCTGCCTCAGACAGGGTGGCTTCTATTCTGCAAAGAAGCTTTTCTTAATATATTCCAGGGAAGGTGTCTATACTACGACTATTGATAAAATGTCCAATGTCTCCCAACACTTGCTGGAATAATATCTAACTTAAATTCTTCCCACTGTCTTGCATTTACTGAAGAGAATAGTTGCTCATTACTGCTTGTAGGCCTACACCTGGAGTGAAGCCCAGCCCTCAAACAGCCTCCTAGTCTTAGAGGAAGACATAGTCCCTGCCCTCACAGAGCCTCTGGCCTGAGGGGGAGACAGTCTCTGTACTCAAGGAGCCCCTGGCTCCAGGGAGGAACAAAGCCCCTGCCTTCAGTGAGCCCTCCAAATCTGAGAAAGCCTTCCCTCAGTGTAATCATCCCCTAGAAATCTCACTCCTGTCCTCTCTGATCAATGGCTTGGAATGTGTGCACTTTGGTCCCCGTCAGCCCTGAGGAGGAGCAGTAGATCCCCATAGGTCTGAATTGGGCAGTCCTGCTTACATAACCCACATTTTCTCCCACAGCCTGGATGCCCAGCCCTGTGCTCCATGGCACTGCCATTGACACTGCCTGTGTCTTCTGGGCTGATACCTGTGGGATGCAGTCCCTCTGTCGATACTATGACCATGATCTTCTCAGGCATCGGTGAGTCCCACAGGCTGTGTGTGGTCAGGGAAAGAGGGAAGGAGAATGACAGCCTCCACAGAATAAGCCCTACAGGGACTTTATTCTGGCCCAGGATGGATTTTATAGACAAATGCTGGGTTTTGAGAAGAAGGGGAACAAGGAACTTGTTATCAAAAAGATAGTTCTTGTTACCATGTGCAGGATGGATCTTTTAAAAGCATGGCATCGCAGGAAGTCTAGAAATTCTCTGAAATGGTCAACGACTTAGGAGAGAAGAATTGTACAAGGCAGGGAGTCCAGTTTGGGAAACTGAGATCTTTCCTGAAGGAGTCAGTCATCCAGAATATGACTACAGTGTTCTATGTTCTAAGACCTCTGCCAGCTCTCAAATTTTATGCTTTGTGTTCTAAGGCCCTTTAACCTTCCATGCTTGATGTTCTAAGGCCTCTTCCCGTTCTTAACATCAAGATGCTGGACTGTCTCTGAATCCAAAGAAAGACTCAAGTAACCCTTAATCCTACCAAGATCAAACTGATTGATATCAGCCTACTTAATCTCAAACCTTGCCTTGGAATTCCAGTCCCAGACCTGGAACACTTTTGAATGTTTTGATGGGAATCTAAAATCAGAACATATGATCCAACAAATGATTATTTTCTGAATTTGTGAGTGGGACAGAGTACCTGAAATAATGGTTTAGTGGAAAGAACACTGGCCAAAGATTAAGAAGACATGAGTTTCGTGATTAAATCTGTCATTTAATAACCATTTTCTTCCTCTATAAAGTGATTGGTTTGAAATTGCCTAACATCCATCTAGTTTAGTAATGCTAACTTCAAGTTTAATAGCTTTGGAGAAGGGAAAGATTAGTGTAAACTGGAGTGGCCAAAGAAAACCTTCTATAGGAAATGGGGATGGAGCTGATCTTGAAGTGTGGCTAAGATTGGTAGAGAAGATGAGGGTGACAGAGGGCTCACGAGAACTTGGAGATATGGGATTGGCTATGGAAAGCATAATCGTTGCCTGCAGAGACAGGGCCACTGGCCTTGATGAAGAGTGCCTTTCCCAGACTCTTCTCTCATTAGGGATGCATTGAGGGAGACCTCAGTGGAGTTCATGACCACAGCCCAACGGCCTTTCCCATTCCTTCTTCCTCCAGGTTCATCGGGCTTCAGTTCTTCTTCAAGCTGGGCACACTGGTCTGCTTCATCCTGGTGTTCATCATCCTACGACAGCAGGAGAAGGAGGCTGCTAACTCTAGGTCCCATCACGGCCCTGTTTCCCAGGAGGAGAAGTTGGTCCTCAGCTCAGAGAAGAGATCTGGGGAATCCAAAGTGTGAGCCAGCTGCCCCAGGCCCGGCCTGCCTCCCTCCTCCATTCTGGAGGGGGCAAATGACCCTACCGATGATGAGGAGAAGGAGTAATATCTGCAACAAATATAGCCTTTGTTGGAGTCCTCTGCTAGGGGATGGTGTGGAGGCTATGTCTAAGTGAAAGGGACAAATGAAGACTGGTCATCTGGGATTTTGTCCCCAAAGAGCCATTTGGGAACTGGAAGACACTGTCAGATGCTGTCAATACTCTCACTTTCTTGTAGTGAGAAAGCCTCAGATGGACAGCCTTAGTCAGTACAGGGCCAGAGGTCATCAAAAGGCAATCCCCATTATTATCTGACCATCCTGCTTGCTTTCAATGTTGGCTCATCTCTACTACTCACAGATAGAGACCAAATGGATTCTTTCTCCAGTGATCTCAGCTCTTCTAGAAACAAAGAGACAAGAGGACCCACCCCCAGGATCACCACACGAATTCACAAATGGGGAAATAGAGGGACAGGATTCCAAGCTCACCATAAGTATGGGAGCTTCCCTGTTCCTGGACCTCGTCCCAACCTGTTACCTAGGAAATACATGTCAAGGATCCTGTGCAATCATCCCCAGGAATGAATTGGCTGATCTTTGATGATACTAACATCAGGGATTGACTGTCTCTTGTATACTCTGACTCACTTTTTATACCCTTCCTTTAATCATTTTTAGAGCAGAGACTGAGAACAACTAGCCTCAGATTCCTTTGCCTAAGCTCCTGACAGGTTTGTCTATTTGCCTGGGGGCAGTGATATTTCATTATACTGTTGCATTTATCCAGAGGTATGGTTTCCCCTGCTTTCACATGCCTTTGTTTATACAAACTATAGATAGTCACCTCCTTCTCCTTGGCCAGGCATTCATCCAGGGGATTCCTCCTTTTCCCTAACAAAACAAATGCTTCTTCTTGACAAATTCCTGACATAAAGCAAAGATTTTCCCCAACCTTTGAATGAGAAAAGGTTGCTTTTAGTCTCTACAAAATCTTTAGAGCCACAGGGAGGTAGTGGTACGGCAGAGGGGTAGAATGTGTCATAGTAGAAAGAACGCTGATTTTGGCATCAGAGGATCTGGGCTCAAATCTCATTGCTGATGCTTACCGTCTTTGTGATGGTAGGCAAGTCACTTAACCTCCCTAGGCTTCAGTGTCCTCATCTGTGAAAGGAAGAGGTTATACCCAGTGGCCTCTGGACTCCCTTCTACCTCTGAATCTATGAATCTATGATGGTCTGTCAGGTCTCTTGGCTAATCAAGAAGCCCCCTATTTTCACAGAGGTTTTCATGGAGGCCAACATTCCCCCTAGAGTATAAAATAATAATTTAGCTAATGAGCTCCTCCTCTCAAAACATGGGCTGTTTCCCTTCAAAGTTTGTAAGAGACATTCTTTGCTTATGACTATATTCAGTTTGCTTTAATTCAGCAACTGTGTTAAGCACCTGCATGGTACAACAGAACATTGAGTTCTAAGCATTAGAATAATGGGTTTCAAATTCCATTTTGGATACTTAGCAACCTGTGTAACCCTGGGTAAATCCCAGTGCTTTACTGAGCCTCAATTACCTCATCTGTAAAATGGGGTAATAATCCTCATACTACCTACCTCTTCATACTGTGAGGGTGGTGAAAAGTGTTTTAGGAACCCTAACCTGGTAGAGAAAAGGTAGTTATGATTATCATAATCAGGACCCTATGTTCAGTGTTATGAGGTTGGGCTGTCACAGGGAGACACAAAGATACATCAGACATGGTTCTCAGGGAACTTACAACCTAATAGGGGAAATTAGACAAATACACAAATAGCCATGATGCAGATAGGATATAATTATAGCAAAAGAGAAACTAAGCCAAAACATGGGGAAATACAGGAGGGAGGGAAAAATACAGGGGAGGATAAGTCTCACCTGCATTTTGTGACCAAGGTTTCCCCTGCTTGGACACTGAGAGTCAGTGAAGAATCGGATGGTCCATCAGTTAGCATTGGTCAGGAACAACCAGAGGCCACTCCTGTGCTTTGAGGAGAAATGGCAAGAGGAGGAGGATCATTCCCTTTTCTTAGGGACCCCTCTCTCTGAGGGTCCAGACACATCCTCTGACCTGAGGGGAAAACATATGTCTTTTCCTTTTCCTCAGGAAGCCCCCATTGTGAGGGATAAGATGCCAACCCTGCCCGCAGTGAGTCTTCATTCTCATGAAAAGACATGGCCTTTGCCTTTAGGAAGACCCCAGTCTGAAAGGACAAGACATGGCCTCTGCCTTCTCAGTGGGGAGGGGGGAAAGCTCTTCCTCAAGACCTTTGAGAACACTTAGCCAAGCAACATAAAAAAAAAAATATGTGGAGCTGGGGGTTGACTATATACTATGTGCAAAATGTATGATTATCTAAAAAACAAAAAGTAACTTACCAATTTCTACTCACTGTCTCATTTCACTGTCTACTATCTCATTTCCTAATGAAGTCTCTCTCAGGGTTCCCAAGTAGTCCAGGAGATGGATATCCCATGTTGCTAATACTGAAGAAAGTCTTTCTTTAATCACTCACCTCCTACCTCAGGAAAATCTCCACTCCTTTTTGCTCCCCCCATTTAAAATGTATACTTAGTAGGTTTGGCAGAAATCATTTTAAGTAGCCATATTACTTTAAAAGCAATTTCAAATATCATGAGTGAAAAAAACTTTTAAAGGACTAGTCTTCCTCTTGCAGATCATAATGACTACAGCTAAGGGAGTTGAATGTCTTTCACCCTGTGAAGGAAAATATGAAGTAAAGGGATAGGATGGAGAAAGGAACTGGACAATCTACTTAGGTGGTGCTCCAAAGGAAATGGGGCAGAGGGAATGGTCTGTAGACTCTGATAGTCACATCAACCCTGGTGTGCTGTCCCATAATGTCTCTTCCCTACTTTCCTGTATGATCCACAGGTCTATGAAGTATCAATTCTACTTGTTTTCTATAATTATTGTCACAGGGATAATGAGCACTGTCACTCCCACCCCCATGCTCTGCCAGCACACCTGGAGAACCATAAGGGACTGGCACAACTGAAAGCCCAGCCTCTCTTCCATCTCAGCCACATGGTTTTTCTGTATCTTGGTGCATGAGTCCTTGGCAAAAGGAAATCCCTTCCAAGTCAAAAATCCCTGTCAACTTGGGGAAGTCTAAATAGACCAGGAACAGACTCTACCTCCAGTTCTTCCAATGTCTCTCAGTGGACAAGGGAAAAAAAGGGGGGAGGGTGGGTGGGAAGGGTTGCATTCACAAATGACCACATTGAAAAAATCTTATTTTCAGTGTCACATCTAGACCCGAGTTACTTGTTCTTGTCTCCCACCCTTTTCCATAAAATGCCTGGTTTGTAACATTGCCGGTTCTGTCTCATACCAGATCCTGCATAGTGCTTGGTATTTGTCAGTCTCATCATGCCAAATCCCTGAGAAAGCAGGTATAGAACTTCTCTACTAGGGCTCTGGTGAGGAACTAACCAGACTATCTATTAAACTAGAGGATCCCTTGAAATATCACTTGATTGATTTCAGTCGGTGTGGTTTCAGTGATGTGATTCAGTATGTGGAATCAGTGATTTCAGAGGTGTATGCAGGGGAATGAAGGTGGAAATGGTGATTTGGGAGACAGTTGGGTCATGGGCACCCAGGAAACTATGCGGTAGAGAGAATGGGCTGGGGAAGATGAAAGAAATCCTAACCCCGACCTTCCTTCCATCCTATTTTGGGGAGTGACCAGTCTCTTTAAGGAGACAAAACTTACATAGGGAAACAAAAAAAAACAACACAGGACAGGCAGCAGCCCAGTGCAATGAAAAGTGTCTTGGTTTGGTATTCAGAACTGAGTCCTTAGCAACTAGGTCTCACCATTGACTGGTTTGTGACTTTGGAAAAGTCATTTCCCTATTCTGGGCTTTCGTTTCCACTATAAAATGTATCTCTAAGGGCCTTGCCAATTCTAACGTTCTTCGATTTTGAGTTGGTGACTTTTCTTGGCTCACTGCCTGATTTCTGTTCAGCCACCTGATTTCCTTGAGGCCTTGAGGGCAGGGCTTCTTTCCTGGCTGACTGACCCCATCTGTCTATGTAAACAAACCTAGAATTGAGCCCACTAGAGAGAAAATTCTTTCCTTTCTTCCTTCCTCCCTCTGAAGCCTGTACATCCCTGCCAGTCCCTCAGGGGCAGGACCTGGCAGGCTAGAAGGAGGATTGAGAAAGAAAAGGAGAGAGGAAAGAAGGGGTGCAAAGAGAAGGGGAGATGGGAAGAGTAGTTACAACAAAGTCAAGCTAGCCAGAGCTCCTGAAGACAGAAGAGAAAAGGAAGGGACAGAGAGTGAAGAACATAATGAATAAGACAGGGAAACAAATGAAAGACAAGGACAGACAAAAAAATTCAATTTAACAAGCTTTTAAGTTTCCACTATGTTAAAAGAAGCGTTTACTTGTGGGGATTATAATTACCCAATTGGCAAGAAAAACCGCTGAAGTAGAGCTCTGAGCCAATGGCACTTTATTAAAGGGTCCATGGCCCCTTCTAATGAAGTGGATCTCAGATCGTCCTCATGATCCGAGATACCCCTGGTCCCCAGGACCTTGTTTTTATAGCATTTGATACTCAAATATACAAAAGAGGCATGGTAAAATACAGGATCTCATTGGTTGATAAATCTTGCTTTTGAAGGCCAAAAACAAACTATCAACAGGGGAGTAGTCATCTGCTCCTATTGGACATGAGACAGCGGTCTGGAGGTACAAAAATAAGTTGGGGGACTCTGCAAAGAATCAAGGCATCCCACCCAGGTTTGGACATGGAATTTGAGCAAAACAAGATGGAGATATCTTTATCAGTATTCTTGTGGTTGCACAAATGAGCCTCAAAGCTTAGTAAACAAGCAGTGAACACTCCATTAAGGTTTGAAGCCTATATGTATATATATGTACATATAATATATATATATATTTATACATATATATTATATGTGTATATATATAGGCCTACTATAAGAACTTATTTAATTATCCCTATATGATTTTTGTAAAATATCAAAATGATTAATACTTATGGGAGTAATGTAGGGGTCTAAATGAATTGTTTCTCACATACGAAGCATCTACTATATTGTAAGCATAGATGCTACTTTCATATCTAAAGGGGTGAGGAGTCAGAGAACCCACACACACCATGTATATCAAATTGTCAGACTATTTCAATGTACCTTTATCCACTGAAAGACAAAACTTACAAGTGTGCTTACTTTCAGCAGTCAGCCAGAGAGAAAAGTTCACTCAAAGCAGTGAAATGATATAATTAAAGAAATAAAATAAGATAATTTAAAAGTACAAAAAAAAACCATTTCCCCCATAAACCTGAATCACAGTGTTCCATCAAACAGACATACCACCAGTAGGAAGACGAAGTACACTAGTTAACATGTATAAGGAACACATATGGCTAGGGAGCAGGGAACACACAGGAAGAGTCATACATGAAGGAAACATGTAGCCTGAGGGCATATAGGGAGAACACCTCCCAGTCTGATGCCAAAGACTTAGTCTTCTGATCATATCATCACACTGCTTCCACTCGGCCTGCCTCTGGTAGTCTTGCACATCATGTCATCTCTGGGGGGCATTGCTTCTTGCTGGCCTTTCTTCAGAGATAATGATGGAAAGCACGTGCAATAGATATCATTTCTGGTCCTTGCCAGGCATAACTCCACTAGGCTTGGACTAGTATTGCTTCCCTCTGCTTCCAGCTTCAGGCTTCAGCTAGAGTCATGGGCTGAAGCATTACATCTTCCACAATAGCGGCACACTGGCCTCTGTCATCTCTTTGCATAAAAGTTCAAAGACTTAAGTAGTAGCTTTCAGTAAGACAGGGCCCTCACACAACCAGCCATCAGGCTAGGATGAACAAACGCTATTCTGTTTTTCTCCTCCATAAAAGGAGGTTATCAGATTACAGAAAAAGCTGTGATAGACTCCATCTCTCCAATCAATAAATAAGAATTTAATAAGCACCAAGAACCATGTGGGATACAAAGACAAAAGAGAAAACTAACTGCCCTCAAGAAGTCTGCAGTCTATCCAGGGGAAACAGCATGCACACATGGAAGTATACGAAATTTAAATTTCTTTCCAGAAGCCAAGTTCTTTTGAACATAGACCTACCATAAAGTTAAGTAGTGCTCACAAACATTGTCAACCTTTTTTAACCTCAACTTCTTGATCACTAAGGGCAATGCCTCTGTCTGAAAGCTCTGACATATATGTGTGTGTGTGTGTACATATATATATATATATATATATATATATATATATATATATCTGTATATAACTCTCCAGCTAGGTGGCACAGTAGATAGAGTATTGGTTCTGGAGTCAGGAAGACCTGAGCTCAAATTTAACCCCAGACACTGTGTGACCCTAGGCAAGTCACTTAACTTCTGTTTGCCTCTGTTTCCTCAGCTGTAAAATGAGGATGACAATAGCACCTAGCTCACAGGGTTATTGTGAGGATTAAATGAAATATGTGTAAAGTGCTTAGTAGGATTCCTGGCAAATAGTAGGCAATTAATAAATGCTTATTTCCTTCCGACTTAATGTCTAATTGTCAATCTACTTATTCAGTAGAATTTTAGAGGCTGCCCTTTCCAACAAATTCTTAGGAGTCTCCTAGGTATTCCTAACCTCATGATCTTTTTTTATGTTATTTTCAGATTAATGGGAGAATGAAAAACAGAGGGATGAAAATCCCTAAATCTAGTCACTTGCAAACATTTTTCTTTCCCTCAATCAATATTTCCAAATTGCTTAGCTTTACGATGTGTATGTTGGCTTTCCAAACCCCAGCACTGAGCCTGATTCTACAAACAGTCCTATGGATCTGTGATCCCTTCAATATGGATGGATCTCAGCCTTCCATCTCTTTCCCCTCTGTGCAGTAGGCATCCATGCTCTTCCATAGGTCCTCTACATGTGCTAGAGGCCTTCCTCTGTCCTTTTTTAAAATAACATTTCAAGAATATCAATGAAGCCCTCAGGCTGTCCATCTCATTCCTCACTCAGTTATATTATCTGCCCACCTCATTTTCTAATCATATGCTTCCTCAGTGATACCTTCATGCCATTGGGTCATACCTGGAAACATGCTACAGCTTATTTGTACACAACTTGTCTCTATTGCCCTTTGAGTCACCCACAACTTTAACTACTTAGAGATTATGGTGTTCCAGGACCTGTAAACATAGAGTATCCCTGGGAAAACATTTGCCTTAAACATTTTAGAAAAAAAGGTAAGCCTTTGCACAAGGGACAAGTGTACGATTCTCCTATTGGGATCCAATGTACTCTGTCCTGCTTTGTTTTGGGCTCACCTCTTTGTCTAGCAGAAGTTTTTATACCAAATACATACATTGCTAGGTCAGTGGCCTGGCCATCCAGCTTCGCTGTCATAGTCTGAACAACAGGCATCATCATATCCATGAGGTTCTTTTTTTTCTTCATTAATTTCTTGGACTGATCTCTTTCTCATACTTGTTTATTTCATTGAGGAGCCCCTGTAATATTTGGGAGCTTGACTGAATCAACAAAATATTGTTCAGAAACTGGAGCATCTGGGGGATCTCAACTTTGATAGGAATCCCTCTTCCTTTTAGACCTTGCACAAAACATCCTCTATGGAAGTGGCAAATGCCTTTAAGTGAGCACATCTCTGTTTTATATCTTCTTGGTATGCATAGTCACCAAAGAGAGTTTTCTCCGTGGTTTTATTTATCGAGGAAGCTTGCATTGTTTTTAAACTATGTATGAGAGAATCCTCATTGGGACCATGCTTGGCTCTGCTGCATCAAATGCTTTTTTGTAATCAACAAACAATAAACATCAATAAGAGGGATTTTCTCCACCTTTTTGGTAGTTGTGTGGCTGAAAAGATGTGATATGATAGAGAATCGTTTGTTTAAAGGTTTTTTTCCTTTTCATATCTATATTCCCATATAGAGATGAAAAATAGGCATATGAGATCATGTGAAGGTGAAGGACTCTCTCCATTCAAGAAACTTAAATTCTACTTAGGAGAAGGGGGAGATACAGGATATTCACAGATAAGTAAATTGAGGAGTGGGCACTAACCATAAAGGGAATCATGGAATATATCCATTGGTGAATCCTGCAGGAAGATGAGAATTCTAAGAGACTGGGGTGGGGCAGGAGTACATTCCAGGCATAAAAGGTAGAGTCTGTGAGTAAAGGAAAAATGAGAGACAAGGTCAAGTCCAAGGCACCGATAGTAGTCCAGTTTGGCTAGACTATAGAATGTGTGATGGGGAATAATGTGAAACAAAGCCAGAAAGGTTGTGTGAAGCCAGGTTGCAGTAAGTGTATATTTTATCATTCAGGCAATGAGGAGTCACTGGAGGTTCTGAAGTAGAGGAGGGCCATGATTCAATCATAATGTGCTTTAGAAAGATTATTTTAGCAGCTATATGGAGGATGGTTTAGAGAAGGGAAAGACTGGAGGCAGGAAAATAACTAGAAAACTGTTACCATAGCCCAGGCAAAAGGACACAAGAGACTCAATTTAGGGTGGTGGCAATGGGGATAGAAAGTAGAGGCAGGTGTGACAGATGTGTCAGAAGAGTTGACAAAACCTAGAGATTGATTTAGTGGCAGGGAAAGGAAAACAAGCAGTGGGGGAGAGGGAGAAGTCCAAGATTTCAAGTTTACCAACTTGAATGTCTAGAAGGATGGTGGTGCCCTTCAAGAGAAAGAGGGAAGTTAGAGGAGGATCCAGTTTCCCTGGAAATATGATCAGTGATGTTTTCGACATAAGTTTGCGATATTGATGAGACGGTTAAGATGTGTTCAGTACACAGCAGTGTGGGACTAAGGGTCAGAAATATGATTAGGACTAGCAACATAAATTGAAAAGGCAGAAAGATAGAGATGGAGATAGTGGAAGAGAGAGAGAATGAGTAAGACAGAAACAGGGAGAGATTATCCTTTACTTTCCTTACGTGACTCCCATCTTCCCAGTAAGATTAAGAGTGTGCGAAGGGCAGCATCCAAAATGTCCTCCTTCTCTTGCACGTTAACATGGCTGGGCACACAGAAGGGGCACAGTAAGATTAGCTAATAGAGTGATTGCCTTCAGCTTTTTAGGACCTCTGCTCAGTGCCTAAAGCTAGTTTGTTGGCTTTCAGGGCCAAGATCCCTTTTAGTCAATCAGGACCTTCCCTGATTATTTGCCAGCTTCTGGTGCCCCACTTGCATCATAACTTCAACCATTTAATTAGGAGTGGGATTGATTGATTAACTCAACTGAATCACTCTACTCCCACTTAAAGTAAAGGACAAGATGTCCTGCTACTTAAGGAAGTGAGAATAAATTTCAATCGATTAATAGGCTTTAGACTAAGTGTGAAAAGTACTTGGAACTGGGGTAAATTTACTCAGGAAGAGTGTTGCCATAGGCTGAAGAAACTTGGTCATGCTCCAGAGGTTTTCTATAAATACCAAGAAGAAACCTCTTCACTCCCCTGTCTCCCACCAAGCATGGGTTTAGCTGGAATGGTATGCTTGCTCCAACTTCTAGAACAACTGCAGTTCTCAAATGGCTTGATATTTAGAAATCACCCTTAGGACCAACCAAGTTTCCTCAGCCTATGAGAATACTCCTCCTGTGCAAGAATTCTAAGTACTTTTCACTCTTAGCCTGAAGCCTGGGACCTATTCTTACCCTAGGGTATGGGGTCTTCTTGTTGTTTCAAAGATGATAACATTGTTTTTCAGTTGTATTTGACTCTTCATGACCCCAGCTGGAGTTTTCTTGACAAAGATAAATAAATAAATACATAAACTCTATCTTTTCCTGAGCCAATTCGTAATCTCTTATTGCCGTCGCAAGGGAAGACAGTAATAAAGAGATATATCACATATTGTTGAGGCAGCTGTATAGTGCAGTGGATAGAGCACTGGGCCTGGAATCAGGAAGACCTGAGTTTAAATCCAGCCTCAAAGACTCACTAGCTGTGGAATCCTGAATAACTCACCTAACATCTGTCTGATCCACTGAAGAAGGAAATGGCAAATCGCTCCAGTAATCTTGCCAAGAAAACCCTGTATGAGATCCCAAAGAGTTGTACATGCTGAACAGCAACAATCACATAGCATTGAAATATCTCCCATCACCCAGAAAAAGGATAATTCAAAAGAAGACCATTGAGAACAGCAAGAAGAAGAAACTTCCTTCATACTACTTTGTTAAACTTAATGGCCGAATCTCATGATTGTAAGGGAGTCCAGAAATTACCTGGTTCGGTCCCTACTTGAAATAGGAAACACTTCTAAATAATGTACATTTCTTACCTTTTTTCAGCAAGGGATTTGGTGGAGAGGAACCTGAATGATAAATCATTAGAGAAGATCCTCCATATTACACCGTAAGCCCAGCACCTACATGTCAAGCTCCCTGCCCCCTTTAACAAATCTTCGGACTCCCCCGCTTGGAGACCCATAGGCCCTGAACAAAAAACAGGAAACTCCTAGGACAAAGGCTAGGAAACAACTCCTCTCCCGCTGGAGAGACATTCCTGAAGACATTAACCCAGCCAGTTCTTAGGAATGAGGGGGGCAGGGGTGGCTCCCCTCTCTGGCGGGAAAAATTTTCTTTGGTCAGGGTCGTATAAAAATCACCACGTGGGTGAATCACATTGGATCTCACCCATGGAGAGGATGCTTTGCCTGGGACTACCTTCCCTTTAGGGGCCTTGATCGAGCTGTGTAAACCGGGATCCCCTCAGCTCTGAAAGGATTAAGTGTTGGCGTTCCCCCGAGAGGTGATGCTTCTATGTCGTCTATGTCTTTGTCTCCGTCGCTGTGTTTATTAGGAATTGTTGATTAATGTGGTTGTGGGTTCAATGTAGCATTTCCCTGTCTTCCAATAAAAACTTTATTCTGTTGGGAGTGTGTCTTATTGCCAATGAGAGTCCAAATCTGAACCTAACCTAGCTTAATCGAACAGAACCTTTCACATTTTTGCAGTTAGACAGGAGGAAGATGATAACATTGTCCCTTGGGCTTAGTTTGTTGTGCCTTGCCCCCTTCCACTCATCTTTACAGGAGAGGAAAATAATTTGGAGACCTGAAATCTTGAGAGCTGTTGACTATTTTAGAACAGAGGGCAATTTCTAATATGGATGCTAAATATAGTTTAGCCATCATAAATTAAACAGGGAGTGACATGAACTTTTGGACTCTAAATCAGAGAGAAACACCTCTATGCCCCTTCCAGCCCCTTCTCTCATTGGTAAGTTCTTCGAGGGCCCTCCATTTTGGGGAATGGCCCAGGATGACCAACCTTCATTCCTTTTCTGGCTGTGCTTTTTACTTTCGGGATTTCAATACCATGGCTCTGCATAGTACCTTCATTCGTTCTGCCCCAACTCTTTCTTGAGCTCCTTTCTGTGTGATATTTTCCACAATTCCAACATAAATCTCCTTGAGGGATCTTCCTTTTTTCTTGTATCTATATCCCCACTGCTTAGCACAGGGACTGGAATATAGTAAGTGCTTCTAAAGTGTTTTTTGCTTTGTGTTGTCTGCCTTTAGTGAGCAAGAAATAGTGGTGATAAAATGAATTTAAGCCTGAAAACAATGGTTTTCTAGGGGTAGCTGTTCTAGAATCCACATATCTAGAGCAAGGACTCTCCTTCTGGAAAGGAAGATCCATTCTAGCCAAAATTCTGAGAGAGAAAAGTCCCTCCTTATGGGAAAAAAATTGGGAAGGGTCTTTTTCCTACTATCATAACTGGGTTGTAAGATTCCTACTTTCCTAAAAACAAACAAACAAACAAAAACCCTTCATAAAGAAATCAGTGGGCTTTAAATTTAAAAAGTGATAGCAGAGCCCACTCTGCCTTCTGAGAAAGATATAACACTCTTACCAAATCTACAAGTAAAGAGAAACTCTAAAACTTTGTGCCCACGGAATCATGCCTGGTAATGGCCATAGGACCAGTGAAGCAATGCTGAGTAGTAATTAATGAAAGCATTGGTGAGCAATACTTGGCAAAGCCTGCATAGCAGAGATACTATTCCATACAAGATCAGATTGAAACAGGACTGATGGGAGTAGTGCAATGACCTCACCAGAAGACATCATAACCCTGCAGCACCAGAGGCTTCCTCTCCAAACATATTAGCCAACCATATGTTGACTATATGTTTGAGTCTCTCCATAAAAACTCCTTAAATCTGTTCATTTTTCCCACTGATGTTATGTATATTTGTGAGAGTATGCATCAGGTTAATGGGGAAAATATTTCATTGCAATTTTTCTTTCTTTTATTTATTTTTCATCAAATACCTTCCACTTGAATTCATTGTGACCACTGACTGACTCATAAAAATAAACACATTGATGGGGGCTCAAAATCTATGGGTTTTGAGTAGATATAGACTCACAGATTGCCTTGAAGCTAGGGTAGCTTTATTTAGGGGACTTACTGTACAAGTTAGGGGTACATGCAAGTGCTAAATTATCCTTGTGGGCAAGATGGATAGAAGTAGGCTAGACACATCTTTGTGTGACTGAATGCAAAGAGCAATCATTAATGGATCCATTATCAGGAAGTCAATATAGAGAATAGTCACTAATGGAGTACTCCAGGGGTTTGACCTTGGCTCTGCACCATTCAACGTGTTTATCAGTAGTGTGGATTCACAGCTATCTAATTTGCAAACGAAGCAAAACTGAGTTGGATAGCTAACAAGTTATGTAACAGAGCCAGGATCTCAAAAACTCTCAAGATAACTATAGGCCAGATCTAGTAGGATAAAATTTGGTAAGGATATATGTATACTTGAATTTTAAAAGTTTACTCCACAAGGATAAAATGGGGAAGGCATGGTTTGTATTTTAAAAGATCTGGAGAGTCTTAGTGGACTGCAAGCTCAACATGATTGAACAGTGTGAAATGGCAGCTAAAAATAGCTAATTCGGTCTTAGTTCTGTGATTAGAAGTCTAGCATCCAGAAAAAGAGAAATGATAATCCTTTGCCCTAATCAGACTACCTAGAACAGGCATTCTTAACCTTTTGTGGCATAGAGATACAGCTGGGTGGTGCAGCAAATAGAGTGCTGGACTTGGAGTCAGGAAGACCTGAGTTCAAATGTGACCTCAGATATTTACTAGCTGTGTGTCCTTGGGCAAATCACTTAACCTCTGGCTACCTCAGTTTCCTCAGCTATAATAATAAGGATAATAATATCCCTAACCTCTCAGAGCTGTTGTGAGGATCAGATGAGATAGCATTTGTAAAGAATTTAACACGGTGTCTGGCACATAGTAGGTGCTCGTTTTCTTCTTTCATAGATCCCTTTGGAAGTTGGGTGAAAAGCTTTCAGAAAAAGTTTTTAACAGATAAAAATACATAAAATTACAAAGGAAATTAATTATACTGAAAATATTTTTCATCTTCATTTTTCATTTTCTTATTATATTCAAAATATTTCTAAAACAAGTTCACAAAGCCCAAGAACCCATGAACAGTTTTGTGTTCAGTTCTTGTTCACATTTCAGGAAGGACATTGATGGACTGGAACATTTTCAGGAGAAGGGAACCAAAAATGGGGAAAGTCCTAAAGATCATGCTGTAAGCAAATCAGCATGGGAGCAGTCTAGCCAATAGAAGTCTCTGGTGGGACATGACAGCTGGCTTCAAGTACCTGAATGGCTATAAAGAGCAGGGACAGCAAATTTCCATGTGACTCCAGAAGTTGGAACTAGCAGAAACAAGAGCAAAGGGAAACAGATTTTGGCTCAGTGGAAGTATGAGCATGAAAATTTGAGCTGCTAGGAATTAAAGGGGCTGCATCATTAGGTATTAAGCTCCTCATTACTGGACATATTCAGGCAGAAGGATACTGCCACTTGTTGGAGATGCAGCAGATTAAGATTGTATTAGATGCCTTCTGAAGTTCCTCTCAGCTCTGAGATTCTACAGCTCTCTGTAGCCTCCTGTCCTCAGAGAACCACATACATACATGTGTGCATGCACACATGTGCACAGATGCACTAGAAATGGCCTCTGTCCTCTGAGAATTCCTATTCTGGGGGGAGGACATGGCCCTTTCTTCAAAGAGCCCCTGATATGAGAGACAAAGACCCTGATCTTGAGAAACTTTAAGGAACTCGAATGTCCTGATCATTTCTCACCTCTCATCCTTTTCTCCAGTGTTTCCCACTCCCTTCATGTCTCCTTAGTTTAAAGGTTGTTTTTTCTCCCTCTCCCTCCTCTTTACCAGCTCCAACTCCATTCCTTATTCTGTCTCAACCCAGGCTAATCTGAGCCTCTCCTGACCAGTACAGTCTTATCTTTCCCCACAGCCAGAGCTCAGGCTGGGGCAGGCTTTAACTGATAAGATTTACATTTTTATTGATTTTCCCTCATTTCCCAGCCCCTCTGTCTGCCAGGAAGAAGACCCTGATACTCTGAGACAGGATCAGTCTGTGAAGTCACATCTGGACATGCTATATTTCTTTCACCCGAGTTCACAGTCAGTGATAGCTCAAGGACAATCCTCTGGCTTAAAAGGCAAAATAAATTGAATTCATTTTTTCTGGTCCTCTGTGTCTGCATCTGTAAAATGGGGACAATAATTCCTGCCCTGTCAATCTCACTGGGATATTGTTGAAAATAAAGAAGAAAACATTTTAAACCTTAAAGCACATTGAATTCTGCAAAGTTCTTTGTAAACTATAAAGCACTTTTGTAAACTATAAAATCCACTTGCTGAAATCACAAAATGTCAAATTAGGAAGGAATCTTAGAGATCATTTAGTAAACTCCATTTTTCAGAAAGGAAAAAAAAAACCCTGAGGATCAGGGAGGGAGATAACTCACTTGCTTGAGACTAGTAAATGATAGATGTGAGACTTGAACCCAGTTCTTCTAATCCAATATCCAGAAGACAACCACAGTAGGTGCTTATTATGTGCCAGGCCTTATGTTAAGTGCTGGGGATGTAAATACAATCAAAAAGGAAGGCAGTACCTGTCCTGAGGGAGCTTATAGCCAAGGTCATCCACTGCATTCTGGGCCATTACCAGTCATCTTGACTTTTGTCTTACCACTGGACTTCAATGACTGGAAGAGAGAGTGAGTCTGATGACTTTGTGCAGCTCTACCTCACTTAAATCCAATTCACCGAAAGTCAAGACACCATCCCATGATGTCAGTGGTCCTCTTCAAAAATGAAGGACAAACAACAACACACAAAGAAGACAATACACAAAAAAGAGATAAAAAAATGAGATAAGGCAGAGGAGGGAGTGAGTCACAAAAGCCCAGGTATGGGATTTAAGTCTAGGAAGTCAGATGCAGAGCCAAGTGCAGAATGAACACTGACCAATGAACTAACCCAAAATGGTTCCCCTTGAAGAACTCAACGACGGGAAAAGAGGGCTAACATGGCAAAAGGATATTCTAGGGTGAGGAGGCCCCAGGGAAGGATGGATGTTCCAGAGGGTGGAGGCCCCAAGTACAAAGGAAAGTTCCAGGTTGAGACTGCGGGTGAGGTATGGTGTTAAAGTCCAGGAAGTCAGAAGCACAGCCAGAACTGGAATGAATACTGGCCATCCAGGCCACAATTGTCTTTATAAACTGGAAAGTCCTTTAAAGACAATGAATACCTTTTGTAAATGACACAATCATTTAGAAACCTAAATAAAATAGTTGCATGTGCTGTGTCATAGTGCTATGTGGAGGTGGGCCAAGGTTGGGGCCTGCCATGAGGTAGATCTGGGGAATTCTCCATAGCACAGGAAGACATTCTGAGAGCTAGGAAGCAGAAGGATGTGGCAGAGAAGATTTTGCTCAAGGAGAGTCCAGAAGTACCAGGTCAGTTGTACAGATTCACAGATGAATTACCAGAATTGTGGTGTGAGACAGGAGGCAGGATTCAAGGCAGGAATATGAACAAACACCAAGATCACCAGCATTCAAGGAACAGACAGATCAGTCTCCTCTCTCCCCAACATCCCCAGCACTGGTCAGTTGGGCAAATAACAGATTCACACACTAAAACCGCCTATCATAAATACACAAATTAAAAATAAAGGACATATGAAGAAAGATCCTATCTGCATCCAGAGAAGGAACTGATAACTGGAAGTATATGTAGAAAAATTTTACATATATATGTACAGAATAATTTTACATATATGTGTGTATATGTATATGTATGCATATATGTATGTGTGTGCATGTATATATATGTATGTATATATTTGTGTCTATTGGTAGGCATCTCTATGGTGGGACAGGGGGAGGGAATTAAAAAGGGGAAAAAAGAAATTTACGTGACTTTATTATATATTTAAAAGAAATAGCAAGTTGTACATGGTAGATTTGCAGTTTCATGTGCAATCATCTTTTAATTTTATATTATGGAAATGCTTGTTTTATTCCATAAATTAAAAATAATATAGTTTTTAAAAAACCAACTGTCAAGCCAACTAAATGATTCTCTTCAACTCGTACAACTTGTACAACTAACTCATATATTCATCAGATCACCTTTGAATTGACAGATAACATACCAATTAGTACTACTGGAAAAAACCATGAACTGGAAAAGATCTGGGATCTGTTTTGACTACCACCAGCTCGGTAGTTGACCCTGAGTAATTTCCCTTCTCCTCTTTTTCCTCAGGTTCTTCCTCTGCAACTGATGTAATTGGATTAGGTGATGTCCCACCCACCTCTCACATTCTGGGTCCTATGTCCTCAATTCCCTTTAACTTTAGCCTACTCTTATTATTCCTTGAACTATCTCCAGCTCCAAGATGGATACACCTACTTGCCTAATGTAATTATGATAATTGTGATTATTATTGCTAGCATTTGTATAGTGCTTTCAGGTTTAGTTTATCCTCCAAACGACCCAGGGAAGGAAGTATTATTTTCCCAATAATAGTTGAGAAAACTGAGGCAGAGAGAGATTATGTGACTTGCTTAGGGTCACATACATAGCTAGTCAGTGTGTAAGGCTGGATTTTAAGTCAGGTCCTCCTGACTCTTGGTCCAGCATCCTATCCATACTGTGCCAACCACCTCCAATTATCAAAAGGAATGTCATGATATAGGTGATACTAGTTTATTCTGCTTCTTCCTGGAACACAGAACTAATAGCATGAGGGAAAGTCAAATGGAGGTCTCTCTAAGTCAACAAAAGGAAGAAAATTTTTAACAATCAATGTGAACCATAAGACTAGATGCCCTCTGAGACCTCTTATAGCTCAGATTCCAGCTGTGAGTCTCTGATTCAAATGAAATCATTCTGTGCAGTTTCCCTCAATATCTCCAGCAGAGGGGAAAGGGAATTGCCTCCAAACCACTTCTGGACACATATCCCATCTTTTCTCCATCTCCTCCCTTCTTAATGTCTTTGTCCATCATTACAGCCTCTGACTCTCACCATACTCCAGTTTCTTCTACCTCCTATCCACCCCTCTCCACATCTCATGTTCCTTCTTAAGGAACACTCTCTACCAATTCATTCATCCACTCAGTCATGAAAAACAAAATTCCTGAACACCTACTGTGTGTTCAATGGTGGGGGGGGGGGGGAGAGAGCAGAAAGATCACATAGCCAAATAGTGGCAGAGCTGGGACTCAGGTGGCCAAGAATGGCATGCATAGGACCCAGACAAGTAGGAGATGATTTCTATGCTTAAGAAGCTCACAGTGTTGCAGCCCAGTCCTCCATTTTATTCACCCTACTGAATAAAATTTCCTTTTCTCCAGGAAGCCTTCCTTGAGCGGACTGAATAGATGGGGGTGGGTAGTATAAAATTTAGAGTCAGAACACCTTGGCTAGAATCCCAATGTGTGACTCTGGAAAAATTATTGAACCTTTCTAATTCTCACTTTCCTCACCTGTAAAATGAGGAGTCGAGACAAGAAGACCTCTATGTTACTATAGATTACTATATGTCAAGCAAAAAAGCAAGAAATCCTCTACTCTCAAGAATTTTACATTATAACAAGGAAACTTATTATAGTGGTATAAACCATTATAACAGGGGAAAAAGGGGGCATCTTGATCTGGAAAGTCACAGGTATGGTGAATGCAGTCATACAGCAACTGATCAACACATCCTTTCCAGGAATTGTATTGTTGCTTTGACTATTATTCTCAGAGCAAGAGGCAGAGGAGAGGAATTAGGGCACACACCAAAGCAAGGCAGGAAGATAGCCATTCTGCAGTGTGATGGATCTGGGTACCACTAGATATGGTGAACTCTCGCTAATAAAAAGTAAAAGTCCCAGAGTGGGAACTGGAGTGCCAGATCCAAAGTCAAGAGTGGAGCACAAGCAGGAAGAGGACCAGGGTGTGATTTGGGTTCATTTCTTAGCTCTACCACAAATCAGCTGTGTGACCATAGCCAAGTCCCCTCTCTTCTCCAGGCCTTCAGTTACTTCATCTATAGAATAAAGGGGTCAGGGAGTAGGGGTTGGATTAGATGACCATTACTAAGACCCCTTCCAGCTCTAGCAATCTATGATGAGTATGAGCAGTCTGTCAAGGTGTCAGGACCTTGGACAGAGAACAACTCACAAAGTCTGATTTCAGTCCACAGAGAAGGATGAGAGCTTTTCTGTAACTCCTCTGGCCTATGTGATGAATGTCCCCTTGTTTCCTTCTGATTATGGCCCTGAACATGAGCCTTATCAGTATTCCTTTCTCCTTTCTTTGTTGATGAACTCAATTTATACAACTTGGTCTGGGAATGCTCCAAAATCCCTCATTTCCAGAAATCTCAGGAACTGGAGGATAAGGAAAGATAGGTGGTTTATGCTGTCCTGGTTGGACAAGAGAGGAAAAGTGGTACTCCTGGGATGTATGGGGGAATGAAAAGATCATGGAGTTTGTGAGACATATCAAGACAAGAGGAGGCTCATAGAGATAATAACATTAGTTCACATATATTCATATGACACTTGAAGTTTTACAAGGTCATTGCCTTCCAACAACCTTGTGAGGTAAACTATGCATGCATGATTATCCTCATTACCCAAATGGTGAAGAAAAGGTTGAAAAAGTTTAAGTGATATAACCACAGTCACCAGAAAGTATAAAAGCATGGCATGGACCTAGGTCATTGGATTATATATAATAGGGTCATAGATTTAGAGCTGGAAGGGGTCTTAGAGGTTATCAAATCCAAACCCTCTCATTTTGCAGGTAAAGAAACTGAGGCATAGAGAAGTTAAATGACTTGGTCAGAGTCACACAGCCAGTGAGTGCCAGAGGTGGGATTTCAACCCACATCTTCCTAACTTCATCTCCTGATTCCAAGTCTGGAACTCTTTCTACCACACTACAAGAGGAAAGGGATATCATAGACCACCTAATCCAAAACCTCTACCTGAAGCAAGAATACCCAGTGGTCTGTTTAAACACCTCCAGTGACTGGAAATCCACTACTCCAATAATATAATGGTAGACTTGGGCACTAATATTGGACCATTTGACAGCTCATTTTGGTGACAAGGGACCTTAAATGACACTCAAAAGGCTTAGATTCTAGTCCTGGTTCTGCCACAAATTCACTGTGTGACCTTAGGCAAAAGACATCCCCCTCCGAGCTTACTGTAGAAATTTAAGGGTTTGTAATTGACCTTTAAGATCCTATCCAAGTTACAATATCCTATGGCTCTAAAGCTAAGTAGGGAATTGAGTGGTTTGAGTCCACTGCGCAGGTGGATTAAAGACTTGGGAATGCCCCTGGGAGTCCTGGATGGAATAGACCTTCCAACTGCAATTTTAAAAGAAATCTTAAGCCCAAGAGGCCATTAAGGAACTGACTCAGCATCCTACAGGTAGAGAAAAACAAAGTCATCACCAGACCATCAATCTGGCTTAATTTCAGGCATCCTTACTTTCAAAGATCCCTTTTTATTGCTAGGTACTCCCTCCAACTGCAAAGGACTTAACCCCTCCATGCCTTAACAGGGAGGCTTCCCAGTTTTCTCTGGCCAAACTCTCCATTTCCTGGTGGCCAACCCAGGCCTCTGCATACTTGGCACTAGAGTGGCCCTCAAAAAACAGACACATTGTGGAACCCAAAGGCAAAAACATCTTGGTAAGACCTGCCAGAGCTTGTGCCCCTGGCATAGCCTTTAAGAAACCAAGGGAAACCAAGGTCCCTTCCAATCATGATGAGTCATTGGAGGAGGATTTTGGGAGAGGCAAGATGGGCTAAACACAGCATAGCTATAAATGGGTTGGGGAAAAGGAAGAAGTCATGAAACACATGATAAAGAAAGAATCTTAGCACATAGAAAAGGGACTGTTAAAACAAAGAAGAGCTTGAGGGGGTCCTTAGAATATCAGAACCTGGTGGGACCTTAAAGATGATCCATTCTAAACCCTTAGTTTTGCAAATAAAATTAAAACTCAGAGAAAGAAAAATACTTACCCAAGGTTACACAGATTAGAACTCATGCTCCTGACTCCCAACCCACTTCCCTTTACCCCTCACCACCTGCCTCGGTGGCTGAGAGAAACAAGCAGATGTTGTTATAACAATTATCTTAGCAATAGCTTTTCAGAAAGATGTTCTCTTGGGCTGTAGTCATACAAATGGATTTCTTATTTGCCCTCCTCTTTTGTTGAGAAGGTTTTAACTATTAGATTAACTCAGTGTGTGACCTTGGGTGAGTGGCTTCTCTTCTATAGAACTTGTTCTCTCCTCTATAAAAATAAAGGAGTTGTACCAGGTAGTGCCTTGGGCCTCTTCCAGCTCTAAATGTTAATGTTCTATGTTCTAAAGTCTCTTCTAGCTCTACAGCTCCCTAGCTCTAATATTCTATGTGCTAGAGTCTAATATTCTAGATCCTGCAATTCCATCCTATCTGGCCACAATCAGGATAGGGGAGATCAAAAGTCACAGCCACCACATAGACCAAATATGATTAAGGCAGTACTGGGATTCCTGTAGATCCCAGGCTTGATCTGGATTGTGGGAGACAGAGAGAAATTTCAGGAGTGGGGGATTTGTAAGAAAATAGAACATCAAGCCCAGAGTAGATTTAGCTATTTCAATAATAATGATAATTTTATCTCACATTTCTATAACTCCCATAAGGTTTGCAAAGCACTTTCTTTGCACTAACTGTGTGAGAGGCAGAACAAGGATTATACCCATTTTACAGGTGAGAAGATTGAGGCTCTAGGAAGGAAAGCAAGTTGCCTAAGGTCACATAGCTAAGAAATGTCAAAATTACGACCTAAATCCAGGTCTTCCAAATCCAAAAGTCAAGCCCTTTCCACTATACTGCAGGTGCCTCTCAAAGCCTACCTGAGGCTTTCTTCCTTTTCTTTGCCTTTCAGGACCTTAATGCTTAATCCCCCCCAAAGCCACTAGGAGTCAGCTCCATAAGTCTTGCTCTCCTGATAGCACCAGTTTGTGTCTGTTCTCCAAGATTCTCTAGTTTCTCCAGACCTTCTGGCCTAAGTGCAATGGACTTTTCTCAAGTTTCATTTTCCTTTGCAGCTTTGGACACTTATCAACCAGCCCATCTTCCTGTTAACTCTTTCCACCCTTGGCCTCCATGATATTCTTCTCCCCTGGTGCTTTTTCTTCCTGTATAACTGAATCTTTCCTTTACCAGATCATTCTCCATCTTCTCCCCCCTTAAACATGTCCTGTCCTAGACCTCTTTTCTTTCTACATTCTCTCCCCTGATCTCAACATCTGTATATAAATGGCTTCTATATCTATATGTTGAGTCATAGTCTCTCTCCTGAGCTCCACCCCTCTATCAACAATTGTTTATTGGGCTTCTCCACTTAGATTCGTATAGAACTTCACATTCTATGTGTCCATAACAGAATGTGTTATCTTCGCTCAAAGTCGCTACATCTCCAAATGTCAACATTTATATTGAGGATGTTACCATCCTTCAAGTCACCCAAGTTCATAACTCAGGGTCATATTTTACTCTTCAGTCTCCCTCCCTTCTCCTCTCAATTCCATTCCAAGGCCAAATGTTGTCAATTATATCTTCACAACATTCCTAAGATCTGTCTTCTTCTCTCCATTGACATGGCCACCACTCAGGTAAAGCCTCTTTCTTGGACTATTGCAACAACCTTGGATAGTAATTGGTCTTGCTCCTTCCAGTCTCTTCCCCCTTATCCTTCATATAATGGCCAAATCAGTCTTCCTTGGGCACTCGTCTATCACATCCCAGCTCCAGTCCCACAGTACCAACTGCCTATTGAGCATTTCCACTTGGATGTCTAGTCAATATCTCAAACTCAATGCATCTAATGTCTAATTAAATGGAACTGATTCCTTTCCCTTAAAGAAGGTGTGATTAACTTTTTTGTATGATAGACCCCTTTGGCAGTCTAGTAAGGCCTATGGATCCCTTTTCAGAATAAGGTTTTTAAATGCATAAAATAAAATATATGAAATTATAAAGGAAATCAATTACCTTGACAAATAATTATCAAAAAATGTTAAAACAAGTTCATGGGCCCCAGGCTAAGAATTCTTTCCCCAGACCAATGCCTCCTCCAACCTCAACCTCTCTCATTTCTGTTGAGGGCACCATTATCCTCTTAGTCCACCAGTGTCACAGTATAGAATTACTTTTGACTCTTCCCTCTCACACTCCCCCATCTGCAATCAGTTGTCACATCTTACTGATTCGACCTCCATGATTCAACCTCCATAATATCTCTCAAAACCATACCTTTCTCTCCACTCACATGGTCATCACCTTAGGTCAGGTTCTCATCACCTCTCATTGATACTACCTCATAATCAGTCTCCTTACTTCCAGTCTCTCCCCTTTCTAATGCACACAATTGTCACAGCTTTCTATGACACAGTTCAGTCCATGCACCTTCTCAGCTCTAAGACCATCTACTACTGATGGCTCCCTACTTCCTCTAGAATAAAATTAAAATTCCTCTATCTGGTATTTTAGAACCTCTAGTTTGCCTCCATCCATCTTTCTAGCTTTATTTCACGTAAATCCATGCCATATATTCTACATCCCAGCCAACCCAGACTACTCACTATTACCCAAGACTCAACATTCTCTCTCCTATCTCTTTGCATTACTACAAGCTACCCCTGCCCCCACCACTTGTCTGGAATTCACTCCTTTATCATTTTGACTTCTAGGAGTCTTTATCTTCCTTTAAAACCCAACTCAGTTTCCATCTCCTCCATGAAGCCTTCCCTGAATTCAGAAGTTGGACAACATTTGCTTACCTGTGTATGTGTTATATCCCACCCCTACACCCAGAAGAATACTAGTTCCCTAGTGGCAGAGATGATTTCACTTTTGTCCTTATATCTCCAATATCTAGTATTGTTTTGCATATGACAAGAACTTGTTAAATACTTGAGTGGACCTAAATTACCATTGATGAAGACCCCCTTTTTCTAAGGATGAGATGAGCATAATTTTCAAGTTAATACAAATATATGCGAAGTAGTTTGATATGAAGTAGTTTGGGAGGAAGGGTACCAGCACAGAGCTAGGGAAGGAAGTGCTGGTTAGAAACTTCATGCAAATGATACCTGAGCTACATCTTAATGGAAGATAGAGACTCTGTGATCCATGATCTCATCACTATAGGCTGTCCTTCCACCAGTGCAGTTCAAACTGCTCTCTCCCAGGGGCAGCAAGGTGGCTCAAGGGATAGAGCACCGGCCTGGGAGTCAGGAGAAACCTGAGTTCAAATCCAGCTTCAGACACTTAGTAACTGTGTGACCCCGAGCAAATCGTTTAACCCCAATTGCCCCCCAAAACAAAGAAAACTGAATTCTCCCATAGCTCATCTTCTCCATGTCTTTCCATAGCCCCCCTTAGTGGAGATAGACTTAATACACTGGTGGCCTTCTCTGCCCTCGTTTTAACACCGTAGGAACAGCAATGAAGCAGCCCAGTCGTCTAGCTGTCTCTAACCTCCTTCTCTTCTAGCCATAGACAGGCTTCACAACACTCCAGAGATAGGTGGCTTCATTAGTGACAGTCATAGATCCCAGCCTTAATCTTCCTGAGCTGCTGTAGCTGAAAAAAATCTATATCAGACTGGGCAGCCTTCTGGTGATGAGTCTTTCCACACTTAGCCAGGCTGGTTCTCAGATAAAGGACACATAACTCATCACCAGGAAGAGACCCCTTTCCAGCCACCTCTCAGAGCTTACTGTGTGGGATCTGCTTTACAAGGCAGTTAAGACTCAGGCTGGACTAGGTCTAGGCTGGGCCAGGGTTGGGCATCAGAGTAAGATCCTAGAAGAAGGGATGTTACAAGTGCCTAATTAGCATTCATTTAGTGATATGCAGGAATGAATGAATGAACCAAGTAGCAACACCACATCTATAGCATTTTAAGGCTTGCAAAATAAGACTTTCCTCACAATAGCCCTATGAGATGGGTAGTACAAAAACTATTGATCTCCATTTTGCAAGTGTGGTACCAGGCAGAGGGAAGGGAAGGGATTGCCTAAGGCCATACAGATAATAAATGTTGGAATGAAGATCCAGCCCAGTTCTCCTAACTCCAAGGCTGGTACTCTTCATGATACTGATTCTCCATGCCCTTATCCTACTACAATACCAGTCCAAACTATAATCCAAGGCTTTATAGTACAACTTGTAAATCTCTTGTATGTGGGCAGCTAGGTGACACAGTGAATAGAGCTCTGGGCCTGGAGTCAGGAAGATCTGAGTTCAAATCTGGCCTTAAACACTAACTGTGTGACTCTGGGCAAGTCACTTAGCCTCTGCCTCAGTTTCCTCATCTGTAGAATGGGTATTATAATAATAGCACCTACCTTCTGGAGTTGTTGTGAGTCTCAAATGAGATATTTGTAAAGTACTTGGCACACACTAGGTGCTTAATAAATGTTTGTTCCTTTTCTCTTCCCCAATCAGGGAGAAAGTGGAGAGAGTGCTCAGCCTAGAGTCAGTTCTAAGTTCAAATATGACCTTATTAGCTAGTTGACCTTGGGCAAGTCACTTAACATCTGTTTGCCTCACTTTGCTCATCTGTAAAATGGAATTAATAATAATACCTACCTCCCAGGGTTGTTGTGAGGATCAAATTAGGTAATATTTCTCAAAGTCCCTAGCACAGTACTTGGCACATAGTAAATGCTAGTTAAATGCTTATTCCTTCCCCTTCCCTTTCTCCTTCCAGTAGTCACACACATATTCAGTTCCCAGCTACAGTCAGGAAAATCAGTTTCCACCAGGGTGATTTAGAGTTCAGTTGCTAATGTGCAGGAGGGCAACAGGGGAAAAGATTTAGAACAGCAAGGCCTCTCATCACCCCAAGAATGCAAGTCTGCCTGTTGTAATGCTGCTGTTCATAAAATAAAATAGAAGGCCCCTCAGATCCCCCTTGTCATCAAGAGCCACAAGCAGGCACTGAAAAGGAGCGGTGAGGAGGGGGCAGCCCCAGGGACTCAGAGGCACAAGCTGGATTCCTTGTAATGAATAAGGAGCTCAAGTCACCAGTGAGCTGAGGGCTGCTCAGCCCTGTCTCCCCAGCTTAGACTTGACTCAGGAGGGGAAGATTAAATTAATTAAGCAGAGGAAGAGGAGGGGGCCTGTCTGACCAGAGCAAGGAGTTAGGGAATAATTCACTTATGTAACCAGGGATTGGGGTTTGTGCTTGGCAGACAAGGCCCTCTCAGGCAATGAAAACTCCTAGGGAGAAGAAGGGGGAAGATAAGCTCGGCCTTCAGAGCCTGCTGCTGTTTCCTCCATGTGGGTGAGAAAGACGGGAGAGAGGGGAGGAGGGAAACCAAACAGTCATTCGAAAACAATCCCAGCAGATCCATTGTGTCACAGAATTCAGTTACACATTTATTAAGCCCCTGTTGAACGCAAGAAATTGTGCTTGATGCTGGGGATACAGTGACCGCAAAAGAGAGCAGTCTCTGCCTTCAAGGTGCTGCAGTATGGTGGATGGAGCACTAAACAGTGCCTCCAGCACTTAGCATGGTGCCTGGCATATAGTCGGTGCTTAAAAAATGTTGCTTGATTGATCAGACTTTGGGTCAGGGTGACCTGGGTTCACATCCTGCCCTTGGTTCTCCAACTGATCCTCTTATCATGTCATCTCCAGGGCTCTCATGAGTCCTCCTTGAAGGTCCTTGGATGGGACACCCCATCTCCAGTCTCTATACCTTTCCCGGGGCAGTTCCCTATGCCTCCATATTGTTCCCAGGCTGAGCCTCGGTCCTAGCTCCAGACTGAGCCCTAACCCTGGTCTGAGTCATTGCTTTTGTCCCAGATTTAACCCTGATTTTGCCTACACACTGAGACT